>NC_049230.1:44148542-44771667 GCF_011100685.1 Canis lupus familiaris
TTTATTAATCTTTTCAAAGAACCAGCAATTTATTTTATTCATCTTTTCATTTCGTGGGTTTCTACTCTATTTGATTGATTTCTGCTCATATCTTTGTTTCTTTTGTTTTTTTTTAAGTTATTGTGTAGATATTTTTTCAACTTGAGTTTAATCTTACATGAGTATATAAATCTGTAGGTTTTTTTGTGTACTGCTTTAGTTATGTCTTATAAATTTTGTTATATAGTATTTTTATTGTTACACTTTTTGTAACCTGAGAATTTAGTATGGCTTTTAAGTTTCTAGACATATGGGTAGAGGTTTTTTTTTTAAGATTTTATCCTTTCATTCATGAGAGACACAGAGAGAAAGAGAGAGAGAGGCAGAGACACAAGCAGAGGGAGAAGCAGCCTCCATACAGGAAGTCCTATGCGGCACTCGATCCCAGAACCCCGGGATCATGCCCTGAACCAGAGGCAGACCCTGGACTGCTGAGCCACCCAGGCGTCCCTAAAAATATATTTCTGCTGCTGTTTCTTTTTTGTTATGGGTTTATAGTTTTATTGTTAAAACCAAAGAACATAGATTATATGATGTTTGCTTTGTGGCCAGCACATAGTTTTTATAAATGCTTCTTCTATCTTTGAAAAGCATGTACTTCCTACAGTATGTAAGTTCTCTATATATTTGTTAGAGCTTACTTGTATTTTCTGTAATTAATCTTTTCCTGTTGATCAATTAGTTTTGGAGAAGAATAAGTTAAAATTGCTATCTAAAATTGTTGATGTCCTATAATGCTGAGAATTGTTGCTTTGTGCCTGTGTTTGTAACATTATTGCGAAGAAATTCATATGCCATAAAATGCAGTGGTTTTTAATATACTCACGTAGTTGTGCAGTCATTATTATTACTTAATTTTAGAAAATTTTTGTCACCCCAAAAAGAAACTGGTGCACATTAGCACTCACTCCCCATTCCCCCTTTCCCCAGACCCTGGGGACTAATTGACTTTCTGTCTCCTAGTCAGTGGGTTTGCCTGTTCAGGATTTCAAGTAAGTAGAATCATAAAATATGTGGCCTTTTGTAGTAACAAAACATGGCTTCTTTAACACAGCATAGTGCTTTCAGAGTTTTATCTGTGTTTTAGCATTTATCAACACTTCATTCCTTTTTTTAATAGTTTTTTTTTTTTTTTTTTTAGATTTTATTTATTTATTCATGAGAGAGAGAGAGAAAGAGAGACAGAGACACAGGCAGAGGAGAAGCAGGCTCCATGCAGGGAGCCCGAAGTGGGACTCGATCCCAGGGTTCCAGGATCAGGCCCTGGGCTGCAGGCGGCACTAAACCGCTGAGCCACTGGGGCTGCCCTACTTCATTTCTTCTAATGGCCAAATAATATTCTCTTGTATATTATGCCATATTTTGTTTATCACTCATTTTGGTGGGCATTTGGATTTCCATTTTTTGGTTATTAAGAATAATGCTGCTATGAACATTCATGTACAGGTTTTTGTATAGACATGTTTTCAGTTCTCTTGAGTATATACCTAGGAGTGGAAATGCTAGATTATATGTTGTCTCTCTGTTTAACCTTTTAAGGTATTGACAGACCTCAATATTGCTGAATCATTTTACATTCCCACCAGCAACATTTAAGGATTCCAGTTTCTCCATGTCCTCATCAGCACTTACTTTTTTATTTTAGCTCTTCTATCGGGTGTGAAATGACATTCATTGGGGTTTTGATTTGCATCTCTCTGATGACTGATACTGAGCTTCTCAAGTGCTTGTTGGCCATTTATATATCTTCAGAGAAATGTCTATTCAAGTCTTCAATCAAGTCCTTTGTCCATTTTTAAATTGGTTTTAGTCTTTGCATTGTTGAATTGTAAGAATTTTTTATTCTGGATACGAATTCCTTACTGTATATATGATTTGCAAATATTTTCTCCCATTCAGTGGCTAGTTTTCCACTTTCTTGATGGTATTCTTTGAAACACAACTACTTTTAATTTTGTTGAAGTGCAATTTATGTCTTTTTTCAGTCATTGCTTGTACTCTAGGTTTAGTAGGTCTCACAAATTTTGTCATGTAATGTGTAACCCATGATCACAAGATTTATTCCTGTTTTCTAAGTTTTATAGTTTTAGTTCTTATTTTTAGGTTATGGTCCATTTTGAGTTTTTTTAATATGGTATGAAGTAAGTATTCAGCTTCATTCTTTTGAGTATGGGTATCTAGTTCCAGCACCATTTATTGAAAAGACTTTTCTTTCCCCTGTTGAATTGTTTTGGTGTTTTATTTATTATAAGAAGCATAAATGTTTATGTATGCTAGTTCTTGATCTCTTTTTCCTTCAGTATATAATACCTTACTTTGTCCTTTATATTTGTTTTTGCCTTCAATTCTGTTTTAATTTTCTAATTATTGTGAAGCTCTTGGTTTATAGTTGTCTTCATATTTTTTTTCCTAGCCATTTATTTTCAGCATTTTTGTGCCTTTTGGGATTTAGCCTCCTTAGGCTATTCCTATTGACCTCCTATTCCTACATTTAAAAAAAAAAATCCAATCTTAAGAGTCTCTCTTTAGATCAGTGAGTTTGACTCATTTACATGTATTGGAATGTTGGGTTGGAACTTTTTGTCACATTATTTTGTATTTTTTATTTATCATACTTTTTTTTTCTTTTCCCATTGAATAGATTGGATTTTCTTTTCATAGTTTAAAAGTTATACATTTTGTTCTATTTTAGTTAGAATTTTGGTCATTGTATGGTAACAGGTAGTAACTATACTTCATGGTGAGCATAGTGTGACATATAGAATTATCGAATCTATATGCAGAACATAGTGATGTTCTGCACCTGAAACTAATATAACGTTCTATGTCAACTGTACTGCAATAATAAATTCTTTTTTTAAAGACAAATGGTCATTTTTAGTTCAGACTTTTTTTTTAAGTCCAGACTTTCATTTATGTATTTGGGTTTTTTAGTTGTGGTTGTTATAAGTATTTTTATATACATTACCTACTTCCCTTCAACCTAAGTACTACAGCAGACTCTGGCCTCCTGCTGTTCCCAACCCCACATCATCACTGTTTTTATGTCATCTAGTAAGTGAGATGTTGGCAAACTATGGCCTATGTGCCAGCAGCCTGTTTTTAAGTAAAGTTCTATGGAATATACTGAGATCTGTGCTATCTGTTATGGTAGCTACTAGTCATAGAGAATTTTAATTTTAACCTTAAATAAAATTTAAAAGTTAGTTCCTTAGTCACTCTAGCCATATTCATGTTGTCCGTAAGCTGCATGTAACTAATGGCTACCATATTGGACAATGCAGATATAGATAGAATACTTTAGTTACTCCAGAAAGTTCTATATTATACTTAGCTACTCTAGATACTTGGCTCTGGATGTTTGGCTACTCTATATTGTTTGGGTTCTATGTTTTCCTTTTTGAAGATAATAGTAAGTTTTACTAAATTATTTGTTCACTTCCATGTATCTTACAGTGACGTTTCTTGCTGGGAATAATTCCTTTAATGGGTATTTTCAAAGAGAGCCTTTAATGCAGGAAATCTTTAAGACTATGTTTAAGATATCTTTACTTTTTGGTGATAGTTTACATGGGTATAAACTTTTTTTGGGGGGGGTATAAACTTTTTGGTTCAAAATTCTATCAACATTTTTTTTTTTTTTAAGATTTTATTTGTTTATTCATGAGAGACAGAGGCAAAGACACAGGTAGAGGGAGAAGCAGGCTCCATGCAAGGACCCCAATGTGGGACTCGATCTCGGGACTCTGGGATCACAACCTGAGCCAAAGGCAGATGCTCAACTGCTGAGCCACCCACGTGTCCCTCTATCAACATTTTAAAATAACTCTGCACAGTAATTCTAAGAATTACTTTAAATCTTGTGTTACTGATGAGATAATCTGATGTCATTTTAATCTCATTCCTTTATAGATGAACTACTCTGTTAGAAGCTTTTAGAATTTTCTTTTTGTCATTGATTCTCTTAAATTTCGTTGTATAAAGATGTTTATGTATATATGTATGTTTTATTTATCCTCTTTTTGGCATTCATAGCTCTTTAGTTTGACTTTTTTTTAATTCTAGAAAATTCTCACTCATATATTTCTGTGAATCTGTTTAATTTATACATCTTCTGTGTCTTCTGTTTTTATGAAGTTAATATTCCATCATGTCTCTATACCTTTAAAAAAAGTCTTTTTTGTCCTTTCCTCTTATGTCTCACGAATGTTTCTTAGTTTAGTAATTTCTGCTCACTAAAACATTTTTCAGCTATACCCATTAATCCATTCACGTATTTCTTTATATTTTCATTTTAACTATATTTATATTTTTTATACGTACACCTTATTTCAAACTGTTTCTTAAAAGCTTTTTTAAAAATTTAATTATTTAGGGACGCCTGGGTGGCTCAGAAGTTGAGCGTCTACCTTTGGCCCAGGGTGTGATTCTGGGATCCAGGATCAAGTCCCACATTGGGCTCCTTGCAGGGAGCCTGCTTCTCCCTTGGCTTGTGTTTCTGCCTCTGTGTGTGTGTGTGTGTGTCTCTCATGAATAAACAAAATATTTTTTTAAATTTTTATTTATTTATTCATGAGAGGCAGAGAGAGAGAGAGGCAGAGGCAGAGGCATAGGCCAAGGGAGAAGCAGGCTCCATGGAGGAAGCCCCATGTGGGACTCGATCCTGGGACTCCAGGATAATGCCCTGAGCCAAAGGCAGATGCTCAACTGCTGAGCCACGCAGGTGTCCCTCTTAAAAACTATTTCTATTTCAAGTTACCCACATCCTCTCATGTCTGAGGTTATGTATTATGGTCATTTAAAATTTATATTCTTACTGGCTCTTTAGTTCTCTTTTTTTCTGTGTACAGTTTTTGTATTTTTTATCTTTAAAAAGATTTTAATAGTTCTTTTACTTCTTCAATGCTTGCTTGATTGGGGTTTTTTTCTATGAACACATTTTCCATTGAGATTTTCAACCACATTAAATTAGCTGGTACTGTGTTTGAGAGGAGTGGTCAGGTAGGAGAAAGGAAGAAGAACCTCAGGGCAGAGAGCCTGTGATGTTAGTTGGAATTTCCATCAGACTGCAAGTCTGGATGATTTGCATCATCCATCAAGTGACCCCTCCTAATAACTCTGTCAGAGGGTTACTCTTTATCAGGACCAAACTTCCATGAAATTTTGTTTAGCCAATGGAAAAGGAAAGATTGGGGTTGTCACCATAGCTAAACTGGAGTGCTGCTTTGACATTACCTCAAAGCAATTGCTTTTTTTTTGTCCGATGAGGCTGGAGGAAGACATATCTAAAAAGCTCTCCCACCATCCAGCCCCCTAATTGTGTACCATATACTGTTCAACTCTGGGTTACTACTCTTCCCTTCCTCTGTCTAGACAAGCCAGTGTTCATTTCCCCAATGGTTTTTCAGTTTTGTTTGTTTCTTATATCTAGCCTCTCACTTGTAGAACAATTTCAAAGGGACAGAGCTTGGGTTAATATCTTATCAAGAATTGTAAGCTGAATATGACTAATTTAAAAATTATGTACTTTTGAAAAAACATTATGTACTTTTGGCTTTTGATTACTTAATTTTTTTTGTCACAAAATTTTCTAATTTTTCTAATTATTAATTTAAGCTTTTACTAGTTGTTTACCATTTAGGAATCATATATTGTCTTGACAGTGGGAAAGGAACAAAGGGAGGTCCTGGGCAATGGAAGGAAACTGGTTTAGGAATATTAAGTGATAATTCAGAAAGTGGATAATGTAGATTTCAGTGCACTTTTTTTGTATCGTTTTCTTGTTCAGAACTTTTAAGTATCATTATTTAAGCATCTGATGTCTAGAAATTATAATGGGTGCTACTGATAGAAATTTGAATAAGAGGATCTCTGCTTTCAAGGAGCTCTTTTTAATACTTTATGAAAGTGAATTTATATATAATTTAGGTTAAAACTAAAATATCTTCACTTCTGAGAGAAGCTAAAATTTCAGAAGCTACTAAGGGTGTTTTGTTAGGATTAGGGCCATTTCTCTTTGAGCACCCAGGGATAAAAGGCCAGATGGAACAACCAGCCTTACTTTGAGAAGAATTTTTTTTGTGGGCTCCTTTTCTTGTACACAGCTTTTGTTCATTCTGCAGTCTATTTGACTATGATGGTTTTTGGCTACATATGGCTTCATCTGATTTGGGCTACCCTGCTTTCTCTTCTTGAAATCAGCCTCCTTATCTTTTATGCATTCCAGGAATGATTTGCTTTGTGTACTTGGACCCTGCTCTTTAACTTGTCTCTGTCAGTCTGTTGATCTGTTGCATAATAATTTGCCTCTACTACCAGATTCCTGCCTCTGAATTTGCTCTGTACCTGTCTCATATGTAGTTGGTTTGACATATATATTCTCTTGGCTTTGGTTTCTAAATATGCCCTTTTGTTCTTCCTGAGGTGATTCATTGAGGCTTTCCTGCAACTGATTTTCTAAAACACTGGTCAGCCCTGTCACTGGTTCAGATCCTCTCTTCTTTCGGTCTTCCAAATTTTTGAGTTGTAATAAGCACAGCTCATTTTATTTTAAAATTGTTATATATATTTTTAAATTTATAATTACCCACCACAGATAAAAAGAGTCTATAGTTTTTTTGTGTATGGACTGATGTTATTTTACTTTTTAAAAGCAGCCTTATTGAGCTATAATTGATAACATACATGCACCTACTTACAGTATACAGTTTGATAAATTTTGACACAAGTATATTTCATGAACGGTCACTGAGATAAAGATAATGAACGTGTCCAACACACCTGAAGATTTCCTTCTGTCCCTTTGTAGTTTCTCCTTCTTGCCCCTTCCTATCCTTTCTCCAACCCCCAGGCAACTACTGATTTGACTTCTATAACTGTAGTTTTCATTTTGAGGGATTTATATAAATGAAATCATACAATATATACTTTGGTTTAGGGACGCGGGTGGCTTCTTTCAGCATAATTACTTTGAAATTAATTAACACTGTGTGTTTCAGTAGTCTACTCTCTTTTCTTGCTGAGAAGTAGTCTATCCTATAAATATACCACAATTTGTCTAATTCACCTGTTGATTATTTGGATTGTTTCCAGTTAGGGCTGTTAAAAGTAAAGTGGCTATGAACATTTGTATGGACCTAGATTTTCATTTCTCTTGGATGAATACATAGGATTGTGTTTTTAACTCTTTAAGAAACTTCTTAATTCTTTTCCAAAGTTGGTACACCATTTTACGTTTCCACTACTAATATATGAGAGTCCTAGTTGCTCTAAGTCCTTTGTATGGATATATTGTTACTTTACTTTTTAATAAAACATTTTATTCTTTTAATGTTCTACAACTTGTGTTTACAATTAAATATTTAATAATGCCTGGAATATATTTTGATGTTTGTTAAAAATAAGGTAAGATGTCAGTTTTAATATTTCTTTCAAAAGGCAGACAGTTGTCTCCACCTCATTTTATTAAATAGTCTATCATATTCCCATGGATTTAAAACTTGCCTTCCTAAGAAATTGTTTCAGAAAAATACATTTTTCATCTTTGCCCATTTTTCAAAACCTAAATGTTTAGATATTAGAGAAAAATGTAGAATAAATCAGAAAGTTCTCCACTTGTAATGTGATAAAGTATTTTTTTTTAAAGATTTATTTATTTATTTATGATAGAGAGAGAGAGAGAGGCAGAGACACAGGAGGAGAGAGAAGCAGGCTCCATGCACTGGGAGCCCGATGTGGGACTAGATTCCGGGTCTCCAGGATCTCGCCCTGAGCTAAAGGCAGGCGCCAAACCACTGAGCCACCCAGGGATCCCCATGATAAAGTATTTTAAGGAGGTAAAATTATGAGGATCATGTCCTATATATGAGATATAATTGAATTCTCAATGGAAAACTTGTCATAAGACTTCAGAAATACACATTCATATCTTTTGGATAAAGTATAATTTTCTGTTCAATGCATAACAATTCTAAAGACACAGGTCTGGATGAAGTGATCTCTACCAGATATTTGTATGATTCTACTTCTGATTACTATTTCTGCAGCCTCCTAGCTTAGAAACTTTTATACCATGTTTGGTCCTCTTTTTTTCTTCATTCCTTCTGTCCGTCTGCTTCCAAGTTCTGTTTCTTTTAAAGCATTGCCTAGTTTATCCCATTTATCCATTCCCATGTACTATGGTCTTATAATCTCAGTGCCCCTTAGTCTAATTCCCTATTGTCCATATTACATTGATTCCAGATCATTTTTCTAAATGACTTTTTCATTGAATTAAAAAAATTATTTTTTTGTCTTTGCATCAGAGGGCTCTATTTTTCATAATGTAGTCTGAGTCCAATTTTAGTTCTTAGCACCCATGTAGAAGTCATTTGTTATAATCATCTTGATCTTATTCTTTCCTGCCAGGTTTATATCCTTTTCTTTTCTTTTCTTTTCTTTTCTTTTCTTTTCTTTTCTTTTCTTTTCTTTTCTTTTCTTTTCTTTTCTCTTCTCTTCTCTTCTCTTCTCTTCTCTTCTCTTCTCTTCTCTTCTCTTTTCTTTCTTCCTTCCTTCCTTCCTTTCTTTCTTTCTTTCTTTCTTTCTTTCTTTCTTTCTTTCTTTCTTTCTTTCTTTCTTTCTTTCTTTCTGACTTCATTTATTTAGAGAGAGAGAGTTCAAACATGGAAAAGGGGGGAGGGAGAGACAGAATCCCAAGCAAACTCTGAGCCAAGCACAAAGCCCTACGTGGGGCTCAGTCCCGAGCCAAAATCAAAGAGTCAGACATTCAACCACTTGAGCCACCCAGGCACCCCTAGGTTATTGTATTTCTTTATAGGGTTTCCTTCATTTCTCTCTTTTTTTTAAGATTTTATTTATTTATTCATGAGAGGCAGAGACACAGGCAGAGGGAGAAGCAGACGCCATGCAGGAAGCCCGCAGTGGGACTTGATCTTGGGACCCTGGGATCACGCCCTGAGCCAAAGGCAGACGCTCAACCGCTGAGCCACCCAGGCATCCCTATAGAGTTTCCTTTATGTAATACAACGTTTTTTCCCCATGTTACCTGTCTTTCTAAATTTGCCTTAGACCTTCCTCTTCCATAGATATTTCTTTGACTCTCTCAGACCATAATGTCTTCTCTGAATTTTTAATACCTATAGTAAGTTTCTCCATTTACTCTCTTTGATCCTTGCCCACTTCCTTGGACATGTCAGCTATGCCATTGCCTATTCCCTGTGCCTGAAAAACTATTCTCTCGATCTCATTGTGACTTGTTTTCTTACCTTTTACAGGTCTTTTTTTTTTTAACCTTTAGAGGTCTTGGTTCAAATTACACCTCATTGAGACCTTCCTTGAGTGTCCTATTTTAAATTCAGTCCTCTCTTTAGTCTCTGTACCTTTCTTTGATTTTTTTTTTTCTTTTTTGGCATAGAGTGTAATATATCTGACATAAATTTTACTTGTCTGTTTTTGTTTCCTTACAAGTTCATCAAGGGCAGGGATTTTGTTTATTATTTTTAACCAATGCCTTGAATAGTGCCTTACACATGGCATATGCTCAGTAAATACTTAGATGAATGAATAAATGCTATTAGGTTGGTATTAAGTGTTCTTTAGTTACATAAAGGTATTATTGTTTAGTTTGTTTAGTTCTTTAAAGGTTGGACAGAGTGACCTAGCAACATTAAGTACTAACTGACTGAAGGTGTAGAATTGGAAACTTTGACCACACTAAGGTAGGTGGCACTTAATATTGGTCAAGATACTAAGCATAATTAACTTTCAGTTCTTTTTTTTTTATTTTTTTTTATTTTTATTTTTTTAGCTTTCAGTTCTAAGTAGGATCTTAAAGTTGCTTTTGTTATAATAAATTAGAATAACTCTGGTTACTTAATAAATTACAGTAATCTGGTTATATAAAAATAAGTATTCCTTTCGACCACTTAGAAAATACAGAAAAGTATAGACAATATAAAATGTTCATAGGAATAAAGTAATAGGAATTTATACACTCTTGGTGGGAGGGTGAATTGGTTAGACCACTTTGGAGAACAATTTGTCAGTATTTAGTAAAGTTAAAGATAGGTGACCTACAATGTAACACTTCTCCTAAATAGTTACACGTGTATCCAAATACATGGACAATTTTCATAGCTGCTTTCTTTGGGGAAAAAAGAAAAGGAAATTACTCAAATGAATGTTTATCAGCAGGAGAATGTGTAAAAGTTTCAGGTCATGCAAAATAAACAACATCTGGAGACATACATAGGGAGGTAAACTATTCCTCCACTGTCATAGTCTCTGGCTTTGACTGACATAAGACAAATTAACAGGAGAAAAGCAGAGCTCATTTATATTTATATGGGAGCCCTCACAAGAAATATGAAGACCCAAAGAAGTGACTGGACCTAAGTACTTATACACTAGGTTGAACAGAGCAGAAATTGTGGGAAAATAACCAAAATATATGTATAGACTAAAGAAAGATAGTTATTTTAACAAGGTATGTTTAGATTTCTCTTGGCCTTGACTCCCCATCTTCAGTGATAAGTTCATTCCTACCTTCTGGCACAGGGAAGGCACCTTTCACATGAGAAGTTTATCTTCTGCTTTTAGGAAGAGAAAGGAACGTCTGAGTGTCCTTACATTTAGCTGTTTTTCAAGTGTCTTCAATTCAGAATATGCCAAAAGCAGCATATTTGGATGGCCATGTCCTGAACTCATTCAATACATATGTGGCAAAACTAACATAAAGCAAGGAGATTATATAAACAAAATTTAGGGTGGAAAGGTGGGAGATGAGATTTAGTGAAGGATATATATAGTGACTTTATTGATAATGTTCCATTTCTTAGGCTGGGTAATGAATTCACAGGTATTATGTTATTTTTTTGTACTCTTTTTGTACATAGTTTTTCATAATAATTTTTAAAGGTAGCAGGTATAGGGACAGTTGACAGGGTGTAGGACGTTTGCAAAGAGAGGAGGCTTGAATATAGTTGATAGGGAAAGAAGAGAGACTTGATTAGTAAAAGAGAAGATTTGGTAAATACCTTTAGGGCCTGGTTAAAGAGGTACAGTTGGAAGCTAAGAAATAATTTTCAGGAGTGCTTGGCAGCCCTACTATAGATAGCAGATGGTTGCATGGATCCAAGACTTGTGTTTATCAAGTAGGTATAAAAGATGGGCAGTGGGAGTTTAGATTATTGGCAAGAGTAGCTGAAGATTCACTACTGTAAAGAGTCTAATAGAAAATGGAAAAATCAAGAGATTAGTGGCATCTGTAAGATCAAAGAAAAGATATAGTGGAAATAAATATTCAAGAGAGCTATGCATCTTACTGAAATCTGAAATATTGTAAGTTGCCTTTTTATTTTATACATCGTTAAGAAAACACTACCGGGGTGCCTGAGTGGCTTAGTTAATTGAGCATCTGCCTTCAGCTCAGGTGGTAATCCCAGGGCCCTGGGATTGAGCCCTGCATCAGGCTTCCTGCTCTACAGGGAGCCTGCCTCTCCCTCTCCCTCCCTCTCCCTCTATCTCTTATAAACAAATAAATAAAATCTAGAAAGGAAGGAAGGAAAGAAAAAAGAAAAAAAAAGAAACAGGGGATCCCTGGGTGGCACAGTGGTTTAGCGCCTGCCTTTGGCCCAGGGCGCGATCCTGGAGACCCGGGATCGAATCCCACGTCGGGCTCGCGCGATCCTGGAGACCCGGGATCGAATCCCATGTCGGGCTCCCGGTGCATGGAGCCTGCTTCTCCCTCTGCCTATGTCTCTGCCTCTCTCTTTCTCTCTCTCTCTCTCTCTCTGACTATCATAAATAAATAAACATTTAAAAAAAGAAAAGAAAAAAAGAAAGAAACCACTACCAATTAATCTATGACAGTCTTGGGGCAGCCCAGGTGGCTCAGAGGTTTAATGCCGCCTTCAGCCCGGGGCCTGGTCCTGGAGACCTGGAATCGAGTTCCACGTCAGGCTCCCTGCATGGAGCCTGCTGCTGCTCCCTGTGTCTCTGCCTCTCTCTCTGTGTGTCTCTCATGAATAAATAAATAAAATATTTTTTTAAAAAAATCTTTGATAGTCTTAGGAGTTAGAATTCTAATCATGTTTATTACACAATGCAGTATTGAAAGAGTTCTTTTAGTCTTAAAATGTAAGTTTTTACTATTATTCTTATACATATATAAAAGCAAAATAGGAATGAAAATAATTAGTTAAGGGATCCCTAAAACTTTTTCAAATCCAGAATTTTTTGTTTGTTTTTTTCTTAATAGTCGTGAGGTTGTGAGTTCTTGTTTTTAGATTTTCCAAAGGATGCATATGAGGGAGTCATCATCAGTCTTTATTTGGACTTTCTTTTTCCTTTTTTTTTTTTTTTTTTTGGACTTTCTTTTTCATTCAGACTCATTGATGACTGTATTTTTCCAAGTTTATCATTCTTTCTGACATCAAGCTTAATAGTCATAGGATGGTATTTGGAGGTGGTAAACTAGGCATGTTAAGTAGTAGTCCCAAGAGGGAGTCCAAAGTAAATTGTCTCTACCGAACAGCATAATGTTAAATACTACGTCACCAACACTTGATGACACTCATTCTGCAAGTTTTGATGCTGACACCATGTAATACTCACACACATGCAGATAGAACCAACTATATTAAGAATACCTCTTAATCAACAGTAGTTAGATGATGCCCACTGATTATAAAGCGTATCCTGATTTCATTGATACAAGGATGTGAAATAATGTACATCTTCTATTCAGTGAAATTTGGTAGAAGAGTAGTGGTTGTTGGATTGGTTGTCTAGATTCATAGTTTCAGAGCCAGGTCAGTCACAGATAATGGCAAGATGAGCATGATAGGGTGGCTAAGTAGAGAGGAGACCATTATAACTGGACCTGAGGAAAATAAGGTCAGGTCAAAGTGTTGTATGGTTATCTATGATGATGATGGCATAATCAGGGTGTCAGAAATAGTAATATAAATTGAGAGTAAAAGGGATAAAAGTAACAGTCACATGGCATGCAGGGATTATAAAGGACTTCATGGGAAGGTTTTAGTCAAGGTAAAGACACAAGAAGCAATGTGACCATAATATGGAAAGGGATGATTATTATTAGCAGGAGACTTACTTCCTGAGTAGTGCTTCCTGAGACGCTACTTCCTGAGTAGCGAATGTGGACTAATATGGATATAGCATTAAAGTTTGCCCCATACATTAAATGTTGTTGAAAACAAATTTTTAAATGGCTGTGGAACTTTCTGTTGAAAGGTATACAGCTTACTTAACTGATCTTTTTTTTTTTTTTTTTAAGTTTTTATTCATTTATTCATGCGAGACACACACAGAGAGAGATAAGCAGAGACACAGGCAGAGGGAGAAGCAGGCTCCATGCAGGGAGCCTGACATGGGACTTGATCCCAGGTCTCCAGGATCCCGCCCTGGGCTGAAGGCAGCGCTAAACCGCTGAGCCACTGGGGCTGCCCTTAACTGATCTTCTGATGTTAAGAAGTTAGGTTGCTTCAAGTTTTTCACTAATGTGAATGGATATCCCGTCATATATAATACAATGAATATCATAGCACCAAAATCTTTTTGTATATTTTTGTATATCTTTTTTTATATATCCATACAACAAACTCCTGAAAGTGGAATTACTGGATCAAAAGAAGTGGTTATTTTTTTCAGGCTTTTAATACATTTTGCCAAATTGGAACCATTTCACACTTCTCACAATGTAAAAGTATATATTTAGTCATTACCTTGCCAGTATTAGATGATTAGAACTCTAAAAATCTTTATCAGTTTGATAGATAATAAAAGTACTTTCATCTCTTTAGTTATTAGTAAGATTCAGTTTCAGTTCATTTTTTCATACTTAATGGCCCTTTATGTTTACTCTTAATTTTCTGTTGATAGTCATGTCCATTTTTTGTCTGAGCTTATATAATAAAAATTTTGTATCTTTTTTGCAGCCCTTAAACAAGCTTTGTACATACAAAAGAGTCATGTGAATGTGGACAAACAAAGCTCATAATAGAGATTACTGAGTTGTAGGACCTTTAGTAAATGATCTGTTGCTAAGTTAAAAAAAGATAAAGAACAGGAAGTTTTCATTTCTAAGTTCTCAGAGCACAACCAAAAATTATAGCCATAAGCCATTTATTTGAGGAAGGACTGATTCTTGAACTATTTTTTCTTTAGTTGCAAACCATTTTGGATAAGTGGATAGGTAAACATCTTATTTCATAAAGAAGGCTATATGAGATTTTTAAAAATTTTTGACTTATGGAAAAAGACCGATTTCTGAAAAAAAAATACTCAGACCCCTTTTCTGAATTTTTGGGTTTTTCTTATTTTAAAAATTTTTTTGTTTAATTTTATAAAATATTTTTGTGACTAAAGAAAGGTAATTCAGTAATAAAAACTAATGGGCCAGTATCTTATTTCTTTCCTAGTGTCATTAAACTATATTCTGTGTATTGGTGAAGGAGCTCTGGTAATACATATAAAGCTATTTCTCTTCTGGCAGTTCTCACAGCCCAGGAGTCAACCCATCTGAACATCCATGGTGATGTAAGAAATGTGCAATTGTGTGATTTCTCCTGTATTTATCTGAGTTGTGAAGGTTTTCAAAACCATTTTCCTTTTAATTCAGTCATAATCTGACTACATCCCAATGAAATAAACACTAGATTGATTAAATAATTTTTATTCTCTACACAGAACAATGAAGGTAGTAAAGACCAACTAGTTTTTTATTTGGAGTGTTTTTCTTTCTTTCTTTTTTATTTTTATTTTTTTAATTTTTTTTTATGGAGTGTTTTTCTTTCTTTCTTTTTTATTTTATTTTATTTTTTTAATTTTTTTTTTTGTGGAGTGTTTTTCTTAATTCTGCAGTTTATGGTGCCTGTACTTGATAACCACATCTGTGTGTGTGTGTGTGTGTGTGTGTGTGTGTGTGTGTGTGTAGAGGGAATAGTATATTGTTATATATTATTAGTAGGTATAAAATAGACCTGGCATTTTATCTCCTTTTTCTTTATGTTCATTTTTTATTTGGAATTAAAGTTAATAGAAACCTACCAACTCTTAGATTAGACAAAAAATTAACATGTTGGGGTACCTGGCTGGCTCAGTGGTTGAGTGTCTGCCTTTGGCCTAGGTCGTAATCCTGGAGTCCTGGGATTGGGTCCTGCCTTGGGCTCCCTGCAGGGAGGCTGCTTCTCCCTCTGTTTGTGTCTCTGCCTCTTTATGTGTGACTTGCATGAATCAATAAATAAAATCTTTAAAAAAAATTAACATGTTGATCAAAAATGATTCCTCTCCCCCTTTCAGTGTTGTACACATAGCAGGTTCTCAGAACATGTTTGTTGAGTGAAATTGAAATATTTGCAAGGAAATACTACTTGAGGTTTTACAAAAGGTTATTTCCCTGAGATTTTTGGTATAAAACCTATTTTGAAAGATTGGTATGATAAATTACTAATGTATCATTTATAACTTCAGTTATTTTTTCTTTAAGATAAAGGTCCGGGGTGCCTGGATGGCTCAGTTCATTTAAGTGTCTAACTCTTGGTTTTGGCTCCGGTTATGATTTCAGGGTGGTAAGATCAAGTAGGGCTCTGCAATGATTATGGAGCCTACCTAAGATTCTTTTTTTTTTTTTTTTTTAATTTTTTATTCTTTTTTTTAAAATTTTTTATTTATTTATGATAGTCACACACAGAGAGAGAGAGAGGCAGAGACACAACACAGGCAGGGGTGCAGGCTCCATGCACCGGGAGCCCGACGTGGGATTCGATCCCGGGTCTCCAGGATCGCACCCTGGGCCAAAGGCAGGTGCCAAACCGCTGCGCCACCTAGGGATCCCCATCTTTTTTTTTTCTTTTTAAGATTTTATTTATTTGTGAGAAGCAGAGAGAGAGGCAGAGACACAGGCAGAGGGAGTAGCAGGCTCCATGCAGGGAACCCGATGTGGGACTGGATCTAGGGTCTTCAGGATCACACCCTGGGCCCAAGGCAGGCACTAAACCGCTGAGCCACCCAGGCTGGCCAAGATTCTTTTCTTTCTGTCTGTCCCTCCCTATCACTTGCTCATTCTCTCTTAAAAAGAAAAGATAATATAAAGACCCTTACAGGGAGTAATTTTTTATCTTCCTACATTTAAAACTAATGGTAATTTGTGGTTTTATTAAAAGGCACGGTTACTGAATACTCTCTTGTATTATCCTGTGAATGAATTGGTTTTCAAACATAAAATTTGAATAATTGCCTGCCTGCTCGTTTTTGGAACTAATCAATTAATTACTGTATTGTGTGATTAGGTCACTCACATTCAACCTTAATCATTTTATTTAACAGCTGTTTTTCCTTAGGTCATTTGTAGGCTAGAATATTTTGTGGCAAGAACTAAAGGGTTTTGTGATATCTGTACTAAAGAAAATACATTCCTTTAACATAATGCTGAGTGAAAAAAGCCAATCTCAAAATGCTTCTATTTATTAAACATTCATGAAGTAACATACAGAGATAAGGAATAGATTAGTGGTGTCAGGGATTAGGGATGAGGAGAAGAGGTGATATGGCTATAAAGGGGTAACACAGAGGAATCGTGTTGGTACAGTTAAATATCTTGATTAAGATGGTAGTTACAAGAAGCTATACATGTCATAAAATAGCATAGAACTGTACACATATTTTCACAAATGTACAACTGGTAAAAATCTAAATAAGCTCTGTGGCTAGAACCAATGTCTGTTTCCTGGTTGATATTGTACTGTAGTTAATACAAGATGGGGGAGGATAGGTAAATGGCCTCCCTATACATGTCTTACAAGTACCTGTGAATTTATAATTATGTCAGAACAAAGTTTTGGAAAATATACCTTGACAAGAACTCCACCCTAAACCAAAACAATTTTTAAAGGCAGATACCCATTCAGTTGGCATCTCCTTGGTATCAAGTCCCACCATCCAGTTATTACTATAGCAGTGTAGTAGAGGACTCCCTCAAAGAAGAGTTCTTTTTTAATCTACTCATGCTTTGAGGAATGTACTCTCATTTATAAGCAGTTCCTAGGAAAGCCACTATCAGTTCTAGAAAACCCATTCCTTAGCTATGCCATAGTTCCCATGACTAGTGATGGACTCAAATGTACGGATCCTCCATTTTCCTGTTTATTGATATATTGAATATCAAACCTTAAGGAATCTTAGCACACAAAACATGCACAGCCTTTTGAATATTCAACAGAATAGATGTTTCTCTTTTAGTAGATGTAAATTGAATCATACTGTACAACTCTGAATAAATTCCAATCTTATATTTTATTAACTATGCTGATAAATATATTAGACATAGTTTGCATGCTTTGTGGTAAACACTTTGGTTTAATTGTAGTACTGTTTTCCCACAACTTATTGTTTAGATATAAACAATATTTTTTTGAGCACTTCTTTGAGCCAGGTAGTTGCTAACCACTTTTTACAGATTATGTCATTTAATCCTTGTGAGGATTAAAGAACCTTGTAAAGTGTAGGTACTGTTACATAGATGAGTAACATACCTGAAATAAGACAGCTAATAAGAGAAAGAACAGTTTGAATCTTGGTTAGATTCCTAAGCCATTATTCTGTACTTCCTTTTTATACCATACAATAAAGGAATTCTAAAGTTCAAGGCTGATGTGTTGGTGGTTATTATATATCCCCACTGAGCCGGGAGCCTGAGGCGGGGCTCCATCCCAGGACCCTGGAATCATGATCTGAGTCAAAGGCAGACATTGCCAACTGAGCCACCCGAGCACCAGAATATTTTCAATTTATGATATGTTTATCAGGATATAACCTCATCATAAGTTGAGAAATGTTCATAAATTTAAAGTTGAGTCTTAAAATTTTATTAGTATTTTAATTCAAGGATATCTCTAACGACTTGGAAAAACAACCTTTAAAATGTAAAATCTGTGCAGCCCCGGTGGCACAGCGGTTTAGCGCCGCCTGCAGCCCAGGGTGTGATCCTGGAGACCCTGGATCGAGTCCCACGTCAGGCTCTCTGCATGGAGCCTGCTTCTCCCTCTGCCTGTGTCTCTGCCTCTCTATCTCTCTGTTTCTCTATTGAATAAATAAATAAAATCTTAAAAAAAAAATCAATCAAATGAGCTTCAAAAGGAGATAATCTATGACTTTTTCAGCTTAGGTTCAGAACTACTTCTTTATCCCCTGATGGTGCTGTTGAAATTCCAGGGATACAAGTCTGTGAATAGAATACGTAAAATTATTGTACTCCCCTCCATTGTGATACTACCCTGTAAGTAATATCTGATTTTTTCCAAAGGTCAGAGAGACATCATCCTTCAAAACAGCCAAAAACATGGAAATAAAACCTCTTGTCTCAGTATATATATATATATATACTTTTCGTTGGAAAGGCTCTTCCCAGTCTGCTTATACCATATTATGAGAGTCTAAAAAGTACTAGCTCTATGTTTTATTTTTCTAAGTTCAGTAGTTTGAGTTGAAACAATTTGAAAGTGACAGCGGGGCTGCCCCGGTGGCTTAGCGGTTTAGCACTACCTTCAGCCCAGGGCATGATCCTGGAGACCCCAGATCGAGTCCCACGTCAGGCTCCCTGCATGGAGCCTGCTTCTCCCTTTGCCTGTGTCTCTCTCTCTCTCTCTCTCTCTCTCTCTGTGTCTCTAATAAGTAAATATCTTTTAAAAAATGTAAAAAAAAAAAAAAAAAGACAGCAGTTGAACTGTGACCAAATGGAGGAGAGAGGAAAAAATAATAAAGGCAAGTAAAAGTCTAGTATTTGGAGACTTCTAGTCAATTCTTAAGACATTATTAAGTCAATGATCAAGAAATATTTAATTTATACTGGTTAGAAAGACTGAAATATTAAAAATTGGAAGGAATTTATGAGATATGCTTATTAGAATATTTAATATTTTTTAAGGTTTAAAATGGACATTCTAATGAGTAAAATGTATTATTACATGATAGGGAAATTTGTATTAAATGAGTGATAAATGTAATACACAAGTAACACACTTAGCATAGCACCTGGCTCCGTAAATGTTAGCTATTGTTTTTGTTAATAATATCTTTTCCTCTAGTTGTAGTCCATTTACTGTCACCTAAAATGCCCTTAGTTCTTTGCCTATCCACTTCTTTAATTTATTAAATATGTGTTCGATTATTTGAATTGCCTTTGTGAATTAACTTTATCTCCATGGTCATAGGGAACTAGAATTAGGTTTATTTTTTCTGTTCTGTTTGTTGCCATGGAAGACAAAGGAAGCACCACTTGATATTGTACAGCTGAAAGCAGCAAATGTCAATAGGCTAGAAAACTAGCCTAGGGCTGAGGATTATATTTTTCAATAAAAGATAAATTCATCAGTAGACTCATTTTAAGATACAATTCACATAACATAAAATTCACCCTTTTAAAGTATACATTTCAGTGTTAATATATTTACAGAACCTTATACTTTTAAGACAATATTTTTTTAAAGATTTATTTATTTATTTATGAGAGAGAGAGAGACGGAGAGAAAGAGGCAGAGACACAGGCAGAGGGAGAAGCAGGCTCCATGCCGGGAGCCTGACGCGGGACTCGATCCTGGGACTCCAGGATCGCGCCCTGGGCCAAAGACAGGTGCCAAACTGCTGAGCCACCCAGGGATCCCCTTAAGACAATATTTAAGTAGTTTAATTATATATATATATAAAGTTTAGCTGTAAATGTTTACTTTCACCCATGTGGTTACTACTTCCTAAACACCTCTTGGCTTCTCTTAAATTCTTTTTGGTTCAGGTCTGTCATATCTCTTTTAGGAACACTTTCTTGATTCTGTGCTCCCACAGACTTTTTTAATCCCTTTATTATATATAGCATATCACATCTATATTGTAGTTATCTCTTTAGTTACTTGTCTTCCCTTTCAGACCATTTATCTTTCAGGGATAGAGCCTATAATTTTCTTTACTATCTTCAGGAGCTGGAACACCTTAGTACATATTTATTGAATGATTATAACCACTGATAGTTTTAGCTTAAGCATGTACTAAGCCTTAAGCATATACTGATAACTTGATATACTATATACAATATGCTATATTAAAAATATGTGCTAGGGATGCCTGGGTGGCTTAGTGGTTGAGTGTCTGCCTTTGGTTCAAGGCATGATCCTGGGGTCCCCAGACCAAGTCTTGTCGGTGGGTTCCCTGCGGGGAGCCTGCTTTGCCCTCTGCCTATGTCTCTGCCTCTCTCTGTGTGTCTCGAATGAATGAATAAATAAATAAATCTTTAAAAAATAAGTATAAAAAATGTGCTTTTTGTTGCTGAGAATCATACCATTAAATGTGTTGGAAGGGACCAGTGCTCCCCCACCCAACACATGCACACTCACATACTCACATTCACATGTGCATACAAAATAAATTGTAGTCCATAGAGATTGAGTACCTTAGTGGTGAAGTTGGGAATAAAAGGCCACATCACCTCATTTTTTTCCTGTATCACTCTTATACCTTACAGCCTACTGTCTTGATTTATAACAAAAATTCATTTATTTCTTAAGGTTTTGGTAAAGACTTTGAAAATGTAATTTACTTATAATATTTTTCATAATACTTTTCTGGTTTTTCGTATAAGTAAGGAACTAGTTGCCAGCCAGAATACTTGAAAAGAAATTTTCAATTGGCTTAAACAGTGACAACATTTTTATGTTTTATAGACCTCCGTGAGTGAAAGCCTTCAAAGGGAAGCTGCTAAGAAGCAAGCAATGAAACAGGTAAGGTGGCTGAGTAAATATATGTATTTGGTGAAATAAATATTTTCAGCCCACATTTTTATTTTATTTTATTTTATTTATTTTATTTTATTTTATTTTATTTTATTTTATTTTTTTTATTTTATTTTATTTTATTTTATTTTATTTTATTTTATTTATTTTATTTTATTTTATTTTAAGATTTTATTTATTTATTCATGAAAGACACACACACAGAGAGAGGCAGAGACACAGGCAGAGGGAGAAGCAGACTCCATGCAGGGAGTCCAATGTGGGACTCTGTCCCAGGTCTCCAGGATTAGGCCCTGAGCTGAAGGCAGCGCTAACACGCTGAGCCACTCGGGCTGCCTCACCCCATATTTTTAAATGTCAGGTTTGGTATCTAGGTCCTGAGACTAAGCAGTATAGCTATGTATAGAGAGATAATATTATCTTGACCCTCATTTTCTGAAAATGTTTAAAATATTTCTTGATTTACATATATTTCAGGGTTTTGTGATAAATTTTAAAGAAAAAAGCACAATAGAGAATTAGCTCTTTATTGCTCTGTTGTAGATTAAACCCATTTCTGCTTTCAGCTGACTCAGTAGTCAGTCTTACAGTGGATTATATGGTTTAATAATTCTTACTAGTGAGCCTTGCTTAAAAAAAGTCTCTTCACACCAAAGTGATTTCATCATTATATAATTATTTGAAATTAATCTACTAAGAATGGGGAATATCTGATAATTCTTAATAGATTTCTCTCGCACTTTATATAGTGCTCTATAGTATTTCCGAGCACTTTTTTGTAAATACATTATATTTTTTAAATTCTCACAAATCTGCCCATGATCTGATTAAGAAATCTGAAGGTTCAAAAGGATAAATTACCCCTTATGATCACACAGCTAATTACAGAACTAGGCCTGAAGGTTTACTAATTTTTCTACTACACCATTGAATCTTCGATTTAGCTGTTGCAAAACATAATGAAATTAAACAATGACACGGTACCTTTCTTTTTAATTTTTTCCCCTCCACATTTTCTTTATCCTTTAGCATCTATGTCTCCCTACTCTACCTGAATCCTGTATAGGAATGAATTTGTTAAATACTTTCTAATGTGCCAGACATTATGGTAACCACTTTCTAAGAATTAACTTCTTAAAATAATCCTCTAAGATAGACGCTCTTAAAATCTTCATTTTATAATTGAGGACTGGAAGGCAGAAGGATTTATGTGACTTTCATGAAGTCTCATAGTTTAACCCAAGCAGTACAATTGCAGAGCTCATGCTTTTAGTAACTATGTTTACTGCTACTCCGAGGAATGGCACAGAATTATATATTTTGGTTATGTTAATGAAAGTGGAATATACTGTGTAATTCAGCAGTCTGAAAATGATTTAATGTGCAATTTTAAAAAATGTGATTTTTTTTAACATAAATGCTGAAATGCTTTGAGTTATAATTTTAGAGCTCTAGAATTTTTAGAGACCATCAGAGTTCAACTTCTTCACCATATTGATGAAAGAATTAGTTATGGAGAATCTGGTGACTTTTCTAAGGTCATGTAGTTATCTTGTTTTCTAGTTTATTCTGACATTTTTTGTGTTGCCTTTCCTTACCTATTTAAAGCATAAATCCCAAATTTAACTTTATTCTTAATCCTAGCTGTCCCAAACTACATTTTCTCTTAGTGAGATTTTTTTTCTCATAGTTTGCTTGAAAGTTAGGAGTGCTGCTATGCTCTTCATGTACCTTTTCCCTCCTGCTGCTTTCACAGAGCTGGAACATCTGTACTTCCTGCTTTTCACTTTATTCTCCACTAACTAACTTTTATGATGAAGAATACTAACTTGACTACTATATCTAAGATAAAATACTCTTAGAAATGGAGTATTTTATTTTTTCTTATTATTTTTATTTAAATTCAATTAATTATGGGATCCCTGGGTGGCGCAGCGGTTTGGCGCCTGCCTTTGGCCCAGGGCGTGATCCTGGAGACCCGGGATCGAATCCCACATCGGGCTCCCGGTGCATGGAGCCTGCTTCTCCCTCTGCCTGTGTCTCTGCCTCTCTCTCTCTCTCTCTCTATGTGACTATCATAAGTAAATAAAAAATAATAATAAAATAAATAAATTCAATTAATTAACTTATAGTGTATTATTAGTTTCAGAGGTAGAGTTCAGTGATTCATCAGTTGTATATAACACCCAGTGCTCATTACATCACATGCCCTCCTTAATGCCTGTTACTCAGTTATCCTATACCTTCACCCTTCTCCCCTTCAGCAACCCCCAGTTTGTTTCCTATGATTAAGAGTCTCTTATGCTTTGTCTCCCTCTCTGATTGCATCTTGTTCTTTTTCCTTCCCGCCCCCTATGCTCCTCTGTTTTGTTTCTTAAATTCCACATATGAGTGAAATCATATAATTGTTTTGGATTGGCTTATTTTTCTTAGCATAATACCCTCTAGTTCTATCCATGTTGTAAATGGCAAGGTTTCTTTCCTTGCCTTCCTTCCTTCCTTCCTTCCTTCCTTCCTTCCTTCCTTCCTTCCTTCCTTCCTTTTGTTCCTTCCTTTTTTTAAGATGGCAAATACACCATTGTGTGTGTATATATACATATGTATATACACACACATATATATACATATATATGTGTATATACACACACACGCACACACAACATCTTCTTGATCCCATCTGTTGATAGACATCTGGGCGCTCTCCATAGTCTTGCTATTGTGGACATGGCTGCTATAAACCTTGACATGCAGGTGCCCCTTCAGATCACTACGTTTGTATCTTTGGGGTAAATCCCTAGTAGTACAATTGCTGGGTGAAGGGTAGCTCTATTTTTAACTTTTTGAGGAACCTCCGTACTGTTTTGCAGAATGGCTGTACCAGCTTGCATTCCCTCAGCAGTGTAAGAGGCTTCCCCCTTCTCTGCATCATCGCCAACATCTGTCATTTCCTGACTGGTTAATTTTAGCCATTCTGACCAATGTGGGGTGGTATCTTATTGTGGTTTTGATTTGTATTTCCCTGATATTGAGTGATGTTGAGCATTTTCCTTTGTCTCTTGACCATTTGAAGATCTTCTTTGAAGAAATGTCTATTCATGTCTTCTGTCCATTTCTTGATTGGATTATTGATTCTTTCATCCATTTTGCATCTGTTTTTGTGTATGGCATAAGAAAATGTCCAGTTTTGTTCTTCTGCATGTGACTGTCCGATTTTCCCAACACCATTTGTTGAAGAAACTTTTTTCCATTGAATGTTTTTTCCTGCTTTGTCAAAGATTAATTGACCATAGAGCTGAGGGTCCGTTTCTAGGTTCCCTGTTATGTTCCATTGATCTGCGTGTCTGTTTTTCTGCCAGTACCGTACGGTCTTGATGATTAAAGCTTTGTAATAGAGCTTGAAGTTCAGAATTGTGATGCCACCAACTTGGTGTTCTTTTTCAACATTCCTTTGGCTATTTAGGGTCTTTTCTGGTTCCATACAAATTTTAGAATTCTTTTTTCCAGCTCTGTGAAAAAAGTTGATGGTATTTTAATAGGGATTGCATTTAATCTATAGATTGCTCTAGGTAACAGACATTTTAACAGTATTCTAAGCCATGAGCATGGAACATTTTTCCATTTCTTTGTGTCTTCCTCATGAGGTATCTTTCATGAGTGTTCCATAGTTTTCTGAGTATAGATTCTTTGCCTTTTTGGTTAGGTTTATTTCTAGGTGTCTTATGGTTTTGGGTGCAATTGTAAATGGGATAGATTCCTTAATTTCTCTTTCTCCTGTCTCATTTTTAGTGTATAGAGATACAACTTATTTCTGTGCATTGATTTTATGTCCTGCCACTTTGCTGAATTCCTGTATGAGATCTAGCAATTTTGGAGTGGCATCTTTTGGGTTTTCCACATAGAGTATCATGTCGTCTGCAAAGAGTGAGAGTTTGACTTCTTTGCTGATTTGGATGCCTTTTAAGAAATGGGGTATTTTAATAGATGACATTTTCTTTCTTTCTGTTCTTTTATCTGGACAGTGCACAGAACTGATGATGGCAATATTATCTTACTCCCTATTTCATCGGAAAAGCTATTAAATGTCATCATTAGATGTAATGTTTTCAGTAGGTGTTTGGCAGCTATCCTCAAGCTAAGCTCAGAAATTCTTTTTTTGATCTTGGTTTGAGGTGTTGTTTGTTTATTTTTTAAAATCATATATGAATGAACTGTATAAAATAGATAATACAACAACTTGGAATGTAAATACAGTTACTATCCTCATTTTTTTAGATGAAAACTGAGACACAAAAAGAGTACACAAACTTGCCCAGAGTAGCTAGTAAGTATAGAGCCAGGATTGAAACCCAGGCAGCCTGGCTCCAGACCGGTGTTTATATTTTCAGTCTGAAATGTGATTCATAGAATTTTTATAATATATATCTGATTCACGATCCTCTCTCAAAAAAATTACCTAAGACTTTTTATGTATTAGCTGGCTTATATTTTTTAGACATGTTTGTTTGTTTGTTTATTTTAGACCAAACTAGAAATCCAGAAGGCCCTTGCAGAAGATTCCACTGTATATGAATATGACAGTATTTATGATGAAATGCAGAAAAAAAGAGAGGAAAATAATCCTAAATTGCTTTTGGGAAAAGACCGAAAGGTTTGTATCTGAAAATACAAATTTATTTGACCTTAACTGTATTTTAAAGATTTATTTCTTTATTTTAGGGTATCTGCATCTGCAAGTGAGAAGGGAAGAGGGAGAGGGAGAGAATCTCAAGCAGATTCCCCATTGAGTGCAGACCCTGACACAGGGCTTGATTCTCACTACCCTGAGATCATGACCCGAGCTGAAATCAAGAGTTGGATGTTTAACTAACTGAGCCACCCAGGCACCCCTTGACCTGAATTTGTTGTTGTTGTTGTTGTTGTTGTTAAAGATTTTATTTATCTATTTGAGAGAGAGAGATAGCAAGAGAGCGCATGAGTCCGGGACAGGGAGAGGGAGAAGCCAGCTCCCCACTGAGCAGGAAGCCCAACATGGGTCTTGATCACAGGATCCCAGGACCACGACCCAAGCCGAAGATGGCCGCCTAACCAACTGAGCCACCAAGCACCCCTTGACCTACATTTTATATCAATCATATTTTAGCATGAGGATGATATGAGGAAAAGCTTTCAGGTATTTAAATTGTGAAGAGCCCCCAGTTCCAGATGATATAGATTTGATTTAGAACCCAGGAAACCCTAGGTTTAGTATCCTACTAAAGTGAATAAATTATCTAAGAATAAAAGCAATAAGTTTTCTTACTTGCTTTAACCCCTTCACAAATAAATTTTTTAAATTTTTTTCTTGAAATTTTTTTTCTTAGAAAATCTTTATATTAATAACTCCTCTTTTCATATTTTATGCTTTATCATCCTCTCATCTCAGTTCAGATTTTCTATCACTTTTTCTTTCACAAACATAGATTTTTAAAGATCTTTGCATTTTATAGTATGTACAAGTAGGGTGCTGGTGTAAAATTGCCACTATTTTTTTTTTTAAGTAGGCTCCACATGGAGCCCAGTGTGGGGCTTGAACTCACGATCCCAAGATCAACACCTGAGCTGAGATCAAGAGTTGGACGCTTAACTGACTGAGCCACTCGGGCACTCCCCACTGTTCTTTTAAATAACCGTATATCAACTAATGTGAAAATCTAGTAAAAACCTTTCTGATTCACTTATCTATTGAAGTACTCAGAACAATACCTGTAAAAAGTATGAAAACACAGTGGAAAAATTACTTAGTTTGAAATTTTAAAAAAGTAAAATGGCATTTTGAATAATTTCTGTCTTTACACTTAAATATTTATTGAAAAGACTTTTAGTTTCAGCCTTGCTAGTAAATTTATATTGAATTTTGAGAGGATGAGGATCCCACTTATTTGGATTAGCCATTTTTATCTTAATTCATGATTAAAAATAGAATATTCTTAATTTTTATTTTTTATTCTTCCTAAGTAATCTTATTTTTCCCCCTAGCCCAAGTATATTCACAACTTACTAAAAGCAGTTGAGATCAGAAAAAAGGAACAAGAAAAGAGAATGGAAAAGAAAATACAAAGAGAACGAGAAATGGAGAAGGGAGAGTTTGATGATAAGGAGGCATTTGTGACATCTGCTTATAAGAAAAAACTGCAAGAGAGAGCTGAAGAGGAAGAAAGAGAGAAAAGGGCTGCTGCACTAGAAGGTGAACTGGAAGAGGGAGGAGGGGAGAAGGAAACAAGCAGCAAAATTCTGCCCTGTGGTTTAGCCATGTGCTCTGTCCCTGAACTCCTAGATGATAATGTTATGGTCCTCATTTATGTGTATGAATTCAAGATGTAGTTATGATATTCTGTAGTATTATAAAACAGAAAAGATGATGACTGAAAACACAGCTGCACTCTCAGTAACTATTACTTCTACTGGACTTTTCACAACTCTCCTTTTATTGCTTAAAACTATGGTTGTTACAAGTCATTGCCTTAGAAAATGATTCCAAATATAAAAACCTTTGTTACAAGGCACAACACCACAATATTTGTCAGAAACAATATAAACTAAGATTTAAATCTAACTTGTATTTTCTGGGTTTAGAAAACTAGAATAACATCACTCAAGGATGGGCATTTAGAAAAAGAATAACAGGGGATCCCTGGGTGGCGCAGCGGTTTGGCGCCTGCCTTTGGCCCAGGGCGCGATCCTGGAGACCCGGGATCGAATCCCACGTCAGGCTCCCGGTGCATGGAGCCTGCTTCTCCCTCTGCCTGTGTCTCTGCCTCTCTCTCTCTCTCTGTGACTATCATAAATAAATAAAAAAAAAAAAAAAAAATTTAAAAAAAAAAAAAAAAAAAAAGAAAAAGAATAACATTAATTCAAGAAATAACAGAAGATGTGCAGGAGCCAAAGAATGTCTTAGTACTTTATTTCAGTATTTTCTACTCATGGTCATTTCTCAAGATCTAAGTACATTGTGTTCTTTTAAATAGCTTAATTGGCAAATATTCATCAATTTTAAATAGAAGAAAATTAAATCTATAATATTATGTCTAACCATGTACTGGGTATTCATCTAGAATACCAGTTTATATGTTTTCTGTGAAAGACCACATAAATATTTTAGGCTTTGTTTACCATATGATTTTTGCTAGAGCTACTCAGTTCTGCCTTTCTAAGGCAAAAGCAGCCTTAATAAATGAACAAGGCTACATCCGATAAAATTTATTTACAAAATAATATAGGCCACATTTGGCCTGAACGCTGTAGTTTGCCAACTACAGATCTAGAGAGTAGTTTTATACACTCTGTATGTTACATTGTCTACACCATAAAATTGAACTGTGTTGTGCCTTGTTGAATATTTTCCTCTCGCTTTTGCCTTCCCTCTCTTAGCACGTTTGGATGTAACCAAGCAGAAAGATCTCAGTGGATTTTATAGACACCTATTAAATCAAGCAGTTGGTGAAGAGGAAGTACCTACATGCAGCTTTCGTGAAGCCAGGTGAGACATGGCATATGGAATATTAGAAGAAAGAAGAAAGATTCTGTTCATAATCTATAATTGTGGGATCATTTTAACCCTTTGAAAGATAGGGGATTACAGCATTGCATATTGTGTTGTCAGTTAAACCTGATCTAATTGAATTGCTAGGGATTTATACTTTCTTAATTAAAAACCTGCAGATTTAGTTCAAATATTTCTATTCTGCAGTAATCCTACAGGTATTTTCAGATAGTATATAGAATAAGTGGTTTATTTTCGTAAGTAGAACATGGCATCTATAAAACATAAGATTCATGTATCAAGGGCTAGAAATGTACCACCTAATAATGTAGCCACTAGGCACATGTAGACTGTTGAAGACCTAAAATTTTGGTCATAGTAGCCACATTGTAAGTACTCAGTTGCCACATTTGGCTAATGGCTACCATATTAGATGGCACAGATATGAACATTACAATTTCTGTAGATATGTCCATTAGCACTGACATAGAAAGTAAGTATTGGAGGGGTTTTTTGGATAAAATCATAAAGTATTGTAAGAATGGTGAAATGACTGTTATAGGTATATAGCTAAAGGTAAAGGGGAGAATTTGTCCTGAGCTCATATCTGAGTAAATGGTTTTTTGGAGCAGAAACCTCAGATTAGAGGATCTAAGTCTGTATTGCTGCTGAAGGAAAGAGGGGAATTATGACTAAAGAGACGGAATCAGATTTATACTTTGCTCTGCCAAATGCTGGGTTTGATTACAAAATTGATGAAAATTATAAGTCTTAGAAAGTATATTTGAAGAGAGATTTTTGAATGGAAAAAGAATTTCTATTAGAGTTTCATCAGGAATAGTTGTGAGGCCAGCCATGAAACTCCATAATGTCATTTGGTAGTTGTACTTTTCTTGGAGTCTAATAATAGAATTTCTAACTATTAGATAATCCTTTAGCCCAGACAATTCTGCCAGCAATTCCCAGAGAACCACAGTTGTTCTGTTAGTATGATTATTAAGTAATCCATAAGAATGAATGTGTGATTGATGTAAATAAATTAGCCACACTTATCAGTTGGGAAAATGTAAGTTATGTAAACAATTTTTAGTGTTAGTGATTGTAATCAGGTGGATTCACAAATTCCCATTTTGTTGTGATAGGTGCCAAAGGGTTATATCAGGAAGGTTGTGCTTTTTTAATCATAAGAGATTATTTAGTGATATTTAGAATTAGATTTCACTGTGAAAAAAAATCATCTTTACTTATTTTGAGGACTATTTTTAAATTTTTTAAAGAGAGAAAAATCCAGCAAAGAGCTGCAACTTGAACTTCATGTTGTGAAAATAGTACTTAGATCCAGAATATATCTTACTTTTCCCAATTATTCTTTGTCATGTCTATAAAAATGTTAATGCCTGAAGGTTCTAGTGGTCCAATACAGAAAGCCTGATTTTCTCTATTTCACTTCTACCTTTTTCTGAAAATATTCTAAATGGTTAGAAAATACTAGTTGGCAAATGTTTACAAGTTAAATAGCACCTTTTGCATTTAGTAGTTGTATAGGTTTAAGTATTGAGAAAAATTGCATGAACACTTCATGTGCTTACTTCAATGATAATGTGGCATTTTGTGTTGTTTTAAGGTCTGAGATAAAGGAAGAGAAATCAAGGGGTTATTCTGATGAATTAAGTTCAGAGAACAGAATAATACCACGTGAGAAATGCAGTCTCCAAACTGTTGTGCAAGTAGGGGAAAACCCAGATGCAGACAGTGACTTTGATGCTAATAGTGAGGATGATGAAATGGAAGAAAATAATAAAGTGAACTGCAGAAGGAAAAAAATCACAGAGACTTCTGAGAGTGACTCCAAGCATCAGAGGCACTCCCCATCTTCTAGTGAAGAAAGAGAGCATGGTATCAAATGCCATACAAAAAGGTCCAAGTCAAGAGTTCATGAGAAAAGGGAAGATCAGCACCAAGAGAGACAATCCAGGGATAATGAGAACTATTACACTGACCGTGATTACCGAAAAGAAAAGAAGGATTCCCATAGGCACAGAGATGCTGGTCATAGAGATTCCCACTGGAAGAGGCATGAACACGAAGATAAACTGAGGGGAAGAGACCAAAGAGAAAGAAAAGACAGAGATTGGAAAAGGGAGAAATACTCCCTAAGAGAACAAGAAAGAGATAGACAACGAAATGAACATGACCGACACAGTGAGAAAGGAGAAGAGAAGGAAGAGAAAAGCAAAGAAAAGGAAGAGCATATGAAAGCAAGGAAAGAAAGACATGAAAACAGTGATAAGTACAGAGATCGAGAACAACAAGAAATAAATGTTCAATCTTCAGGAAGAAACCGAGACAAAAAAGAAAGCAGCCCAAATTCTAGGGCAAAGGATAGGTTTTTTGACCGGGAAAGATCCAATAAAATGAGAAATACGGAAAAGGACAAAGAAAGAAACTCAGAGAAACCCTCCAGTTCTGAAACATCACTGGGAGCAAAACACAGACTCACAGAGGAATGTCAAGAGATGGGCAAAGAACAAGAGAAACCACATGAGGTGGGGAACAAGTTTGCAAAGCGAAGCAATGAAGAAACTGTAATGTCAGCTAGAGACAGATACCTGGCCAGACAAATGGCACGGGTTAATGCAAAGACATATATTGAAAAAGAAGATGATTGATAACTACCCAAGTAGACCTGTGAAAGCACAGAAGATTATAACTCCTGGAACATGCTGTGTGAAGGTATAAAGGAGTGTGTTAACAGTGGTTGAGAGGCTATTTTTTAATATATTTCCAAAATTTATTTTTGGTTTAAGTAAAAAATAAGTCCTTTTATCTTGAATATTTGAGTGAGTTGATACATATTTATTTAATTATCAATACCTGGTTGTATTCAAACAACTTCAAGAGTGTTAAATCCCTGTAGTTACTTAATGAGGAAAATGGGCTCCACTATAACCATTAAAAAATAATTCAAACAACTCTCCTAATAATGTTGGTTTTGTTGCAAGAGGTATTACTTTTATAAGTACTGTATTCTGGATAAAAATATGTGGATTTGAACAATAAAGTAGAAACTGTTGCTGTACTTTGTGTTCTGAAATTTGTGTTAATGTATAAAATAGGGATCATACATCTTGTCGAGTAACTTCTAGCTCACAGCATATTTGGCTTAAATGCAAATAAAAATAGTGATGTGTTTGTACATTTAATTTGTGCTCATATTTTATTTTAAAAGTATGTCCTTAATTTATGCCACAATTCCTTTTTTATTTTTTAGTTAAAAATCACTTTAATTCTGAAACCCTAGCAAGTTGGTAAATTAGTTATATTATTTCAGTCAGTTTTAGCTAAGGATGAAAAGATGGAGACATTTAATCTAAATGAAGTTAGCTAAAGATCCAGGTAGCCTATTTAAGAGCCTCTCTTATTAAAAAAAAAAAAAAAAAAAGAGCCTCTTATTTTATGTACTCTAATAAAGAACTTAACATTTGGAGGCACCTGAATGGATCCATCACTTAAGTGCCCAACTCTTGATTTCAGCTCAGGTCATGATCTCACAGTTGTGAGATTGAGCCCCATGTTGGGCTCGCACTGGGTGTGGAGTCTGCTTAAGATTCTTGCTCTTCTCTGCCACTCCCCCTATATTCTCTTAAAAAAAAAACAAAAAAGAATATTGGCTTTTAGAAAAGAAATTATATTAAGGATCAAATCTAGTATTCATAAATCATTTTATTAAACCTTTAAAGCCAGGGCGCGTGGGTGATTCAGTGGTTGAGCGTCCACCTTTGGCTCAGGTTGTGATCCTGGGGTCCTGAGATCAAGTCCTGCATTGGGCTCCCTGTGGGAAGCCTGCTTCTCCCTCTGCCTATGTCTCTGCCTCTCTGTGTGTCTCATGGATAAATGAATAAAATCTTTTCTAAAAAATTTAAAAATAAAAATAAACCTTTAAAGCCAAAAAGGAAAGTAACAAGAAATTCAATGCCTGTATCTCTTGACTGACACATTAATTATCAGTTGTATCCTAATAATTTAAAATAGATCAGTGATGGGGCACCCACATGACTCAGTCCATTTAGCATCTGCCTTCGGTTCAGGTCATGATCTCAGGTCTCGAGATTGAGCTCCGTGCTGGGTTCGTACTCAGTGAGGAGTCTACTTCTCTCTCTGCGTTTGTGTGCGTACTCTCTCCCAAATAAATAAAATCTTTAAATAGAAATAAAATAGATTGGTGACAAACACTTAAAAAGCACTGATTGCAGGTACATAGAGTGATATAATGTAACTGAAAAAGTTCAGGTGAGGTGGTAGAAGGACCACAAGTGACAGGCTGGCTAAAAATCTTCAACCTCTGTAGGGAATATGGTTCCTTTGTTGGGGTTGTTATAACTAGAGCTGTGTATTGGGAACATAGTATGTAAGACAGAGTCAAGGAGGGAGAAGACTGGAGTCCCAAGAGTTCTAATAAGAAACTCGATTCCTTTCCCCCGGAAGTTCAGAGATTTTCACAAGCAGCCTAGATGTTTTGGATAGGAAAAGCTATATATATTACTTTTTTTTTTTTTTTTAATTTATGATAGTCACAGAGAGAGAGAGAGGCAGAGACACAGGCAGAGGGAGAAGCAGGCTCCATGCACTGGGAGCCCGATGTGGGACTAGATCCCGGGGCTCCAGGATGGCGCCCTGGGCCAAAGGCAGGCACCAAACCGCTGTGCCACCCAGGGATCCCTATATATTACTTTTATTTATTAACAAAATTTGACATAACTCAGGGGTGAACTACAAATTAAGGGTTTTCTCTGATCTCCAGATAGATGTTTTTGCATCTCTGGCATTCATATTACCCTTTTCTGAGTACAGTATCTTGGTTTTCCCTTGGGAAAATAACCCCCTTCACTACTTAATCTTGTGATTCAAAAGGGGTTGAAAAGGCTCCAGGAAAAGGTATGTGACTTCAGCGAGGCCACTTCTGATGCTGTCAGACTTAAAGAGATGTTTTCCACTACCATTGTCGACTTCAAAGATTGAGGTGAGTCCAGAATTCTGTGGGAGAATGAATGCCTCACTGTTTGACAGGATAAAGCCCACACAAAAGAGTAGAAATGAGTGGAGAGAAGGACAAACACCTGATTACTTTCTACTTTCTGGCTCTAGTTGGTTTTTTTAGATATTTTAAACCAATACTTACCCTGCCTTTTCTTCAAGTTTCAGTTGGATTTCTGGCACTACAGCCAAAAAAGCCCTATTTTATTCGAAGTTCTACTTATGATAAGTACATGGCAGAAGTTACTGGAACATTCGTAATAAACTTCTAAAACTTGTAGCATAACCTGCATTTTTTAAAAAGTGCATATAGGGCAGCCCCAGTAGCTCAGCAGTTTAGCGCTGCCTTCAGCCCAGGGCATCGAGTCCCACGTCCAGCTCCCTGCATGGAGCTTGTTTCTCCTTCTGCCTGTGTCTCTGCCTCTCTCCCTGTGTCTCTCATGAATAAGTAATAAAAAAAATATTTAAAAAAAATAAAGTGCATATAAAGTATATAGTTTAATTGGTTTACACAGGGTGAACAGATCTGGTATAAAAAGAACATTATCTGACCCACAGAAGCTCTCTTCATACCCCTTCCTGGCCCACTTATTACTCCTCCCCCCCCACCTTTTTTTAAGATTTTTATTTGAGAGAGAAAGCATGAGCTGGGGAGGAGCAGAGGGAGAGGGACAAGCAGACTGCTGAGCATGGACCCCAACGTGGGGCTTAATCCCATGACCAATGAGATCATGACCTGAATGGAAACCAAGAGCCAGATGCTTAACTAACTGAGCCACCACCCAGGCACACCCTGCCCCCTGCCTTTGACTTAACACTATAGATTAATTTTTCGTGTTTTCTAGATTGTACAGTATTTATGCAGTCTACTATAGATGGACATTATTTCCTATTTGGGGTTATTATGGAATATACTTGTAGGAGCATTCTGATCCTTGTCTTCTAGTTTGCACATAAATATGTTTTGGTTAGGTATTTCTTAGGGATAGAATTGCTGATCCATAGGTTAGGAATATGTTCAGCTTTAGTAGATAACTATCAATAAATTATACAAAATATACTTCACCAGTGTATGAGACTTCCAGTTATTCCACGTTCTTGCTTACACTTGATAATTGTTTACCTTTTGTCTTTTGAGTTTCATCGTTCTGTTGGTATATCTCATGGTTTTGAGGTTCTTATGGCTGTTGTGTTAGTATTTGGATATCTCCCTTTTGGTTTTAATTTATTTGAGCGAGAGTGAGCGTGTGCCAGAGAGCATGAGTAGGGGGTAGGGATAGAAGGAGAGGGAGAAGCAGACTCCCCACTGGGTAGAGCCCACTGTGGGGCTCAACCCCAGGACTCTGGGATCATGACCTGAGCCAAAAGCATATGCTTGACTGAGCCACCCAGGTGCCCTTGAATATCTCCCTTTAAAAAAAAAAAAAAGATTTTATTTATTCATGAGAGAGAGAGAGGCAGAGACCTAGGCAGAGGGAGAAGCAGGCTCCATGCAGGGAGCCTGATGTGGGACTAGATCCTGGGACTCCAGGATCACTCCCTGAGCCAAAGGCAGACGCTTAACCGCTGAGCCACCCAGGCATCCTAAAATCTCCCTTTTGTTTTTTTTTTTGTTTTGTTTTTTTTTTTTTAAATCTCCCTTTTGAAGAGTATGTTTCTTTTGTCTATCTTAGAGGGGCTGGGGCTACATTACCTGCCTTTTTTTTTTTTTTTTCATGACCTAAATGGTTTTTGTTTTGTTTTAAGAAAAGGAGAAAGAGAAGGAAGGGGCAGAGGGAGAGAGAATCCCAAGCAGGCTCGACACCCAATACAGAGTCCAACGCAGGGCTCAATCTCACAACCCCAAGATCACCACCTGAGCCAAAATCAAATGTTGGACATTTAACCTCCTTTGCTACCTAAGCACCCTATTCTTTATATATTCTGAGTAGGAATTGTCCTTGTAAGTAACTTGTAACTTCTCCCCTTCAATGGCTTGCCTCTTCACTCTCATACTGGTATCTATTAATGAATAGAAATCTTTAATTGCCATAAAGTTTAGCTTAGTCGAAAGTTAAATAAAATTTAAAAGTTTACTTCCTCAGTTACACTAGATGTTTGAAGAGCTCAATAGCCACATGTATCTAGTGGCTACCATATAGGAAAGTGCAGATTATTATAGAACATTTCTACCATTGTAGAAAGTTCTGGGCAACACTCTTCTAGAAGCATAATGCTTTTACTTCTACATAATGTCCGCTTTTCACAATTTGATTAACCAGGTACCCAGAATGAATTTTTTATGTAGCGTAATATATGGGGATTAAGATTTTTTTTCCATCTGGCCATCAGACTCACCAGTGAGTGAAAATTTGTTTAAGTAAAAACCACAATGAATACCATTGAACATCCACTGAGAACAGCAAAAATGTTTAGATATAATACCAAGTGTTGTTGAGGGCGTGGAGAGCAATAAAAAGTCGTATATGCTACCAGTGGCAAATGAACTTGTAGAACTTTCTTTGAAAACAATGTGGTAATGCTGCGCGTTTTCTGTAACTTGTTTTTTTCCACAGATGCACCAGGAATTTTCATAATAAGTGTTTTTCATCAAACCAGAAACAACCTAGAGTGTCTATCAATAGTAAATAAATCTGGTATATATATTTGCACAATAAGACCTACACACAATTGGGATGAATTTCACAGTATTGTAAGTAACATAAAGTAACTTGCATAGTTATTTTTAAAACAAGCAAAATGGTATGGTATAGAAATACCGTGGGTAGATAATAAAAGAAAAAAGCAAGGAAATGATTGTTAAAGTCAAGACTCATGATGCAGGAGAGGTACACACAGGCTTCTAGATGCTGGCAATATTCTATTTCTTGACTTGGATGGTAGTTATTCTGTATGGATAATACATCTCACAACATTTTTGTAATCTTAAAATTTCTAATTTATGAGTCAAAGAAACTGTTAGCCATCCTGGTTAATTTTAGTCATTTCTACAGGAAGAATCTATAGAAATATTGATTATTTAGCTTGTGCACAGGGCAGCAGTATTTGATAATGTATGATTTGAAATTGTATGAATTTGAAACTCATACAATTACTATCAATAAGTAATTCATTAAATTTATTGATAGATGGGACAGTTTGCCTTTTTTAAAAAGAAATTAATTTGTGAGAGACACAGGCAGAGACATAAGCAGAGGGAAAAAGGAGGCTCCCTGCGGGGAGCCTGATATGGAGTTGATCCCAGGACCCTAGGATCATGAACCGAAGGCAGATGTTCAACCACTGAGCCACCCAGGCACCCTAGATATGTGGCTTTTTAAGATTTTATTTATTTACTGGGGAGAGGAAGAAGCAGACTCCGTGTTGAGCAGAGAGCCTGACATGGGCTCAATCCCAGGACCCCGGGATCATGATCTGAGCTGAAGGCAGATGCTTAACTGACTGAACCACCCAGGTGCCCCTAGATGGATATTCTTTTAAATATATGAGATCCAGAGGGCACCTAGACGGCTCAGTTGGTTAGACGTCCCAATTCTTGGTTTTGGCTCAGGTCATGATCTCATTGAGCCCTGCGTCAGGTTCTATGCCCACCAGGGAATCTGCTTAGGGGTTCTCTACCTCTGCCCCCCTCCTCTCTCTCTCCCTCTCTCTCAAAAAAAATAAATCTTTTTAAAAATAAATAAGATCCTGGGGATCCCTGGGTGGCTCAGCAGTTTAGCACCTGCCTTCGGCCCAGGGCATGATCCTGGAGTCCCGGGATCGAGTCCCACATCGGGCTCCCTGCATGGAGCCTGCTTCTCCCTCTGCCTGTGCCTCTGCCTCTGTGTGTGTCTCTTATGAATAAATAAATAAAATTGTTTTATAAATAAATAAATAAATAAAGTCCAAAATAATATACCTTAAAGAAATTTTATGAATTGATAAGTGGCTGTTCCTCTGACTCCATTTTCAACAATACATAAATAACTCAAAATGTTTTCATTTTCCTTCTCTCTCCCTTTGTTGATTCTCACTCCAATCACATAAAATAGTAGTGCTGTTTCATGATAACCATGCTCATATATACTGGTTGCTTTGCTTAGAACACCACCTATGTTTCTATCCAACTCCTTATTTTTAAAACTGAACTAAAGTGTTCAGAGAGCCACTCCTAATACTCCTCTTTGTTTTAGCAACACCTGTTTCCTTTGTATTCTGTGCATTATGATAGTGTGTTAGTTGTTGGAGGGCAAAGATCCAATGTCAACTTTGTATGCCCAGTGCCTACTATAATGCAAAGTTTTTGTTTCTTTTATCTTAATATCCCATAAACATTTCTTAAAATTAGAATTTTAAAACTGGAATGACCTTAGACATCATCTAATGTAGCCCTTCCAATTTAAAATGTTTTTAATACACTATGACATCATATTTAAGTCTTTTTTAAAAAAGATTTTATTTATTCATGAGAGACACAGATTAAGAGAGAGAGACAGAGACCTAGGCAGAGGGAGAAGAAGCAGGCTCCTTTCAGGGAGCCCGATGTGGGATTCAATCCTGGGAATCCGGGGTCACGCCCTGAGCTGAAGGCACTCAACCGCTGAGCCACCCAGGCATGCCTATGACATCATGTTTAAGAGCTGAAACTTGGAGGTCTAGGGTCCACTAGTTACTACCTGCATAACCTCGGACAAATTAAGTTCTCTAAGCTTCGGTCTCATTTGTAAAATGGGAGTAATAAAAGTGTGTCTTTGGGGCACCTGGCTGGCTCAGTCAATGGAGCATGCAGCTCTTAATCTCAGGGTTCTGAGTCTGAGCACCACGTGGGGTACAGAGATTACTTAAAAAAAATAAAAAACAGTGGTGTCTTTCATAAGATTGATGTGAGAATTGCTTGAAACAGTGCATGCAATGCTGTGTCCAACATTAGTAAGCACACAATAAATATTAGTAATATTGTTACTACTCATAAGGAGATGGGGCCAGTGAAGTTGAGTGACTAAGGTTACTTAGTTTGGTAGTTGCTGGGAAAGGACTTGAGCCCTTATCTTCTCAATCCTGTCTGGTTGTACTTTGCATTGGTGCAGGGAATTTTTTTGCTTTTGGAGAAATAGATGACAGTCACACAATGGAAGGAACGAGGCCAAATGAATGACATGAAATATGACATATTTTCATACATTTATCAAATTGAGGGCTATGTGTCATGTGTTAGATTCTTGTTCATTGTGTTAAGAAGACAAAGCCTAAAAGAAGAAATAATAGTTTATTATCAGGCAAGGTTGTGGATTGGGAAAAAGAATTTAGACATATGCTTAAGTTTCTCCCTTGGAAGTTGCTTTCTTTGTCCAAGCTCTGCCCACTTCATTATACACTAATCCCCTTCCTTGCTTGGCCCCTTAAGAAAATATGATGTTTTTTTAAGGTTATAATTATAACTATGAATGTAAACTGATCCTCTCCCCTTTTGATTATCCTTTCCCTAGCAATTCAGTTCATTAAGTGTGCAGGATAAAAGCTGTCATGGCCCAGAGCTGGGTGTCACTAAAACACAGTGAAGAACTTATGTAGGAGCAGCCTACACTTTGTGTCAACCCAAATGAGGGTTGGTGGGGGGGCGCAGAGTAATTATGAAGAGAGGAGGTCCATGCAAGAGGTCGATTCCAGGTGTGGTCAAGAAGGCATCCATAGGGCAGCCCCAGTGGCCCAGCGGTTGGTTTAGTGCCGCCTTCAGCCCGGGGTGTGATCCTGGAGACCCAGGATCGAGTCCCATGTCATGCTCCCTGCATGGAACCTGCTTCTCCCTCTGCCTGTCTCTGCCTCCCCCGCTTACCCGTCATGAATAAATAAACAAAATCTTAAAAAAAAAAAAAAAAGGCATCCATAGCATGAGTGTCAGCGGTGACTGCCCAGCATGAGTGGTCAGCCTGAGCAAGGTGAGAAGGGCATTCGTTCAGTGCACAATCCCAGTGTGAGGTGTCAGAACCTGATTGGGATAAGGAGAGGAGCAGTAGAATATTGCTTACATTCAGGGACACCAATCAAATAAGTAAATATATTCAGGATAATGGGAGCCAGGTTTCTCATTGTCCTAAAGGAGTCATAAAGAGAAAAAAATTGAGAGAGACTGTTACAGCGTTGGATTAGAACTGGAGATAACTGCTATGAACTCAGTTTTCACAGTAGAGATCGAGAAATAATTATGGATGCCTGTGTGTGTGCGCACAAATATGCACATGCACACACATGCTTTTGTTCTGTCCAATGAGAGACTTGGAATCAGGGACAACCCACTATGATCATATCTACCCCCTAGACCTTGGTTTCTAAATACATTCTTCACTAAAATGAACCAGGGCTTCTTGAAGGAAAGGCTGTCACAGGGAAAGTACAAGATGATCCTGGAACATCTTATTCCAGAAAGGAAGGAAGTGTTCTAAATGATGAGGACATGCCAAAGGGACAGAAACGATATTGCCAGGACTCTCACTGGCTAAATAAGGGATCATTTGAGCATCAAAATTAATGATTACAGCCCACTGAACAAAATAGGAATCCATAAAACAAAATAAATGAATAAAAGAGGAGGAAAGGAATATTTGCACAGTCTCAGAATAACACTCCCTACAAAATACTAATTAATTACAAAAAGAAAAAATTTACAGTGGAAAGCCTGGCAGACACAACCTTATTTGGGTGATTGAAGTTAACACCAATATGGGACAAATCAAATTGTGCTCCACCAGATACAGGAACACGGCATCATTTCCACAATATTTGCCAAAAATACTTAACCTGAATCTAATCATGTGGAATCTATCATCAAATGAAACAAACTGAGGGACATTCTGCCAAATATCTGACTTGTAATCTCCGAAAGTATCAAGGTCATGAAAATCAAGGGAAGACTGGAAATCTGTTCTGGCATGAAGAAGGCAAAAGAGACCTGAAACTAAATGAAAAGTGTGATTCTGGACTGGATCCTTTTGCTAAAAGTACGTCATCGAACGGGGTCTGAGATTAAATGGCAGTGATGCATCAATGTCACTTTCCTGCTTTTGATGGTTCTATTTTGACTATGTAGGAGAATGTCCTTATTTGTTGAAAATTCATCACACATGATTTTCATTTTTGAAATTAGGATCTGTGTATTTAGGCTTCTATGGATGATGATTTTAAAGACAGCATGCAAATAACCTTTGGCCTGGAATCAGAAAACCAAGGTGTAAGTCCTGTCCTGCAACTTTTCAGCTGTGAACTTGAGAGAAGTAATTGACTTCTTTGGGCTTCAGGCTCCTCATCAGCAACACTAGGGAAATAACAACTGTTGTCACCCAGAGCTCTGATGATCATGTGAGATAATATGTGTGAAAATACATTAAAACTTTAGTTTTAAAATTTTACACAAATTACAAGGACTTGTAATAATTTAGCTTTCCTGAAATTTAATATTTCTCATTCTAGGTAGTTTTGATACTAAATATTTGTAAATGATATGCAGTGTTTGGGAATTGTGTAAATGTTTTGATAATATACAATTAAGATTTTTATCTTAACCTTGAGAGTTTGGGAGTTTTGTTTTTATCATGAGACAGAAGAAAGCTATATATCAGGCTGTTAAGAGCTATTACAGTTATAGTTCACAACATTTGCCAAGACTTCTCCTCTAATTCAGACCATTTATGACTAAACTGCATAAATGAATACAAGGGCATGCTATGCATCTTAAAGAGGGGATTCTACTTTTATACAAATAAAACATAGTTTAGTTCTGCCACTAAAGTTTAAAAATAATTGTTTCATGTAAAAAATAACTGAGAAATTCCATATTCCCACTGTTGACAGAAGTGAATAGAAGAAGGAATTTACTTAATTTTAGCTGTAGGTAATGTGGAAGAAGAAAGTAAAGATGAGGGGAAAGAAATACCATTTATATAATTCAATTAACCATAACCCAGAACTTGAAGCACCTTATTGATATGTCCAACTCATAAAGTATCCTGAAAAATTGTTTGTAAATCAAACCCTATTTTATTTTGTTTTAAATGTTTATTTATTTGAGACAGAGTGTGTGACTCAGGAAGGGACAGAGGGAGAGAGAAAATCCCAAGCAGACTCCCCACTGTGGGCAGGGCTCAACTCAGGGCTCCATCTCATTACCCTGAGACCACGACCTAAGCCGAAATCAAGAGTGGGGCACTCAACTCCCTGAGCCACCAAGGTGCCCCAATCAAATCCTATTTTAAATGCCATTGGAGAAATAACTGCAAGTCCCTAATTTTATCTTTTAAAATATGTATTTTTCATATTTCATATTTCATACCAAGTTTTCTTAAAGTGTACTTCTAGTATTAGAGTTTGAATAAGAATTATCTTTCAAAATAGCTTTTTTTTCTTTTTAAGATTTTATTCTTTTTTTTTTAATTTTTTTTAAAATTTTTATTTATTTATGGTAGTCACACAGAGAGAGAGAGAGAGAGGCAGAGACACAGGCAGAGGGAGAAGCAGGCTCCATGCACCGGGAGCCCGACGTGGGATTCGATCCTGGCCCTGGGCCAAAGGCAGGCGCCAAACCGCTGCGCCACCCAGGGATCCTAAGATTTTATTCTTAGGTAATCTTTATACCCAACATGGGGCTTGAGCTCAAAACCCTCAGATCAAGAGTTGCATGCTCTACTGACTAAGCCAGCCAGGTGCCCCCAAAATAGCTTAAAAAAAAAAACAAAAAACAGAAAATGTTCTTATTTGGTTATAGTATTTTAGCATAAAGATGGAATACTCCTCCTCCCCAAATATTTGTTGTTTGGGCTGTCAGTGTTTACAAACTGTTAGAAATAAATGATCTTTAATAAATGATCTTTAATAATAAATGATAATTTAGTTGAGTAATTTGGCCTGGATATTGTGATGTATTGGTAAGAGAAATACCATCTGAAATTCCAACTGAAATATATTGTGAATCATTAAAAAAAAAAAAAAACAAAACTTTTCTTGAGGGACGCCTGGATGGCTCAGCGGTTGAGCGCCTGCCTTTGGCCCAGGGTGTGATCCTGGAGTCCTGGGATCAAGTCCCACATTGGGCTCCCTGCATGGAGCTTCCTTCTCTCTCTGCCTATGTCTCTGCCTCTCTGTTTTTTTCATGAATAAATAAATAAAATCTTAAAAAAAAAACTTGAAAAGATGAGTTGTTCTGAAACACCCAATTTAGAAACAATTTAGATCTCAATTAATAAAACAGAAGGACATATTTAAGATTCCATCTTAAAATGTTTATCTTTTCCATTAAGGTTAATGGAATTAAATTAAATTTAATTAATTAATTTAATTTAATTTAATTCCATTAAACCAATTAGGAATATTATTTCATTCTAGCAGAGAAAATAACCTCACCTTTGTTTAGAAATTTCCAGATCCCAAGAAGAGCATAGAAATAAGCTAGATCACAAGTTTGCTCTGCCTATAATGTGGTTATCTGAACTTCAAAATATTGTTCTATTATAAAAATTTAAAGATTTAAGCAATGAAAGGAAAGTAAGAAAAAAAATTAGAGATTTCCATCCATGGAACTAATCACACTGAATTTTAATAAGATAATTTACTTATCTCTGATATTGAAAAAAAATTTCAAAAAGCAGAATGTTTCAAATGGGCCAGAACAGCTTTCTGCAGTTTAGAGACAATCTCTGTGGTTACATTTCTTTTCCCATATTTGGATTTATAAACTTCTCTAACATAAGCTCGACTTCTAGTGAAGAGCATTTTGTGTAACTCACCTTTTATTTTAAATGATGCATGAGCTCCAGGATGACTTTAAAGTATATAACTCTTCCCACATAGCATAGGACTATTTTGTTTTTATTACATTACTTATGGGATGACAGGTTATGACATAGTCTCTCTGAGGAACCTACTGCTTTTCTTTCCCACCATCCTGACCAAAAAAAAAAAAAAAAAAAAAAGAATGAAGAAAGGGTATGGTGAAAAGTACCCTCTGGTTACTGCTGTGTTTAATGAAGACAACTATTCTGAACAATTCTGGTATTTTAAACACCAGTTATTGATTTATGAGTAGAGATGTGCTAAGAAAGGAACCAGGCTTGGATTGTATGATTCTGTAGCTAAGCACTAAGATATGTGTAAGAACACCACACAGTTAAGTCATTGCATTCCATAGTTTTAAGCTTTGTTTTGATGGTGAACCCCAAACCCCAAATACAACGGGTGGAACATATCAGGTCACTCCTTCCTACTTATCAGAAAGAATATGATTCTACTTCTAGGAGAGTAATCTCCCTTTTCAGGCTTGGGGGTGGGGTGGATGAATTAAATGGAAATTCATATTTAAGCTTAAATTTTGAGATTGGTGTCATCAAATTAACAAGCTTAATAAAAAGATGATGAGGGGGATCCCTGGGTGGCGCAGCGGTTTGGCGCCTGCCTTTGGCCCAGGGCACGATCCTGGAGACCCAGGATCGAATCCCACATCGGGCTCCCGGTGCATGGAGCCTGCTTCTCCCTCTGCTTGTGTCTCTGCCTCTCTCTCTCTCTGTGACTATCATGAATAAATAAATAAAATCTTTAAAAAAAAAAAAAAAAAAGATGAGGAAGTGAGCCAGCTCACTAAATAACTTTTTTTTTTTTTTTTTTTTTTTTGCCCTATTGTGAGATTTCATTATTTGATTTGATTTTCACTGTTTGATCTTGGAGCTATTATTTTTACTTTGTGTTTGTCAGGCTCTTGCCTCCATTTCCAGATGGGGCAGCCAGAGCAATGAATTTAGGTTACAAGTCATATGCATTCTACACACAAATGTAATAAATTTTCAATGGGTTGTAAGTTTTCTGGAAGGCAAATCAATTCTTTGGCTTCATTGCTTATCAATATAGGAAACAATCTTAATCAGTTGAATTGCCCCCATGCTTTTATCTTGTGTCTTGCCTATTTCTTACTAATAAAATCACAGAAAAAAATTCACTTCAGTACTTAACTTTACAATTCAATTCCATTTTTATTTTTTTTTACTTTTGTGTATATACTACATTAGGTGTAAAAGGTCTTTAAAAGATTGTTTTAAAGTCCATCTACCTACTTCTAAGTTTTCCTTTAAAAAAAATCCATAGTAATACTGATAAATAGGGATCAAGTAAATGCAAAATGTGCAGAACAGAGATTTTGGTTTTGTTTTTTTTTTTTTTAAGTCCAGCGAAGTCTGAAAACTTTTCAAAACACCTATATAATTCCCTCAACACCTGTCTTGGCAAAACTTTAACTCCCTTTGAAAAAGTGCTTTTAAGAAATGATATCTTTGGAGCATGTGTAAGTGTGTGTGGGATGGAAAGAATTCATATCCGAATATCTTTATAAAGTAATTCTTAAAATTTGCAAAGCTATTTACCACTGAACACGCTGCCACTTATACAACCCCTCTCCTTTCAGCGTGCTAGGAAGAAAAGAGAATGAAAATAAGGTAGCGTGAAGGAATGAAAGAGTGAAGATAATGAAGGTAGGTCAGTGAGGGACATTTTTTTAACCCCTCTTCTTTTCCTCTAATATTTTGGGAAACTTCTCAGCAGCACATATCTATAAGGAAAATATCCTGCTGGGAGAAGCAAAGAATCAGAAATAGAAGGATATAGGGGAAATACAAGGAAATGGCTGGGGCAGATTGTTGGGGAAAGAAACCAAGAGAGGAAGATCTATAATTGGATAAAACCAAGCCTCTGCTATATGAGTCTTCTTTCTATAAGGCTGTTAGAATTAAATTCGATATATATAGAGGACTGAAATTATATGGGGCTAGATGACTGAGTCCCTTTTATCATTGACTAGGCTTTATCCCCTTTAAGATTTTGGTGAGGAAAAAAAAAAGATTTTGGTGAGGAATTTTATGCTACAAGATAAATTCTTCACTCATGCATTTGAAAGTCACAAGCCACCAAAGGTCAAATTTACTCGATCTGTATCAAAGGCTTTGTGTGGGATGCAAGGTTATTATTCACTTAACTGACCCTTTTCCAATTAGCCTTACTTAGTTTCAACTCAATCCTGAATATTATCTGGAGGGCTCACAATCCTGGTGACCAACCAGGAAGGGTTGGGGGAATTCCACTTAAGGCTAGAGTCTCCAATCACTTCTGGATTGAGGGTGATCTTGGTTAAGGTCACGGTGCCAAACCTATGCCCTATAAGCAAGAATTGGATTTAACCTTTCTTCCCAAAGCAGAGTAACCTGAGCAGCCAAACCCAGTCATTTGAAACAGAGCTTAAACCAGATAGTCAACTGAACATTGAAGATGCATTTGTCAGTATCCTTCCACAAAGCAGTTTATGGCCAAGCCACAATCCCTAATGAAATAGGCCATATTTGCCTGTGGAACATTATCCTGAATGTTTAGCTGGCAGAGACAGGAAGATAGCAATGAAGTGCAGCAAATGCTAAACACTGGCCCATAAAGGAAGGTGTGTGCTAACGCAATGTCACTGGAAAAGAAGGTGGCAGAGCATGTTGTAGTAGTTATACCCTTATAATAACATACATACACATTTGTTAATGTAAGAAAAATCAGAGCAAATTCATAGTTTGTAATGGGCCCAAAGTATTAGAATAGAGATAAGGATCCACTGAAACAACAGCATATACACAGGCTCACATGTATACATTATTTCCATTTAGTTTCTACATCTTCCTGACTCCACAGCAGCACATGGGTTGTTACAGGGTTCTAGTAGATTCCAGCTATAGAATTCTATGCTACTCAGAAAATATATGGCTAGCAAAACAGCGTCCCTGTTTTCTTCTACATGGTTTATGCATTTATGAACAGTGAAACTTTTAGAAGCAAATGGATGTCAGATACCAATGATCATAACAAGAAATGATGCAGGAGACTTTTACAAACTTGATTCTAAACCTAATCCTGATTAGATGGTGGCTTTCATGACCTCCATACACAGCCTCACACATCTAAAATAGTCCAGTTTAGCTATGTCATAGATTTAACATGGTGATATGTCCAAGAGATTTCAGAGAAACAAGTCATTGGAGGCCATAAGAGTCTGGGCACCATAGTCTTCTGGGACCATCTCTCCATGAGAAGGCCCTTCCATTGTCAGGGGTAGCTGGAAACTCATTCACTTAGAGGGGTGAAGGTGAGGCATGACTTGTCAGAACCAGAGGAAGAGATTGTTAGGAAGCCACTTTCTCTCACTGAAGCATGTTATATGGCATTCAAATGGATGTCCCCATAAGGAATTTCTGTCGCAGTTTCTGGAGTAATGCCTCTAATAATACGCTGTTGGGAAGAAAATATGATGTTAGACACATTCTTTTAACAGTTTTGCAAAAATATTTCAACGTTAATATTAAAACATTTAGCATTTTAATGGCTTTACTAGTAAGTTGGAATAGTATCATTGACTTTCCTCATGAAAGGAATTCCCAATTTATTTGTTCTCAAATACCGATAAAAGTGATGTATTCAGGGAGCACCTGGCTGGCTCAGTTGGACAATGTGACTCTTGATCTCAGGGTCATGAGTTTGAGCCCCATGTTGGGTGTAGAGATCACTTAAATAAATACAACTTAAGGATATATTCAAGAACTATAAGCATCTGTCAACTAATTACAGAAATCATCATAATACTAATGGGAGAAAATGATGAGCTTTCATTAGAACCTCCACTGGTGTATAACATGCTTTCGATGACCCAGGAAAGGACATCTTTTTCTCTGGACAGAGGCGGCTTCCTGTAGCCCCACACCACAGGGTTCAGGGAGCAGAGTTAATGCTGGACTCTGGCCCTCACCCTCAGCCAGGCTCCTTGCACCCTGCGTATCCACCAGAGGCCTGGTGCGCAGTGCCAGCTGATGGCCACAGTGATGGCCAGGATGTTACTGATCTCATGAATCTACCAGTGAAGAAGTACCGGTTAGTTCACACAAGGGTACAAACTATCACATAATTTAAAAAGATGTGACCATTTAAATCATCACTCCTCAAGCAAACTTATGTTGGCATAGTACTCATTACAGGGAAGAGTTTAGGAATTTTTAGTTTAAAACAGCTGAGATACACAGAATCTTTTTTTTAAAGATTTTATTTATTTATTCATGAGAGACACACACACACACAGAGAGAGAGAGAAAGAGAGAGAGAGAGAGCCAGAGACACAGGCAGAAGGAGAAGCAGGCTCCATGCAGGGAGCCATGATCCCATGTCTCCATGATCCCAGGTCTCCAGAATCAGGCCCTGAGCTGAAGGTGGCGCTAAACCGCTGAACCGAGATACATAGAATCTTTAAGACAGATCTGACATATGCTTGGGTTTAGGTATGAAATCCATAGCCCACCGGTAGCATCAGGGTCACATGAAGCAGCTCAGGGATGCGAAGAAGTGAAGCAGCACTTCATAGGCTTAGGAAAATCTTCATTAAGTTGCTTGGTAAAATCGATGATGGCCAAAAGTATGTATGGGAAGTGGGTGAAATTGGATCTGAAAGCTTTTTTTGTTTTATGGATTGTAGGTAAAGCTCTGCTACTGTTCCTTTTTATTTGGGATTGAAAAAGTATGTAGTCCCCTTCAATTTTTTTTTTCAGTATAGTTGATACACAATGTTACATTAGTTTCAGCCCTTCAATCTTTTATTTCCTGGTTCTGGGACTTTGTTCTTTAAGGAGCAGAGCCTATGGAATCCAACCAGTTCCATCCGCATAGTTAGTGAAATTAACAAAACTGTACATTTTGTGTTCTGAATGGCTGAAATATATCACACTAGAAATCCCCTTAAAAAGGAGTTGCTGCGGTCCTCCTCAGCTACCTGGACATGTCAAGCCATAGGAAGCAAAATTTCACAAACTATCCCTCCCCAGAGATGAATGTGTAAGCCATACTGATTGAACAGAATTATGTCTAGCTAATTGGGAACTAGACACAGATCATCCTAACCAGTTGTAAGTGGAGCTATGTTGTGCGGGAAGAGAAGAGAGCACTAGGTGTAAGGTGGCATGGTATAAACATTGGAAAGGAGAATTTTTGGCTTTTGTGTCAGAGTCCCCAGCCACCATTCAGCTACCCTTCTGGCTGCTGATCTCCCAAAATGCCAGGCCCACTTTTATTTTCCATATTTTGGCAGCATTCCAGCTGCCAGACTCCCGTTGCTCTCAAAATTTGCGAGGCCACTTGGCCTTTTGAGAGGTGATAATCTAAGAAACAGGTCACCGTTGATGTCTTCATGAATCCTTACTTATCAGGGCCCCTCTTCCCAGGGTCTTTGTGCAGTATACTAGGAGTTTCTACAGCAGAGACCTAATCCAGCTGATGACTCCAAACTTGGGACTTCCAGGCTGCAGGTACATGTGATATCTTTTTTTTTTTTATTTTTTATTTTTTTATTTTTTTATTTTTATTTTTTTATTGGTGTTCAATTTACTAACATACAGAATAACACCCAGTGCCCGTCACCCATTCACTCCCACCCCCCGCCCTCCTCCCCTTCTACCACCCCTAGTTCGTTTCCCAGAGTTAGCAGTCTTTACGTTCTGTCTCCCTTTCTGATATTTCCCACCCATTTCTTCTCCCTTCCCTTATTTTCCCTTTCACTATTATTTATATTCCCCAAATGAATGAGAACATATAATGTTTGTCCTTCTCCAACTGACTTACTTCACTCAGCATAATACCCTCCAGTTCCATCCACGTTGAAGCAAATGGTGGGTATTTGTCATTTCTAATAGCTGAGTAATATTCCATTGTATACATAAACCACATCTTCTTTATCCATTCATCTTTCGTTGGACACCGAGGCTCCTTCCACAGTTTGGCTATAGTGGCCATTGCTGCTAGAAACATCGGGGTGCAGGTGTCCCGGCGTTTCATTGCATTTGTATCTTTGGGGTAAATCCCCAACAGTGCAATTGCTGGGTCGTAGGGCAGGTATATTTTTAACTGTTTGAGGAACCTCCACACAGTTTTCCAGAGTGACTGCACCAGTTCACATTCCCACCAACAGTGTAAGAGGGTTCCCTTTTCTCCGCATCCTCTCCAACATTTGTTGCTTCCTGCCTTGTTAATTTTCCCCATTCTCACTGGTGTGAGGTGGTATCTCATTGTGGTTTTGATTTGTATTTCCCTGATGGCAAGTGATGCAGAGCATTTTCTCATATGCATGTTGGCCATGTCTATGTCTTCCTCTGTGAGATTTCTGTTCATGTCTTTTGCCCATTTCATGATTGGATTGTTTGTTTCTTTGGTGTTGAGTTTAATAAGTTCTTTATAGATCTTGGAAACTAGCCCTTTATCTGATAGGTACATGTGATATCTGCCAAATTCCAGGTGAGCAAGTGGTGGACCATTCCACAAACTCCAACCTTATATATGGTTGGAAGGTGCAAAGATTTTAAGAAATTTACCTTTCTCTTTGTCTTTTTTTTTTTTTTAACTATACCAAAATTTCCTATGAGGCCTCCCTCTTATCATAGATAGAATTATGGACCATCAAGTCTGGTATTCACAAAGAAGTATAGTTCCTTGGAGTGCTTGGCAAAAGAACCCAACATGTTTTATCTTTCTCAGAGATTAAGTGTGCAAAGGGGCATATAAAGGCTTTTGAGAAGTACTATAGTAAAGAAACGTATGTAACTTGCATTAATCCACCATTCTTCAAAGATATTTGACCACATAACCTTTTCCCCCAGAAGTAACACCTAGTGATATTCCATAGAATATTTTATTCCTTAAAACACTTTGAGGGCAGCCTGGGTGGCTCAGCGGTTTAGCGCTGCCTTCGGCCGGGGTGCGATCCTGGAGACCTGGGATCGAGTCCCACGTCGGGCTCCCTGCTTGGAGCCTGCTTCTCCCTCTGCCTGTGTCTCTGCCTCTCTCTCTCTCTCTCTCTCTCTTTCTCATGAATAAATAAATAAAATAAAAAAACACTTTGAGAAATGGTAATCCAGTCCAATAAGCACATTTTATAGATGAAGAAACTAAGGCCCAGAGAAGGTGAGTGACTTGCCAAACCATTCGACCAGGTCCTTTCTCTACCAGTCTTCCTTGACTGGCTGTATCATGCTTCCTGCAAACCATATGGTGGCTTATGGCAAAGATGACCCTGCAATCACCCTTACTTAACTCTATTGCTAATGGATCTGAGCTGTGTTAATTATTCACCTTTGGGTGACATTTCCCTGTAGTCAATGGGGAATTTGCAAGACAGATGATAAGCATTTGAGGTGTAGTCTGACCGAAGAATACTGACATTTACTAACGTAACTAGAGTTCCCACCCTTGACCTCGACCTCTGGATTTTAATCAATGGAACTAGTGGATCATCACAACCATGATAAAGGACAATTTGAAGGAACAAATTCAACGATTCTGGGTCTGAGTGTGTATTTCAAGCAACACCAGAGTCCAAAGCCCTTGGGGAGGAATGAGGTTGTGATAGGACTGGTTTCAGTATAGAAAATAACTCCTTGCAGAGTTCTGTTCATCTAGGATTCAGTTTTTCTCTTTGGAAAAAGAAATGAACTCATCTCTTTTGAGAAAGATCTGATGTTTAATTGCCTTATATTCCCTTGCTTAATGTTTCTTATGAAATGTTTTAGGAAGGTGAGTAGGATGGTCTCACATTTGAGCTTTGCATATAAGAGCCAGTAGACTAGCCCACTTCCATTCTCAGGTCATTACAGATAAGGTCCCTTCTAGCTTTCCCCAACACCACTCTTCACCTTTGCACTCATCTACAAAAGCACCGAACTGCAGACTTCTTTAGGCTCCTCTGCCACAGTAACCTTTTTGCTATGGCAAGAAAGATAACCAAACAAGTAACAACTCAAGCATTTTCAATTCTCAAAGTAATGAAATACCACATTACTGGGAACCCCGGTGGCACTAGATGAAAAATGGCAACTCATTGCTCCTGAACCTCTAGTACAAGTTTCTACATAAACTATAGATACCCTGAGGACAAAAGTGAACAAAACTGCACCTGGATTCTGAGCTTCCCATAGTTATGTCCTTGGACAAGTCGTTGAAATAAGGAACTTTTGGCAAAATTATTCCCAGCCTCAATATCTTACATCTAAGAATATCTACCCATCCACCTCACAAGGGTGCTGATAGCAAAATGAGATAATCTACATGAAGATGCTTTAGAAAATATACAATCTTACACAAATTATAAGGTTTTAATAAGAAAATTTTATAGCACATTATTCATTACTGTATTAATATTACTATAATGGTGACTTTTTTATTCCAATGGTTTGAGCTAAAACTATTATATTGCTGTAACATCTTTATTTAATGATGATTTTCAAAATAGCACTCATCACACTGATGTTAGAAAAATGACAAGGGACATTTTCCACCATAATCTCCACTTAAATCAAAATATGTGTCTTGCTTCAGGGGCATCTGGGTGGCTCAGTCAGTTAGGTGGCTGACTCTTTATTTCAGCTCAGGTCATGATCTTGGTGTCCTGGGATGGAGCCCTGTGTTGGGCTCAGTGGGGAGTCTGCTTGAGGATTCTCTCTCTCCCTCTCCCTGTGCCCCTCCCACTGCTCGTAGGCTCTCTCTCAAATAAACAAATCTCTAATAAAAAATATATGTATTGCTTCAGACATTACAGATCTAATGTCCATCCCCAATGGCAAGCAGAAGGCAAAATAGTCATCTGATAAGTGTAGAATGCTATACACACCTCAACCTGTGTGCTGTGGTGCATGCAAATAACAACTCACACTTTTGCCACTGCATCTAAGGCTCATATGAGTGGCAACCATTATAGCTCTGCACATTGGTTTTGGTATATAAATATATAAGATTGAGAACCAGCTGGTGAACTTCACATGGTTAACTTATCTCCTTTAAATAGAGCAGAATAAGAAAATCCTTTTCTCCCCAAACAATTACTAGTCTGAACATACACACTAGTACCTACCTCTTTAAATGTCCCTGGAGTGGTGACCAGCCGGTAAGTTATATATGTGGGGATGCAGATGAAAGATGAGGTTCCTATGCAGTAACCCAGGATGATACTCCACTGCGGATAATTATATTGGAAAAGTCGTAGCTGTGGTGGGCTCATCAAAAAACTACAAATGATGAACTGAAACAGAAATGCCAAAAAACATTAAAAATCATAACAATATCCTGGCAGACAGTTCTGATACCATGAACACTAAATGCTAAAGCTGAGTTCCTTTCAGGAAATTCCCCAAATGTGATATATTCTAGATTGGTGCATAGAATCCACTCATTTCTCTGCCCAAGCTGTAACAGTAAAACAGCCAGGTGGAGATGCCAAGGGCCCAGAAGGTTGTTTACAAGGAGTTAAAGCAACCCCTTCAGGGCAAAAAGGAAGAGACTGGCATCTATTAAGAGTAGTTGGGCCCCGTCTCACCAGACAGTGAGGAACAAACTGGATGAGGACCTCTGTATGGCTCCTGCCAGTCCTAAGGCTTCACAGTTCTCTGAGCTGTTTTCATTTTGTCCTGCATTTCTCAGCTGTCAGATGGAAGTTACCTATGTCCAGGAGAGATATTAAGATTCTCAAGACCTGGAGAGGATGTGGACTCCTGGGTGTGTGTTCCCTCTTTGTCCTTTTCTTGAGCTCTCTGCTTTTCTGCACTGAGCGCCTTCGCCTGGGGTTTTCACAAGGATGGCCCAGCCAGGACCCATCTCAACAACGAGTGACTGCCTGCCATAGGCCCTCATCATGAAAGGAATAATGGAAGGAAAAAGCAGCTTAATATACTTTTTACTTGAAAATTCAAGTGAAAATGTCTCCTAAGAAAAATTTCACGATGTGCTCCCAACCCGTGGTTTATAAGTTTCCTTACCTTGGTTTGGTTTCTAGAGAGAGTGTAACTACCAGTTTTTGCCTAGTAACTACTGGACCAAAATCATTACGGCTCTTGATTTAATTTTATTGTATTACTTCATAGTCATAAAGAAAGCAGTAACGTAAATTGTGTGGTTAAACATCTACTTATATATTTTTTTCTTTGTCAGCAGGAACAAAATGGGAAGTTGTTAAACACACATCCATCTTCCCAACAGTATTATCCTACATCTGGGAGGAAGCTTTCCAAACAGGACCTGGCCAATTGCAAACCTTTCTCCGCATTTACTCACACCTCGACCCAGCTAAGGAACACAGAAAAGATGGGATAGACTTAGTGAGGAGCCCTCCCTTCTCTAGCTCATCTCATCTTGATGGTAGGTGTGTGAAATCCAGTGCAGTTCCCAGAGGTCTCAAGCTCTTGTGGGAGTAGTAAGTGCTGCCCTGTACACCTCTTTGCCTCTCCTTGCTCATATACAGTATTTTCTTTCTTTGTAGCTTGGCTTCCGTGAAAAAGAATATTTTTAGTAAGCTACTCATTGTTTACCAAAAGCAGCCTTAAAAAGCACAGAGCAAGGGATTCTGGGTTCAGTAAACCCACAAGTAGAAGACAGATTTGCCTCCTCTTAATTGGGCTCTGGAGCATTTGCCTTTAGAGGAAGTGAGTAAAGCAAACATCACAGGGATTATGAGTGAATATCCCTGAAACAAATCTGTGCGTGAGTTTTGCTGAGCAAAGAAACTCACTGACTGTAAACCAAGTGTTCACTCAGTCTGTAAGACAACCAGAGGTGCGCAGAAATTAAAGTAGTAAAAGCCTGGAGCCAGAACGACCGTGGAGCATGAGAGACACTCACCATGGGCATAACATTTAAGTAAATTTCAGTAATCAAGAAGTAATATGCGAGTGCAGCATTTTAAAAAGACAAGAACTAAAAGGGCCAGATTAGGGTCAGTGAGGTGAGACATGCAAGTATGGGGTCAGATTTTTGTGTTTATTTAAAATCTTGAACTCTATTGACTGGGGACTTCTTTTGCATTAGTTTTGGTTTTTAAAAAATACTATATTAAAATAGTCTTTATCCTGATTACTGAGGTTTATGGCCCCCCTTAAATTTGACACATGTGGTGCATGCCTAACTTGCCTCTCCCAAATCCCAGGCCTGGACATTGTTTCCTCAACCATGTGGGGGAAACACAAATAAACAGACAGATATAGCTTCTTCCCTCAAGGAAATAATGCAATGTCTCCTTTTCCTTTGAAAAACAAATGAAAGGATTTAAGTAGATTATCAAGAAGCACTGGTATTGGGGCACCTGGGTTGCTCAGTGGTTGAGCCTCTGCCTTCGGCTCAGGTTGTGATCCCGGAGTCCTGGGATCGAGTCCCACATGCTTCTCCCTCTGCCTGTGTCTCTGCCTCTCTCGCTCTCTCTCTGTGTCTCTCATGAATAAATAAATAAAATCCTTTAAAAAAAAAAGCAGCACTGCTATTAATATAAATTAATAATCCATTTATGTCAGCACTTCTGCTTCTAGTTATGGCAGACTAGGTGGTTCAATGCCAACCCTCTTACTGAAAACAACCAAACTTCTCGATTTAAAAAAAAAAAAAATACACATTTTCAAAACAGATAAACACCGGAAGGGGGAAAAAAGAGAAAGAAAGGGAAGCAAACCATAAGAGACCCTTAACTATAGGGAACAAGCTGAGGGCTGCTGGAGGGATGTGGGACAGAGTAACTGGGTGATGGGCATTAAGGAGGGCACAATGTGATGTGATGAGCACTGGGTGTTGTACGTAAGTGATGAACCACTAAATTCTACTCTACTGGGATGCCTGGGTGGCTCAGTGGTTAAGCATCTGCCTTCGGCTCAGGTCGTGATCCTGGGGTCCTGGGATTGGGTCCCGCATCGGGCTCCCCACAGGGAGCCTGCTTCTCCCTCTGCCTGTGTCTCTGCCCCTCTCTCTGTGTCTCTCATGGATAAATAAATAAAATCTTTCAAAAAATAAAATAACTAAATTCTACTCTACTAAATATTAAAGCATATGTTAACTAACTAGAATTTAAATAAAAATTTGAAAGAAAAATATACATGTGTTTTTAATCTACCTAAAAGCACCAGGGAACTTGTAATAGGAACTACCAGGCCAAGTCCGGGACACTTAGCCACCCTGGGGCAAGTGTCTCCTTCAGAAGGATACCAGAAGGAAGGCAGAGGAGCATGCTGCAAGGGGTAGGGACAGCTGATCATGTCTTGACAAATAGGCAACACTTAGAACTGAACGTTCTCACCCAGAGTCCTTTGTCAACAAAAAGATTCTACTTTTGACTTAGGCCTATGCTTGAGGACTTTTGTGTGAGGGATAAGAGAATGAATAAGAAATTATAAGGACCACTCCTAGGGCATTCGAAAGCGAAGCTCAGTAAATCCTTCCCAGGTCTTGAAAAGGTCCTACTTGTCATGTGACCTGGGACCCTTTAGACTTCAATTTCCTTAACTGTAAAATGGGGTGTTAGGAAGAATTGTTCACAGAATTGTAAGGATTAATAGAGCAATGAGTGTAAGTTTAGCACAAAGTCTGGCCTGGCAGTGCATATTCAATAAGTGTTATTTATCATTATCACTGAGCTGGGGAGTGATGTGACACATGCAGCAGGGACTCAAGCCCAGCCTACCCTTTCGTGGTGCTGGGAATCAGAAGAGGTGGGAAGCATGGGGAGGGCAGTGACTCGGAGGGGTCGTCAATGGGGTTTCAGAAGCGCAGGTCATGCTTTTATTTCTTAGCATGGTTTTTGCTGCAAAAGTGTGCTTGATTTATAAAACTCCATATAGACTCACACTTAAGATTTATACACTTTTCTGTGTACGTTACACCTCAATACAATTTACTTTTTATAAGTGTTTGGGTGACTCTTCAGAGCCAGAAGGAGAGGGAAACGACCACTCACCAGGAGAAACAGAGGGCTGATGGCTACCCAGCAGATCCTCCAGAACCATCCAGGGCTGAAGCCAAGCATTTCCTTCACGTCACTGCAGAACTGAGTGATGCCTAAAATCACGCGCAAGAGAAAGAGATTGACTGAGGGAGGACATGGCCCGTCTTACCCCTTGATTCTCAGAAACAGTTAGCAGCTCTGGAATTCCTCCTCAGCTGGGCTCAGGGGCACCAATCTGCTCTGAAGTTGAGACGGCGGACTCGTTACACAACTGCACCTGATACAAGCAATGTTCTGTCTACATAGAGTGGGGGCTGGGTGGACATTTGGGCAGGGACCCAAAGCCCCCTCCTGGTGCCCACACTGCCTTTCTAAGATCTCAGCACACGTTTGATTTTATTGTTACTGCAGAAAATAAAGTTGAATTTTTAGAAAAAGATTTTATTTATTTTTTCAAGAGAGACACATAGAGAGGCAGAAACACAGGCAGAGGGAGAAGCAGGCTCCCTGCAGGGAGCCCAGTGTAGGACTCAATCCCAGGACCCCAGGATCACACCCTGAGCCAAAGGCAGACGCTCAACCACTGAACCACCCAGGTATCCCAGAAAGTTGAATTTTATCTAGGAATTGTGAGCCCACTTGACAAGAGACTGACCCAACACTGGAAACTTTCAAGATAAAATTTTAACCACATATTGACCATTCATATGCCGGATCAAGACCAAGGTTCTTCTATAAAGAGTATGTGAAGGAGAGAACTGAGAACTCCTGACTGGTGAGAGATTGGGAAGGGAAGACTAGGCTGCAGCTGCTTCCCTGAGAGTCCAGCACCGCGAGGTCCACAGCGATGCACATACTCTGAACTCTGTCCTCATCACTGAGAAGGTAGGGAGGAATTCTTTTTTTAAAAACTGGGCCCATGTGCAACTCAGAATATGGGGCCTCCCCTTCTTCATATTATGTATAATGGCAAACATGCTAACGCTGTTTTATTACCATAGAAACTAGGAAAAATCAATACATTTTCAGAATGAAATAATCACTTCTTGATTTTAAAGATGAAGAGAGGTATCTCCAAGCCTGGTTTTTCTTTCTTTTTCTTTTCTTTTCTTTTCTTTTCTTTTCTATTTTCTTTCTTTCTTTCTTTCTTTCTTTCTTTCTTTCTTTCTTTCTTTCTTTCTTTCTTCTTTCTCTCTTCTTCTTTCAGATTTTATCTATTTATTTTTTAAGTAATCTCTACACCCATTGTGGGACTTGAATTTATAAGCCTGAGATCAAGAGTCACATGCTCTACAGACTGAACCAGCCAGGAGCCCCTGAACCTGGCTCTCTTCGTTTCAATTGCCTGGGTCATCCCCATCCTCACCCACGGATTCTTGGGACCCCCTGCCAACAGACCCACGTTAGCTCACTCTCTGTGCTCCTGCTAGTGTCAACCTTATCAGATTCCATCCCAGGCTCATAGGAGGTGAACTGGAGATTCTACCAAAGCAGATAATGCAAACAGGAACATTCCTGCCTCTTCCCTGGAAGATAATCTCCTAAACTCTATCTCAAGGCTTTGCGGAGGGGCTCTTTCTTACAAAATTTAAATTGGCGGCCAACTCTATAAAGTAGTAGTATATTGTACACTCTAACAAATGCATTCACTTTGCACTATTTCTTTGTTGTCTGCAATTCTTAGAGCCAATCAATATTTTAAGCATCCACTACAGATGAGCTATATGGAATTACTTCAGCCTATCTCTGCTGGGTGAACATTTAAACTCAGAAGGAAAAAAAATGTCTTTCCACAAGTAAGGCGAATTTGTGGTAGAGCGTGAAGGAAAAGGTGACCTGTTTCTGAAGCAGGCACTCTGCTGGGGTGGTTTTACAGACCCCCAGGCAGGTGACATCTTGTACCCCGCTCTGGCTTTCTTTGATGAAATCTGCCCTTCTTTATTCTGGCGGCTACAAGCTGGTGTAGAAAGGCTCATGACTGGCGGAAGGAAGCATCTTACCATAAAACCAATACACAGCAACTGCCTCTATAAGTGCAACGGTGAGCACTGCGGGCCCTGTGGCGTACTCCTCCAGCAGCTTCACCACGTATGCCCCGCCCTGGAAATGAGATCACAAACCTGATTAAGTACCTTCTGAGGCACTACCTCCTCTTTATGATGAAAGCCAAAAGCAGGTTCTTAACTTAGGATAATTCCTGCATTAGACCTAATATAAATACCCTAGAGCCTGCCTCTTAGGCCCTTGCAGTGTGGGCCAGATTTCACTCCATCAGATGTCTCTTCCTGTCCTATGGAGCACTCTCTCCCTGTTTCCTCTCCCACTAAGCTTTAAGAGACAGACTCAAAAGAACCCCTGGATCTGTTTTCAACTTTCAATTTACTGAACACTTACTGTGTACTCTACCCTAAAGAATCCTGGTCCCTGGAGACTGAACCTGGGAGAGTTCACACAATACCAGACACACTGAGCACAATGGTCCTGGTATCACCTTCTGTCTTAACTCACCAATTCCTTGGGTCCTCCTCAGCTTCCCCAACCCTCCCCCCCACCACCTGCTGAAGCTCCAGAGCCATTGGGATGATGGCTTGAAGATGCATGTCTTCAAAATCTATCCTGAGTCAGGAGGACACAAGCCTAGGATGCCTGCGGGTTCTATCAGATTCTGTTTTACAGTATTTGCCTCAGCTACAAAAAAATAAAAAAATAATAAAAATAAAAAATCATGGGAGATGGTCTGACTTCTTCACCACTGCAAATTCTCTGGAGGAGACAAAGTGACATTACAAGCATGAGATGCCAGCCTTCAGATATTCTGCATATTAGGACATCAGGGCAATAATCCCATGAAAGCCGAGAAGCAAATCTTATTTCTCCAGATACTCTGTCAAGCCTGAAATCTAGTTGAGTCTCCTGTAAAATGCTAAGACCTTCAGTTACATGCACAGATTCTACCAACAGATGCTGCCAGAAACCATTGCTCTTCTGGTCCCTGGTGATATTTTAACAGCAGTGTCAACCCCTCTTACTTTGGCCCCTTATATGGCCTCAGGGCACCATATAGGATGGGAGGAAAGGAACAGGTTCTTGCAGTGTTCTGCTGCCCAGGGGAGGCTGTGCAAAGCTGAGAATTGTGGTACTCACAAAGGTCAGGGTGACCAGGGATCCAAAGAAGCAGGTAATGACCACACAAAGCACAAACCACTCCCGGCGCTTGGACCAGATGTGTGGAAACTCATCTAGCACAGCTGTGATCACCCCCTCCAAGCCTGCAAACTGAAAGGGACACACAAGCAATCACAAGGGAGGGCTGGGGACAAGTCTGTTACCTTTAAGGACAACAAACAGGAGAGAGAGTTGCTGGTCATGAGTAGATCCCCTTCTACACCGGCCCTCACTGGAAATATACCACCCTGTTTTACAATGTCATTTAGAACCCAGCCCTAAGGATATCAAGGAAAGAAAATATAGTACCTGGACAGGACTTCCTTTTTAAAAAATATTTTATTTATTTGTTTGAGAGAAAGCACACAAGCAGAGTGTGGGGCAGAGGGAGAAACAGACCCTCTGCTGAGCATGGGGCCAGACATGGGGCTCAATCCCAGAACCCTGAGATCACGACCCGAGCCAAAGGCAGGCACTTAACTGACTGAGCCACCCAGAGCCCCTAGATAGGACTTCTTTATGTGAGGTCTCTTGGGGAGACTTTGGTTGTGCCAGAAAGGCCAGCTCAAAGCTGAAAGTCATCCCCCACTAATAAGTAAATACAAGGTGCTGAGACAAATGTGAGACAGCAGGGTACGGAGACACAAGAGTGACTTTGCTCTGGCCTTTGGCTGTTGCCATCTGGTCAAGGAACAGGGTATAGTAATAATAGTTCACATATGCTGAGCCCTGGCCTATGCAGACACCTCACTCATTAGCCCATTAATGAACCTCTAAATGCACTAAAGATCAAGAGCACCACAGTGAGGGCTGAGCAAAGGGCTGAGGGAGCCCCAGGAGGAAGTAGCCAATGTCTGGGGTGGCTGGGATGGGAGGGATAGGTCCACCTTCCTCCCACTCCCCTGCTTCCTCTTCCCCTATCTCCACCAAAAAGCCAGGTTTCCTTCCCCATTCACTCACAGTGCTGTCCAGGCCCAGTGTGATCAACATCAGGAAGAAGATGATAGCAAAGAATGTGGATGCTGGCATGTTGGCTATGGCTTCTGCATATGTGATGAAGAGGAGGCTGGGGCCTGAAACAGAGCGGGAGAGAGGAGGTGGTAGTCACCAACACCTTCCCTGCAAAGATGTCTCAGGGGGAAACTCAGCCACACCAACAATGACAATTCTTGTCACAAGGCCTTACACATGAATTAGGCTTTAACACATACCAAATTCTTGCTCACGCTCCACACCATTCCACCTGCCCATCCCAATATCATGCAAGGCCAGGAGGGAATAGTATCATCTTGAAAATTGTGAACCCTCAATCAATGGGGGAAAGAGAAACAAACCCAAGACCCTAAGACTAACAAAGCTGCATACAGGAATAAGAGTTTCTGCCATATAATTCAGAGCTTTTTTTTCCAGGGCCAGGATATAGCCCTATAGCATTTAGCTCTTTCTGATGGCTTTAGCTCCAGAGCTCCAGAATGGTAGGAAATGTGAAACTGATTGCAAAAGAGTCATAGAGTCCTTGGAATAAAGATCTCCCACTATTTTAAAGTCCCTTTTGATAGCGTGAGGGACATGTCCTCAATCTCTCATGAGCTAGATAGGGGTGCCTTAGTTTGGAGTACAGGAATGATTGGAGCTATGCATCAGGCCAAAGACAGAAGCAAGAAAGCCCTGGGATTCCATCCACAAGATTCCATTGCCACTTTTTCAATATCTGTTACTTCTTTTCCATGGAAACCTCATAATACAGTAGAGGGACTATGTCATCTACATTTTATTTTTCTGCAAGAGGAAATTCTAAGGATTAGTAATCGTTTGCTTACTTACTAGACTTGGACTCATTGCCAGACCCAAACCCACTGGTTCTAAAAGCCCTCATCCAAGTCATATTTTCAAGCCCATAGTGTACTGAAGGCCCTTGAACCAGATGCCACGGGTGCTGCCCCATCCCCACCATGGCTAAACACAGAGGCAGTGAGTTTCTCTTAAACTGTGGAAAGTTTTTAGAGGAACACTTAGAAATAATTCAAAAGATATATATTTGTAAGGATCCAAAGAGTAGCCAAGCAACTCAGTGAGAGCAAGGCATGTAAAGAGAACCCAAGTTCCCACCTGCATCTTTGGCCACCTCAGACACATCTTCGTTCCTCATCTCAGCCATATATCCGAGCACTGTGAAGATGACAAATCCTGACACGAAGCTCGTCATACAGTTCACCACACTGGTCACCAGGGCGTCTCTAGAGCAGAAAACCCATGTGGTCTGAGACATTTCCAAGTAGAGAGTCTCAAGAGCATCTGTCTCCAGCCAAGGCAGGGTGAGCCAGCTGAACCCGCAGGGACCTCAGGCCTGTCCTGGTGTCCCCTCCCCTCCTCCCAGTCCCTGCCTCTCAGACTGGTTGGCAGCTGCCATTACCGCCATGCATGGGAGGGGAGAGCCGCAGGTCAGGACTGGTTAAAGAGATGGTCCTGTTGTGAACTGGAACACAGATTTCTTGACTTCAAATAAGAATTTCTCCGAAGCAGGGCCCGGATTGGAGTCGGGCCATCTGAGGGCCTTGGCCTCACATTTATGAAGCCCTCAGATTTAGACTATAAACATTATGTGCAAACAGGTTACAAGACTGCCATAGGGATATCCTGACACTTTTAAAAGAAGACCTTGTCATCCAACTTCAGGTTGGTGTCTCAGTGCAATGCCACATTGATTAGGGTACTTTTTAAGAAAAAATTAATTCTGTAATTATCTTGTGAACAGCACCATTAGACTGCTGGACACTGCCATCTGTTATAGAGCATTAAAACAAAGTTAACTCTAAAGATGATGAGTGATATTGAAATTGTAATTGGTATTACACTCCCTATTTCATCAAAATTTCTGAAATGAGATTTTGCCACAAAAATTATGGCATTTTGCATTGGTCAAAATAACTCAATCATTATACTTTTGTGAAGATGTGCATAAATAAATGGTCACATTATAATTTTTGTTAAACACATTAATAAGTGAAATCTAAATATTTAACATGTTGCGATTTTTGTAAATCTGTTTTGGAATTTAATTTTTTTTATACACAGAGACTCTCACCAAATGGAATTGGCCTGGGGCCCCTCTCAATCTCTGAATGGCCTGGGTGAGGCTATGGACTAGGTGGGTGCTCTGGCCATGGTGCAGCTGGTCAAGGACCTGTGGTACACCTAAGCCCAGCCGAGTTTGAGGCCATAAGTTCGGTTGCCTTCCTCCGGGCCAGCTGACTATGCTCACCCTACATTCAAGCTTTGCTTGGGGAGCCCCAGATACTCACTGGTAACAATTGTTGTTGAATTTGTTGTAGCTAGCAAAAGCCAGTAAAACCCCAAAGCCAGGACCAAGAGAGAAGAAGATCTGAGCAGCAGCATCCACCCACACCTGGAAGGCAGGAGACGTAAGGGTAAGAACTGAGCCAGGGCCAGCGCTCTCCCCTCCATGTGGCTCCATGCAAAGTGAAAAACCAGGTTTCAAGCTCCTTCCAGGGGCAGCCACATACCAAGTGCAAACAAATGTGATTTCTCTTCCTCACGTTTTGGCATAAACCAATTCCCTGGCCTTGACTGTACTTTTCATGCTTGCATTTCTGATTTATAACATTATTGCAAACTTGCCACTGAACCTAAATTTCAGTTGTCCCTATTGAGCTTCATTTGGTAAAATGACAGACAGGTGCACATCGTTTTCCTCATCATCTTACCCCTGTCTCCAGGAGTTTCTGCCAGTTGGGTTTCAAGTAGAAGAGAACACCCCTCCAGGCTCCAGGGAGGGTGGCCCCCCTTACCAGCAGGACAGAAAGGATGATATAAGGGAAGGTGGCTGTCACCCATACCACCTGTAAAGGAAGGGAGTAGAAACACAGGTTGTCAGCAGGTAGATAGATGTTGGTGTCTTTCATTCTTGAAAACATCCTAGAAAAGAGACACACCTCTCCTTTTCTGTAACTATAGGAGGCAGGGTGACATGGCTGAAATATCAGAGCCTTTTGAACCAGACAGGGATCTGGTGCACAGCTTGCTAGTACTATCACCTCTAAACCCACTTCCCACCTGTAATATGGGAAAACACCCAGCAAAAGATAATGAAGTAGCCAGTGATCAATAACGCACTGATCATGGCCCATCATGGGTTTTCAATAAATTATTGCCATTTTTATTAATTGTGACACCACAGATAGGTTAAAGGAATTTTTTTTAAAAAAATCACACAATGGTTCTTGGGATTGGCCCATTTCTAGAATTTTTGAACAGATTTGGTAAAGAGAAACCAAATGAATTGTGAATCATGAATCGTGTTTGGTGTTGAAGGAAACAATGTCCCTCTGTCTGTGGCTGTCCAGGATACTGAGTTCTGAATTTGAATCCTCTGGGACCCCTTGGCAGGCCTGGATCCACAGCCAGAGTCCTCCTCACCTTGCCAGATGTTTTGACACCTTTCCAGATACTGAAGTAGATAACAACGAAGATCAGCATGATGCAGAGGGTGAGCTGCCAGCTGATGCCACCCAGGTCCTGAAGTCCATTAGACCGATGGAGCTGCAGGACGTGGCGCCTGGAGTGAGTGAGAAAAAAAGGTCTGTGAGATGGCCTGAGCAGCACGCTGAGCTGGTGGTCTGTGACAGTTCCGGCAGGTGCCAGAAGAAGCGGACATCGCCCTACAAGGACCAGCCTTAGGAACTCCTGGCTCTGCCCATCTTGAGGCACAGGGTGCCACAATTGGCCCACAAACCCCGGGAGGAGCACTCAGCTCCCAAGGCGGACTTTCAGGCATCTCCTTTCCTGGCTGGGTGTGCAGGTGGGTCCCTTCCCACCTCAAAATTACTCTCTCTTGGGCTTCAGCTGCCAGAAATTCTGGCATTAAAGAGTACTACCTACTCCAAAGGGTAGGTCCCACTTGTGAAGTGAACACATGATACTAGAAACTCTCTGAATAGTTTCCAACTACTGAAGCAGTGGGAGGCTTTGATTCCATGACAAGTGGCTGAGAGTGGGGTCCAGGAAGAAGGTGCTTCTGACACAAGGAGTAATTTCAGAATGTGCAAAAAGGGATGGACTTGGGCACACTGGGGCAACCTGGCCTGCCATGCTGGAAAGGAGGGGGACAACACAGAAGGCCATATTAGGGAGCACCCAAGGTAGAGTCCCCCTGGCTCCAAATCTGCCTGGGGCTGGCCTTGCTGCTCCCTCTCTTTCATTTACTTCCCTTGCCCTCAGAGTTGCATTTCTCATAAATCTGGAAAGAGATAAAGAGCCTCTGCCTCCTTCCTCGGAAGCCAAGTCCCAGGGGTGTGACCTGCACCTAACAGACCACCCCCTCACTTACATGTAAAATTCTTCTGCAGGGGATGTTGAGTGGGGCGTCCAGGTGATGTTGTCCCCGGAAAAGTAGTTGGTGCAGTTGCCAGTGTTCCAGGAGTTCTTGCAGCTGGTCCAGGGCAGCTGGTCCGTGAAGGACGAAATGAGGTAGTAGAGTGCCCAGGCCATGATGGTGTTGTAGTAGGAGGCAATGTAGAAGGCAATGATGCAGATGGCATAACCGATCCCTGGGAAAGGGAGGGGGCGGTAGGCCACGTTTACAGGGCGGCCTGGGCCTTGGAGGGCCCTGCAGCTCAGGTGAGGGGGGGGAGGGGCTGCCATTCGCCACGTCCCCCAAGACCTGGGAGATGGTGGGCAGGTGGCAATGTGGTAAATTCCTTAGATGTATTTGTAAGATTACACGTTTGACAAAATAAGTGTGTGTGTGTGTGTGTGTGTGTGTGCAAGTGCATGTGCTGTTAATGCTTTAAACTTTTTCTAGTTTGGTTGCTTTAAAAAATATTTTTATTTGAATATAGTTGACACACAATGTTACATTAGTTTCTGGTGTACAACACAGATAGACAATCTACACGTTATGCTCTGCTCACCACAAGCGTAGCTGTCATCGGTCACCACACGACATTACAAACACCACTGCCTCTATTCCCTGGGCCGTGCCTTTCATCCCCGTGACTGATTCATCCCATAACTGGAAGCCCATACCTCTCACCCCCTTCACCCATTCCGCCCATCCACCACCTCCTTCCCTCTGGCAACCACCAGTTTATCCTCTATATTTATAGGACTCTATTGAGTTTACTTTTATTTTTTAATGCTTATCTTACTTCTATTATTTTTTTAAGTTTCTTTTTTTTAGTCATCTCTACAACCAATGTGGGGCTCGAACTCATGACCCCGAGATCAAGAGTTGCTTGCTCTACCAGCCAAGTGCCCCAGGTTTACTTTTAATTGTCATTTATTCTATTTCCTTTTAACAATTTCATGCCACTTGAGCAGTCAAAAACTTAATTACTCAAAAAAAAAAAAAAAAACTTAATTACTCAATTATTTCCCAGAGATACCTTAAGGCCTGATTCCAGAAGAAGGTCCTGGCTCCCACACATGGACGGAAATCACCTTCCCTGCAGGATGCACTCACCTACCCACCCAGCAAGCCTTTCAGTTACCTTTGAAAATCGGGCAGATTTTCCTCCATATTGAAATGCATCCATTTCGGTGGTACTGGCCCAGCGCGAGCTCCATGTAGAACAGCGGGATCCCCCCAAAAATGGCCATGATAGTGTAGGGGAGAAGGAATGCCCCTGAGGTAGATGAAAGACAATTTCACCCCCTGCCCACATCTGCCCCAGAACAGCCCAACTGATCTGGACACCAGAGGTCATGCCAAGATTCACAGGGCCATCTGACACTCAAGTATCACAAAGCTACCCTGTGTTGAATGACCTCACACGGTGCCCCTGGTCTTAGTGCTTTGCCAGAACTCCACGGTCAAAGAGGGGTTTCAGAGAGTAAACGAAGGAGCCAGAGAGTACATGGAAAGAAAGCTGGATTTGGGATCAACAGACCAGGCCCTGGAATGGGTTGTGCTTCTAACCACCCAGCGGACCCTGGTCACCACCCCTCCCTGAACCTGTCATGGGAGCATGAAATGACAGGATTGAGGTGGGCTGAGCCTCCCCACACCAGCCACACACAGGAATCACTGGTGGTGAGTTTAAGAACGCACATCCACCCAGACTCCCTGAAGCAGAAGTTCCAGGGATGGGTGTATAAAGGTAATTTTTAAGCTGCCCAAGTGATTCTAACACAGCCAGAGTTTGAGACCCTTAGGACAGATCACCTATGACAACCTGCATGATCGCTGCAATAATCTACAAGTCCCTGAATTCTTATCTTTGTTCATCCGTAACATCCCTGGCTCCAGACACTTATTACTGATATTTGGCTATATTCCCACAATCCCACTAAGCCAGAATGCTCCCCTCTTTAACCACCCTTTGCAGATGTGGCTGAAATGGTCAGTTTGCCACAGAATGAGGAAGTGCGGAGCTGCTGCGTCACTGGAGATGCTGGTGTCCCCTGGCTCTCATGGCTGAGACAGAATTTGGAAACACCAAAGTGGGAATTGCTCACCTGCTGCCTGAGTTTTAGCCCAAAGGGTGGGTCAGCTGTGATTTTCACCGCTAAATTTGAACCCAGAAGGCAGTGCAACTCAGAAAGTTCCCACCTCACTTGCAAACACCCTGACAACATCTGGCTTGAGAATAAGAACCATGTTGTGTTTTCATGGTGGCATCTGTCCAATGGATCTGCTTGACTGGCTTTATAGTGGGGAATGAGGGTGGGAGAAACATCACCAGTACCCCCAGCCCCTTATAAAATGCTCAAGCAAAATGTGAGCCCTCCTAGGCTAGTGGTAACTTCTGCTCCTTCCCGGCAAGGAGGGCTGAGCTTCCCAGGCCTCCTGGAGCTGCCTTTGCCTTCACATGGACCAAGGTTCTTTAAAAATGCAGCAAATCCAGGCAACTCTGCATCATGCCATCGAGGAAATGAGGACACTAATGAATTCTTTCCCAAATTTCATTTTAGCTGCCCTCCCAAATGAGTTGCCAGAGCTTCTGTCAAAATAAATATTGACTGATTTGACTTCCACTTCTTGTCCTTTTTCCCATTTTGATAGCAAGTCCAATGTCAATGCAAAGGCCCCATACCTACTCCCTCCTCTCCATTCTACTCTCTGCAGCTCCCATTGCCATGCCTATAGTCAACTGCTCTTTTTGATAATCTACAAAGTTAACTGCTCTGAAGGCGTTAAGGGTAGAAAGAGGAATATGGGGCAGCCCCGGTGGCTCAGCGGTTTAGCACCGCCTTCAGCCCAGGGCGTGATCCTGGAGACCCAGGATCGAGTCCCATGTCGGGCTCCCTGCATGGAGCCTGCTTCTCCCTCTGCCTGTGCCCCCCCCCCCCTCTCTGTCTTTCATGATTAAATAAATAAAATCTTAAAAAAAAAAGGAGGAATATAAAATAGTCTCTCGCCTCAAAAATTTAGCACCCTTGTAGGAGACATGAGGCAGATTCAGTGGATGGTTTGGGGTTATCATTAATGCCAGGCTGTGGCTGGGTTCAGCTCTAGATCATGCTCAGGTTCCAGCTCAAGACTGAACCTAAGCTGACGCCCTTCTCTGACCACACACAAGTCCAAACGCCCGGGAGGGTCTGGGACTCCAGAGCCACTTCCCAATTTATCCTTACACAGATGTAACCTCTCTGGACTCTGCTGAGCAGAACATGCACAGTGCTGATGGCCATTCTCTTGCTGTGAGAGCAGAGCTTGGATAATGCAGGGATGAGAAGGGGGCTCTTCCACAAAGCACTAAGGATGCTGAAAATCTGGTGAGGGCAGGTTTGGGAGAGCTTTATCCAACTTCATAACTCAGAGAGCCTCAGACATGCTAACCTAACATTTGACTTCTGGGGATTTGTTTTTTGGACCAGCCTGGAAGTCTAAGCAATCAGGTTCCCAGACTCATCAGTTAGGTAAGACTGAAGAGACATGATCACTGCTCTGGCCTCCCAAGAGGATCTACAGACCATCCCTGGGTCAGAGCCTCTGCACCCCCGATACTGACCCCCTCCATTCTGGTAACATATGTAGGGGAAGCGCCAGACGTTGCCCAGGTCCACGGCATAGCCAATGACCGACAGGAGGAAATCCATCTTCTTGCCCCAGGCCTCTCGTTCCCCTTGATGAACTTCGGCCACTAGGGCTGTGGTGGCAGCTGGAATGGAGTGCTGAGGGTCATCTCCTGCACCAGGGCTTGGAACTGCTGAGTACCCACTGGAGATTTGGCCAGACTCCACCTTATCCTCGGGGACAGGGACACCCTGCTGTAGAACTCCATTTTCCTGACAGTCTTCTTTATCCTTACATGCTGATAGCTCCTTCTGGGAATTTAAGGCTGTGGTTTCCATCCTGCTGGCTAGGAGATGATACTGACACCCATCTGCTGAGGATCCAAACTGAATTCTCAGGGCTCAGATCTGTGGATCTCCTCAGAGCTTTATTTCAATGGGATCGACAGCTCTGTTGGAAAGGCACACAATGAAGGGAGAACAGAGTTACGCATTTTACTTGTCTTTGGTATTAATTCAAAAGACATCTTAAACTACATTAATTAATGGGATTACAAATGCATCCATCAGGAGTGAAACCTCTTATTTGCTATATAGCAGTCAATAAAATCAACTACAGTTTTCAACCTGTATGAGGTATCAAATCACAAGTCATTCACAAAGGAAAAACCAAAACAACAAACCAAAGACAGCAAATCACCCAGGTCTTGCATCAGCTCTGTTTAAGAACAAAGTACTGACTTCACTTAGAGGGACTGGAATTGCATTCTGGAGTTTACCAGTAACTTGGAAGAGGGTAAGAAGAGGGCTTTCTTCATCAAAACCTTGCAGAGCACTTACCTTGTCCTGAATGCTATGCAGAGGGTGGGTGAAGAAACAACGAAAGAAGCAGTTTCTACTTGCAAATAGATTATTAGGACAATCCTTACTACCATTTAAGCTGAGCATGAGCTATATTTTACATAAATTATAGGTGTGACTTTAAAAGGAAAAGAGTAAAGGCATGAGGTGAAAAGGCCACCTTTGGGGAGGCACCCCTAGCTCCTTAGCTGTGGACTTTTCCATTCTTCCTGTGGTCCAGCTCTTAGAGATTCTAGCTGCTTCTGGCCACGTCCAGTCCATCTGTGCTTCGCGGAGCCGCGTCCGCATGGTGCCTGGGCAAGTCTGCCCCGGCTCTGAACGGCCCTGCTGCTCACCGTGTATCTCACCTGCCTCTCCCGGCAACTCCTGAGGCGGATCCACCAGTTACTCTGCAACCGTGGGCAGGCGGGGTCACTTCTCCTCTAGGCCGGAAGAGCCAGTGAGAGGAGCGTGCAGGTTACAGATGCCAGCTTGGCCCGTGTCTCTGCGTCCAGCACGCTGGTAGGGAGGGCTGGCCAGGGCCCCAACACCCCCATAGCCCTGCCGGGGCCGAGGTGCGGGGAAGTCAGGGCAGCAATCTGGACCAAGGCCTCACCCGTCAAACGTGAGGCAGAAATCTGAGCCCTATTGGACTTTAAACCTATGGCCTATTATAAAGTAGTAAGGAGCCAAGACCTCCCAGCTAGCTTCATTTCATCTGGACCTGAACTTTTCTAGCTCTTGAAGTAGTCTGGGAGCTGAAATAGGTTTCTGCTTAGCTCAGATCGTGTCCTACCTTTCTAGGGATGAGTGCTATCACTGCTCACATCTGCGAAGATCTGATATCACCCTTCAAATCCAACAGGTGGAGGATGGCTAGAAATGGATAGTTAATGCCCTGAAAAATTCGAACACAAAGTAGTAGATTCACATATCGATGACTATGTACATAAATATCATCAAGGAAGAGAAATGAACATGAGGTGAGGCAAATAATTAGAGCTTTGTGTTCATTGGGTTCATTTTCCTGTGAAGTAGAAAATAAAAATTTTAAAGAGATTGACTGTTGCCGAAAATATTACAGCAACAAGAGAGAAACCAGCTCTACCGACCTAGGGTGTGTATGTGTGTATGTAAGGGGACAGGGTGGGCATCCTGGCTTCTACCGATTCCAGCTGCTTGGCCCCCACCCCCTGACCCTACCCTGGGCTCAAGGATGCAAACACCACTCATAGAAGAGCATGAATTTCTGACAGTGATCTAGATAAAACCCCACTGTGTTCATCTTTATGCTGTTCTCCAGCTTCTCCCTGTCCCCCTCCATGGACTTTTTTTTTCTTTAAAGATTTTATCTAGTTATTCATGAGAGACACACAGAGAGAGGCAGAGACACAGGCAGAGGGAGAAGCAGGCTCCATGCAGGGAGCCTGACGTGGGACTCAATCCCAGGACCCCAGGATCACGCCCTGGGCCAAAGTCAGGTGCCAAACCGCTGAGCTACCCAGGGATCCCCCACCCTCAGACTTTTAAAATTAACCACACAGTCTCTCATCCACTATAAGTAACCATGTAACAGGCTAATGGATTTTTTTTTAATTTCATTATTTTTCAAGAGATGAAAAAGCAGTGTATTTAAATACACAGCTAAATTCAATCTGGACTTTGCAGTCTCTGGTTCTGTTGTTTGAAGACAGCCTCTGCACTTCCCTTCAGCCTGTATCAACCACATGTTTGCCACCGTGAAGAAGTTCAACACTGAAGAAGTTGAAGACCAGATGACAGGGAGCTTTATGGTGTGCAGCCCAATGGCATCCAAGGGACAGAGACAGCCTATGACCAATGCTCCCCCTTCCCCACCTTTCTTTCTCCACCTTCAAAATGGTACCCAAAGTCTTCTGAAGGAACTTCTTCCTATCTTGAATACTGCACTGTTGCTCTTGTGCAAACTGCAGCTCAGGGGCACCCAGTCAGTTCAGTTGGCGGAGCCTGTGCCTCCTGACCTCGGGGTCATGAGTTCGAGTCCCAGGTGGGGTGTAGAGATTACTTTAAAAACAAAACAAAAGGGATGCCTGGGTGGCTCAGTGGTTGAGCGGCTACCTTCGTCCCAGGGTGTGATCCTGGAGTCCCGGGATTGAGTCCCACATCAGGCTCCCTGCATGGAGCCTGCTTCTCCCTCTGCCTTTGTCTCTGCCTCTCTCTTTCTGTGTCTCTCATGAAAAATAATAAAATATTTAAAAACCAAACAAAAAACTACAATTCAAAGAGCAGCTATATCCTCCAATCTTGCTCTGGCGGGCTATGGGATGGACACGTCACCCATCTCTGAAGAATACAGTGGTAGGATGAGCAGATACTTAGCCACACTAGTGCCTCTGTCACCTTCCTGACACCGGGGTTTCCTGTACATTCTCCCTTGGGGCACTCTGCAGGGAAGCTGGACAATGTACATGTGTTGGTGAACTTTTAGGGGCAATGCCTGTTCTTCAGTATCTTCAGGGGTTCATCCCCTAAGGTAACTGATCTGGATTTCTTGGCATCTGTCACAAGCAGCTCCTAGAAGAGTAACACACTCTTCTCTATGTTCGTTCTGAGCATTACAAAGACTTTGTTTCCGGAAATATCCCCCAGCACGTTTTTTTTTTTTTAAATTGCATCAACAGGCTGAAATGGCCCAAGTTGTAAGAAAGCTGGTCCAGAGTGATCCTCAGCTGACTCACAACCCCAGGCTGGTCTCTCTCCAGCCAGCTCTGCTCTCTAGCTTTCTCTGATGGTGCCTGCACTCCTGATCACAAAACCTGGGGTACAAACATAAGTTACAGCCACCCAAAGCCACCGAACAGGCAAAAGACGCACATCTTTTTTTCTCCGTCTCCCAATTGGAAGAAAGCTCCTCCCGTTACTAATCCAGTTGGCCACGAGTAGACGGCCTGGTCTGGACCCTCTTCTGTGGCTCCCACTTTCTGATTTTACAGAGTACTGGCCACCTTTTTCTACTGAGACCAGCAGATCACAGTTGAGAGCAAGCTGCCTCAGGAATATAGAAGTAAGCGTTAAGAAAATTGGCTTCTAAGAATGTTCTCTTAAAAGCTTTCTTTTTTAGAAGATATTTTTATCCTGCTGGGTAGAGATTGTAAACGAGGTCAACATTATAGCTGTGACCTCCTCCAGGCAGCCTTTGAGTTTCTCTGTGGCCAGAAAAAGCCCCAGAAGCCTTCCTTGGCACCCTGAATGTGTACCCTTGTGCCAGGGTGAGCAGGTGCCAGGCTGACGGTGGCACTACATAACCCTGCTCCTCAGTGGGATGACAACCTGACATGTAGGACCCTTGTCCCCGCATCTCTGCACGTGGGCAACGTGGTGGTGCCATTGGTGGGCTGACTGTTTTCTGTTCATACCCCTGCTTCATCTCAGCCTAGGAGGGGGGCTAAGTCACCCCCTTTCCCTCTACCACAGTAGAAAGGAGGACTGTTTCTATTTAAACTTCTTCTGATCAAATCTCCATTCCTCTTCCCACAAATCCTGTCTCTGTAGCCAGGGAACCAGTATTGGAACAAGCATGTAATCACAGTGATTAGTCATGAAACCACCCAGATCTTTTTTTTTTTTTTTAACCACCCAGACCTTTGGAAATGTCCATGACCCTACTTGTCACATCTGTCAGCACACTCCAAGCAGAAACACTATAGAAAGTTTGTACTTTGACTTCAGTTGTCGAGATCAAAGTGAGTTCATGTCTCAAGACACTCAGTTTTCATTTTCAATGACAAAACAAAACCAAATCCAGCACGAATTAGGGATTTATCGCTGAGAAAAGATTAATTATAGTTCATATAGCCAAGTGGCAATTTGCATTCTCTCTTCAGAGAGGGAGTCTGAAGTTCCCAAGACCCCTCCTGAGGGTGGCATGAATTACAAAGGCCCATTGAGATTTTGAGCCTGGCCCTCCGCCACCGCCACCGGCAACACTGTGCAGAGATGTACTGTATGCCTACTACGTGCTCGGCTCTTGGAGGCAAAGCAGGCACAGTCCTGCCTTCATGGAGTTCATGGTGCAAGGCCAAAATCTGACTGCAAGAAAAGCAGTATTTATGCTTAAAGAGGGAGAGGCAGGTGCTGCTCGCGATCGCTGTTGCACATCCTATTGTAAACAGAGCTTTCCGCTGACCCCATGCAACATGTTCAGAGGCCTCACATTTCCAGCTCCAAGGTGCCCTCAGATTTTAAAAGTTTTCCTTTGGTTCCTATTGTGCAGCTTGTCTCACAGGAGCCTGGACTTGAGTGGGTTCTGGCACATGGTCCCCACAGTGTAAAGACAGTGGTTTATATTTGTATCCACAGGGCCTCCTGGCTCACCCTTCAAACAAAATAGACCTCACAATGTGAATGGGGAGGACAGGGAAAATCCACTTGTTTTTGGACAAAAGGGGTAGAAATGAACACCGCCATCCCAACTGAAGAAGTCTTTGAGTGAGACAGTCAGTTTACTTTTTTGGAGAGGAATTAAATAGCCTATAATCCTTAGGTCCTTATCATGTGAAAGGACAAAGGTCTCTGTCCAGAACTTTCCCTGCCTGGGAGAGGGTAAGCCTAGACCAACCACCTTCCAGAGGCACCACTTAACTGTTCTCATGCCTACACCTCATGGCCCTCCAGTCTCACAGATCTGCCCCAGGACCCCAGACCTTCCACCTACTGGCTATGTGACTTGGGGCAGGTCCCTTAACCACTCTGGGCTTTCATTTCCTTGTATGTAAAAAAGACCATGAAAATTCCTGCTTCCTAAAGGCCGTTGTGGGAAATGAGGGGGTGACGGCTGCTTTTCTCAGTGTCTAGCACATGGAGAGTGTCAATAAATGACGGGGAGCTGATGGCCACCAGGCCACTACAATGTGCAGCGCATCCTGCCCTCCAGCTTCACAGCTCTGTCAGGGGGCCTAAGACCCAGAGGCTAGGTGATTCCTAGCCCACAGCACAATATGTGGGCAGCCTGAGACAGAAGGACGGGCTTCCATGCCCTTCCATGGGCCCTCCCTGACTGTGCTTGGTCCTCTCGGTCAGTTCCTCTCCCTGGGGTCACTGGGAAAGTTATAGACAGCAGATTCCCAGGCTGCTGTCCCAGAGATTATAATTCAAAAGATCCATGTGGGTACTGCATGCTTCACAAGCGCTCTAGGTTATCAGGGGCAGGTGGACCACCAAGCACGCCCAGTACATCCCTACCCTGTACTGCTGCTTCCCTGAATTATCCCATATCCTTCCAGCCTTACTCACCACTCCAGCCCAAGATGGTCCCTCTCTACTGTGTACAATTACTAATGTGCATTCATCACTGATTATTGTGTATCATTAGTTATCCTTTTACGTACCTTTGCTTTGGATGCCCTGGCAGCAGGGGCCATGGCTCATACATCTCTGTACTCAAATACTTGTGCAGCTGCCCACACAGAGGTTCTATTTTGGGTTTCCTGGGTGCAGGACCTAGCGAGCCCCAGGTGAGGCATTTCTGAGCCTACCCCTCTCTGCTGCTCACCTATCAGAGAGATCTGCTGTGTATCTTGGGGGTGGAGGGAGGACTGTCACAACAATCATTTTAATGGACTGTGGACTACAAAAGACTGACATGTCTGGGATTAAAGAAGAGTCTAGGTTGTGCTTTTAGACTTTGAAACAAGTACCAGCAGGCACACCCATCAACGGCCTGTGTTCCAAACGTTCATCTGTGAGTTCCTCATCTGGAATTTGGAATGTATTTTCTACCTGCAGAAATAAATCTTGCAAAGGATGGTTAGCCTCTTAAACTAGCTTACAAAATCCATGCTGACCCAGAAAACACTGAAACATCTAAAACAGAAGGTGTGGGACACAGCATTGTCAAGTATGACCAACGATGGGGGTGGACAATGGAGCTGATGGGGCGTTATCTCCCAACTGGCATCTATCCATCTGAACTTTTTTCTGGTTCTTCAGAAAAACTAAACTTCAGGAGAGGGCAGGAAGTGGAGAGAATCCTATGCAGACTCTGTGGAGGAGTCTTCCAGGCACCTTTATTAGAGCTAGAGACATTGAGGACATGGATTTATCATATGGAACCTCACAACTTCCAACTATTTGCTGAAAATGAAACTGCTGCCACTGTTTCAATGTGGACAAGGCCCAGAGAGGACTTGGGAGACTCAGACAGCTGACAGGTTAGATCGGGCAGGATTCAGATGGTCATTTACACCTTCTAAGTAGGCCTTTATTGTTGTCATAATGCAATTTATGCCATACATAGAAATCAAGATCCAGAAACATGGCAGTATTTCCAAACACAGATTTTCTCTTCCTTAATACAAAGCCTATCACTAAAACTACTTTTGTGTAAAACAGACATGATTAGGCCCACGAAGGGAGCCAGGAGAGGGAGAGCTGGCAGGGAGAGAACATGCCACCCCCACCCCACCCAGGGAGAGGGTGTTAGGAAGGGAGGGTGGATTTACCTGTGGCAGTTGAGCAAAGCAGTGAGAGAGGGTGGGGAGAAAGAGATCTGAGATGGAATGAAGTACAGTGGGAGTGGTGGAGGCAAGAGGAAAGGGTGAGCTGGGCCTGTTTGTCTGGGCAGGGCAGGGAGCAGAGAGGACACAGTGGGGTGGAGAGTGGAGGAGTCATGGAGGCCACAAGATGTTAGTGATTCAGAGAATGTTGCTTGAAGGGGCGTATATGCTCAGGTCAAGAAGTTCTGAAAGGTGCTTTACAATGTGTCACACATACAGTTTGGCAACATTAATAAAGATCAGTTCAGGGCAGCCCAGTGGCTCAGTGGTTTAGCACCTGCCTTTGCCCCAGGGTGTGATCCTGGAGACCCAGGATTGAGTCCCACATTGGGTTCCCTGCATGGAGCCTGCTTCTCCCTCTTCCTCTCTCTCTCTGTGTCTCTCGTGAATAAATAAATGAAATATTTTTTAAAATAAATAAAAATAAAAATCAGTTCATCATTATATAGTATCGAGCTAGGCCTCAGATGCACAGAGGTCAGAGCAAGAGGTGGTTTCCAATCCCTGGGAGTCTGGAGTCTCAAGAAGTAACCCTCCATGCTGCAAATGACACCAATGAGCTAGTAGGGAAAACTTAAATAAGGACTGTAATAGTTGCACATTTGATAATATTTTATCAAATTGTTTCCCAAATGTGACCATAGTGGGGCTCTGCTTATGTAGGGGAATGTCTTTATTCTTAGGAGACAAGAGGTGAAGTATTTAGATGTCTGCAAATTCTGAGGTTCGACAGAAAAATTATATAATATATAGTTTGTATAATTGTTACATGAATTATGTCACACATATTACATAAAAGTGTATCAAACTATGTATGTTACAGATGCAAAAGTTAGAGTGTACACACATGTGACAAAATGTTAATGACTATTGGCTCTGAGGGAAGGTTCACTGGGACATTTCTCTGATGTTTTAGTTGAAATTCTTTAAAATAAAAAACTGGGGGCACAGGGCACCTGGGTGGTTCAGTCAGTTGAGCGGCTGCCTTCAGCTCAGGTCCTGATCCCAGGGTCCTGGGTTCAAGTCCCAAGTCAGGTTCCCTGCTCAGCGGGGAGTCGGCTTCTCCCTTTCCCTCTGTTCCTCTCCCACTTGTGCGCTCTCTCAAATCAATCAATCAATCAATAAAATATTTTTTAAAGAACCAGGGGGAGGAAAATCACTCTAGTCTTCAGAGTGAGCGCTGGGAACCCGGGAACCCTCCAGTCAGCCGGGCCTCCCTGCGGCTGAGACATACCCAGAATAGCATATCTCTTCTCTCCTCTCCCCGGGCAGGGCCTCTCCTCCCCTTTCCTGCAGCTCAGCTCCTTTCCTCTGAAACAAGGAAAAGAGCCAGCTAGCTTGATTAGTTTTTTTTTTAATAATAACTTTATTTTTTATTGGTGTTCAATTTGCCAACATACAGAATAACACCCAGTGCTCATCCCGTCAAGTGCCCCCCTCTAGCTTGATTAGTTTTTAAAAACAACACACTCGGGGGAGAGGCAAAAACAGAGGCACAGGAGATTCGGGTTCCAGCCCTTGCAGCCATGGGTGAGCTCGAATAAGCCACAGGGCACCTGGAGCCCTTCCAGCTCTGCTCCCCCCTAAATTTGAGGGAGTCCTTCAGGTAGAGGAAAAAATGGTGTTTATTTTATTTTCATTCAGTAGGTCAGTAATAATGGAAATTAAATGTTCTTTGTGCCCAGAAAAATCACACAAAAACAAGAAGGCAAAGCCCGCCAGCTCACTCCCTCCAAGCGAGCCTCTCTGCCAGCCTCCAGCTCTGGATTCTCCCAGAGTACACGATGGGCTCTTAGATCTGCCGTCTGGCCTGGTCAGCGCCTGGAGACCCTGGCCACAGGCTGGCCCTGGGATGTTACCTCCACGTCTCCACATTGCTGGGCTTCATCTCCTGCCCTGCAGTCCAGGGGCTGGGGGTGCGGGGTCTGGGATTCATGAAAGTATATCCAGTCCTGGCTTTTAAAAAGTCCACGGCTGGGACACCTGAGTAGCTCAACAGTTGAGCATCTGTCTTCGGCCCAGGTTGTGATCCTGGAGGCCCGGGATCGAGTCCCACATCAGGCTCCCCGCAGGGAGCCTGCTTCTCCCTCTGCCTGTGTCTCTGCCTCTCTCTCTCTGTCGCTCATGAATAAATAAATTTTTTTTTTTTTAAAAGCCTATGGCTTAGGGGCACCTGACTGGCTTAGTCAGTGGAACATGTGACTCTTGATCCCAGGGTTGTGAGTTTGAGCCCCACATCGGGCGTAGGGATTACTTAAAAATAGAATCTTAAAAATAAAATAAAATTAACTGATTAAAAATAAAAAAGCCTATGGCTTAAATACCCACTAACAAGGACCGTTGATCCAAGGATGGGTGGCAGCAAGGGAGCTGCTGCCAGGTTGCAGGGGAGCCAAAAGAAAGGAAAAAATAAGGCGAACTGCCTCACACTGACCTCCTCTCTACTCATTTTGTCACCACATAGACACAGGGCTAGGAGAACACTTACTTGGTTTAAAAGTGTGTTAGCAACATCCCTTGATCTTCCCACTCGTTGACAGCCAGCCTAGGTCAAGCTGAGGGAATGCCCCTGCATAGAGACGTTACCCAGAGATCATTTCAGAAAATGGGGCCAAGTCAGTAAGATGAGCTCTGCCTAGAAATAAAAGGGCTGTGTCAGCCTGTGGTGGGTCTTGTGCCCACCCAAGAAAAGCTGCTCACCCTCTGCTCAGGGAAAATCACTTATGCCAGGTTTCTTTTTCTTTTAAGATCTTATTCATTTATTCATAGAGATGCAGAGAGAGAGGGGCAGAGACACAGGCAGAGGGAGAAGCAGGCTCCACGTAGAGAGCCTGACGTGGGACTCAATCCAGAGTCTCCAGGATCACACCCTTGGCTGCAGGCGGCGCTAAACCGCTGCGCCACCAGGGCTGCCCATGCCAGGTTTCTTCTACGGGCCAGTTTCATCTATTTCCCATCTGGATCCCTCCTAGAAAGATGAGTTTTCTTTCCTTAGGGTACTGTGAGAGTAAGCCCAGAAACTAATTCCCCACAGGAGCAGGGTAAGTCTCACTTGCCCCAGAAATGGAGAAGTGGGGTGATTTATCAGATCGTTGGCTCCACAACCAAGCCTGTTACTGCTACGTAGAACAAACCTCGGAGGACTACAGCCAATTGGCAACAGCTCGGTGGCTGGAAAGAAAATCGGCACAGCCCAAATCTCACTGCCTGGAGGCTGATTCCACTGCACCACACCCTGGGCATGTTGCAAAAGGGATGTGGGGAGTGGGCAAACTCAGGCTCCTGTTACCTGTTGGTGCTGAGGTGCAGGACTTGACTTGTGCAAACCGCTGCCTTAGAATGAAAGCCCGGGGCCCCAGAGGACCCTGACTTGACAGCAGCATCTGGGCAGAGTCCCGGCACTCAGGCATTTTGCACCATCATTTCAAGTGGCGTTTGCTTAAAGTAGAGAGATTAGGATGAATTGGAGGGGACTCAGACATCATGTCATGCAGGGCCGCCTCCTGCCCCTCACTTAGAGCTTAGGACTGTGACACCCAGAGGAGCTGATTTGTGATGGGAACAACTAAGGTGTGAGGTACCTTGTGATAGAGAAATGACTGCATAATTTTCCCTTTGGTCACATGGGCATCTCTCTTCAAAAAGCCAAATCATGACCATATCCTGTTGATTCATTAAATCAAATTAAACTTCTTCAAGCAGCCCTTCCTTTGTTCTCTCAGATAAAACCATTTGATGACTACAAAGGAGAAGGAATTGTCACTTACTGGCTTAATTTCTGGAATCACCTGGGTCTCTCTTCAGAAGGGGACACTGGGGATGTTCCTGTAAGCCTGCCCTCAGAGACAACCACCTCCAGCCAAGCACCTCCATTCCACCACCACATGGCCCATTCGTGAAACTCTTGGACATGCCTCTCTGAGTCGCATCAAAATGTTCAGATAGGGGATCCCTGGGTGGCGCAGCGGTTTGGCGCCTGCCTTTGGCCCAGGGCGCGATCCTGGAGACCCGGGATCGAATCCCATATCAGGCTCCCGATGCATGGAGCCTGCTTCTCCCTCTGCCTGTGTCTCTGCCTCTCTCTCTCTCTCTCTGTGACTATCATAAGTAAATAAATAAAAATTAAAAAAAAAGATTATAAAAAAAATGTTCAGATAGCTCTAAAAATTCCCCAACGAGGAATTTCTGAGGTTCTGCTAATTCCATTAAAACTTCAACATCATTCTGCCCCCACCGTCACCACTTCACCCCCTTAGTATATGTTTCTTAAGCAAGAACCTGAAAGAAATGGGTTGAGTGTCTATCTGTGCTGCTACTACATTTCTGGAATGTCCCACGTAGATCACCAGAGTGCTGAGCAGACTTTTGATTAATTGTGAAGCAGTCTCTATCTGTTTTTATTCAGGTTCAGGGAAAAAAAAAAAAAAGAAAAAGAAAAACCCATGCACAAAATAGCTTGCTTAGTTTGCACCAGCCCCACTAGGACCTGACTCTCATTGGTGCTGGTGGTATGAAAACCACCACTGGGCATCAGTGGCTCCACACAAAAGCAAGGAGCAGGGCAGAGTCAAAGCTGTGTACTTCCCTCCACTGCTGAAAACCCAAACACTAATGCCGCTCATACTGCCCCTCCGTCTCATTTAAACATAAATCCCAGTGTTGTTTTCTTAGACATTTTCCCTATGTAACTGAAAGCAAAACACATTAAATATTTGATCTAGTCTTACCATGATGAGAGCTAGCAGGCTCATAAATAATCCATTGACCTGGTTCATTTTTCTGGACAAAATAGATCATAAAAATACACACACACACACACACACACACACACAAAGCGTTTGTAATGTCTGCCTCTTAGAAATTCCACCCCTCTCAAGTTCTTCAGAACCCCAACTGAAAAAGAAATTCTTTATGCAAAAAGACCCAGTGCAAAAGGAAACGTGCTCCTTTGCGTTCTTTAGCTCCACAGAGTGTTTTCCAAGACATATTTAAATGCACACATTTTTCTTTAGCAACACTAAACATTTTTTCTTAACACACTTCAACGGCTGGAGTCTGAGTTTCCCATAAATTCTGAATGGCCCGGGAGGCGTTTGAGCGGTGCCTGGGCTCTGCCGGCGGAAACCACCGTCCCACTTAAGCGTCGTTCAGAGACTTCTCTAGATACCGGGCATTGATGTCAACCAGACCCTCCCTGCAGAAACGCCTCGGCCGGGCCGCCTGCGCGCCGCGCGCTGACCCAGGGGCGCGCAGAAGCCGCGACTTCAGCTGCAGCAACTTTCCCCCCGCGCCGGGCAGCGCTCGGCGTGCGGCCGCCTCGCAGGGTCTTGCTCCGGTACCGGCCTCGGAGGAAGCCCCCCACCCTCGGGAGGCGAAGGAGCCCCCGCGTCCGGGGACCGCTCGCCCCGCGCCCCCGCGGCCGCCCACCCACCTGCCGGGAGTCGGTGCGGAGGCTGGTCCGCGGCGCTCCGAGGTGGGGCGACCCTCGCGCCCTCGAGGCCCGGGGGCGCGGCTGCCTGTGCGGAGCTGGCGCCCGAGCGGCCGTATTTGTACTCTCCTTCCCTCACATGGTCTGATCTCTAGATAGCCGCCGCCAAAGAGCTCTTTAAGAATTTTTGCGTCACTTTGAGCCGCAGAAACTTTACATTTCCGCGTGGCCGCGGCTCGGCGTTCCCCCGGGGTGGGGTGGGGGCGCCCGGGGCGCTCTCCGGGTGGGGGAGGGGCCGCGCCTTGCAGGGGGGCTCGGGGGGTGGCGGGGCCCCGGGGGACGTGAGGAGGCCCCCCCGCTCCCTAGAGGGGCCAGCGCGCTGGGAACGGGGGAGCCCGGGGCCAGCGGGGGCGCTGGCGGAGGCCGAGCCGAGCCAAGGATCCCAATCTCCTTGCTCTCACCTTGCGGGAGAGGGGGCCGCCCCACAGCCCGCAGGTCTAGTTCCGCCCGCACCAGTTGCCCCCAAAATTATGTTTGGGATCCTGCTAAAAATCACTCCTTCAGAGCGATCTTTCTGGACCACTGACACCCCATCACCTCCTCCCGCCCCCCACCCCGGAGTCCTGCTCTATTTCTCTCCCCAGGACTTAGCGCCTGGCAGTCCTTGAGCTCATCTGCCCCCCACCCGCCCCCGTCCCCCGCCCCGGGACGTGCGCTGGGCCAGAAGGGACCTGGCCATCCCCAAGGCCTCCAGCAGTGCCCAGCTTAGTGGCTCACACCAAATACTTGCAGACAGAAGGAATGAAGGCATCCGTTCCCCTGTTAACTAGCCACACTTCAAAGCTGTATGGGAACAGCGTCTGGCTAGTGAGCGGCCCAAGCGGACATGCCCGTGGTCGTTGCTAGAGTCGATAAGGTGCTACGATATCTGCATTATCTGCGGAGGTTCAACAGGAGCTTATTGTTTTGAACCAATGTGAAAATACTGCTTAGATTTTAAAAAAAATTTTTAAACTTAAGTTTAAAAATGAATTTCATGTTATTTGTCGGGTTACCTTTTCAGTAGATTATTGCAGTTTTGTTTTGTTTTGTTACATTTTGAAAAGAACAGATGGAGTCCTTGCTTTGGGGTGTCCCTGAGGCAGAGATAAGAGGGCTGGGACTAGCGCCTCGCGCTCCTCCCAAAGGAGGCCAGGGCCGGAGCAAAGCTGAAGGAAGAAAGGAATTACAAGCTTGCAGCCCCTATGCACTTGGAGGTATGGAACCCACGAAGCTGAGCATGCACTCAGCCGGGCTGAGCAGGTGTCTGCGGGGAGCAGGTGGGTTCCCCAACCTGGGAGCCGTCAGTGTGAGGCTTTGGCGCCACCTAGACATCAGGGTGGCAATTACAAGGCAGCCGGGCCGCTCTGGTGAGCCGCGGGCGAGAAGCGCTGCGGAGCCAGGCTGGTGATTCCTGGGCAAGCTTGGGAACTTCATCTCGGGCCAGATCCCCGGGCGGCAGGGGCCCGCGTGGGCACCTCCCCCTTTCAGGCGAACAAGTTGCTGTCCCCCTCCCCCCCGGGTTCTCCTTGGCCTTCTTAAACTCGTGTGTAAGAGCAGTATGGGTAAGGGGCTAAGCAAACACAGGGTGTCGTTCCAAGGAGGGAGCAGGGCAGAACCGGGAACGAGAGTGCGAGGGGGCCACAGGCTGTGGCAGCACTGGGGGTGACTTTAGGCTCCACCGAGTCTGTCCTCCACCTTGATTCCAACGTGGCTTGTAACACTGCTCCACGGCCCCACCAACCACTCCACTCCTGGCCTTCTTCCTAGATCCCAGTAGGATTTCTGGCCAGCCAGCCCAGGCCGCTCTGGGTGGTGCCTTCTTTGGTGCGGTGCTGGCCTGGAGAGTGGGAAGCCCCGGGCCTGGGTTAAATCTCGGCTCTGAGCCCTTACTGTCCTGTCTATGTGAGTTTGCTCCCACACAGGGTGAGCTCCTTTACGTCAACCTGTCTGCCCTTTGGGTCCCTTATGTGTGAAATAGGGATTCTGTGAATGGTGGGCACCACCCAGCTGGGGGGTGCGAAGAGGCTGACAGTTGCATGGCCCAGCTATGCACCTCTCCTCCCGAGAGATGCTTCCCCCATCCTCCTCCTTCAGCCTTGGACCACCCAGGCCAGTCTTCTGTCCTCTTGCTCCCTGGCTAAGGGGACACTACCAGAAAAAGACGTTAGACTTTACCCAGACTTACCTTCTCTCGTTCCTTACTGCCTCCCTGGTGGAGCCCACACAGAACTGTCCCACACAGCCCATCCTCTCTCTAAACATGGGCTTGCTCTTCCACTTGTCCCTGTGGGTGCCACCCTACAAACACTGCTTAGCTTCAGCCGCCCCTGAATCCAGCCCGTCTCTCCTCCCTAGGGTGACCCCTTCCCCACCTGCTGCTGACTCTTTGCCGCAGCTGCCCAGGGATCTCCAGCAGCTGGCTGTCTCCCTGCTTCCCCCTGAGGGTGGGCTCCCGCAGCCCTGCGCCCTGCCCGGCTGCCCGTCCCCATCCCAGCGCCTTCAGGCCTGGGCACCTGCTCGTGCGGGCACAGGAGCGCGGAGGCTCTCCCGTCAGAGCCACGCAGCAGGGCAGAGCTGACGTGGACGCCGTGTTCCGGGGAAGGCTCCCGGGGCTCGCCCGACCCAGGCCAGGGATACCCCAGGGCAGCTGGGGGGCGCGGGGCGCAGGCAGGGCCCTTGGAACAGAAGGAAGGAGGCCGGGAGGGAGGCGGAAGTCAGAGCCTGGAGGAGGACCTGTGAGGCTGGCGCCTGGCCGGCGTGGAGGGGGCACGACGGCGCCGCCCCAGTGCCCGAGCCCGGAGCCCGGAGCCCCGGCCGCTCCGCCGCGATTGCTCCCGGGCTCCGGCTGCTGCAGGGCGCACGCAGCCCGCCGCCACCGGGAGCACCGTCTCTGGGCGCCTCGAGGCCCCGCGAGCCCTTCCCCTGCGGAGCCAGACCAGGAACAGCGCCGAGGCCAAGCCCCCTCCTGCAGGCCTGGGGCCGTCCGTCCCTCGGCCTCTGTTGTGGTTAACACAGTCATGGAAAGTCCGGCCCACGCCTCTGGGCCTCGCAGCGTTCGCGCCCTCGCAGTTCAGCCTGCGCCATCCCTTCCGAAGCGCCCCGTCCCGTGACTGGCGGGGAGGGGACAGCGTTGGCCCCTCTGTTCGCGTCCAGCCACGTGCAGAGTCCAGAGCCCCGGGGCGGGATCTGCGGCGTCTCCCCCTCAGAGGGCCGGGCCGGTCCCCAGCGCCGGGCTCCCCGGATCCCGAAGAAACAGGGAAGGGCCTCGGCCGGGCAGCCCCATCCCGAGCGCCAGCAGGGCCCCGGGAGGGCGGCGCGCCTGGGACGTTGGCTCCCGCTCAGCCTTGAGGAAGGTGCTTTGGTCACCTTTCCGGGCCCCTCCTTTCCCAGCCCTTAGCAGCCTCCTGCGTTTGATAAACAAGCCCTCCCGTTGTGACAACCGTGTGTCATATCTTTGAACTGGGATGTTTGATCTTCCTTCCTTCCTTCCTTCCTACGGAATTCCCTCCTCAGGCGGGAAACCCCCTGAGCTGGGGGCCACCTTCTGGACGGGGCTGGTTTCTCACCCTCTCCCTTGGCAGAGGAGTCTGAGCCCAGAGCAGCACGAGCCCCAGGAAGGGCCCTGCTGCCCTGTGGGCCCCACCGGGTATCTGTAACCCCGTCTCGCCTCCTTGCCTGCCCGGGCCGGGGCTCTGAGCTCCCGAGGGAGGGGGCTCCAGTCTCTCCCCGCCTCGCCCACAGCAGGCCCCGGAAGCCCCCCTGTTGCCAGGGAGCTGAGTTCGGAAGTGCTTTCTGCTCTTGACAGACTGGGAGCACCACTGAAACCAGGGCTCCAGGTAAATCCTGGCACAGCCCACAGTGGAGGGCCACACAGCTGGTGGAAAGAGGGAGGCAGCTGATCGGGGCACATCTGGGAAGTTCACAAGATTTACTGTTTTTGTTTTGTTTAAGATTTTTATTTATTCATGAGACACAGAAAGAGGCAGAGAGAGAAGCAGACTCCCTGCAGGGAGCCTGATGTGGGACTCGATCCCACGACTCTGGGATCAGGCCCTGAGCTGAAGGCAGACGCTCAACCACTGAGCCACCCAGGTGCCCCAAGATTTACTGTTAACCGAGGGGGGAAAAAAGCCGAGCATAGAGCAGGTGCTACTCTGTTTGTTGGGCAGGGGGAGGCTGATAATGTGCATTGAAATCAAAGTATATACAGGTGAGGAAGAAGAACAGGGAGGAGGAGAACACGAAGGGAGAGAGAAACAGAGGGAAAGCAAGAAGGCAGGAAGACATCACAGGAGCCCCAGCCTTGCCTCGGAGCAGGGTACAACCTGGAGGTGTCCCCAGGGCCGTGGCTCTGCCTCACGTGGTTCAGACTGATTCTTCCCCAAACGGGGCCAAGTTAATCAGCACCATTATAAATCCATTTCTTCCCTAAGGAAGGGGGCAAATATTTGCTCTAACTTACTAGCAAGGATGTAGCGAGCTGAGAGGTGAAGTTTAGGGCTTCGCTCAAGATGAGACCAAAAGGTACATAATCTTTTTGGATCACCTGTCTTGTGCTTCCAGCCCCTGAGGTGGGTCACCCCTCCAGCCTGTGCTCCTACTGCCAGTTTTCCATCGCCGGTTTAAGATTATAAAACACTCACCCTCTCTTTGGCTTTTCTTCCCTTCTAGGAACTTCAAGGTAACTTGTGCCTCTGTGTGTAGAGAGGTTTTCCCTTTGTCTCTTCTTGGTAATCTGGCCACCCTCATCCACCAGCCTCATTGAGGTCTGTAGTCACTGTGGTTAGAAGTGAGTATAGAACCAGTCAGCATTTTTTTCCTTTGCCAACATTCAAGCCATTTGTAAGTGTATGGCACTTACTAGAAGGTCTCACTCATAGAAAGCCACCTTTTCCCCTGGCTTGTGTATAAACACCTGACTTTCCCAGCAAAATGATCAACCCTAGAGAGGAGGGAATTGTTTGGACCTCAGAGGCCCTGGCACAATACTGGATGCGTTGGAGAAGCTCTGTGAGAACTGATCATTGATAAAAGCTACCATTTGGGGTGCTGGGTGGCTCAGTCAATCAAGTGTGCCTTTGACTCAGGTCACGATCCTGGGGTCCTGAGACTGAGTCCTGTGTAGTGTCAGAGGCTGCTTTTCCCTCTGCCCTGCCCTCCCCCACCCCCTTAGGCTCTCTCTCTCTCAAATAAATAAAAACTTTTTCTTTTAAGATTTATTTTTTTCGTAAGACACACACACACAGGCAGAGACACTGGCAGAGGAGAAGCAAGTTCCCTGCGGGGAGTCTGATGTAGGACTCGATCCCAGGACCCCAGGATCATGGCCCAAGCCCAAGGCAAATGCTCAACCACTGAGCCAACCAGGCGGCCCTAAATTAAATCTTTTTTTTAAAAAAATAAAAGCTACTGTTAATGGGCATCTACCAGACTCATTCTACACATTGTCCTTTGTCCTTCTCCTACTTTATAGGGTAATATGCAGTATAAACTCTTTGGTTGTATTTTGCTGTAAACGTCTTTAAAAATAATGGACAGTTTTCATCCTTTTCAAGCTGAAAGTTTTCATATTTAATACACTTAAAAATATTATTTTCCAATAAAAGTGGTAGGAAGACCAAGGCTCAAAGAGGTTCCATAACTTGTCCGTGGTTACACAGACAGTGGTAAAACCAGACTGAGTCCAAAAGCCCTGCGCCTCCCATGGTGCTGGGCTGATTTGAAATGAGAAAGGTAAAAGCAGTGAGAAAAGTGACATAAAACTTGGCGGGTTTTCCCTCTTTTTTCTACTCGCCTTAAGTAAGTCACCTTCATGAAGTCTAGACCTTTCTGTTCAGCACTGAAATGAAGATCACAGAGACTTTGTTCTGCTCCTCGTCCCCGTTGAGCAAGTTATATAGGAAAGCAGACTTCAGATCTATGTATAAACTTTTAATTGAGTAGAGCTGTCAGAAAATAGGGCATTTTCAATCAGTCAGCCAATCAGTGCTTACCACGAGTCAGGCCTGTGAACGCAGTGGTGAGCAAGACAAAGCCCCTGCCCTTGGGGAGCTGACAGGGAGAATCGACTTTGGGGCACACAGACAAACATATAAATAAATAGGATCATCACAGAAAGTGATAAGCGTGAAGAAAATAGGCCACGATGGCAGCAGAGAGGGCTGGTGTGGCAGTGGTCGAGGCAGTGGGGAGGGAAGCTGGCCTTCACATCACCTGGGTCGTGAGGAGCCAGCCATGCACAGATGGGAGGGAAGAGCTCTAGGGAGAGGAGATGGGAGTGAGCTTGGTGTGTCTGAGGGGCAAAATAGGAAGAGGGTGGTTGGCAGCAGCAGAGTGAATAAGACGGGAGATGAGGAAGTCCAGTCTGCAGAGGTGGGCAGAGGCCACGAGGGAGGAGGCCGAGTGCTCCTGGCACAGAATGTTCCAAGGATCTCTTCACTGTTCTGGGCAAGTCAGGTCCCCAGCCAGGGGAGAAGCAGGGAGGCTACAACTCTACGTCAACCACACTCCAGTACTTTCCACCATTGGCCCACCCTGTCTTGGCTTCTCTGCTCTCCTGAACTGCAGCTGATTTTATTTTTTTTATTATTTTTTAAATTTTTATTTACTTATGATAGGCACACAGTGAGAGAGAGGGAGAGGCAGAGACACAGGCAGAGGGAGAAGCAGGCTCCATGCAGGGAGCCCGACGTGGGATTCGATCCCAGGTCTCCAGGATCACGCCCTGGGCCAAAGGCAGGCGCTAAACCACTGCGCCACCCAGAGATCCCTGCAGCTGATTTAAAAAAAAGAAAACAAACATGAGGCAGCCGGGAAGATGGTTCCCAAGAGCACTCCATCCACTTCAGGAGGAGTTACAGAACTAGAGCTCTAGAGGAGTAAGCAAAGCAAAGCAAAAAAGAGAACAGTTAGTATTCAAACTGTACAGAGAGAGGCGCAGAGAGGCTTCCTGTCTTCACAGTCCTGCTCCCAAATAGCTACAGCTGGTAGGAACCGAACGATTGAACACTCCCTCCGTCCCTGTCTTCCTTTCCCTTTGTGGTAATGCAGAAAAGGCTGAATTTGAAAAGGGACACAAGGGGCACCTGGGCAGCTCAGGCTCTTGATTTTTGGCTCAGGTCATGATCTCAGGGTTGTGAGATGGAGCAGATCCGTGCTGGGTGCGAGGCCTGCTTAAGGTTCTCTTTCTCCCTCTCCCTCTGCCCTCCCATCCTCCCCACTCTACGTCTCTCCTCCCCCAACACCCCCCCCAACCCACTTGTTGTCTCTCTTTAAAAAAAAAAAAAAGGAAACAAAACAGCTCTGGCTGGCTTATTGCTAATTTTCAATCACATTGTTTCATAGACCCCCAGGGAAGAAGAGTCAGAGTCAGAAACAACAACAACTGTTTGAACAAGTTGTCCTAAACATGGGAATGCTCATCTGGAATTACTTAAAGGAGTCAGGCTCAATGGCGGTGCCCATGCTCAGCAGCACTGCTGGCCCACACCACACAACTGGAGGAATGAGTTACAGCACAGGGCCCTGGTGCTGCCAGCAGCAAATTCGAATTAAGCTGCTCTTTAAGGACAAGCTGGAGCAAGCAAATGCTCCACAACCACATCCTGAAGGCATGTCTCATTATCAGGTCCTGGCTTCTTGGATGTGTAGGGTCAGCATGACTCTACATGTCTCCAGAGTCATCCTGGCTGGCAAGGACTTTCTAGGGGTCAGAGTAAAGCTAAAGAGTTCCCAGTCCCACCTCCCTATTTCTGCATTCAGCAGTCACCCAAATATTTGCAAGTTCCTCCAATTCAGGTCTCTAGCTAAACTTTTGGTTCATTTCCCTTAGTCTTCAGCAGAGAGCACATATGCAATGTTGTTTGTTTCTCTCCACTGGATCTGAATTTTATTTGAGAAATAGTTTTTAGGGACGCCTGAGTGGCTCAGCAGTTGAGCATCTGCCTTCGGCTTAGGGCGTGATCCTGGAGCCCTGGGATCGAGTCCCACATGGGGCTTCCTGCATGGAGTCTGCTTTTCCCTCTGCCTGTGTCTCTGCCTCTCTCTGTGTGTCTCTCATGAATAAATAAAATCTTTTTTTTTTTAAAGAGAAATAGCTTTTATTAAATATTTGGTTATGAAGATTATTTTTTACTTATTGTGGATTTGCTTTGTACTTTGTTTTAGGACTTTTGCATCTATATTTATGTGTGATTTACATGTAATTTTTTCTCTTACTATCCTTGATAGTTATGCCAGATCATAAAATAATGTTTTATGCCATAAAATAATTCTTTACATCCTTCCTTTTAGGCTAGTCAAGATTCCCCAGAGATTTCCAATCTCCTGAGCACCAGAACTTTTTTTTTTGAAAGACTTTATGGGGGGGAGGGCAGGAGAGGAGCAGAGAGAGAGGGACAAGCAGACTCCACACTGAGTGCAGAGCCTGATGCAAGGCTCCATCTGAGATCATGACCTGAGCCAAAACCAAAAGATGGGTGCTTAACTGAGCCACCATGGCAGAGAACATTCAGAATGCAAATACTCATTTTATCCTCTTATGGCACTTTCATCCTCAGTTATGTGTCCATGAACTCTTCTCCCTCGAGAATAAATCTTGAGTTGGCTGACAGAGCAGGGGATGTACAGTTACTTAGCTGCCCAAAGTAGGGAGGGGGAACCTAACAGACATCTCCAGTAACCCTCCTTTTGTTCCCAATTCCCTTAATGACTAGCTGGAACTACCATATTCAGGGGATTATGCAATGTAAATTGGTTTGCTTAGCGCTGGCTTTCTCCACCATTGCTTAGGATTCAGTTTTTTTCAGCTCTGCTAAATCTTCCAATGCCTCTGTCTGCTTTCCAGATTACTGTTTCTCCTTTTCTGTTACTCTGGAGGTTGTGGATGTAGGTCTTCTAAACCATTTAACAAAGTTGAGGGTATCCTCCAGTTTTCAAATATCTGCAGTATCTATAATAGTATACTCCTTTTTGAAAAATATTTTATTTTATTTTAATTTTTATTTATCTATGATAGTCACAGAGAGAGAGAGAGAGAGGCAGAGACACAGGCAGAGGGAGAAGCAGGCTCCATGCACCGGGAGCCCGATGTGGAATTCGATCCCGGGTCTCCAGGATAGCGCCCTGGGCCAAAGGCAGGTGCCAAACCGCTGCACCACCCAGAGATCCCAATATTTTATTTTTTTAAGAGAGAGCAAGTGCTTGGGGGAGGGGTAGAGAGAAAGAGAAGCAGACACCCTGCTGAGCAGAGAGCTGGATGTAGGGCTCCCATACCAGAACCCTGGGATCATGACCTGAGTCGAAGGCAGATGCTTAACCGACTGAGCCGAGGTGCCCTAATAGTATTCTCCTTTTAATTTCTTGTGTATGTTTTAATTGCCAAGATCTGTTAATTTACTTCATTTTTTAAAAGGACTAATTTATGAGAAAAAAAAAAGGACCAATTTATGGCTAAGTTGATCCTATTTTTAATTTCTGCACTTTTATGCTTTTTAAGATTTTATTTATTTATTCATGAGAGAGAGAGAGAGAGAGAGAGAGAGAAGCAGGCTCCATGCAGGGAGCGTGATGTGGGACTGGATCCCGGGTCTCCAGGATCACGCCCCTGGGCCGAAGGTGGGCACCAAACCGCTGAGCCACCAGGGATCCCTACGTTTATGCTTTCTTTAGGTTGATTTTGCATTTCTAATTTCTTGACATAGATGTTTAGCTCAATTTTCAGCCTTTCTTCCATTCTAATAAAAATTTAATGCTATAAAACTTAAGTACTGTTTTAGCTGGACCTGCCATTTTGATACGCAGGTTGTTTTTTGTTTTTTTTTTTAACCATTGTTCAGGTTAAATTTCCTTTGATTTCTTCTTGGATCTATGAATTAATTTATAAACATATAGGAAACTCCTAGCTATCTCTTAATTTTAGCTTCTAACTTAATCACTTGGAAATTTGTTGAGGTTGACTCTACTCTGTAATACATGGCCAATTTTTGAAAAAGTTCCATGTGTGCTCAAGAAGAATCTGCAGTTATTAGTTGCAGTGTCCATTATACCAAACTTACTAAATGCTTAAATCTTTTACATACTCAATTGAGTTTTTGGTTGCTTGATCTATCAACGATTGAGAAGTGTGTTAAAATCTTCCATTATGATTTGGATTATTTTTCCATATAGTTTGTTTTATATATTTTGAGGTTATTAGGTACATACTAATTTAAAATTTAGGATCTATATTTTTCTGGAGAATCAAGTAAACACATAATTATGCATTGATTGTATCTCTAATATCTCTGCTTTTTGTTTTAAGCCTATTTCCAAGGTCACTGTGTTGTACAACTCCAGGAAGGCTGTGAATAATATACCCAAGAATCAATCTAGTTATTGAGTAGCCTTAATTTTGCTAATTATTAGTATAGCCACAACAGATTTATTTTGATTAGTATCTGCCTGATATATCTTTCCTATCCTTTTTATACCCCAGGTTGCTGATGTTTCTTGTAATCAGCTTATGGCTGAATTTCTTTTTTAAAAACTCCAGTTTGAGGGGCATCTGGGTGGCTTAGTCAAGTTAAACATCTGCCTTCAGCTTAGGTCATGATCTTGGGGTGCTGGGATTGAGCCCTGCGTTGGGTTCCTTGCTCAGTGGTGAGTCTGCTCCTTTACCCTTTGCCCCTCCCCACCTCATGCTCTCTCACTCTTGAATAAAATCTTAGGAAAAAAAACCCCAAAACTCCAGTTTGACAATCTTTTTTCAGGAACACAACCCACTTATACATATTGTAATTATTGACACATTTACATTTATCTCTTATTTTGGACGCTCTATTTGTTCCGCATTTTTTTTTCTCACCATCTTGTATTTTCATGGATTGATTATATTCTTGCTTGGAAACTATATCCTTATTTTTAGTAGTTAATCTAGAGAATTTTAGGATAAATTATTAACATACCAAAGTCTAGTATATGTGCTGATGAAGCAAGCACTAACAGACCAAAGTCTAAAATTAATCAATATTTTTTCCTAAATGACAAGGATTATGTTTAGTCCAATCACCTCCCTAATTATAATTATCTACTTTTGTGTATTTTAGTTTCATCTTTCTTTGAATGCTACTAGACTTACCTACAGGCACATTTTGTTTAGATGCACTTATTTATCATATCTCAGAACTTCCATACTGGATCACTTCCCTTCTGTTTGATTGAAAGTATATCTTATTTCACCCTTGAAAGACAGTTTCATTGAGTATAGAATTCTAGGCTCACAGTTAACTTCTCACAGCACCTTGAAGATATATTTCACTGTCTTCTTGCTTATACAGATGCTGATGAGGTTAGCTGTCAATCTAATTGTCTTTTCTTTGGAGGGAATAATCTGTGTTCCTAGATGCTTTTAAGATCTGTTCTAGGGGGATCCCTGGGTGGCGCAGCAGTTTGGCGCCTGCCTTTGGCCCAGGGCAGGATCTTGGAGACCCAAGATCGAATCCCATGTCAGGCTCCCGGTGCATGGAGCCTGCTTCTCCCTCTGCCTATGTCTCTGCCTCTCTCTCTCTCTCTATCATAAATAAATAAAATTTAAAAAAAAAAAAAGATCTGTTCTAGGGTTTTGACATGATGTGTCTAGAAATGGGTTTATTTATCTTGCTTGGAACATCAAGGGTCTACAACAATATTGTAAACACTTCGATTAAAGCTTGGGTCTTTATCTAATGTTATCTTGGAAAGTGCTTTACCAGACAATATCCCTGGTAGGACTGAGAAGATTCTAGGAAAGCCAGAAAGGTAGGGGGCTCAGGCACTGATGGAAATGCTGATTAGGATGCTATACTTATTTGCTTTCAGTGAAAGGGAGATGCAGTCTCAGTAAATCACATACTCTCCAGCCAATTCCAAGGCTGGACTCAACAAAGCTTCATTTCTTACTCTTATAGAGACCCTGGATCTGGATGAAAGAAAGGGCTAAGTGCAGGGACGCAAGCTCTCTTAGATGCTTGGAAATCCTCTGCAGAAGCTAGTGAGGATCGGCACCAGCTGGCAAGGATTATCTATACCACAGAGAAACTGAAGCAGGGAAGCCCTGAACTCTCTAGCTGTTTTTCCATTTTGAGGAATATGAGTCACCTGGTTGCCTCCCTTTGTTGCTAAATAAAGAAACTCTTAGATAGATCAAATAAGCCACTTACTCTCATTTAGCAAAGTGTTTTATTCAAAAGCTTCTCAGCACCATCTAGTTGTCAGAAAGAATGGTATCACCTTTTCCTACCCACCCAACTCCCAATTCCAGAGGCAGAAGTTAAACCATTTGGCTAGAGCTCCCCCTAATGATTATAATTCAGATCATGATAAAGTTTTAGTTGTTCTCACACTCCTCTTTCTCTAAGCCTCTACTAACCCTGCTGGAGTAGAGCTGTGCTCCCTCACAGTTCCAAACAATAGGAAGGAATCATGTCAGACTTGATCAACCTCCCTTTCCTGGGTTATTAGAGGCACATAAAATTACCTTGAAAAAAAAAATGAATTTAGTGACTGCCATCTAGGAAGGACAGTGATACTGTCAGGCAGCATGCAGTTTGAAAGCTCAAATCTTAGGATAACCCTCCCCCAACTCTACTCTAGAAACAAGGAGCATCAGGTCCATTTTCTCTCCATATTCAATCGCTCATCCTCTCCTGTCTTATTAAAAGACACTAACTACACCAGACCTGTTTTGACAATTAAGACAAACAATTACATCTGATTAAAATGCGAAGAGATCCTGAGCTGTTGGAGGTGAGGAGAGTACATAGTGTGACCTGATCTTTCCTTTAAGAATATTTTGTTTCATCATAAAGCACACTTCTCCAAAGAGGTTCCTGGAGGAGAAATCCAAGAGTCTGACTGTGTCCTGTGGGAACCTGTGTAACTTTGGCTTCAGTCCTTGGATCTGTCTTTTGCAGCTACTTCAGGTCCCAAAGGAGGAAGAGAGTGCTGGAGGCAGCATCACTTGGCCAAAGCCCCCATGGGGTCCCAGGCTGGCAGGACAATGGGCTCCTGCTCTAACACGGCTAGCACCTCTTCAGGGACATGCTTCCTGTCCACCACCACTTCGTAGACATATTCAGAGAACCACTCATCTGTCATGCACAGGTAACCTGGAGAAAAGAACAGAAGCCTCGTGAATGCAAAGGGCAAGGGGCAAAGGGCAGGAACCCTACTGGCACTATAAAAAAGTGTCTTACAAAACTTGTATTTGCACATGTTTTTCAGCTTTCCCATCTATATAACCTCACTTAATCTAAGTCTTACTAACAATTCTGTGAAGCAGACATGACGGGCATGCCTATACTTTTATCAATAAGAAAACTGGGTGACATTCCAGAGTAAGTAAATGACAGGCTCCAGTCATGCAGGTAAGGTTCAGACCTGGGCCTCAGATCAAAGACGTTACCATATCTGGTGCTATTGCACTGGCCAGGCTGTCTGGGCTGAAGATGAGCACATGGCCCCAGAAGACAGGTGGAGACGCTTCGTGTTCATATAGCCCACACCAAGGGGATTAATCTCTAGGATCAGAAGGGCAAGCACACTAGTTCCATTCTTACCCTCCCCACCCTCTCAGCATTACCGGCTCATCTCCTACCTTCCTCCCTACTGTAAATTCCTACAACCAGTTAATAAGCTGCCAGGGGAAACCTGGGGCCAGATTAGCCACTTATTTGCAGATGATAACACATATGCAAGTTACACAGTCTTTACTTTCCTAGTGGGAAATCTGTGGTGAAGTTCAGGCAGCACTGGAAGGCCTTCCTCAGCAAGTCCCTGGGGTTTCTGGATCTCTTTAGTGGGGAGGGCTGTAGAGAGGCACAGTTGTACAAGCGCCCCAGGTTGAAAGTGCAGGTGGGACAAAACATGGTGTCACCAATCTATCCATCTTAGAAGCCTGCCTTTTCCCATTAGGAAGAATAACCCTGTATCTCAGGCTCCACTAGGACAAAACAAATTCCCCTTCAGGAACATACATCCAACAAATCTAAACAGGCAGGGGGAAATGCTTGGGAAATGCTTCGCTTGAGCCACAGATGATATAAAGAGCAAAATTAAAATGTGAGACTAAAGTGTGTGTATTTAAAACAAGAACTGGGGATCCCTGGGTGGCGCAGCGGTTTGGCGCCTGCCTTTGGCCCAGGGCGCGATCCTGGAGACCCGGGATCGAATCCCATATCAGGCTCCCGATGCATGGAGCCTGCTTCTCCCTCTGCCTCTCTCTCTCTCTCTCTCTCTCTCTCTGTGACTATCATAAGTAAATAAATAAAAAAATTAAAAAAAAATAAAAATAAAATAAAACAAGAACTGGTCAAGGAGAGAGCACAGAGCACAAAAATGTGAATCTACATAGAGGTACTGTGTGCACCTACACATCCAAGGACTCAGGGGCACTAGCAGTTATCATCATCATCATCACCTATCTTACTGTATTTGGCACCTGTTCTGTACCTGACACTTGAGCCATTTTTCTCTCAAACTGTTTGTACAAATCTGTATCTGTGCTATATAGTTTCTCACTACATAGGACCAAAAGAAAGGAAGAAGATATAGGTATTTCTCCCAAGGTAGTCCTCTAGTGCAGTAGTTCTCAAACTTCTAGGTCCCTGAATCCAAATGACACACTCTTAAAAATTACTGAGGACCCCCAAAAATGGTTTATGTAGGCAACAGCTACTGATATTTACCATATTAGAAATTAAAACAAAAGTTAAAAATACTAATTCATAAGAATGAAAAAAACATGAATATAAATAATATATTTTTAGGAAAAAATCATTATATTCTCCAAAACAAAATAAACTTTAGTTAGAAAAGTGGCTTTGTTTTCCAATTTAATGTCTGGCTTCACAGAAGACAGGTGAATTCTTTTATCTGCTTCTGTCTTCAATCTGTTGCAATCTGTTCTCTGGCTGAAGTAGAGGAAGCAAAGTCTGGCCTCACACAGATATGTTGTTGAAGGAAGACCTTGCAACCCTCCTAAGAGGGCCCTAGGGACCTGCACACTTTGACAACTGCTGCTTTACAGGCCAGACCGATTTAAGTACTTAAAATACAACAGGATGGCAAATCTAATTGTGTAAGCTAAATGGTGTAACAGGGGACATTATTTAACATGAAAACACAACTGTTTTGGTCAGGTGACCCGTACCCACTTCCCCTCTTCTCCTCTGACAGAAGCCAAAGACAGCTCCCCGTGATGTGGCACGGGATGTCTATCATCACCAGAAAATGCCCTGGCAAAGTGCTTATGGGCTCCCTCCAGGACGGGTAAAGGAAGGCATATTTGTCCATGATGCCAGCCTCCTGATCCAAAGCTCCTTTTCTCAACGGAAGGTCCTGACAAGGGAACACAGGTCCGTGTTGCAGCCTGGGCGGCTTCTGGCTCCTGGCTTGATTATAGACTCCCAAGTCCCTGGCTTTCCTTCTGTCAGTCAGTCGAGGACCTGGCTGCACTATCACCTATACTGCTACCAAGTTCTATCGACGGACAGACAACTCTGTCTACTGAAGAGCTAACTAGTACCATTTCCTGCTGCATCCTAAGTAACTGCTTCCTGAGAAATTCATTATCTGCCTTCCCCAAAAGGGGCTTTCAGGACAGGAAACCAGACTCCTAAACACCATGCCATTTGAGACAATAGTCATCCTTCCCCTTAACATAACGCAGGCTAAATAAATCCCTGGAGTAGCTCTGGGCAGTGAGGCAGGTGAAGGACAGAGGCAGATTCATGTAATAAAGTTCTGTGTCCTTATGACAATACTATCATCACACAATCAAATGAGTCTTCAAAGAATGCACAGAGAAAATGGACAATAAATACATGTACACTATCTTGTTCCAAAAGCAGATTAGATTAAGTCCTCACAAATTAAAGCTCCTATCAATTGCAATCCACCCTCGCAGTGTCCCTACCCAGAGGACCTGCCTTGATTAGTCTCTCTTTTCAGGATATGAGTTCTTTGGGGGCCCAGAAAAACCTCACGCTCTAGGTGGCTGCCAGGTAATTGCACCCTGAGCAGATAATGAACTTGGGGCTGCTGTAACTGTTGTATACTGTGTGTCTTGGGAGTTTCAGATTAAGATCAGTATGTCTGAAACCCAAGCAAGCACTGCGTAGGGGAGCAGCAAAATACCCATTCAGACAGGGTGTTTGGGTTTTTTTGGCTTTTTTTTTTTTTTCCCCCCTAGGCAGGTTTAAAGGTTAAAATTTTGATTTGAAGAAAGTTGCAGCTTCTAGCCTGTAAGCACTGTGGCCACTAGGAACATGCATTCCCCAGGGAAAAAGGAAAAGAAAAATCTGCAACCAGGATCCCAGGGTTATATTTAGGGAAACAGATAAATGGATAAAGAAATTCAGCTTTAGGAAATAGGTGAAATTACAGTTTGCTTAAGCTTTAAAGTGTTATTTACATACAATGAGAAAGAAATAAGTGAACAGTCCCTTATAAAACTGCCAATGTTTCTGTATTTGTTAAGAGAAAGGGTAGTGTTGGTCTGTAAAGGGAACAACAGTGTTTGTCGATACAGTTCTAGACTGATTAGGCCAAATTCACTCAGAAACAGAATAGTTTTGAAAAGGTTAGTGTAAAAAAAAAAAAAGAAAAGAAAAGGTTAGTGTAAGGGAAAGAAGATCTTTACCTGAGAAGAGTTTTCTGAAATTCTACCAGAGATCTTACATTTCAACCTTTCAGACTTGATTAAAGTGATAAATATATTATCAGTTATGAATTAGATGTATTTTTTGCTATCTTCTATGAGGTACTTTGCCTCACTAACACATGATTTGGGGTTGATGTGGTGTTTGGGGGGGGGGGGGACTGTTTTTGAAAAAGGTGTGACAAAATCAAGTTTCTGTTCTGCTCTGATGGATGTGTCTGGCAGAAGGGACCTAAGGAGGTTGGACTCTCATGGCTTCATTAAGTCACTGCCAATCTTTCATCTGATGGTGATAATTCAACGTTGAAGAAAGCCTCCAAGAAAGGAAAACAAAAACCTCACTGGCATTTGTCTCATATTTCCAACTTCCTAATAAATAGTTTGAAACTGGACAGCCCGGGTGGCTCAGCGGTTTAGCGCCGCCTTTTGCCCAGGGCCTGATCCTGGAGACCCGGTTTCGAGTCCCACATCGGGCTCCCTGCATGGAGCCTGCTCCTCCCTCTGCCTGTGTCTCTGCCTCTCTCTTTGTGTGTCTCTCATGAAAAAGTAAATAAAATCTTAAAAAAAAAATTTAAAAAATAGTTTGAAACTACTTCACGGAACATTAGCTTAAAATGAAATTAAACTTAAAATGAAAAAAAAAAAAAATAAACTTAAAATGAAGTTGCAAAGACCATGTAACAACATGGAAAATATTTAAGCAATGAGAGTAAACTATATAAAAACGATATATCTAATATAATTAAAACCATGTTACAAATCCAGGTACACAGGTGAAGAAACCTTACAAAAAATAACAAATTGGTAATTTTATACAACGGGTTAGGTGATTTTCTCCTCAAAACTTCTGAATTAAGTCTTACATTGGTTTTTGACTCCCAAACCTAAAGATTACCCAAACAACGCTTATTAAAGAGATTTTGTAAACATGGGAAGAGGAGGAAGATGAAAAGGAAGAAAATGAGCAAGAGGTGGTTGAGGAGCAGAAGAGAGATATAAATTTAAGAACTGCCTACAATCTCACCATCTTGAGATAAGCCGTGTTCAGATTTTACATACAGTCTTTGATAAAGTTTCGGTGTGTGTAGATTCTATACATTTAATAAAAACAAGACATCACATATACTTTTTTATTACAAAGTACCACACAGGCTGGTTTCCACTTCATCTCTTTCCATATTAATTTAAAGAATACAACTATTTACATCATAATTTTTAAGTGCTGAATTTGGATGAGTAAACCAATGAATTTTAACCCATCCCCTACTGATGAAGTCTGACTTGTTTTTTCATGCTATAAATATTTTTGCAATTAAATCTTTGTACATATCCTTAATTATCTATTTAATTTTCTTAAATCTTCATCAATATTTGGTATCTATAATTACAAACAAATTGGTCTTTTTGGGTCCAATTTAAGCCTTTCTGTGTTTGTGTATTTACTTGTATTTATAGTTTTCTTTTGCAAACTTCCCATCTGGGGCCTCTGCCTATTTTTACCTGGTGTATTTCCCTTTTTCACAGGGATCGGTAATAACATGTCATATATTAATACATTAGCATGGCTGCACACATTTTTTTCTTGTCATGTCATTTTCCTTCTAATGTAGTCTGTGATGCTTTCTAGCCCACTCCACGTTTTTATTTTTATGAAGCCAAATTTATCAATCTTTTCTCCTTTACAGTTTTAACTTTGGTGCTATGCTTAATGAACATGTTTCTGCTATTATAATGAAAAATACGAGAAAAAGGTAGGTTAAGTGGTAGGAAAATATTAGAAGCATAGTCTAAATGAAAACCCATCACTCACTATGGCCTTGGCACAGTCTAGTCTCCAAGTATGAACATACATAATTTCTACAGATAAGTGATGATAATCTGTCAACCACTTCTGTTAGGTGCCCATTGTGTAAAGCAGCCTTAATATCTTTTATTTCTATAGGGTATGCTGTTAATGTGCAAAATGACACAATCCCTATGAAATGGAATTTGGCAATATCTACAAAAGTTCCAAATGCATTTACCCACCTTCACTAATGCCATTTCAAGGACCTTATCCCACAGACATACAATAGTTGCACAAATACTTTATGTATTTATGCACAATAATTAATACTCATTTAGCACTTACCATATGCTAGGCACTGCTCTAAGTATCATATATATATTAACTTACTGCAATATTGTTTGTAACAGCAAAAGACTGGAAACACCCCAAGTTCCATTAGTAAGGGAACTGGTTGAATAAACTATGGTACATCCAGACAATGGAAAATAACCAAGCTGTCCCGTTACGGAAACATACTGATATTGAAATGCCTCCAAGACATGCTGTTTAGTGAAGTGAGAGCAAGAGCAGGGTAATATGGTGTGTTACCTTTGATGCACTAAAACATGCTAAAAACATGAAACAGAAACTAAGAGAAATTGGTAACCTGAAAGAGGGGAAGGGGAAGAGAGTAGAGAGTGACAGGGAAATAAGATTTCCCTTGATATGCTTTCTTGTAATTTGATTTTAGAGCAGTGTGATTTTATTATTTATTAAAAGAATTACACTCTAGAAAGCAAACAAAAGCATAGACATAAATCTTTAGGGAGTTTCATTTCACAATGCAATTTCACATCCACTATCCTTTTTTTGTTTGTTTTTTAAGATTTTATTTATTCATGAGAGACACAGAGAGTGAGAGAGGCAGAGACACAGGCAGAGGGAGAAGCAGGCTCCATGCAGGAAGCCCGATGTGGGACTCGATCCCGGGACTCCAGGATCACAGCCCTGGGCCGAAGGCAGGCACTAAACTGCTAAGCCACCCAAGGATCCCAACACATTCACTATCCTTGTTTTGGTTTTAATCCTAAACAACACTACAAGGCAGAAAGGGTTGGTATGAATTGTCTAAAGTCATATAGCCAGTAAGTAAAGCCCGTATGCACACCTGGGCTTCAATATCAGAGTGTCTGCCATGGGGCTCAGCTTCCTCCTAGAGAGAGCTTAGAGACTTGGTAGTTATGGCTGAAGCAACAAGTAACAGCACGTAATCTAGTTCAGGTACCTGCTTGGTACCAACTCCACCTGCTCACACATTCACATCAATAGCCATGTCATGGCCCAGTTTTTGCTTATGAGGTATTCTGTATCTTTAAATCAAAGAGATGCCATATGATCTGGATGCATGTATTTAGAAGACAGAGAACAGGGTGGGCTGGATGTTAAAAAAGAGAAAAGGAACCAATTATGAGACAGACATTGGACAGTGATCTGTAAAGAGGCTTCTCTTCCCTCGAGTAAACACAGAAGTCTGGCTATATGGTGGGAACACATTCCTGAAATCTTTCAATAATAGAAGGGACACTCTTCTAGCTTGGTATTACCTATGACTTTTTTTTTTTTTCCCCAAAAAAAACCCAACAACAACAACAACAACAACAAAAGCTAGAGAATTTACAGAGTGAAAAATATGGTAGGGAAAGAGGGCTGTTTTGGTTTATGGGTTGTATTTTTTAAAACCATCAAATCACAACCAAGTTCAAGTAACAGAAGCATCAAATCACAACCAAGTTCAATTAACAGAAGTTCAATTATTCAATTAATAAAGAGGAAGAGTCCTCTGCTAAGGAGTCCAGAAGGATCCCACCCACCTCTGCACTGAGGAGAGAAGGCAACGTACCAACCAGTCAGATTTCTCCTTCCCCTGGACCAGTAAGCACTATCCAGAACACACACAATTCTGCCAGATTTCTAATGATGGACATGAGAGCAAAGTACAGATTTAGGTGTCATCCAAGGGTTCTACTGTCCACTGAAACTCAAAGACTTCTCTTTGACCCCAAAACTGTCACTACTCCTGCTGCAGGTAAAGCTTGCTTTTTGATATCCTCAAAAGCTCACACTTTCTTGGCCTCATTCCTCAGACTTACCTGACGCATGCTCCACATGCCAAGGGCTACTGGCCTCCCACTTCCTTTCCAAAAAAATTTTTCTTAAAATTCCACTCACCCTTGAAGACTCACTAAGGGGCCTTCACAGTTCTAACCACTCACCATCTACCTTGCAATTTATCCCTCATTTTGCACTTATTTTTGTGTTTGTTTTACTTATTCTTTTTTTTTTTTTTTAAGATTTTATTTATTCATTCATCCAAGACACACAGAAAGAGAGAGGCAGAGACACAGGCAGAGGGAGAAGCAGGCTTCACGCAGGAAGCCCGACATGGGACTCAATCCCGGGTCTCCAGGATCACGACCTCAACCGAAGGTGGCGCTAAACCGTTGAGCCACCCGGGCTGCCCCTACTTATTTGTTCTTATAATAAATTACAAACACTATATATGGAGCAAGATTTACAACCTCAACTGTCCCAGCTCCAATCCTCCTGTCCCCTCCCTGTACCTAGCATTTGGAGGGATTAGTACGGCTGTTGGCTGATGTGGTAGATATAGGACAGTTGGGCTTCCATTCCCATCCCTCCTAAAGTTTCTAAAAACTGCCCAAAAGCCTTTTCCCTTGACTCATTTTCTGACTGCTCTGCTGTAGCACTATTCAGCACCAAGTTCTCCTTGACACCTTGCAGTTCCTTGACTTCTCGAAAAGCCCCCACCTTGGCTTCAGAGTCTTCCTATTGTCTCCCTATTGAGAGGGCTCTCTGCAGTTATCCCTTTCTCTGTCATTTGCCTTCTTGGAAAAATCATCTCTTCACTTCCCTTTCTGGGCCCACTGACCCTGTATCTTACAGTCTGAGGAGCACACCATGAATGCCACTTCTGTCCCATCACAGCCCTCTTCAAACCCCTTTCCTGTGTCCCTGGTGAATATCAGTTCCTCGGAGGGTCAGACATTCATTCCACCATAGTCTGTGCATGGTTCCCTGCATCCCATCAATAAATGTGAGGTGATGCTATTGCTAATGGTTTTTCCTCAGCACTAGGTTTATTCATCCCCACTGCTTTCTCTCACGAAACTAAGCCCACGTGATGAGCCATCCATCTGGTAAACTGGTGATGTAGTGCAATGGTCACACTATGATCCTGAATTCTTAGAGATCTGAAACTGGGGAAGCATGGGCAAGTTAAACAGCCCTCCTCTAGAAGAGAATATTTAAGGGGCCTTCTTGTTCTGCCTTCATTTGTCCAAAGGTAACATTAACCACAATAATAACGACAGCTAATATTTTTGAGCACTCCTTATATGCCTGCCACAATTCTCACAACAACCTTATGAGGGGGGTACAATTATTATCCCTATTTTACAGATAAGAAACGTACAGTATAAGTAGGTTAAATACCATGACCAAGGTCAGACCGCCAACAGGTGGGATTGCCAGGCCCAGGTGGTCTGGCTCCAGATCCTATGTTTCTTCACCTTTATCCTTCTCAAATCAATGCAAATACACCTTGGAGATGATCAGGTGAAAACAGTAGATCCTCTCTACAGGAGAAAGCAAATACATGCACAAAACTCTATGTTGAATGTGAGGAGATTTATCCCTAAAGCAGAGGCCTGTTACAGGTCAAAAGGAGCTATTGTGCCATTGTTTGTCCCCTCTCACAAATGGTAGCTCTTTCCTAGTCACACACTTTGATAAGGAAGAAGCAATCTGAGAACGCACACTCCCTCTGTTCCACATACATGTACTGTTTTTTTAGCCCGATTCATGCAGGCTCTCTGGTTAATAAAGATGGAAGAAAGAACTCTGATACTCCTATTTGGTAACAGCAGCACTTTTCCCAAGCTGGTAGAGACATGAAAACCCTGAGGCAACACAACAAATTTGTACCTTGCCCCTTTCCAGAAAGTTAGAAGCCTCTGCTTTTAGCTTGTATAATTTTCTCTTATTTCAGTATATTTAGCTCAATATTGCCTGTAATTTACGTAACTTGTACAAAACTGAATCTCAAACAGATCTGCATATACTACATTATCTTTTATAGGTAATATACATTTTTAGGGAAGCTGTCTTTGTCAAATTAAGAAATCTGAATCCCGGGGCACCTGGATAGCTCAGTTGGTTAAGCGATCAACTCTTGGTTTCAGCTTAGGTCATGATCTCATGGGTTGTGGCATTAAACTTTGGGATGGGCTTGAGGAGTATGCCTGAGAGTCTCTCCCTCTGCCTCTCCCCCAACTTGCATGTGCAAACTCACTCTCTGGAGAACAATCTTTTTTCTTTTATTTATTTATTTTTTTACAAATTATTTATTTATTCACGAAAAACACAGAGAGAGAGGCAGAGACATAGGCAGAGGGAGAAGCAGGCTCCCCAGAGGGAGCCTGATGTGGGACTCGATCCCAGGAACCCAGGATCATGCCTTGAGCTAAAGGGAGATGCTAAACCACTGAGCCACACAACCATGCTCCTATCCTGAGTTACTCTACCTCCATGCCATGAGGAAAAATAAATACAAATGCATCAACAAATTTTGAGTTCTTATAAAGATGCTATGAACTATATATACTGAGTACCTCTGAGAAAAATATGGAATACTCCTTAAACTCTTCAGAGTTACATACATATGTATGCAGCATACAGTTTGAAATATGCACTCATATATTATTTCATTTGATGGCTATAAACAAACTGTAGGACGTCATAAAGAAATAGAAATTATCCATGTTACTGATAGAGAAATGTGAAACTATACAAAGTTAAGTTATTGTCCAGGATCTATAATCAAGAAAGTAGTAACTGTCTCTTTCGGTTTCACGATAAACATTAGATGAAGGATATGATTTTTTTGCCTAGATTTGGACATACTATCTCCAAAATCATATGGTATAGTTTGGCTGGTGAGGCTAGTTTTCAGGAAGCAGCAGAAGTCCAGATATAACCTGAATCAGCCAAATAAATTTCTTTCCAGATAAATCTCTAATATAATATGACAACATCTCTTTGATGGAAATCAAGACATTCTCTTTTAGAAAGAAGCCTGGAAATGTCACTAAAATGAAGTCAGGAACAGAGAGGCTACTTGTAAGAAAAGATGAAGAATATGGGTTAAAAACAATTGTAAAGATTTATTTATTTATTTGACACAGAAATAGAGACAGTGCGTGCACACGCATGCACACACACAAACAGCGGGAGCGGCAGGAAGAGGGAGAGGGAGAAGCAGACTCTCAGCTGAGCAGGGAGCCTGACCTGGGGCTTAACCCCAAGACCCTGGGATCATGACCTGAGCTGAAGGGAGACACTTAACTAACCCACCCAGACGCCCCTTAAAAAAATGTTAGATGTTCATCTGAAAGGTACAAAAGCAATTTGAAAAATGAAAAACTAATTTTGGTTCAAAATAAAAACTAGGAGAGACAAAATTTTTAAAAGAAATATTTTCAGGATGCCTGAGTGGCTCAGCAGTTGAGCATCTGCCTTCAGCTTGGGGCATGATCGTGGAGTCCTGAGATCGAGTCCCACATCAGGCTCCCTGTGGGGAGCCTGCTTCTCCCTCCGCCTGTGTTTCTGCCTCTCTGTGTTTCTCATGAATAAATAAATAAAATCTTAAAAATAAGTAAGTAAAATATTTTCTGGGGCACCTGGCTGGCTCAGTTGGTACAACATGTGACTCTTGATCTTGGGGTTGTGAGTTCAAACCCCTTGCTGGGTATACAGATTACTTAAAAAAAAAAAAATCTTAAAGAAAAAAAAGAAATATTTTCTTTTCTACAGTGAAAAGATTTAGAAAATAATATTCTCCCTATCCTCACTCAATGGTTGTATTATGTAGCATATTAAGAAACCAGACTAAATGAACATTGAGAACTTTGCTATGATAATTCCATGTTCAGAATTCTGCTGTATCAGACTTTAAAACTAGAATACATCTCATGATTAAGTGAATCAACCATAAAGAAGTTCTATAATGACACTGGTTCACTAGGAAGACCATTCAAGAATTCAATTTATTGACTATCAGAAACACTTTATTACATGCATGCCAGAATTTGATAGTTATTGAAGTTGGGTGACAGGCACATGGGAGGTTCCTTAATACTATTCTGTTTACTTTATATATACTTGAAATTATGCATGATAATAAGGTAAAAAAATATAAAGCAGCATGGACACAATAATTCTGGGAAGTTATAGGTGGTTAAAGTTTTTTACTTGCCCAACGCACAATGTGTTGTTGTATTTCAACATAAACCTTCACAAGATATCCCATCCCTCCCTACTCATTCAGATCCGTAGCCATAATGGTGCTCCTCGGGCCCCTTCCCCTGGCATGGCACATTTACATGATGTCTCCAGATCCTTTATACTTTTATATGTCCCCCAACCACTAGTTTCTGATCACCAAAGATCATGAACTGATTTGTTGTTTCCATGAGTAGACCACATGCTGTTAGGACAGAGAAACTGAGAGGAAGCAAAGTTTAGTGGTTAAAAAAACAGGCTCTTGGCATCAGACTGTCTGGATTATAATTCTGGCTCCATCACTTATTAGCTAGATGACCTGCAGCTTATTTTGGTTTACAGTATACTCTTTTCAAGTGACTTACTAACTGAGAGAAGCACTAAAGGCTATTCTATTTTTAAATTCTTAAATGTTTTACCAAACTATTTTACTCTAACAAATAAGCCTACTGACTTTTCAAAATGAAAGACAATGTAACAAGTCCCAAGGTCTCTTCCTCATCCAGTTGTGAAATCAATTTTTTTTAAGATTCTAATTTTTAAAGTAATCTTTATATCTAATGTGGGGCTTGAACTCACAACCCAAGATCAAGAGTCAGATGCTTTAATGACTGAGCCCCTCCATTTTGTTGTGATCCATTAATGTACAAAATGCACAGCCAAGTATTTTAAGAAGCAAGTGAAAGAAGAAAGCCATGTTGGTAAAACAACATGTTAGACATGTGGTCCAATTTCAGTTCAGCTAAGAATGCTGGACTTCACCAAAAGGAAGTAACCCAAGGGGCCCAGTATGACCAGAATTAATTTCTCCTTTTACATCTCTTGGGGTCAGAAGGTACTTTTGTCCATTTTGGTAAACAGGTTATTCGATTTACTTCATCATCTCTGGCAAGAAAGGCCATGAACATGACCAATGGGGAAGACCAAAGCCAGGAGTGGGCAAAGGGCAACGGCAGCACGCCTAATTATCTCTGCTGTGTTTATATCTACACTGCTTTTTCAGAAACCATCAATCTTAACAGGCAGAAATAGAATAGAAACAAACGGTTAACAATGTTATCTACAGAAACAATCCCAGCAATGCTGCTTAAGATTGTTTTGTCTCCTGAGAGAGCACAGAGGTTCTGCCTCACATATGCTGGTCAATGCCCACCAGGATGACAGACAGGAGGGCCTTGCTGGGATGAATGTGTATCACCAGCATAATAACATACTACACATACTCTCCTAAGGTCAGGCCAAGTGTGCTAATTAATAAGTTAGATACGGTTTTCTTTCTTTCCTTACTGTTAAGTAAAAAGTAACATTGCTAAGGGGGGCCTGGGTGGCTCAGTTAAGCCACTGACTCTTAATTGGCTCAAGTCATGATCTCAGGGTTATGAGATCAAACCCCAAGCCCTGAGTTGGGCTCCATGTTAAGTGTGGAACCTGCTTAAGATTTTCTCTCCCTCTCCCTTTGCCTGCCCTCCCCCCCAAAAAAATTACTAAAAAATACATGAAAATAATTTATTTTGGCTTTGAGAACTACCCCCTACCCCCAATTAGCTCATATCTTTTTGCTCTACTGAAATGCTTTGCTCAGTTATTCAAGAACAACAAAAAAGTTAGTTTAATCTTCATTAGATAGTTGAAGATTTCACCAAGAAGGATTACAGGCAGATTATAGGGTGAATAAGACCTCAGCTCTCTCAATATAATGGAATTACTAAATTAGCAAAAATAAAATTTTTATTTAGTAGTAAAGGGGTACAGTTGATTGGGGAAAAAGAAATAACAAAGTGGCCCAGAATCTTCTTTAAGAGTAGGTATTTAGGGGCACATCTTGGTGGTGCAGGCCATTAAGCATCCAACTCTTGGTTTTGGCAGGGGTTGTGATCTTGGGATCGAGCCCCGAGTTGGCTCTCAAGCTGGCAGAGTCTGCTTGGGATTCTCTCTCCCTCTGCCCTTCCCCCTTGCTCTCTTGCTCTTTCTCATAAATAAATAAATAAATAAATGGTATTTAGGTTCAAAGTAATAAACAGTATTTAGGTTCAAAGTAAGTTCAATAACTTACACTGCAAACAGAACATTTGCCTGACTTAACAAGTGTTTATTCTATCTTAAATGGATATAACTGTGTAGTGTAAAACCTGAGAATTGTTTTTCTTTCTTTTTTTTTGTAATGCAAGGGCCTGACTTAAGCTTTGATTGCTAAGACATCCACTGCAGAGATGGCTATCTCAAATAAACACACTGCCAGCCACATGACTACATAAAGAGCCAGGCCACCTCCTTCCACTGAGGCTCCTTTGTTTTGGAGATCCTAGTTGATTTTGGTAACTGACCATTTAGGCCACTTGCTTCTTCTCTTCCCACACTTTAAGTTCCTGCTCTTATGTTTTAAATTCACCAATAAACAGTGAGCCCACGAAACCCGTCTCCCACCCTCAACTCCCATTAAAAGATAACTCCAGGCATGTGCATGCTCTCTGTCTACCTATAACACTGATGTGTTGGCTCCAGGTGAGCTGTGTAATTTCCAGGTTCTGTAAGCAATAAACCTTTATTTTTTCAAAATTTCCTGATGGTTATTGCTGAAGGGCATCTTGCAAACAAATAAAAACCACAAGGACTGATCAAGCCACAACATTGGTTATTGGCAGGCTGAGACTAACAAAAAACATACTACTAATCTATAAACCGAGTGACTGTTACAGATGGAAAAAATATCATAGAAGCAAGCCAAAAGATCCAGGCTCATCTAAACCATAACTTTAGTCCATTTCCTAAGCATTAACCTTTATGATAACAAACCCAATTACAGGGACCAAATTAGACCAAAAATGAAACAGAAGCTACAGAAGTGCATATGAAGCAATATCTTATGTTTTAAAATGTTACAAATATTGGGACGCCTAGGTGGCTCAGTGGTTGAGCACCTGCCTTCAGCCCAGGGTGTGATCCTGGGGTCCCGGGATCGAGTCCCACATCAGGCTCCCTGCATGGAGCCTGCTTCTCTCTCTGCCTGTGTCTCTGCCTCTCTCTGTGTGTCTCTCGTGAATAAATACAAATCTTTAATAAAATAAAATAATAAAATAAAATATTACAAATATCAAATCCTTCCAATTCAAGGCAAGCTATCCCTTTGCATTCATTTCTTTACTACCAATTTGCAGATGTAACTATATCATGAGTTATCTTAATCTTTCTGCTAGGTTTGTTAAGCTTTCTAACCTTTTCCACCTGATCCCAATGTGTATTTGTCTTAAAACTCATCATATAAGGAATCGCTAATTTTAAAAAATACCTTACTTTAAGTCATAATATAACAAGCACCATATAACCATAAAACAATCGCAGAAATCACAGAAGTACACCCAACTGCTGATGAACAGAAATGCACGAATAGCACTTGTATTTGTTTACACAGAAACACTGAGCTGCTGAGTTTCACAGCAGATCCCAAGGATGGTCAGCCAAAATTCACAAGGATCACATCACGGGGAGATGAAAAGACTGGGAATGACAAATTATATGGCTTTCAGGTTTTGGCCTGTGCTGCTGAATCACAGCATACTCAAGTTCAAAGCTCAATTTCTAAAATAGCAGTTTTCAAATAAAAATGACTGATGTCCCATGTGTTCACCCCCAAACCTCTGCACTCCTCCTCTTCTACCTCTTACCATTGGAAATACTAAAAAACACAACTGGGAAACCACTATCTAAACAGGTAACAAAGAGTTGCTGAGATCTCTATTTTCTTTTTCTTTTTTAGTAAGGAAATTTCTGGCTGATTCTTGATTGGTGGGATGTATAATGAAGTTTGATTCCAAACGTTTGGGTATCTCACTCAATTTCCTACCTATTTCTTCTCAGTCTTCTAGCTAGTCTAGTAAGCTGTGGTTATTGCATTTTTCCTAGTCAGAATCCACTGGCTAAATGTTAAGAATATGGACTCTAGGAAAGAGCTGCTACAAAATACCACCAACACAAGTGAATATACACGCTCACTTGCATAATACTCTATGGTGGTTGCCACTTTGGGTTAGAAACTGTAAAACTTAAAGCATAAAAACACCTTGCAGCTCCCAGGTGACTCAGTCAGTCAAACATCTGCCTTCGGTTGAGGTCATGATCCCGGAATCCCAGAATCAAGTCCCACATCAGGCTCCCTGCTTAGTGGGGAGTTTGCCTTTCCTGTCCCTTGGCCCCTCCCTCTGCTCCTTCTCTCTCTCTCTCTTTCTCTCTCGTGCACGCACAAATACATAAAATCTTTTTTAAAAAAACCAACAATACAAAAAAAAAAAAAAAAACCTTAAAAGGCTTTTATCTAAACTATGAAAAACTGTCTTGAAAAGTAGGGTCTCAAAAATTTGCAAGAATATACCCTAAGCTGTTAATTGATGGTGATCTCTGGGTGATAGGATTACTTTAAATTTTTATTTTCTTCATTTTGCTTATATATGTGTTTTTTTACTTTTCTTTTTTTTTTTTTTAAGATTTTATTTATTTATTCATGATAGTCACACAGAGAGAGAGAGAGAGGCAGAGACACAGGCAGAGGGAGAAGCAGGCTCCATGCAGGGAGCCCGATATGGGATTCGATCCCGGGTCTCCAGGATTGCGCCCTGGGCCAAAGGCAGGCGCCAAACCGCTGCGCCACCCAGGGATTCCTTTTTTACTTTTCTACGACTCATATATCACAACTGTTTGCTTTTAGCCCAATCACTATAATCTCCTTAAGACTTCTGCCTGGGTATTGATTTGTCAGAATAGAATAGTTCTAAATGGTAACCATTAGAAGTCTTTGGACTTCACAACGTCTAAGGAGACTCCAACAAATGCTTAAGGTTTCTTGCCAATCCCATTCTCCCATTCAGAAGGTTCTGACTTTCTAGAGAGTTTGTGCAGTAGATGAAAATACACCAGATGCATTATAGGAAAGCATCCTGGCAAAGGGAATTCAACCTTCTCACTGGTCAAGTGGTTTTGGTACAAAGAGGTTTGGTAGGGTCAGCATGATTTACAATGAAGACCAGCACATACTGGTCTCAGAATCAACTTGGGGGTTTCAGGCATACCATGTCGGTCAGAGATCAAGGGGGCAAACGAGATCCTCAGGTTTTCTGTGCAATAGTCTATGCAATGGATTAATTACTAAAAAAATGCTCTACACCAGAGCAGCTTTTACCCATATCTCTTAGGAGGCAGAGAGTAGTGAAAACTCCAGTCACCCTGAGTTAGCATTGTTAGACTAAGCTCACCTTTGTGGCCATGATCTTCACCCCATGAATTCTCCACTCTCCATTTCACAAATGCACCATCCTGATCATCCTGCAAAAGAGTGGATAACAGTGTATAGTCTGAAACAGATCCCTCCTGCTGAAGTATCATATAGTTTCAGCTCTTCTTCAGCCACTCAGAAGAAATAGCCTTCTCTATACAGCTATGATATACATGATCAGGGCCATATATTCTTTACTATAACTAAGGGGATCTAATAAAAGTGGCGTTTAACTCTCTTGGGAGTAAAAATGCAATAAACCTAACAACAAATACTATTTTCTCCTTTATATTCGATGCTAAAAATAAACATATTAAAGTGCTACTTAGCTGACAATATGAAATATCAAATTACTAAAAGTGGTCAACACCATCTGAACCCAGGGACCCTTGCTTTTAACCAATCAGCAGTCTCTGTAAAGGCTTCCTACTGTATTCATCTTAGAAATGACTCTAAGACCTGGTCAGAGTTTTAAAAGAAAACAAACACATTCTCATCATACTGTCTAATTTTCTACTCAATGCAACCAAGTAATGATATTCCCCAAATGTGTGCTTTTATTGATTCAGTTACATAAATATGGAATTTAATACAATAGAGATTAAATGGCAAAGCGAAAGTAAAAAGACTATTTTCATAAAACAAAATCCAGACAGTTCTTCTATTGTTCTCCCTCTTTTATCTTCATTAATAAAATAAACTCAATTATAATCTTCTTAAAAGGACAATGATAGTTATCATGATAACCTTCATTTATAACCTTTACTATAGTAACACAGAAAGGGACAAGAGGAAGGCTCCATTTGGGAAAAGACTTTTTTCTTTTACATTTACCCAGGGCATTTGCTGATGTCAAAACAACTCAAATCTTTGAGAAGAGCCCTGGCCCCTAATGATTTCATCTGTCAACTCCCACTTGCATATAACTGCATGAGTCTCATCTACATGGGATCTAACTCTACTCTTTTCTTAGCTCTCAATAATTTTCAGTCTCAGAAATAGCCAACTATCAAACTAACAAGTTTCAAACACTCTTATCTGTCCTACCCCTTAATCTTGGCCCCGGGTACCTTCAAAACCAAATAATTAGGGCAGCCCCGGTGGCATAGCAGTTTAGCGTCGCCTGCAGCCTGGGGTGTGATCCTGGAGACCCAGGATCGAGTCCCACATCAGGCTTCCTGTATGGAGCCTGCTTCTCCCTCTGCCTGTGTCTCTGCCTCTCTCTCTCTGTCTCTATGAATAAATAAAATCTTAAAAAAAAAAAAATAACAACAATTAAACTATATATTTTGGGCTAGCCTACCAGATGTCTGTTTTGGTTTTCTACTTCCCCATTGTAGTACATTTTTACTTTCCTTTTAAATATCACCGTTAGAATCTATACCACCTAAGGTCATTTACTATGAGTCTGCAATTGATTCCTCTTCTTTCCTTTGCCTGCATGACCTAGATAGAGCTGTTCTCTGTGTCATCTACAAATATGGTATAATACCTGGACCTCCAACACAGATTCCAAGAAATCAGCAACCAAGAAAAATAACCTAGAATATAGCTACTACCATTTACCTTTGCATAATTATTCAAATGTAGTACAAACTAGTATTGGTAGCCAAAAACACAAAGTGGCGGGATCAGAGAGATCTCAATATAGAATTCCAGTTATGATAACATAAATTCAGCTCTATACTATTAGCACATAAAGTAGCTCCATTTCCCTGAGGAAAAAAATGGCACGTTAATAAGCCATACCAATCAAAGAATGGAAGTTTCAGAGAAAATGACATGGTGTGTATGATTTTTATTTCTCAAAATTAGGAGTATAATAGAGATGGAAAATGATAAAAAGCTGAACCTCTCCTGGAAAATACTGGTTTTTCATTTATTTTTGTTTTTTAATAATTCTCTAAATAATTTGAGTATATTATACATACACTGAATTTTACAATATGGTAGGTCCAAATATATAAATATAAACCACTTAAGGGACACCTGGGTAGCTCAGCGATTGGTTGACCATCTGCCTTTGGCTAGGGTTGTGATCCCAGGGTCCTGGATCAAGTCCTGCATCGGGCTCCCTGTGGAGAGCCTGCTTCTCTCTCTGCCTATGTCTCTGCCTCTCTCTCGGTCTCTCTCATGAATAAATGAATAATAATAAGAAAAGAAAATCTTAAAAATAAATAAATAAATAAAAGCCACTTAATATTTTATTTTAAGTATTTTAGTATTTTACTTACTTTGGTATTTTGTTCTATTTCTTATAGCATTTTATGAAAAGTTCCTTCTAACACTTTGCTTCTAATATCAAGGTAGTTACTCTTTAACTTTCTATCCAGTAATTTGGCTGGAAAAAGAACACTTTTGCTTGTGTTGGTAAAGAATTAAAGTAGTTTTAAGTCTTTTCTTCCCATGATCCCTGAGCACAGGAGTGAAATATATACTCTACAGCCTAGAAATGGGAAAGCTTATTTATGAAAGATAAAATTTCAGTTATTGTTTCCAATACATGGTTCCAGAAATAGCGATACTACTATTCAGAGTATTTCATAGGAAATTCTAAATACTTTACATCCAATTTTCTGAATAGCTCTGTATAAATCCTATAATGGGCAAGGAGTCCACAAATTACTGTATTGACATTTTATTGCAGAAGAATCTGAATGACAAATGAAAAGAAGGTAAGTCTGAAAACGTAAGTCATCAAAATATGAACACTTTCAGGGTACATTTTAATTCCTTATAAATAGAACTTATCTTTTCCCTCAGGTTTTCTCTTCAAATCAAGAACTTCCAAAGTCACAGAAAAGCTGTTACTTCCTTACTCCCGTTTGACCCAAATTTTACTCTTCATGGAAAGTTCCTATTTTTATTACCTCTGAGCATGCAGCCAAACCCCAAGTGACGCATGTACAATGTCTTGCCTGGAAGCTAACTTTTAACAGAAATCACATGAATGAAGATCTGTTGGATAACAGTCTACAGAAGAACGTAGGTCCATCTGGGCAAACACTGCAATAAGCATGCTGAGGGTCATACCTTCTCTGAGACAGCGGTGAAGGTCATGGCGTGGGTCATAAGTGACTCACCAAAAGTCAGCCTCTCAGCTTTATTCATGTTCTTCAAGGAGACACCAAACACTAACTCATGATCATAGCTGTAAAAAAGCATGGTAGTACAAAATAAGGACAGTATAATCATGGGGAAAACTGACTTCTGGTTGCAAAAGGAACATAAAAGAAACTGAAGGAGTTCTACAGTCCAAATATGGGCTGTGGCTCTTCAGAGAATATGGTACACATGCAGAATTTGGTCTTTCTTTTTTTTTCTTTTTTTTTTTTTTAAGATTTTATTTATTTATTCATGAGAGACACAGAGAGAAAGAGAGAGAGAGAGCGTGAGCAGAGACACAGGCAGAGGGAGAAGCAGACTCCATGCAGGGAGCCCGACATGGGACTCAATCTGGGGACCCCAGATCACGCCCTGGGCCAAAGGCAGGGGCTAAACCGCTGAGCCACCCAGGGATCCCAGAATTTGGTCTTTCAATGGGATTCCATTCTCTACGTGTGGCAAGAGTACTGAGGAAAATATGAAGTCAACAAATTTCCCATCTCAAAGGCTGACAAGTTTGTGATGATCATTTGGCAAGAAAACCTCAAAAAAAAATTTTTTTGAAGTAACCTCTTTTAAAAATGGTCTCTTCTGTGGGGTGCCTAGGTGGTTCAGCTCAGGTCATGATCTCAGGGTCAGGAGATTGAGCCCCTCATTGGTCTCATGCTGGGTGTGGAGCCTACATAAGATTCTCTCTCCCTTTGCCCCTCCCAGCCCCTCCCACTCTAAAAAAAAAAAAATCTCTTCTGAGCTGAACCACCCAGTTTCTGAACTCCTTTAGACCACTGCTGACAGTAAAATTTAAATAATGTCAAAAAGATTAGAGAATATCTGTCAAAGTTTAAAAAATCATGAATTCTCTCTTTTAGCAGATTTCTCTTCTCTGTTGTTAAATGTCAAATTATTTACTCAACTTCTTAAAAGTAACAATAAGAAACCAAAAGGGGCATAATAGGGAATTCTGTATGATTTAGTTAGCAAATGAACCTTCACTGCCATAAGCAAACAGGAGGCATGCTTTAAAGTATGCACGTAAATTAGTTCTAGTTGCCATAAAGACAAAATATATAAGGCATCAAAGTAGGAGAAGTAGTTAAGAAGGAAGAAATAGCAAACAAGAAGTGTAGAAAACCTTTCATCGCACCTCAAATGTACTGAGCAGATTTACACAGTAATCAATTCTTTTTTAAAAGTGCTTTTCTCAGCGGCCCTCGTGGCTCAGTGGTTTAGCGCCGCCTTTGGCCCAAGGCATGATCCTGGGGACTAGGGACTGAGTCCCACATTGGGCTCCCTGCATGGAGCCTGCTTCTCTCTCTGCCTGTGTCTCTGCACCTCTCTCTCTCTGTGTCTCTCATGAATAGATAAATGAAATCTTTAAAAAATAATAATAATAATGAAAGTGCTTTTCTCATATAGGATAGTTTTTTAGGAACATGCAATAATTTCAACTCAGATATGAAGTATGATATTAACTTCCCAGGTTAGAGCATATACATATGTGGAGCTTATGCAGTGAGTCCTTAAACTCTACAAGATGGAAAAGATAGGGGGGAACCCTGGGTTGCTCAGCGGTTTGGCGCCTACCTTTGTGTGATCCTGGGGTCCCGAGATCGAGGCCCACAATGGGCTCCCTGCATGGAGCCTGCTTTTCCCTTGGCCTGTGTCTCTGCCTCTCTCTCTCTCTCTCTCTCTGTGTCTCTCATGAATAAATAAATAAAATCTTAAAAAAAAAAAAGATGGAAAAAGATAGAACCGCCCTCAGGCCAACCTTCATCTTTGGGTGAACCTCAGCTAAGTCATTTCATACCAAGAGTGCAATCCAACAGCAATAGCCCACAGATGATTTTCTATTTTAAATCTCTTGTACTCACACATTCATGTCACTGAGGCCCAGCTTGCCACTGAAGTGTTTTCCAACATCACAGCCAAACCACACAGCCTAGAAACAGAGGAAAGAAGAAAAAAGAGTCAACATAAATCCTGCCTGCCTATTACATCAAATAAGTAGAGAAGAAATTTTAACCCCAATGAGGAAGACCCAGAAAAGACACCAACCTCTCCATCTTTGATGGAGGCAGCAACCATCTTTTTCAAGAAGTCAATGGGCTGGTTGTTATAGAGAGTTTTTCTCCCGCCAACCATATTGCTTAAGTAGTCCACTGTGTAAACTCTGTTGTACTTGTGCTGCGGCCGAGGGTCATTCACTAAACAAATCTATTGAGATTAACGCATGTTGATTAGAACATAAAACCAGGAATGTCAAACAAGCAGACACCTTTCCTCTATATTCATACATGGGCATCAAACTCATCACTTCTGCCTACAAGAATAAAACACTACAAATACCTTGTTAAATAACAAAGAAACAAAAGGTGGCAAAGTCATGTGAAGAGAGATTTTTGCATAACCTAGTTAGTGCAAGGGACACCCTTTGGGAGCTGCATCTAATTGTTTTTCCTACTAGAACTACCTCCAAACTAATTCTGACGAATTGTATGCCCTGAACATGGCAAGATAGAGATCCTGTCACTATAAGACTCCTGCTCTCACGTTACAAGACAGGCTCAACTCCTGGCAACACAGCAACCAAGCTGAGTTTCCACTCCTAAAACAAAGCCACTTGTAAGAGGGTCGAAATGCCAATAGAGTAAGAGGCTCTGATCATCTTGCTAGTTAGCTGGAGAAGACCTGAAGAGAACAGGAAAAACCTGAAGAGAACAGTGCTTTAAGGACAGCGCTCCTTTCTATGAGAAAGTCCCCAGTGAGGCCCACAGTACAGAGATGCTCGGAACTCATGGTGAGAAACACTTCATCTCCTTTCATTGGCTTGCACCTTAGAATAATTCTGGGACCAAACTGGAGGAGTGTGTGGGAATTAAACTGACCGCTGGCCTTTAGTTAGAAAAGTCTCCGAAGAGGAGCAATGGGGAAAGATGACAGATCCTCAGATGACCAACTTTATCATTACATACATAAAATACCTCAAAGGAAAGGAAAAAAAAGTTTGTTCAGTGTCTAGTTTGATGACCAAGCAAAGAATCTTAGACCTTTCCTTGTAGTCAACAGGTATTTGAAAATAAATAGCCAGTGGCTGCCAGTGCCAGTCTCCAACCTTATTTTCCATATTGAAGAGTGGCTTGACATGTTCCCTGTAAAACTCCAATGGTGTTATGGGACCAATCCTCTGATAATTTTTATCTTTGTCTCGATACTCCCAGGTGAATGTCTCTGGTGGATTACCCAAACAAATGCACACCACTCGGAATATCTGGAAGAAAGGAGAAGGACAAATGAGCAATGGCTGGGGAAAAGCCTTACTTTTTACCTCTTTGCTTTCCTCAAGCTTGGGAAACACTAGAAATTAGCAGCTAAATCAAGCTAGAAGTTTCACAGGAAATCTAATATTGTTCCAGAAATTTGAAGGTTGAGGTCCAGGATTTGATATCAGTTGACTTGTGAGTTCATAAACACTGAACAATACAATTCTGAAATGTTAATATTCAGTACTTAGTATTTGCCCTGCAAATTAAACTTTAGTCAAGAAACCACTCACCACTGATACCCAACAAGACCTGGGTTGCTACTCTGCTGATTATATTTCAAGTGACAAATAATGACACATATCATAAATGGATTTTCTTCCCTTTAGGTATCTAGGTTTTGCTTTGATTGTGACGGGGTCTCCACTCATAGAAAAGGCATTCACTTTTCAGTTGGAGCTTGGAATAACTTTCAAGGGAAGATACCACTTTTTGGGTTGAGACCCTACCAAAGTTTTTAATGATGTCACACCTTCAAGTTAGCATCATTACAATCCAAGGATATATTTTGTATCATTTTCATCTTATAAAAAGACAAAAATAGAGGCATACAGAGATACCTTATAAAAGGTCACAGTATAGAAAGGCTTCTTCTGCTATATCAAATTTGCTGTATCTTTTTAAAATATAACAAGATCAGCTTCTTCTTCCACCCCACAGTTACTACCCTGATTCAATTTCATCACTTATTACCTGCATTATTTGTACTACACATTTTTTTTTAAGATTTTATTTATTTATTCATGAGAGGCAGAGACACAGGCAGAGGGAGAAGCAGGCTCCATGCAGAGAGCCCAATGTGGGACTCGATCCTAGGACTCTGGGATCACAACCTGAGCCGAAGGCAGACACTTAACCACTGAGCCACCCAAGTGTCCCTGTACTACACATTTGTATACTCCATTACATACAAGAGAAATGGTTCTTATATTTATTTAGCATGCTTCTTTTGTGCTAGATACTGCATATCCGCTAGGTTCTTTTAATTCTCATAACTCTCTCTTAAGGTATAATCTCCCTTCCCATTTTTCCCTCCTAAAAGATTGAGAGATTAAGTAAACTGCCTAAGGCCACATAGCAAATAAGTGCAAGAACCATGATCTAAATGAAGGTGATACATTGTTTTAAAAAAATATGTATCGCTGTATAAGTACAGGGTTTAAGAAAAGGGAACATTTACTAAATGTCTACTGCATTGTACTATAATCTTTGAATATCACATCTCTGAATCTTTTCAACAAAAGTAGTAGATATTATTCCTATTTTACAGATAAGGAAACCAACATTCAAGGAAATAAATAACTTGACTGAAGTCAGAAAACTAATAAATGGCAGAACTAGGAGTTGAACTCAGATCTGATTTCAGTGGCATTTCCATACCCCCACAAATCAAGCATTTATCACTGTAACTTTCTGGGTTTCAAATAATTTGTCTCCTCCAAAAGACTTCAATTCTTAAGGATAAGGACCAGGTCATGGATATTTTGTCTCTCCTATAACATCTAGCACTATATTTGATCTAGATATGATAGCTGACCTGAACACTGTTCTAGTCTCCATATCATTAGAGGATGAATAATTTTAGAAGCACTAGTTTCTTCAAGTCATTTCCTATTGAAGATTCCATAATGCTTCCGTATTACCTCCCACAACAAATCTAAACTCTGAAACTTATTATTCTCACTTTTTTACTAAGACATAACATATTCAGTAGGTATGTAAAGTGGACTAATTTGAAACATACAACTCTATTCAACTTTTCACATACACTTATACTCATATAACTACCATTTAGATTAATATATGAAACATTTCCAGACTCCTGAGGTTCCCTGGATCCTCTGCAATCAATAACCAACACTTCCCCCAAGGTAAGTGGCATTTTAACTTATATAACCAATGATTAATTTTGTCTTTCTTTAAGTTCATATAAATGGACTCATATAGCACATTCTTTTTTAAATTTAAATTAAATTAATTAACATATAGTGTATTATTAGTTTCAGAGCTAGAGTTCAGTGACTCATCAGTCAGCATATTCTCTTTAGTGTCTGATTCTTTGGTTGACATAATGCCTACGAGTGGGCTTACTAATCCATTCTTCACTGCTCCGTAGTATTCCGCTGTGTAAACACATTATGGTTTATCTACTCTCCTGTTCATGAGACATGAGAGTTGTTTGCAGTTTGGGTTAGTATGAATAAAGCTACTATGGACATTTTTATCCAAACAGTTCTCAAAATGGTTGAAGGAACTTATATATTCACCAGTATGAGAGAAAAAAAAAAAAAAGTAAGGAAATTTCAATTGTACTTCATTCCTCCTAATACCTGACATTCTATTTTTAATTTTAGCCATTTTGATGGTTATGTAATTGAATCTCAATGTGGTTTTAATGTGCCTTTCCCAGTTTTTAAAGGCCCCTTGTAACTTCACCAAACATTATTTCCCACCATGGACCCTGCTCTCCAGTCAGACTTGTCTGGGTCTCTTTACTGTCCACTGAATGCACTCAACTCACTATCACCTTCATAATTTTGTTATTTCCTCTGTTCCTGAGATCCCAATCCTACTCCCATACTTTATAGCTCAGTACAGAATACTCTTCCCTCAGAAAGTTTTCAGTTTTCATTAATTATTCCAGCTCACACAAACCATTCTTTGAACACTTCTGGCATAAAATTTTTTTTTAAAGATTTTATTTATTTATTCACGAGAGACAGAGAGACAGAGAGCGAGAGAGAGGCAGAGACACAGGCAGAGGGAGAAGCAGGCTCCATACAGGGAGCCCAACGTGGGACTTGATCCCAGGACTCCAGGATCACGGCCTGGACCGAAAGTGGCGCTAAACCGCTGAGCCACCCGGGCTGCCCCTGGCATAAAAATTTAACATTTGATTCCATAGAGCCATTTATGTTTCTCTAAGGTCTTCCCCACCACTAGACTTAATCAGTACGGACAGGAACTAGGTCTTAGACATATCCCAACAAGCCCTAGAAGAACCACATTAAAACAGTTTTCTTAAATCAAAAGTTCTCTAGCAACTGGCATGAAATTTGAATTCAGTTCAAACTCAGCTTCTGCTCTCTTTAAAAACATTCTGATGGTTGAGGCCTTATTCACAGGTATAGACAATATTTTCCTACACTCCAACATCCCAGAACTCGGTAATAGTTAAGTCAAACATGCCAGCTCCAGGCCATTTCTGACAAATGGACCATGGACTCACACCTGTCACAAGCTGATTATACTAGGAAATCATCATCTATCAATTCCATTTATAATTAAGGACATTTCTCGTTTTCCTCCAGTTAAGGGAAGAACAATGGCTCCCAAAATAACACCGGTTTTTTTTTTTTTCTCATTTCATCTACTAGAAACTTATACTTTGGAAAATTCTCTGTTAGAATGAAAATCTCTGAACTTTGTCCTTCTAAATTTTAAAAAAAGGTGTACTAAATATGGATACGATTAGGGTAGCCTATCCTATGTTGCAGAGTCATTCCTGGAAGCAGTGGAGCTATTTTATTTTTAAAATAATGTCCTACGAATTCTATGGGCTCTTTCCATCACTGTGGTCTCAATCTAGGAAGATGACTAACTCAGAGGATGACCTGTGCCATATCCCAAAGGTACCCGAAAAGCAGGCAAAAGCTTAGAGAACAAAACAAAGCTATAGCCTCTAAGAAACACTTCTCTTTCCCCTCCTTCTCCTAGGACCTATTCTACTCTGGAGAACCCTGCTGTCCTTAACCTGAACCCACATTCTTTTTTCACTTTCTAGTCCTTCCCCTTCAGAAATATCTGCTCCTACCTTTGTTCTAGTGAAATCACCAGATAATCTATGCCTCTCCCATCCTCACCCATCACTTTTACTCTGAAAGACCACGTTAAAAGCTTAGTTTTGGGTACTCCTTAGCTGTACTTGAGTGGTTGATTTCAGAAGCCAGAACCTTTTCCAGTTTGACCTTGAGGGAAATTTATTAGATACCCTCGTCCCTATCTGACTTCCTCATCCATCAGGGAACACATTCGTAAGATCTCCTAATGCTTAGTTTGCATTTGTATTTTATCATCAAAACCGAAATTGCTATGTATTTATTTCTCTTCATCATCCCCACTGCATTTCAGGCCTCAAAACACTTGGGAGAGACTGGAACCTGATACCACGGTTCAAATTTATGCTCTGAACCAAAGCTAGAAAACAAGGAACAAGCCTGCTTGTTACATTAGGCCAATGATTAAGGAAAAAGAGATTCTTAATTCATGGGTTATTATAGAAGACAGAGCAGGATTCTACCATCTTAATAGAAGCAGATTAACCAACGGAAGAGGTTATGCTTGCCTTTCATTTTGTTATGTTCTGTTTTCCAAGAGAGAATATTCCTTTACCAGTATTTACTATATGGGCCTGAACAGTTGGTCCTTAAACCACCTCTCTCTTAAGGCTGTATCATTCTCAGGTTGGTTTCTACTACTGAAGAGGCAGGGCATCATATGAGCAACTGTAATTGAACTACTCTAACCATGGATGAATGAGTTGTTTGGGATTCACATGGACTAGAAAATCATTTGTATTTGCTCAGCACCAAGGTCACATATGGCAACCGTACGAATCTGTCATGAGGAGGACACTGTCATTGGTAACTATGCTCAAGACAATGACAATGAAAGTGTACAGCTAGAACACGCTTTGATGAGGAAAGTTTTATAAACTTAAATGATGTGTACTTTTTTTTACAGCTTTTATTTTAATTCCAGTTAATGTACAGCATAATAGTAGTTTCAGGTGTACAATATAGTTAATTCAACACTTCCACAGAGTATCCTGTGCTCATCATGACAAGTACACTCCTTAATGCCCATCACCTATTTAACCCATCCTCTTATCCCCTTCCTTCTGGTAACCATCACACTGTTAAATGATGTGTACTATCAACTTAGTATTTGTTACACGTGTATGGCCATATATCAGTGAGACCATTTTGATCAATTCTTAGTCAACCAAGGGTGGTTTATCAAGCTCTGCCAGACAGTGGCCAATAAAAAGGAAAGGCTAGAGCTAAGCCCATTGATATTAAGACAACTAGGTGAATTTGTTTACTTTTAAATACATTTTAAATATAAATACAGATGTTTTACACTATAATTTACATAGTACCTTACTATTTGGCTCTATCTAAAGTAAAAAATGTTAAATCATTTCCTCCTTCTCCCCAAAAATACATTAGTGGAAATTCAAATTTTTGCTATCTAAATGGATTCTATGGTGAATCCTTCTGCAAGATAAATGCTTATGCCCTATTGCATATGTTTTATAAATCTGAAATTTTATTAAAGATGCCTATAATGCATAAATGAAAGTAAGAGTGACATCCTTTTTTCTAGAATTTTAGTAAAACCATAATTTGAGACATGTTGCTTTGTTTTATATTATTTGTTTACCATGATTATAATTATCCAAAGCCATTCACATTCACGTCAGTTTGTAACACTCTGGAAAGAGTACCGGGCTCGAAGCCAACTAAAATAGTTAAATGAGCTCTAACTTAAAAAAATTTTCCAAAGTATAATCTCCAGAGTCCCTGATACTATATCTTCTTGATAAGAGGATCTGCTGTTCTAAAATAACATTCCCTGTTCTCAAAGGTACAAAACTGACAAGAGAGCTTTGGACAGCCAATTCTGCTCTCTGGTGGTCAACCTGGGAGCATCACCTACTTCTCACGAGATACATTTGGCTTTCAGAACAAAAGAAAGATACCAGACATTGAACACAAGTCATTACACACAATTGAATACAGTTAAGACTAAAAGCATATTCCTCAGAATATAAGTACATATGTAAAGCCACAATTAGCCCATTTAGGAAAATATATTTGTGACTTCAATTGAAATTACCCATTCCCCATCCCAGCACTTCCTATCTTTCCTTTATTTTTGTTCATAGCACTTACCTTCTGGCATATTATACTTTTTACTTATTCTATTCATCTCTATTAGAAAGTAAACTATACGAAGGCTGGAATTCCTGTCTGTATTGTTGACTGCTAAATCCCCAATGCCTAGCTGGACAGTATCAGGTATATATGTTAAAAAAAAATATTTACTGGATAATTACTCGTAATTGTGATTTTATATTACACTTAGCATCAGAACCAATCCAATAAAAAAGTATTAAAACAGAGTCAAGGGAGTGCATCCAGGGAATATAGGTTTTCCAATATGCTAGAAAGCTGAAGGTAGAAAGATCTATTCCTTAATGTCACCTGGGAACTGAGTCTGCTTTCCTCTGAATTGCCCAACCAAATAATAAGGTGACCCTGCTGATTCTGAATATAGTTTTAAAAATGACAATAAAATAAAATAAAAAATAAAAAAATGACAATAATAACAATAACCTGGAAGAATCCAAAGTTTGTAATTATTCCTTTAAATATAGACTATTAGAGGATATTGTCTTAAAATTGTGATGTGGACCAAATATAAGAGGGCAGGGCAGCAATATGCCAAAAATTGATCTTGGTGAAGGAGTCACTGAGATCCTTCCCTCGCACACTTTGAGGAGAAAAGGGAAGCTCCGCTGCCATATGCCTCATCTATAGCTGCCTCTTGTGGTCAACTGGCTTCTATGATTTTATATCCTTGGCTAATTAAAATTACTGGAAGTTGAAACTAACTTCACAATGTGAATATGAGGACCAACTTGTAATGCATCAAAAAGCTGCAGCTGGGGTCAGAAAGGCAAAAGTCTTATTTCCAGTTTATATTCATTTTGTATTTGTTGCCTATATTATTACCTATTATATTGCCTATAAGTAGGCAGAATGTAAATTATAAAGAAAATTCTGCCTCTCAAGTCTAATTTTATGAAGAAAGGTCTATTGTAATTGGTCTCTAAAAATACTTTTCCCAGAGAGATCTGTTCATTTTCAACGATTTGCTGAAATCTAACATGGTGAATAAAGGAATGGAAAAAGAAAAAAGGACACAGAAAGCATGAAGCACGGAACAGGAAGCAATGGATGTGTGGATCTCAAAGACAAATGATGTGGCTGTGAGTCAATTCCCATACACCTGGCTCAGTGGGAGACCGACGTGGGGGATGGGGGAGTAAAGTGGGGGCAACAGCTGAGCGAGTCATGAATCTTTACAAGGGTGAGAGCTTAAAGTCGGCTACAGGCAGACATGGAATGGAGGAAGGGTTACAATGGAAAGGCAGTTCAAAGATAACCTAACAACTTGTAATGGAGTAAAACTAGTGAAGGTAAAAGATTTCAGGGCTTGGAACCACTACAGAAGTGACAGAATCTTGGAATCTTTATTTGTATTTACAAAACTGGGTTGTTGAGAGAGTGTACAATAAAATTTGAAGCACTGTAGAAATACTAGTTGCTACTATTGTTATAAAAGTTACAAAGTTACAGTGCCCTTAAGAAATCATCTGCTCCTGGGGCAGCCCAGGTGGCTCAGCGGTTTAGCGCCGCCTTCAGCCCAGAGCCTGATCCTGGGGTCCTGGAATCAAGTCCCTGCACGGAGCCTGCTTCTCCCTCTGCCTGTGTCCCTGCCTCTCTGTGTCTCTCATGAATAAATAAATAAAATCTTAAAAAAAAAAAATTCATCTGCTCCTTACTGACCAAGGAATTAAGCTCAAAGGTAAATGGACCTATTGATCACAGAGTAGAAAAGTCATACGGACACAAAAATGTAACAGAAAACAGGTGAACTATGAAGAAAGAAAATTCAATGTGGAAGTAAACAAGCTAGTTACAAGAGGGAAGGAGTAGGGACCTTGGTGACTGCTCATGTGCAGAGCAGAGAAGACAGCTCTCTACTGCTTTCTAGTGGAGAATGAAAGAAAGGCAATGATTAAAAACAGAATCAACGGGTGTCTGGGTGTTGCAGTCAGCTAAGCACCCAACTCTTGGTTTCAGCTCAGACTGGTCTCGGGATCCTGGGATCAAGCCCTAAGTTGGGCTCTGCCTGCTTAAGACTCTTTTTCCCTTTCCCTCTCCCAGTCCCAACCCTCTCTAAAATAAATTAATTAAAAAAATAAGATAAAAACACCTACCTGTGGCAGAGGAGATATTTTCTGGAGGCATTACATATATTTTTAGGCAGGGCAAGACATTAAAAAGTATACTTAAAAGCTATGTGCCCTTCTGTGATGTTAAAGGAAATGAGCTCATATAGAGAGCTGATAACTAATAGTCAAATGATGACTTTGAGGATACTTCTAGAGTGGTGTCTGAATCAAAGAAACAGTAAGAAATCTGCATTTCCAGTTCTATCCAGACCTGAATCAGTCTGCATTTTAATAAGATCTCTAGGGAACTGGTAAGCACATTAAAGTTTGAAAGCACTACTTTAGACCACATCTGTTCTTTCCCTTCTCTAAAACCTTAGTATTTATTATTTTTCTCATTTGCATTTGCTAGCCCTTTCCACACACGGGTTCCCTCACACTCCCTAACTGCCAAAAGACCTTCTTTCATATCTGCAAGCTCTCCACCTCAAGCTACCATGACATCACCAGATTCTTCCCTTTTACCTGTCCCTTCCATATTAGCAAGTCCTGACAACTTCACTTCAGAAATACACTCCAAAATGTATTTACTTCTCTCTATCCTCACTGTCACCAGCCTGGTCCAAATCACTATAACCTCTCATTACATAACCACTAGAGCCCCCTAACTCACCTCCCTACTTTCTCTCTCTGCTTTACTATCCATTCTCAAAACACTCAGAGGGATTTTTTCTTTTTTTAATACTGTCATAGTTACCTCACTACCATGGCTTGCAGGCCACATGTAAGCCAATTCTCCTTTCCTCTACAAGACCCATTCCAACCATTTTCACCTTCTTTCCAAGCCAAGCCACACTGTCTTCTTTTGTTCTTCAAAATACTAAGCTTTCTCCCATCTTATAGTTTTTGTACTTACTGTCCCCTGTGTCTGGTATGCTCTGTATCCACATCTCTGCATGGGTGGTCTTCCTGTTTGTCATGTCTTAGCTCAAATTTGACCACAGAAAGGCTTTTCCTGACCACCTCAACAATCATCATATTATTTGTTCTTCAAAGTATGTGTATCGCATTAGATAGTTTCTTGGTTCATTTACTGTGTATTGTGTGTCTCCCTCCACCAGAACGTAAAGTCCATGAGAGCAGGGACCATGTCTGTCTTGGTCATCACTGTAATCCTAGTGCTTAGATATGATTAATATTTAGTAGGCATTCCATTAATACTTAATGAGTATCAACTTTTTTCCTTCTCTTCATTGCCAAGCTTCTTGAAACTGCCTTTCTTTTCTTGCGTGGTCTGACTCCTCTCCATCTAGCTCCTTCCCTTCTCCTTTCTGCTGACTTTTCCTGACACACCCCTATTCAGGAAATCAGCAGCCTTTTCTCAGTCCTCATTATTATCTGACCTATCTGCAACATCTGACACTGATGACCAATGCCTACATCACAACATAGTTCTGGCACTCACTTTTATAGAAATGGGTATTTTCCAGAATTCTTTACTCACATCTGTTCTATTCCCCTGGAGGAAGCAAGATGGAATCATTCACATCAAGCAGTGACTTATGTTAAGCAGTGACATAAGCAGCTAAGGGTGTTGCAGTGGTTAAGACCAGATATTGCCAAAACCAGCAAAGGCTGACAACCAGAACTGATAGCACAATCAGAGGAAGCCTGCAAAAGGCTCACAGCTGATTAACTCTAAAAATGGGAGGATTTTTGCAGCAAACTGTCAGACCCTACAACAGATGTTGACCCTTTCACAACTGACCAAATCAAAAAGGCAACTGCCACCAAAGCTCTGCCTGACTCATCTCTGAACAGATTCTCCACTGCTTGAACATAACAAGTAGCACATGTCTAGAGGTGACCCTATCCAGGCCAAGGCCCCAACTGACTTTGCATTTGTTAACTTCTTACCCTTGCTGTATCTTGTCTGCTGTATGACTTTGTGTTGCACTTTCCTTTGTGTGATGTGTATGAAGCCAAGTTAAACATACAGTCAATGAATTTGGAATCCTGAACCTCCTTTACAATTATTTTAACCCTGCTTTATGACTGAATAAAGTTGACAACGTAGAAAGACACAACTTACATGTGTGTCTTCATAACATGCTCAAAAATACCTTCTATTCTCCCTCAGGGATTTGAATCATTCCCAAAACTTTAGCCATTTGTACTATCATCATTATCACTTGATCATTCTCTTTCCTGAGCTCCAGAATTGATTCCATATGCTTGAAAACCATCTCCAACTGGACAGTGAGTGCCTTGGGACTAGGCACTTTAAAGCCAATTATTTTTCCTCTTCACAGGTCTCTGAAAATAGTTTCTCTGACTTGTGTGAACCACAAAAGCATTCTCCCAGATTAACTGTATTCTTTAAAAAATTTTTTTAATTTGAAAAAAAAATATTTTTTTAAATTTGAATATAGTTGACATACAATGTTACTTTAGTTTCAGTTGTAAAACAGTGATTCAATACCTCTATACATTAGGCTACACTCATCTCAAATGTAGCTACCGTCTGTTACCATATATCATTATTACATTACCATTGACTATATTTCCTACTCTGTACTTTTTATTCTCATGACTTATTCATTCTATAACTGGAAGTCTGTACCTCCCATTCCCCTTCATCCATTTTGCCCACCCCTCCAACCTCCTTCTGTATGGCGAACATCAGTTTGTTGTCTGTATTTTTGGTCTGATTCTGTTTCCTGTTTGTGTTTATTCATTTCCTTAAAATTATATATATATATATTTAAGATTTTACTTATTTATTTATGAGAGACACGGAGAGAGAGAGGCAGAGATACAGGCAGAGGGAGAAGCAGGATCCATGCAGGGAGCCTGACGTGGGACTCAATCCCAGGACTCCAGGATCATGCCCTGGGCCTAAGGCAGGCACTAAACCACTGAGCTACCCAGGGATCCCCTCCTTAACATTATTTTTAATGATGAATTCTTGGCAGATAAGCTGCCAAGTTATACAGATTCTCCTCAATTTCTCCACTCTTTTCCATTTCTCTGGTCACTACCCTTGTTCAGGCCAAATTAGTACCACCTGAACTGCTACAACTTCATAACTAGTCTCCCTAACTCTCCTCCTTCCAACTTCACCTAATTAATCTCCTAAAGTCCAGCTTTATTTCACATCACTCTTCAAAAATCTTCCTAACGTCTCATTTCCTACTAAATTAAATTCTCATCCTAGTATTCAAAACTCCTATGATATTATATCTAATTCTAACTTTCCACATTATTCTAGCTTCAAACTTCAATGTGCCTCAGGATCACTAATTTAATGCAGATTATACGGATCATCTCCAGAGATTCAGATTCAGTGTATTTGCAGTGGGACTCTGAAATATGCATTTTTTGACAAACTTCTGATCATTCTAATGCAGACTTCAGACTACTTTTTGAGAAATACCATTCTAGCTCTGCCCTAAGATTCTAAGTAAACTACCCTACTCACTGCTCACCAAATCTGCCTTGAGTATACCAAGAATGCTTTTTACTCCAAATTCACTTCATTCAAAGCACATCTCAAATGCAACTTTCTCCAGGAAGTCTTTCTTGATCACCAAGTAAACTGTAGCAATTCTATCATTGTAGTTAAATATGCTTGCATATCTCTCAAGACATTTACTTCACTTTGTATTACTTATTTTATTTCCCTATTAAATGTAAGTTACTTTACATGTATTATCTGCAACTCTTCTCATATAACAGGCACTGAGAAATATTTGACTGCATGCTATGGAGGTCCAGAATGCTTCATACAGTATGCCTCCTGAGTGCTATCATCAGAAATAGAACCTTGGGCTGGATGGATCCAAGTCTGACTCAGTAAGCAATTTTGAACATTCTTTCAAGTCAAGAGTTAGAAGGATAAAAGTTTTTCATCTACTGTGAGAAGGAAACATGTTCCTGGGCTTTTGTCTTTCTTTTAACAGCATCCATTAATTATGATAGAAGACATACAAGTTTATTTTCAAAAAAACTTCTGATCCTCAATGAGCTAAAAAGAAAAATGTGACTTCAGATTCAATGAAGACATTTAAATGATAGTTTACAAAGTTAAGGAATAAAGATCTTCATTATATTTGGTTTTCAAGACAGATAATGATGTAAAATGTATTTAGGGTTGTAAGCAAACATGAAAACACAATTTATCTCCATTTTAACTAAGGATTTTGTATTGTTTGGAGATGTGAAATTTTCACTTCTGAAGTAATTCAGTCAACTAACTTTTAGCTCCAGAATACTTAAAAGAGGCTACCTAAATTTAAATATTTAATTCCTATTACTCAAGAATTTTAACTATTAAAGAGAGTCTTTGGTTGAAGTACTTATTAGTTTTCCTATTATATATCTCTTTAGTAAAAAAGGAAACATAATATGTGAACATTATCTATTCCCTTTAAGAACCTTTAAGAATTAACCTGAGGTTAGTTCCTTATTCAGTGTCAGAGATGTCCTCTAAGGCTATCAAAAAAATAATTCTCTCTTCTCTTCCAGAATCCAAAAGAGATAATCACACTAGAAAATGTTACTTCTTTGCAACAGTTGATCTTAACCAGACATCTGAGAAGCTTTTAATAGACTTCTTTTTGAGAAATACCATTCTAGCTCTGCCCTAAGATTCTAAGTAAACTACCCTACTCACTGTTCACCAAATCTTTAATAGTATAGATGCCTTAATTAGACCAATGCCAAAACAGGAAAACAGAGAAGAATGAGATGGGACTAGCCTCACAAATATTACATTATAAGTAGCTTCAGCAAGTAAAATAGAGTTATTGGCAAATGAATAAACAAACTGATAGAACAGAACTGAAAGCCCAGAGGCTTTAGAATGATAAAAATGGCATCAAATTAAGGGGCAGAGAGAGGATAAAAGGAAAAATGTGTGTAAACCAGGTAGTCTCTCGGGGGGAAAAAAGTTAGATCTATACCTTATACCCTATGCCAGGATAAATTCTAAGTGGATTAGAGATTCAAATACAAAAATAAAAACCCTGCAAGCATTAGAAGAAAAATGGAAGAATTCTTTCATAATTAGAGAAAAGCCTTTCTAATTAAAAACCATAGTTTTCAAATTTGATCATATATAAGTAAAATATGCTGCACAGAAAAAAACATAAACAATAAACTATGAAAAAAATTGCAATATATCAAAGAGGGCTAAGGTAAAGAGTACCTAGAAATTATAAAAGAAAAACAAGCTAAAGATATGAATAGTTCACAGAAATGATGCTCAGCACCACTCAAAGAAAGAAAAATATAAGTTTAAACTACAATGAGATACTTTATCTATCAGATTATCAACTCTTTACCTATCAGACTGGTAAGTATCCAGTTGTTTGATAAATATATTGCCTTGATAAAACTAATGGGAAATAGGTTCTATCAGATATTGCTGATGAGAGTATAAAATGGTATAGTCCCCAAAGAGGATAATTTGGCATTACATATTAAAATTACAAATGAGTATTTTTCTCTGACCCAAAAATCCTACTTCTTGGGGCACCTGGTTGACTCAGGTGGTAGAGCATGCCCACTCTTGATCTCAAGGTCATGAGTTCAAGCCCACATTAAGTAAAGTTTACTTTTACAAAAAATTCTACTTTGAGGCAGCTCAGTCGGTTAAGTTCCTGACTCTTGATCTCAGCTCAGGTCTTGATCTCAGGGTTGTTAAGTTCCAATTCTGCACTGGGCTCTATGCTGGGGATGGAACCTACTTATTGAAAAAAAAAAAAAATCTACTTCTAGAAACATAACCTACACATATACAAGCATGTATGCAAAATGATGCATGTACAACATTATTTACAATATTTTTAATAGAAGCTTGAAAACAATGTCCATTACTAAGGACCAAATAAATCAATTATGGTACACTTATATTCAATAGACATAGATACATTAATACATATTAAGTTAAATAAAAGGATGTGCAGAACAATATAAGTACAATACTAACATCTCTGCAAAAAAAAGGAGGAAAATAATATAAATTCATATTGGATTGTGAAGAAAAAAGGTTTCTGAAAGGATAACTAACAACTAATATAAGAACAGAAACTAATAAAACTGGTTGCAGGGGTGTATGGGAACTAGAAGGATGGAGAACAGAATGGGAAGAAGACTTCTCACTATATACCTTTTTATATTCTTGATATTTAGAAAATGCTTTTTATTCAAAGATGTATTTAATATAAAAAACAAAAGAACATAATTAGGCTCCAGTCTCAGGGAAACTGATCTTGCATGTCTGGAGCAAGCCTAGGCCTATATTCTATTTTTAAGAGCTGAGAGCCACTGCTACAGAATTTCTTAAGCAAACCACAATGGCTTCCTATCTCTTTTATGGGATTGATATTATTTCTACTCCTTGTTTCATGTTCTGCTTTTAAGAGAGTTTTGAAAGAATACATTAATAATCCTAAAATCTGGGAGTAAAAAAAAAAAAAAGGGTAGATACACTGAGAAAACTTGTAACAGAGGTGACTACATGTTTCCAAAATGGAGCTGTCTGGTCTGTCATCACAACAAGCAACCTGCACTTCTCTAAATAATGCCTTTAGTACAAACACATTTCATTCAAAGCTATCTGAGCTTCACAGCTGTTGATTTTGATGTGCTTAAAAGGCTAGGCAAATCATAGGTACTAATTTGTGGTTTTTAAAACCTTAGTTAGACTCTTCCATTACCAAAGAGTCAGGATCAATAAAGATGGGTTTGAGAGACTGTAAAAATCTAAAGACCTACCACACAGAATTCTGTAGTCAACAATTTAGGTAGAATCATTAGGTAAATAATCTTATAAAACATCCATACTCAGGACTTAATAAGGTTATATTTTATTATTTTTTCTGAAGTAGGAGCAGGGAAGGAAATATATGTGAAATATACCTGCCCTAATTCTTACCAGCCAATCCCAGATCTTACATACATCATTTGAAAGATCATTAAAGCAAACTAAAGCCAACAGGATGCTTATTATTGGCAACAAATATTATCTAAGCCTTTTTCCATAACTGTTTACAGAATTTTCATCCTTATTACATCCTACCATTTTACTTCATCATAAATGAAGGCAAATTATGCAGGAAATATGGTCTCAACGAGAGAGCATTCCAAGTCAGAAGGAAGAGAAGACTTACTAGACAACTGCCATGTGCCAGGCACCATGACTTGCATTCTTATATTTGATTCCTTATTTGATCCCCTCAAAAATCCAATGAGGAATATATTTTAAATCCCAAACTGAACTCAGACAGGTTAAGAATATTACCCCAAATCTGGGACACCTGGGTGGCTCAGTGGTTGAGTGTCTGCCTTTGGCTCAGGGCATGATCCCAGAGTTCTGGGATCGAGTTCCACATCAGGCTCCTTGCATGCCTGCTTCTCCTCCCTCTGCCCATGTCTCTGCCTCTCTTTCTCTGTCTTTCATGAATAAATAAATAAAATCTTTAAAAATATATATATATTACCCAAGTCAAAGAGCTATAAGTGGTAAAGCTCAAACTATAATCCATATCTAACTGCAAAGATTATTTTTTCTACTATACTTAGATACTTCTCTAAAATAGGAATCCTTAAATGAGGTAAGTATGAAATAATTTAAATGCTTTTGACAAAATGAAACCAATGAATATTTAAGAAACAGGGTCACCTGAGTGGCTCAGGCAGTAAAGTGTCCAATTCTTGGTTTCAGCTCAGGTCATGATCTCAGGGTTGTGAGACTGAGCCCTACATCAGGCTCCGCACTCAGCAGGGAGTCTGCTTGAGATTCTTTTTCTCCCTCTCTCTCTCAAATAAATAAATAAATCTTAAAAAAGAAAGAAAGAAAGAAAAAGCAAGCAAGCAAGCAAGCGAGCTACTGTGTTAAGCACTGGGCTAGACACATTACACTTGAACAGACTTGAGAGCTTAAGGAACTCTGTCTCTGATCACATATCTGTTAAATAATGAGAAGATTAGAACTCAGACAGTCTGACTCCAGAGACCATGCTTTCAACTATACTTTACTGGCTCTCTAAAATTCAAAGGAAAACATGAGTGAAGCACTAGCTTTGTCCAAAGCAGTGAAAAAATTAGATCATTTTAACTCTATACAAATAGTTTTGAAAGGAAACAGTTGACTGATTCCTAGTAACGGCCCACTGGATGAAAAAGGGAAACGCTTTTCTTTTTTCAAAGTAATTCATACTTTTACACAGTCATCTGTATTATGGATGGTCTTTTTTTTTTTTTTTTAATTTTATTGATCTTTTTGAGAGAGAGCACACAAAGGGAGAGGGAGAAGCAGACTCCCCACTGAGCAGAGAACCCAACACAGAGCTTAATCCCAGGACCTTGAGATTATGACCTGAGTTGAAGGTAGATGCTTAACCAATTTTGCCACCCAGGCACCCCTGTATTATGGATAGTCTTAAGTAATAAAGATTAACTGCATATATAATAAATACTACCACATAAAATTTGCTTAATGCTTTTTATGTTTTCCAAAATATTTTTACATATGTTATTTTAACTAAAATAACCATCAACAGCTTCCCATCTTTATTCCTACAAAATAAAGCCAAAAGTCCTGGCAACTACCTAATATCCCTCACAGCTCTGCCTTTCTAGCTTTATTTGCTACCAATCACACACAAGATGTTTTGTTTCAGCTACTCTATTCTCTGAGGATTCTGTCCTCATGCCCCTGTACATGCAATTCCCTTTGTCTGGAATGGCCTTCCCAATTACCCGTCTGATAAACTCCTATTGCTATTTCAAGACCTGGTTCAAATATCTTTCCCACAAAACCTTCAGCTCACTGAATTAGTTACTCCCTCCTCTAAGACCACCAAATCCTTTTTTCACACCTGTGGCATAGGATTTACCATATCTCTTCCAAGATACATACTCTTGGAAGAGATTGAACTCTGTAGAGCTGTCTTTCTCTCTTTTGTATCCCTAGTGCCTTAAGGTCCTAGTGGGTAATCAATACTTATGAAATGAATAAAAGAATAAATTATATAAAACACTAAATTGAGAATTAGAAGATGAAAGTATAAGTCCCATACTAAAATGCAATGTATACCTCAGTTTTTTCAGCTGTAATTTTCAATTCAATTCTATACTTACTGCAATGACTATGCTTAATTATTTTAACAGTTGGAAATATCCTGAGAGCTTTTTAAAACAGTCACCAAAAATCCCAATTGTTATTACCTCCTCCATCATGACATCTTGTGTGGCTGAGATTTCTCCTTTGGTCGCTCCACTATGTACCAGGTTCCGTAGTCGTATACAGAATTCTCTCATCTATGACAGAAACTTATTCAGTACTCCAAATAGTTAACCAAACTTCAACTGTAAATGAGCCTAGCAGACCAGTGCTAGTTCTTTTGAAGTATAACTAGGCCAAGACCCAGGGCAAAGTTCATAAAAACATATATGTTTTCCCCAACCAGTCCACTTAAACACATAGTTAAAAACTTTCCGTAAAGGGAAAAAAGGGATTATTCCCAAAGAATTCTATGTGGAACTGCTACTGCTTTGCAACTGATGATATGCTCTGTGACAGTCTGTACCTGGGTATGAGGAAAATGTCTGATCCCATAATGCCTATCACCCTTAGGAAAAGCAGGAGACTTAAGTTGATTATGCTACTAAGTCATTCTAGTAGATTTTTATTTAGAATTTTACTGGTTATTCACTTTTTCTCTGCCAAATCTCTTTAACAATGGCTATGCCCACCCCCCCCCCCAATAGTTTTCATTTTTTGTTTTCAATTTTGAAAGGACCTAAGATAAAGGTGAGTCTTAAATCTAACCACCGTGCTAAAAAGGATCTTGCTCTCCTCTAAAATGAAATCCAATAATATGTTATTAAAGATCTTTTAACCTGTGGATAAGAATTCTGAGTTTCCTGAGTGGAAAATAACCTATCTCTAATATTGGGGAAACACATGTATAGTTTATTTTAAAATGTAATCTTTCTCCCAGTGGTGACAAATCCAATTTCAGCCTCATAGATCAAGAGGACAGATTCTGGCAACTCCCAGTTCTCAAAAAAGATGTCTGGCTGGTAGAACAGCATCCCTTTAAGACTTATACTTATAACCTCCTGGGGGTGCCTGGCTGGCTCAGTCAGTAGAGAATGCAACTCTTGATCTTGGGTTCGTGAGTCCAAGCCCCACGTTGTGTGTAGAGTTTAATATAAAAATTATATATATATTTCCCGCCTTGGGAAAATGGGTTATGTAGAGAAAGAGAATGATTCATTAAGATAACTGAAGCAATGAAAAGCAGTTCAATGACTACATCAAACGTTTAGTGGGTGGATAAACTACACTGATGTGGTTCGGGTCACCTCAGAACTCTACATACTCTTTAAGACAGTCTCACAAATAGTTCTCTCTGGTTTTACTAGAACATAAAGCTTTCCCAGCCCACTCCCACTAGAACCCAGCGGGCTTATAGCCCATATTAAGCATGAGACTTTTCTTTCCTCAGTACCTATAAGAAAACATTTAAATCAATAGAAATAAAAGTAGAAGGTTTTTAGAAAGAAAAGAAAAACTCCAGTCTCAATTATTTTTATAGTTAATATGTAGCTACATTGCCTTTGATAGACACTGAGCAGCTACCTTGTACATAGACTGTGTATACTGAAATGCCCAGGAATCCCCATGGAAAATCAGTTAAGAGTTTTAAGGTAAGTACACTAAATTCAATCCCACCCTGCTCCATATGTTGCACCTTGTGATTCAGAATATCATTCATCCTTCTGGTTGCCTCTGTTGTGTAAGATTCAGGGAAGCACTTCTTAGGGACAACACCATATTTTTCTAAAAGAAAACAAAGTTTAGTGATCGATAAGGTAAAATAAACTTCAACACTAAAAACTGGGGCAAAAATAGCTTTTTGTTTTAAAGAATAGGCCGTATTTTTCTGGCCTAAATCAGAAAACTTAACAACCTTATGCTTCATATTAATAAACAGATCATTTAATCTGGATATTTATCAATATATCTAAAAATGAATTGTTCTTTTGATCTATCATACTTTGTAAAGTGCTCAGCATGATGAGGTTTTTCCAAAAGGCACTACTTTTTTGATTGAGGATATTTTCAAATAGTTGCAGTTTCAATATGTTTCTTGATTATATCAATGGACAAGAAATAAGCTTTTTCACAGAAAGTTAGTTCTACTTAATACAACCAACTCATCACAGTACCTATCTCCTTACCTCTCATTTAAGAAAGGTGAGAGTGTGAGATAAAAGTTCTTAGAGTTAACTGTATACCCTTCTGGGAGACTAATTCTATTCTACTCTGTACATAACCCACAAAGAAATGGCCATGCCCAATCATAGACTCTTGTTTGACCACACTATTTCAGTTCCATTAGAGAAATGCTCTTACCAACAATATTGACAAGCATATCCCACTGTCCGCCATCATTTGCGGGATTCATAAGCAAATACTGCACCAGCCTACCATCCTCAGGCTCCTTTTTCTGGGCTGTGTCCACAAAAGCATTTAAGAAGAAATAACAACGTTCAACCTAGAACAAGAGAAGTTAAATAAAATTAAAGGAAAAAAAGAACTAATACTTTTATAGGCATTAGCAACACAATAGGAATCTTGGGCCTAGCATAGACCCACCATAGTAGGTATTTTTAAACTAAAGTTGGTAATTAAATACGAATATCTGGCTTCATAAGAATATTTATTTTCTTCTTATAGCTCTACAGATACATTCCAATAGTTTATCCAAAACAATGCATTGCTTTATTTTGAAACAAAATCTGATATTTAGAGTCTTAATCAGTAAACCCCTCATGAACACATCTAATGAGCACATTTTAAAAATTAAAAAACAAATAAAATTATTTACTGTTTTTCAAATAACCAGTACCCAGAGATGGGAAATTTGGTCTTAGAAAGACCAAATAACCTAAATAAAGATGGTAAAAGGAGAAATCATTAAAAACAAAACAAAAAATTTTAAATAAGAAACAAAGAAACAGTAGGGTGAGTAAGTAGACTTACTATTTCATTGTAAAAAGTAGCCTCCTACCAACCAAAAGCAATTCTGCCTTTGAAGAGAATCAACCTTTGATACTTTGAAAATCAGAATAAGTGATGTCCCATCTATAATGGAAGGCAAACTACAACTGGAAAAGCAAGAAATGAAGGGATATTCCCTACCAACGTTGATACTAAAACAAAGAGTCTTGCAAGATCAGTCCCCTACCTTGTCCCAGAAAAAGAGGTAAGATTGACTAAACTCAAATTCTTCAATATTTAATTTTTTCATGAATGGAAGTCTCATAACATTCAGACAAGAAAAGATCCAGCATCGCCCTGAAACAAGAAAGCAAACCAAGAAATTAGAATTAGTGTTCACATAGATTACATTGTTCTATCTCTGTTTCCCAAAACTGAATGCATGACAAGATCTTGAACAATTTAAAACTAAATTAGAAAGAACAAAATAGGAAAGGTAAATTAGTATTTGAAATATATATGCAAAGACTTAATATCCTTAACATATGAAAAAAACTCTTTATATATCATTTAAAGAATCCAATACAAATCACCTAAGAAAATCACATTAGAAAAAGAAATATTGGGCAGCCCCTGTGGCGCAGCGGTTTAACGCCGCCTGCAGCCCAGGGTGTGATCCTGGAGACCCGGGATCGAGTCCCACCTCAGCCTGTGTCTCTGCCTCTCTCTCTCTCTCTCTCTCTCTCTCTCTGTGTGTGTGTGTCTCTATGAATAAATAAAATCTTAAAAAAAAAAAGAAAGAAAAAAACAGATATATTGCTAAAGACATGAGCAGAGATCATGAATAGATAATTTAATGGCCAAAAAAGATACAAATGGCAAAGAAACATTTTTTGAAGTTCATCACAAGACACCTGTTAGGTGAGGATACATTATTTTTTAACTGATAATGCCCAATATTGGGATGAATTTGGGAAACAGCATTATTATACAGTCTGGACATAAATCCAAACAGGTAAAAGATATCTGAGAGCAATTTGGCAATATATGACAAAAGTTTGAAAAAGTTCTACCCTTTATTCTGGAACACAAAGTATATGCTTCAAAATAAGGTAACCCTAACATAAGTCAACTTCCATTCTCCCAAAGAGAAGTAAAAAGAAAAAGTTGTTGGAATGCCTGGTTGGCTCAATCTGTAGAGCACGTAGCTCTTGATCCCAAGGTTGTGAGTTCCAGCCCTGTGTTGAATGTAGAGATTTCTTAAAAATAAAATCTTCAGGGGTGCCTGGGTGGCTGTCAGTTAAGCAACTGACTCTTGATTTTGGCTCAGGTCATGATCTCATTATGAGACAGAGCTCCGCTCTGGGCTCTCCATTGGGTGTGGAATCTGCTTAGGGTTCTCTCTCTACCTCTCCTTCTGCCTCTACGCTCACTCGTGTGCCCTCTCTCTTTAAAATAAATAAATCTTTTTTAAAAATAACAATAATTTTGCAACAAGAGAAAACAATTTAAAATAAGTAACTACAGTGTTTCTTAAAAGTCACTAATTACATAGTGCATCTTTACCTTAGGTTTGTCTGTATGCCACCTCTCTCATATATACTATATTATTTTCCAGTAAAGAAGATCCAGATGAACTGTTAATGTGAAAACTGCATGAAATAAACTACATAGCTTATGTGCTACTTGAATCTCTTGTAAATAAAAGTGATACTACAGAATATATAAGAAGTGATCTATTCTAGAGGCACATTTCCAGGCTTTTCCCTAAGAGATCACTGCAATCTGAACTATGTAAGACCAGTGTGACATTACTAACTGGATCATTTGTAGCCTGACAGTCCACACCATCAAGCACTTCTTACTATGGCACAACAGTAACTATGGCAAGGTCATGGCTTTTTTCCCCTTAACATTTAAAAATCAATTTTACTGAGGTATAATTTACATACAATGAAATATACCCATATTAAATGTACACTTTGAGTTCTGACTGGTCCTCAGCAAGCACCGATCTGCTTTCTGTCAAAACAGACTGGGAGTGGGGTGTCTAGGTGGCTCAGTCGGTTAAACATCTGCCTTTGGCTCAGGTCATGATCTCAGGGTTCTGGGATTGACCCCCACATCTGGCTCCCTGCTCAGTGGGGAGTCTGCTTCTCTCTCTGCCTCCCCCAGCTTGTGTTCCTGCTCACTCTCTCTTTCAAAAAAAAAAAAAAAAAAGACTGAGAGTAGTTTTTAAATGGATACAATTTAAAAAGTTATTTTAGTATGATTTTGTTACAAGAATGTCCTCCTTATTTAGATTCCTGGATAACCAATCTTTTACTGTAGCTGTTTTTCTGACAGTGGTGCTAGACAACAAAATAAGAACTCTTAACAGGTAAAGCATGAGAACTGAGTGTTTTTCTGCATTACAAATTGGTCTAGTGAGCCCAATAGCACATCTGCTCAAACTGCAACCAAAAAGCCTTAAAAACAACATTTGGGGGATCCCTGGGTGGCTCAGTGGTTGAGCGTCTGCCTTTGGCTCAGGGCGTGATCCTGGGGGTCCTGGGATCCAGTCCCACGTCGGGCTCCTGGTGAGGAGCCTGCTTCTCCCTCTGCCTGTGTCTCTGCCTCTCTCTCTCTCTCAAATAAATAAATAAATAAAATCTTTTTTTAAAACCCCACACATTTGATATTTTGATACAATTACATTGAGTTTTTTCCATTGCAGACATTTGTGTATGGCCTTCAGGGCGAGAACACTTTGGGGAGTTTTCTAGAGCATGAACGTATTTGGATGGTCCGTTTTGTACCAAGAACACATCTCTCCAAGACTCCAGGCTACAATCACATGACTTCAGGGCGGAATATCCTCAATTACATTCAAACAAATGACCATGGACTTGTCACTTCGGTGTTCGAAGCAAATACGCCACCAAGCCACGGGGGGCCAAAATAAGTCACAAGGTACTGTCCTTGGAGCTGCCTTTCCTTGTGTCTGTTTTCTGAAATTCGCTACAAGTTCTTTCAAACAAACTTCTGCTCAAGACCATCAAGACCTCGAAACGGGGCGCTGTTAATAAGGTCCAAGAAAAGTGTGCAAGGAGCCGTGAGACCTCACCTGAGCTCTTCTGGTTGGTGACCGGCTTGCCTTCCTGAGTCACAGCGTGCTGGAACACATGCTGGGCACCCTGCACCGTGGCCCTCTTCAGGCAGATGTCCAGCAAGTCGTGGGTGGTCCCCACATTCTGGGCAAGTACGAACTGAGGGTCCGAGTTCAGTTTCTGAATCAGAGCAGCCACCTTCTCCGGGTTCAGTCCTGTTGGAAGACCACACGGGATTTGCGACACCAAAAGGGGGCTGAAGAGGGCTGACCCGGGGCTCCCGGAGCCCTGCTCTAACTTCGGAAGACCCTCCGGAGGGGACCCTGGCGGCGGCGAAGCCCTTCACCGGCGCCCTCGCCGCAGGGCCGGCCCCCCCCAAGAGCGCTGCAGCCCGCCCAGAACGCTGCGTTCCCGCCCGCGCCCCCGGGTCCCGGGTCCCGGGTCCCGGGTCCCAGGCCCCGCTGTCCCCGCCGCCGGCCTCCGGCGCCCCCGCCCCCGCCCCCGAGGGAGGACCCGGGAGGGCCCCGGCGGGGAAGAGCGGCGCCTCACCGGCGTTGTTCATGGTGGCCACGGCGCCCGGCTGGGGGACGGTAGTTTCGGGGTTCTCGGGGGGGAGCACCGGAATTACGCGGGGGCTCGCGGCCTCAGCTGCCGGACCTGCCACTCGCAGCCGGAGCGCCGGAAGGAGCGAACCGGCTCGGTGGCGGCGGAGGGCTGAGGCCCGGGGAAACGGGGTCCGCGGAGGGACAAAACTCCCCCTCGCGTTGCTGAGTCAGCGCCGAATGGGCTGGCCCCGCCCGGGGGAGGGCCGAGCGGGCGGGCTCACGATCGCTGCGTGCCGCCTGCGCCCCTGCCCACCTCCGCGTGGCCGGCAGCTGCCCCGCGCGACGCCGGCACCCTGGCCCACGGGGAGGCCGAGCCGCGCCGCGCCGCGCCGCGCCGGCCCGGAGCCCGAACACCCTGGCTTTGGGGAATGCACCCAGGAAGCCTTTCCAGAGCCTGAAGGCAGCTCGAGGCACGAGGGCGGAGCCGAGGGGCTGCAGAATTAACGCGGGGCTTGGGGTGCGTGGGCTCGCCGCGCGCGCACACGCACCCACGTGCACGGAATGTGCCCAGAGGCTCTTCCTATAGGCATCCTTTGCTGACCATTCGCTGCATTTTCGATGGCAACTTGTTGCTTGGATTCGAGTCAGAACCAAGTTCTTGTGTTTGAGGGAAAATTGGAACCAAGCTCTTTCCCACCCACTCAGAAGCTACTACCACGGTTCTACAAATATGCATCTGCTCGTTTCAAGAAAACTGCCCATTTTGGGCTTCATGGAGTCAGTGAGTGTTTCCTGCTTAGCCCAGCATGTTCTGTGGGCTTAACTAAAGGGGAAGCCGGAGGTCAGTAGGATGCATCAACATTGTATTGCCAGGCCCTCCACAGAGCCTGCAGATGGGCGCCCCTGTCCTTTCTGCAGGCTTTCAAGAGAACTCAGCAGTTTTCGAAGGTTTTGAGATTTTCAAGCCCTTTATGTGTTGTTGTTGTTTTTTTGTGTGTGTGTGTGTGTGCTCTGAAATCTCAACCTTGTTTTCTTTTTACGATTTTTTTTTTTTTTAATTTGAGAAAGTGAGCGAGACAGAGAGAGAGAGAAAGAGAGAGCTCAGGAGCAGGGCCAGAAGGAGAGGGAGAAGCAAGCTTCCTGCTGAGCAGGGCGCTGCCAGGCTACACACATCACAGGACCCTGAGATCATGGCCTGAGCCATGGCAAACACTTAACCCACTAAGCCTGCCAGGTGCCCCTCAAACTTTTTTTTAAAGATTTTATTTATTTATTTATTTATTTATTTATTTACTTATTTATTTATTTATTCGAGAAAGAGAGACAGCATGAGTATGAAGGGTAGAGGGAGAAGGAGAGAGAAAATCTCAAGTTGATGTGTGGGGCTGATCCCAGGATTGAGATCATGAGCTGAGCTAAAACCAAGACTCTGGGGCTCAACCAACTGTGCCACCCAGGTACCCCTGAAATCTCAACCTTTAATGAGATTTTGGGATGACGCCCACAGATGATAAGGCAAATAACAAATATATCTGCCTTATTGAAAATCCTTTCTGCTACTCAGAACAGTGAGAAACCTACTGTGGAACCCAGAATCTAGATCCTAGTTTGAAAATCATCGCTGATTCTAAGGAACCCTATTATCTGGAAAAATCCACACTCAGATACAAGTTATTTGAGAAAACACAATTTCTATGTCCCCACAGAGACCTACCTAAAGTTTGGGGATATGACATAACTATCTCCAAAAGAGCCCATCAACTGTCCTATTTTGAGATTCTTCTGATGTCTGAAGAAAAGGAACAGGCTGAAACTATGTTGAAAAAAGTCTTGGCTCTTTCACAAAATGATGTCCAAGCATCCTGCCCAATTCAAGTGACAAAATTTTATTCAATATCTTTCATGTACCAGGCACAGAGCAAGCTGCTGATGATATGGAGATCAACAAAGCTTAAGCTTACCCTTAAGAAATTCACAATGCAGTGGGGAAGATGCAAAATAACCTTTAGACAATCTATACTAGTATACCAGTAGTACTGTAGAACCAATGAGGAGAGAGCCATTAATTAGGGCCAGAAGTGCCTGAAAAAGGGGATGATAAGTGAGCATAATCTTAGAGTGGATGGGATTTTACAAGGAAAAAAACAACACCAAAAAACAGAGGAAGGGCATACAAGGCAACAGCAAAGGCACAGAGCATTAAAACACATGGCAAAATCATGTTGAAGAAACTGTGCATCATAGTCTGATGTGGTTAAGAGAAAGGAAGATGTTGAGCTCAGGGGCAAGGTATAGAACTGGAAAGGTAAGTTTGGTCAGGATATGAAGGGTTTTATATGCCATGCCCAAGCATCTGTAGTTTATTCTATGATTAATTAGGAGAATTGATTTTTAAACAAAGGAGCAATGGATAAAGAAAGAAAGCCAACAAGCAATGAGGAAGATGACTTAGAGGGGACGGATTCTGGAGATAGAGAAAGTAGTTAGGAGAATGTTCCAGTAGTGCCTTTGAGAGACGATCCTTGAACTGAGGAAAGGAAAGAGATACAGATAACCTGGAAGTCTACAGTTGAATGAGAAGCTGGATGGTGGTGTCTAACCCAGAGGGAATATAGAAAAATACATATTTAGAAGTATGTGAGTGAGCAGGTCATGAATTCAGTTTGGGCCTTGGCAAGTTTGGGGCACCCACAGGATCCCCAAGAACAGAATTAGAGGAAGCAAATGAAAAGATGTCTAAAGATTAAGTAAGACATGCACTTCTTGGAACCATGAAAGTCAACAAGGTTGCAGAGTGAAAGAGAATAAAGCAAAAAGGGAATGAGGAGTGAGGATAGTACCCTCATTGACAGCATGCAGTTTTATCTTATTTTATTTTTGAAAAATGTTATTTATTTATTCATGGGAGACACAGAGAGAGGCAGAGACATAAGCAGAGGGAGAAGCAGACTTCCTGCGGGGAGCCTGATGCAGGACTCTCTCCCAGGACCCCAGGATCATGACCTGAGCCTAACGCATATGCTCAACCACTGAGCCACCCAGGTGTCCCTGCATGCAGTTTTATAGGGTGTTTGAGGAACAAGGATGCCAGGCTGAGTGGGGTGAATAGAGCCTGAAGCTCAGTCCAAGCTCTGCTTGCCAAGCCATGCACCCTGGCCCAGGACTGTACTCAGCATATGGTGCATCTTTTACTGTTTATTACAAGGAAGCCATATGAGGATACCACTAATTCTAGAAATAGCAACATTTAAGGAATGGGTGAAGACAGAGGAACCAGCAGGGAAGGACAGAAAAAGCAGACAGAGAGGTAAGAGAGGATATAGAGTGGTATGTCTTGGAATCCAGGAAAGCAAGGAGAAGATAGTGAAGGGGATGGAAAGGTTCAGAGCAGTTGGCTCACCACCAGATCAGAGGTGAGCTTAGAGAGGAGGGCTTTAGCGGAGGGCAGAAGCCACACTGCAGTAAACTGAGGCGGAAGAACTAACTGGGAAGCTCTTTGGGGAGAAAAGGAAATCTTATGTTTATGAGGAGGATGAAAGGCAGGGACCAGTACAGATGATGGATGCCAGAAGTGTATAATCACTAGAACAAGAGCCCAGAAAAAAAGGAGAGATGGAATCACTGGAGAAGGTGGAGGGGCCAGTTTTACAGCTACTGCCACCCTTTTCATGGCAATGATTACATTTCCCCACCCCATGCCCAGAGATTCCTATCATCACTTTGCCAGATCTCCTGCTCTACCCTCATTGTCAGGGTGGCACCCTTAGTACCAGCTTTCCACCCAGCAACTCACACCCAAGTATTCAGCCCCCATGTGAGCACAGAGAAGAAGGGCAGAATAAAACTGGTTTCTCAGTGGGTTCACTCCCAAATGACCCACCCAGAAAGATATTTCCCCAAGAATAGAATTCTTAGGACCTACCCCTCTAACTCCATCCAGAAGAGATGTTGTTAGGGCCAGTGACACCTCATAGAACAAAACAACTGAAACAATTCTAGGATGAAGTCCACAATATTAGAAATGGAAGCCTTTATAACTCCTGTGAAATGATGCCACCTGCCATTGCAGATGTGCCTAGCACCTGCTGCTTCCTTGGGTTCCACCCAGTTAAAGCAAACAGGACCAGTCTCCAAGCAAATTCTACATCCTGGCTCCCTCCTGTGCTGTCCACCAGTATTGACATCTATTGGTCATTTGCTTCCACTGTGATGGAAAAGAACAGATTTTTATGTTGGATGGAAGTCTGGATTAGTATCTAATGTAAGTATTCTGAATTTAAGTGTTGCCCTAGTTAACGCTGAGATTTGCTTTGATCAGAAAGCCTTCTGATAGTTCACCAGACCTGACAGTAAACTTCAGAGGTCACATACTGCTGTTCTGCTGGCCCAAATTCAGCTCCTAGATGTATCATTTGGCCTACATGGTGTTTTAAAATTTTTGAGCCAGTATTTAGAATTGGGAAGTTTTATATACAAATCTGGGCTACTGGCTTCTTTTGAAAATATTTCCCCACAATAGTCATTTCTCTATCAAAAGTGAAAAAAAAAAAAAAACACAAGTTAAGGAGGCTTGCCTCCTTAACATTTTTTTTATATCAAGCTTGTTTCACTCATTTACATTTATTACATTTATTTATATTTGGGGTTTTCATCCCCTTATTTCAGGTGACCTAGGCAGAGTTTGGAAGGACTACTTCTCTCCTTCTTTTTTTTTTTTTTTTTAAGATTTTATTTATTCATTCATGTGAGACACACACACAGAGAGAGAGGCAGAAACACAGGCAGAGGGAGAAGCAGGCTCCATGCTGGGAGCCCCATGTGGGACTCGATCCTGAGACTCCAGGATCACACCCTGGGCTGAAGGCAGCGCTAAACCGCTGAGCCACCTGGGCTGCTCTACTTCTCTCCTTCTATACCCATCCCTACCCTTAACCTGCAAATTCCTGCCTCCCTGAGATGAGTAAAGTTAGCAGGAGCTGACTCAGATAAGGCTTTCAGATACTGGATCTTGGGACTCTTGGGGCCCAAAGGAGCCCATGTCCCTTCACTACACTTTTTCTCCAGATGCACTCATCTGAGTACAGATAATTGGCAACTTCAGGTCTTCTACAGTCTCTGCCATTTCTAAACTCCATGTAGGCTTAATCCAACCCTGTTACCCTTCCTCCAGATTCAGATTTTAAGTGTTTGACATATTTGGCATCGGTTGTAAATCATGTCCATGGTTTTTTTTTAAACATTCTCCATATTCTAGAATGACATTGTTTTATCAGTAATATTATTCCTTCCTCTGGATATGACATTTCTGCCACGCACTCCCTGTTCTGGATGCTACCCATTCACAGAGCATTCCAGGCAGAGGAAACAGCATATGCAAAGGCAAAGAGGCACAAATGGGCTTGAATGTGATTCAGGAGAAGTAAGAAAGTCTGGTCAAGTTTTGTGAGTATGTTATTTATACACATCTGAAATAGTTCATTATAAACTATCAGTAATACCTTGCTGCATGCACAAAATTTGCAGCAACATGAAGCCTTCACGATGTTTAACATTTGTCAGAAATGGCATACTTTCAAAGCTAGTGGTAGCTCAGTAAATCAGAAAGTACTTCTGTGGAAGGAAAGAAAAAAGAAAGAAAGAAAAAGAAAGGAAGAAAAGAAAGAAATGAAGGAAGGAAGAAAAAAAAGAAACTACTTATTCTGTTGCCACATGGAGGAGCCATTTTAGCTAGTAAAATAGTATCTTCCCTTCAATAAATTTACATTTATCATGAAACAGTCTTGCTGAATACTACTGCTAAATAGTCTTGAATTATGGATGTTTTTAACTTTGTGTAAAGTTTCAGGAATGTATCCCTTGTATAAAATTCAACTGCAAACAAAACAAAACAAAACAAAACAAAAAAAACTCAACTGCGGGGCAGCCTTGGTGGTCCAGCGGTTTAGCACTGCCTTCAGCCCAGGGCGTGATCCTGGAGAACCGGGATCGAGTCCCACATCAGGCTCCCGGCATGGAGCCTGCTTCTCCCTCTGCCTGTGTCTCTGCCTCTCTCTGTCTCTGTGTCTGTCATGAATAAATAATTTTTTTTTAAATCTTAAAAAATAAAATTCAACTGCACTAGAATTTGGTGTGGCAAGAGTAAATGACGAGGAAAAGAAGACATATAGGTAGTAAGAAATAAGGTTGAAAAGATCATTTATAGTCAGATTGTGAAGCACTATGAAGGTCATGCATCTTTTATTCGCGAGAATATTACTGTATCTACAAAATTCCCCCAAAGGTAGCAAGAAGACTGGGAGAAAATTATCTTCAAGTAATATTGCCCATAAAAGCAATAGGTTAGTATTATATTTCTCCTTATTTCCTTCCTTCCTTCCTTCCTTCCTTCCTTCCTTCCTTCCTTCCTTCCTTCCTTCCTTCCCTTTCTTTTCTTTTCTTTTCTTTTCTTTCTTTCTTTCTTTCTTTCTTTCTTTCTTTCTTTCTTTCTTTCTTTCTTTCTTTCTCTTTGTCTCTTCCTCTCTTTCTCTCTTTCCCTCTTGTTCTTCCTTTCTCTCATTTATTCAACAGCTTATTGAACTATCTACTATTTGGCAGCTACTGAACTAGGCACTTGAAACACAAAAATAAATAAGATATTGGTCCCTGACCTCAAGAAGCTTCAATCTAGGGATCCCTGGGTGGTGCAGTGGTTTAGCGCCTGCCTTTGGCCCAGGGCGCGATCCTGGAGACCTGGGATCGAATCCCACGTCGGGCTCCCGGTGCATGGAGCCTGCTTCTCCCTCTGCCTCTCTCTCTCTCTCTCTGTGTGACTATCATAAATAAATAAAAAAAAATTTTAAAAAGCTTCAATCTAGTAGAGAAAATTAAAAAACAAAATTGATCATTATTTTTTGATTAATAAAAAAAATATTCAGTGAGTACTGACTATGTGTCAGGCACTGTAGTTAGATAGAGAAATATGCAGGAAAACCAGACAGACAAGGTTCCTGCCCTCATGGTGCTTACATTCCAGTGGGGGAAACGTCATATACAGATGCAGATAATTTCAATACTGATATAAAGAGAGTAAAACAGCATGATGTGATAGTGACTGGTTAGAGGTAGTGGTAGCATAAAAAGCCCCTCTGAGGAAGTGACCATTTGGGCTGAGACTGAATGGCAATAAAGATCTGACCATGTGAGGATCTCTGGGAAAAAGTAGCAAGAAACGAGGAAAATGAAGGCAAGGGCCTCATTAGAGAAATAAGCAGTGGCCAACAAAGTCAGAAAGAACCCAGGTGCTGGGGCACCTGGGTGGCTCAGTGTTTGAGCATCTACCTTCAGCTCCTCTCATGATCCCAGGGTCCTAGGAGTGAGTCCCACATCAGGCTCCCTGCATGAAGCCTGCTTCTCCTTCTACCTATGCCTCTGCCTCTCTCTCTCTGTCTCTCATGAATAAATAAATAAAAATTTAAAGAAAGAAAGAAAGAAAGAAAGAAAGAAAGAAAGAAAGAAAGAAAGAAAGAAAGAAAGAGGGGAGGGTGGGAGGGAGGGAGGGAGGGAGGAAGAAAGAAAGAAAGAAAGAAAGAAAGAAAGAAAGAAAGAAAGAAAGAAAGAAAGAAAAAATGAAAAAATGAACCCAACTTCTTTCTGGCACTGGGATCTGCCATCCTCAGTATTGGCACTGTTCCTGGCCTTGTTCCCCTTGTGCTTACTTCTTCAAGTCTAATGGATAAAAACCTGGCTTTTTCTTACTTCCTTCTAAGAGTTCAGACCATCTTTCTCAGGAGCTTCCAAGAAATTTCACCCTGGATTGTACTGTCTACAATGAGGTCATGTGCCTTTTCCTGAACTGACCATTGATTAAGGGAATGGGATTACCCCTACATCCATCTGGCCTATCCCTAGTGCAATAGTCAATTCCCTAAACTACGTGGCTTCTTTGGAGTGCAGGATGGGTGGGATGGCTGTGGGGCATCAACCTCAATGCTTACTACATCAGTAAGATGTTTAGATTTTATTCTAAGTGCAATGGAAAGGAGCGAAGCACATGTCCTGGTTTATGTTTTTAAGGATACACTGAATGTATATGTAACACATTTAATTAAAAAAACATTAAAATATACATGAAGAATTCCCAACTATAAATAGGAAAAAGACAAACAACTTAATAGGAAAATAGACTCAGTCATTGATTTTGGCCCAGGTCATGATCTCAGGGTCATGAGATTGAGCCCTGCGTCAGGCTCTGTGCTAGGCATGGAGTCTGCTTAAGATTCTCTCTCCCTCTCCCTCTGCCCCTCCTCCCACCGTCTCTCTTTCCCTCTAAAAAAAAAAGAAAGAAAGAGAAAAAGACAAAACAGGCATTTCACCAAAAAAAAAAAAAATTATAACTAGCAAATAAACAGTCATGATAGTAATTCAAAATAAAATTATGATAAGATGCCACTTAATATGTGGACAGGTAAAAATTTTAAAGGTGGGGTGTTATAAAATACTGTTGATAATTCTTACATACAGCTTGTGAAAGCATAAATATTACCACTTTGGAAAACATCTGTCAATATTTATAAAATTGGAGTCGCACACACTCTATAACTCAGCAATTTTATTCTTGGGTGTAATATTCTAAAGATACTCCATCCACTATGGTAGCCACCAGCCACCTGTGGCTGTTTAAAATGTTTTAAATTAATTTCAATTAAATGAAACTAAAAACTCTACTTTCTCAGTCATAGTAGTCACCTTCCAGTGCTCAGTAACTACACATACAATCATATTATATGGTATAGATATGGAACATTTTCATCATCACAGTAAGTTGTATTGGACAACCCTGCCCTGGAGAAATTCTTGTATACGTGCACCGGAAGTCACAGTCAAAACCATTTATCTGAGCATTGTTGGTGATTGCATAGCACCTGGAAGAATTCCAATAGTTCATCAACAGTAATTTGCATGAATTGTGACATTCATACAATTGAACACTGCACAGAGTGAAAATCAACATGGATGAATTTCAGAAACAATGTTGAGTGCAAAAAGCAAATTGCAAAGCAAATGGCATGCAAATCTCAAGATTCAAAAACAAGCAAATTTAAATAATGTATTGTTTAGAGATGCCTACATGGCAAAGGAATTAAAAAATAAAAACAAGGGATACCTGGGTGGCTCAGCAGTTGAGTGTCTGCTTTCGGCTCAGGGCATGATCCCAGGATCCGGGATCGAATTCCCCATCAGGCTCCTTGCAGGGGGCCTGCTTCTCTCTCCTCCTCTCTCTCTCTGTCTCTCATGAATAAATAAATAAGATCTTTTAAAAAATAATAATAAAAAATAAAAACAGGGTCATCTGGGTGGCTCAGCAGTTAGGTGCTTCTGCTTTCAGCTTGGGGCGTGATCCTGGAGTCCAGGGATCGAGTCCCACATCAGGCTCCCTGCATGGAGCCTGCTTCTCCCTCTGCCTGTATGTGTCTCTGCCTCTCTCTCTCTCTCTCTCTGTATCTCTCATGAATAAATAAATAAAATCTTTAAAAAAAAATAAAAACAAAAATAAAAACAAAAACAAAGGAAGGGGCATCCAGCTGGCTCAGTCCGCAGAGCATGGGATTCTTGATCTGAAGGTTGTGAGTTTGTTGGGTGTAGAGATTACTTAAAATAAAATCTTAAGAACAATTAAAGAACAAGAGAAAATTAAGCACCATATTCAAGATAGTGTTTACCTTTGGGAAAGAGACACAGTCTGCTTCAAAGGTATAGGCAATATTTTATTTCTTAAATTGGTAGCTGTTCACTTTATTCATTATACCTAATTTTATACATTATCTATATTTTGTATATATGAAAGGTTTCTTCTTAAAAAGATTACTCTAGGGGCACCTGGGTAGCTTGTTGGTTAAGCATCTGACTTTGGCTCGGGTCTTGGGATTGAGCCCTGCATCAGGCTTCCCTCTCAGCAGGGAGTCTGCTTGTTCCTCTCCTTCTGCCTCTTCCTCATGCTCGATCTCTCAAATAAATAAATAAATAAAATCTTTAAAAAAAGATTATCTGTAGTGTAAGTGATAGATTGAAGAGAGACAGGAATGTAAGCAGGAAACCTGTTAGATGACAAGAATTTGTTCAGGCAAAAGGTGAATGGTGACATAGATCTAGAAGGCAGCCATGGAGAAGAAAAAGAAGTAGATATATATGGGATATATTTTGGAGGCAAATCACCCTAGCCCAAACCAACTCTAAGCCTGATCCTAACCATTATGCTCTGGTAGAGGTTTGCACCATGTAATGTAGAGCATAGAAAAGGAATATCTAAGTTAGACTAGGAGCTTCGTGGAAGAGATGACAGATCATCTGAGTTTGGGACAATTAGGAGTTCCTTAAGTGATGATTGAGGAAAGGCATTCTAGGTGGAAGTAAGATTTATTCAAAGATCTTAAGGCTAAAAGTTGCTGTTTGGGAACTGAGAACACTGAACATAGCTCAAGCTAAGAGTAAAGGCAGGAGTCAAACATGGAGGGTCAACTGTGCCCACTGAGAGGTTGAGACCTTATTCTGAAAATGCAGGAACACTGCCTCCATTTTCTTTCCCTTTGCTGGGAAGAAAGGAAGATGCCTGTAAACAACAAAGCAGAGCACTGATACAATGCTCTCAGATAATCTAGCCACAGGAGGTCCTGATTAAGCTGCTCTGAAAAATGCTTCTCCTCATGCCAATTATCTTTATAAAATGATCACCAAAACCTAAATTTTGTCGAATTACTAAAAGATTAAAATGAAGATGAAAGGAAAAAATAGGCATAATGGAAGAGAACATGATAGAGATGAAAAAGAAGAAATTAGATCTGAGAGAACATAATTAAATATCACTGGAAGAAGACATACAGCTGGCTAACTGACACATGAAAAGATACTCAACATCACTCATCATCAGGGAAATCCAAATCAAAACTACAATGAGATTACCTCCTCGTCCCTGGCTAAAATTAACAATACAGGGGGAAAAAACAGGTGTTGATGAGGATGCAAACTGAAAAGGGTACCCTTTTACACTGTTGGTATGAATGCAAAGTGATGCAGCCACTCTGGAAAACGGTGTGGAGGTTCCTCAAAAAGTTAAAGATAGAACTACACTATGACCCAGCAATTGCACTAGGTATTTACCCAAAGAATACAAAGATACTGATTTGAAGGGACACATGCACCCTGATGTTTATCAGCAGCATCATCAACAATAGCCAAATTATGGAAAGAGCATAAATGTCCATCAACTGATAAATGGTTAAAGAAGTTGTAGAATATATATATATATATATATATATATATATATATATACACATATATTTTCCAACCACTGAGCCAAACAGGCAGCTCTGATTTTTTTAAAGAATCTATTTATTTGAAAGAGAGAAAGAGTGATCATAAACATGAACAGGGAGGAAAGAGAGAAGCAGGCTCCCTGTAAGCAGGGAGCCCAATGTGGAGATCAATCCCAGGACCTGGGAATCACAACCTGAGCTGAAAGCAGAAGCTTAGCTGACTGAGCCACTCAGATGCCCTGAAAAGCCAATTTTTAATGTTAAATAAGAAACGCAGCATGGAGTAAAGGTTTGAAGCCCATTAAATCTGATTTTAGTCTCAACTACTATTTATAGGCATAAAGAATCATTTAAACTGAGTGTCTATTTCCTTTTCTGAAAAGTAAGATACTAGTTATAATAGCCAAAATTGAGTGAGTGCTTATTATGCCAGTCTTACATGTACAAATCTTTGTTCCTTTATTTCCTCATTTACAAAATGCGGATAGTTATAGAAGCTACATCCTAACTCAGGGTCATGGTAAAGATTAGATGATCTGAAAGGATAGGTAATTTATACAGCATCACATAGCTAGTGAAGTGGTAGAGTTAGGATTTATACCCAGGTAGCCTGATTCCAGAGACTAAGAATATAAGCTTGAAAGATAAAGTGTAAATGAAAGCATTTTGAAATTCAAGTACTTTAGGTGCACCTGGGTGGCTCAGTGGTTGAGCATCTGCCTTTGGCTCAGGACATGATCCCAGAGTCCTGGGATCAAGTCCCACATCAGGTTCCCCACAGCGAACCTTCTTCTCCCTCTGCCTATCTATGTCTCTGCCTCTCTCTGTGTTTCTCTCATGAATAAATAAAATCTTAAAAAAAAAAAAAAGAAAAAAAGAAACTCAAGTGCTTTAGACATGTCAGCCTAAACAATAAACCTGCAGATTTATAAATTATTGTGTGTCGTATGTCATTTTTCAATTTGCAACAAAGCAACCATTGTGGATATTCAATTTGTGGATGGTTTAGGTTTATGGGTGCTTTTATTTTAGGTTTTGACAAATGAGATAAAATCAGGAAGTTTGTCTTAGGCATTTACATATAACACTTACATGTTATGCTTTTACACTGGCCCATTTTAATTTGTCTGACAAAGTAGAAAATCATGAAGACCACGCAACAAGACAAAGAAGGATCAATGGCAGAAACCTTAGATGATTAATAGCATTACAGAATCATAAAATAAGTTATGCCCGCATTTAGAGTAATCAAAGGAGATTGTACAGAAATCTCTAGCAGAAATATGAACTTGGGGGATCCCTGGGTGGTGCAGCGGTTTGGCGCCTGCCTTTGGCCCAGGGCGTGATCCTGGAGACCCGGGATCGAATCCCACGTCGGGCTCCCGGTGCATGGAGCCTGCTTCTCCTTCTGCCTATGTCTCTGCCTCTCTCTCTCTCCCTCTCTCTCTCTCTCTGTGACTATCATAAATAAAAAAAAAAGAAATATGAACTTGTTAATAAATCAGTAAATATTTTCTTAAAAAGAAATATAATACATGTCTCAAATGGGGGCAAAGTCCTGTAGCTTAGTAATTTCCAAGTGAGCCAAGTTTGTTATTAAACACTTTTATGAGTACCATAACTATAAAATTCAGGAAGTCAAGGCTATACTTCTTTAGCAGAAGCAAAGTTTATACCCTCTTGGGTGGAATGTTTTAAATTATGCCCTTGAGCTGCCTATAAAGCCTACAAATGACAGAATGAAAAATGACCTGTTTGGGGCTGAGAATCTGTTGCAAAAGAAGCATACAGTTTGCAAAATGCCATACAAGGAAGTATAGGGCCTCCGAAGAAGTGTTTCATTATCAAATCATTTAATATGAGGACTCACAGGATCTTAGAGATTATCTTTTGGTCTAGAACCTCAGTTTAGAATCTCTGGAAGATTATGGGACACCCTTGAACTGAGCAGCTCATTAGTGGCCGAGCCAAGAAAGGAGGCCTTTTTTTTCCCCAAAGCAACTGTTCATACATCTGGTAGTTTCATGTACATCTGATAGCTAAAACTCTTCTATGAGCAATGTTGAATATACACAGCAGAGTTGCATCACAAACTACAGAATTCAGTGACCTCCTTCAGCACCAGTCAGGATGGATGATACAAATGGGTTTTGGTGTTACTCAATTAAGTTCCAAAGTCAGGCAAAAAATGGATTATAACCAATATCCTTGGAAATTCGTTAGGGAAGCATCACTTCCAAGACCCAAACAGCTCCTCTTCATCAGCATAGCAGAGTGGGTTTTCATTCCAGGATGGGAAGAGATTGCTGTTTCTTTGGTTGAGAACCAAATTAAGTAGTTGGCTTGCTTTAGGAGCCATGTTGTAAGATAAATGCACATCCTTGAACACTAGACTCATCCTCAGCTCATGAGATGCTCACACTTTAGGAACCGTGAAGAAACTAGAACTGGCTGGGAGAGCTGATTCTCCTCCTCATCCTCTGCTCACGTCAGGGCGCAGGTTCTTTGCATTGAAAGGCCAGCCTCTCACAGGCACTTCTACATTGTTTTCTTTCCTCCTCTTCTACTTTCTCCCACCTTCTTTTCCTTCCCCCCCACCCTTCCTCACCTCTGCCCTTTTTGTCCATTCCCCCCTCACTCTGACACTCTACATCTACTTTTAACCTGAATTCAAATGTTAAGTGTAATAGGGTTTAAATCAGTCTATGTATGTTTGTTCCTGCCATATAGGAAGTACTGTGCCAGTCAGTTTTTTTTTTTTTTGCCAGTCAGTTCTTAATGTAAAGGTAATTTTTCCTAGTGGTTAAAAACTCAGAAACCATACTACCCAGGTCTAAATCTGGTTCAGCCACTAATAAGCTGTGTGACCCAGGACACACAGGACTTAAATTCTCTGTGCCCTTGTTTTCCTCTCCTGTATAATGGGTATGATAAAAATAGGATCTTTGTTGTGTGATTGTTATGAGGATTAAGCGAATTATCATATATTTAAAGTGCTTAGGACAGGGATGCCTGAGTAGCTCAGCAGTTGAGCATCTGCCTTCAGCTCCAGCTCCGGCTCTGGCTCTGGCTCCGGCTCCGGGTGTGATCCTGGTCCCGGGATGAGTCTCACATCAGGCTCCCTGTGGGGAGCCTGCTTCTCCCTCTGCCTATGTCTCTGCCTCTCTGTGTGTCTTTTATGAATAAATAAATAAAATCTTTTTTTACAAAAGTACTTAGGACACAGCAAGGTAGGTACATAGAAGAGTGTATCTATTGTTTTGTGATGCCTGGATATTTCAGGTTACCTAGACTAGGAACTCAATTTTGACAGTTCCGAATAATTGTGTATGCTAGTTTAGTTTCTCCTCTTCTGTCTCCCTTCTTCCTGGCATACAGTGATCACTTACAAGGCTCGGAGGGCTGAATGACTGTCCTGTACAAAACTGAAAGCAACAGCAGTACTGACACAGAGCCCAAAGGCAGGGTGATAAGAGGGGGTGACTCTTCTTACTAGTTGTGTGACCTTGGACAGATGACTTTAACCTTTGAACGTTAGTATCTCTGGTTGCAAATCATATAGGAAAAGAGCACTACCTATGTCACAGAGTGGCTATGAGGATCAAAAAAGATACATGTACCAATGTTCCATAAATTATTAGGTAGCATGAAAGTATAACAAATTGTTATTAGTAGCCATAATTTAAGTAGAGGCTGAGGCTATTGTTGTTGCTATCATGAGTGTCTGAAGAAATCAAGACAACTATTTCCTGAATTTCCACAGCAATACTTTACCATAGGAATCTGTTGGCAGGGGTGACAGATCTCCACAATTTTTTTCTTAACATGTGCATAATTCTCTGAGAACTCAAGTGTCGGGGAATTCACAGTAGTGTCCTCCATGTCTTTCCATATTCTGTCAGTGAAAACTACCCGTGCTCTATGTTGTTTGCTCTGGAATCACCTTGTGTTGCAGAGATAGGCTCTTGAAGAAAGCTCTCCAGAGTGTTAAAGAGTTTGTGGTACACTATGGATGCCCTATTTCTTTAAAGATGTGTTGTCTTCTTTAAAGATGTGAGTTTGTTCAAAGGGGAAAATGTGATTTTCATTTCAGGCTTGTCAGCATTTTAAATAATGCAGGGTCTCTGATAGGAGGGAATGGGGATTATGATTAACTTGTGCCTGATATTAAGCATCATTTCATTAAACTAGATTAAATTGTCTCTTGATTTCTTATTATAATGAAATGCCTGCATTAGTCAGGATAGGCTGAGTTATGCTGCAGTAGCAAATTAATCCTAAAGCCTAGTGGTTTTAATACAAGGGTCTATTTCTCACTTACCTGTGAACAGGTAGCTCTGTTCTACATAGCTACTCAGAATCCCAGGCTGGCAGATGCTCTAACATCTCTCCACAGTTGCCATGTCAGGGAAAAAAGAATCTAAAGAACATGCACCCATTCTGCTTTGCTTTGCCCAGAACTGACACTGTTATTTCTACCCATAGCCCCTTGAATAGGACTAGTCATATGGACTATCTAGTAGCGGGCAGGGAAGTGTGAGAAGAACAAGGATATTCAGTTAATGATAAATATCTTTGCCACGACCCTCAAGCCCCCAGTCAGTAAGATGCTCTCAGTCACATTCCAGTATCTTTACCCCTGTCCCCTACCCCAGGACAGTGCAGTGTAGAGAAGCAGTGTGGACTGTGAAGTCAATTTGAGGCCACTGAATCCCAACTCCACCCTATTCTAATTGTGCAAGTTGGAACAAGCTATTTTGTTTCTCTAATCCTCAATTTCCTCATCTATAAAATGAGGATTCCAACGCCTACCTTTTAGGATTGTTGCAATGATAAGAAATTATCTAGGCAAACCCTTTGGCAAAGAGTAATACTCATTGATTATAATCAGAAGAAGAAGGAGCAAATATTTAGGGCAGCAATTCTCAGCTCCAGTGCTGCAACACCGCAAGACATATCGAATGATGTCAAGGAGTGTTGTAACATCTTCAAGATGCTCCCCAAATAAGTTTGTTTTAAATTCCCTTTACTTACTCAAATAAATTGTCTATAGGTCACTAGAAGTAGGATTGGACATCATTCTTGGTGACATATGAGAGAAGTGAAGTTTGTCTTTATTATTCAACCTTTGCCCCTTCTTTGATATCCTCTCCCCTATTCCAGGCCCCAGGCTTTGGATCAGCCCAATAGGAATCCCATCTTAGCCACTCCCTATAAGTTAGTTAGCTCCATTAAAGTTGGGACAGCCATGAGTATTTTGTAAGGGTTGTTTACAGGATCAAATAATGCAGGTAAAGTCCTCAGCACGATATAACTAACTGTCCTCTGGCTTACTTCTTCATGGTCATGCCTGAGCTTTGGAGAAGAGGATAGGAGTGAAAATTACAAGAGCTGTTTCATAAAAATCTCCACGAAATAATGAAAGCCCAAGACAATGCTGGGTTGTAACTTAACTAACAGAGATCAGCATGTATTGGGGTAAGAGGATTCTTCTACTCCTAGACATCCAGGATTTAAATTTAAAATTTTTTTTAAAGATTGTATTTATTTATTTGAGAGAGACAGAGGGAGCACAAGCAGGGGGAGGAGCAGAGGGAGAGGAACAGCAGACTCCATGTTGAGCATAGAGCCTGAAGCAGGGCTTGATCCCACAACTGTGAGATCATGACCTGAGCAGAAACCAAGAGTCATATGCTTAATCAACTGAACCACCCAGGGCACTCCCCGCCAAATTTTTTTAAGTAAGAAAATTACACATTTTATTTTTTTTTTTAAAGATTTTACTTATTTATTCACGAGAGACACAGAAAGAGAGAGAGGCAGAAACACAGGCAGAGGGAGAAGCAGGTTCCATGCAGGGAGCCCGACGTGGGACTCAATCCGGGGTCTCCAGGATCAGGCCTTGGGCTGAAGGTGGCGCTAAACCGCTGAGCCACCAGGGCTGCCCAAAAATTACACATTTTAATTCAGAGTTCTGACTTCTCTTAAAGAATCAGAAAATCTGTGCCCGATGGTAGCAATTAACCCTTTTTTAGACAAAGTTGTGTTCTCCATTTGCCACTGTTCCCACCACTTCCTATTGTTTTACCACTTGCCTATTCCACTGAACTGCTTAACCTCTGTAAGAATTTGACTTTATGACCTCCTGCCAGTAAGTTCAGGAAGTTGGTGATGGTGGCCATAACAGGGGTAAAATTGGCAAAGGAATTTGTAAGCTATTTTCAGTGATTCAAAAAACCTAATGGCAGTGATTTTATTATTAACCTATAAAAGATTGCCCAGGTTAATTAAGTCAAGCACCAGATTTCTTTGCTTTGAAATGGAATTACATCAACTGAGTAATTGTGTTGTAATCATAAAAGAAGTTCAGACTGGCAAGTAGCTATCACTGATGTTTTATTTATTTCTTTATTTTAATTTGAGTAGGCTTCATACCCAGTGTGGAACCCAATGCAGGGCTTGAACTCATAATCCTGAGATCAAGACCTGAGCTGAGATCAAGAGTCAGATGCTTAACTGACTGAGCCATCCAGGCACCCCAATATCACTGATGTTTTGAAAATTGGGAAAGCAGATTATTATTACCTAATAAATTCAGGTGCTTGATAGACCAGTTTTGTTTTGTTTTGTTTTGTTTTGTTTTGTTTTGTTTTCAAAAAATGGGGCCCTAGACGGAGAAAAATAATTATTGTAAAAGGTTCCTCTATTGATAGAGGTGGAGAAGATAGCAACTGATAGAAAGGTGGAGAAGATAGCAACTGGCTTTGTCTGTCACTTCTCCACTGGTATTTGTCAAAAACAGACTATTAATGTTGGAATTTCAAGTAGCTTATGGTAGATAGAGAAGACACTTAGGGAAAGGTTATGGGGGCTTCTTTTAAGTTCTAGAATTTCATGACCTTTTAAGTCAGGTTCTAGGCTGAACTTCTCATTTTAAATAAGAGACACAGTTTGGGGCTGCTTGGGTGGCTCAGTTGACTAAATGTCCAACTCTTGATTCTAGCTCAGCTCATGATCTCAGGCTCATAAGATCCAGCCCCACCTCAGGCTCTTGCTGGGTGTGGATTCTTTTTCTCCCTCTCCTTCTGCCCCTCATCCCCCTCAATAATAATAATAATAATAATAATAATAATAATAATAACACACAATTTTTATTTTTATTTTTTTAATATAGATTATTTATTTATTTATTTATTTATTTATTTATTTATTTATTTATGATAGACACACACACACAGACAGAGAGAGAGAGAGAGGCAGAGACACAGGAGGACAAAGAAGCAAGCTCCATGCTGGGAGCCTGATTTGGGACTCGATCCCAGGACTCCAGGATTGCTCCCTGGGCCAAAGGCAGGTGCCAAACCACTGAGCCACCCAGGGATCCCCCAGACACAATTTTTAATAAAGGCTCTGTGTTTTTTTCAAAACCGAAACAAAATGAAATGCAGTGACTGTTTATGATATTGCCATGCTCTGTTAAAACCACTTAATGTCCCTTGTCTGTGCTAATGTACAAGGTCACAGTAGTTTATAAGGGTGAAGAGATTCTCTACTGATGACCTGTAATACTTAAGGATTGCCATATGTCCTAGAACAAAGCTGATTCATAATTCTACTAGGTAGGGCAAAGGTATTACGTTTTCATTTTTCTTGCCAACTCCTTTCAGCATTTAACTAAACTATTTGGGAATCTTTTGAGCATCACATGCATTAACATGAAATTTAACATGAAAATTAATCCTAATCCTTCTTCTAATTCAACCTCCTTATTTTCCAAAGGCCCAAGAGAGCTTAAAGGACTTGTCCAAGGTAACACAAGCAAGACTGGAATTCGGGTCTCCTGATTCCAAGACCAATTTAATAGGTTTTCCCCATTTCCCATTCCACTTTAAACTATCCCAATCATTGCCTGAGATCTAGTTTTTTCCATGTAGTCTCTGGAATTCTCCTTAATTGTCTAAACTTTCAGATTTTCACAATCCTCCTACTTTGTTCTTACACTGTTTTCACAAGGCTTCCAAATTCTACTTTGAGAAATCCTGAATGAGGAGCAAGATCTGAAGGCTTCCCCACAAAAACCTGCTGGGGCCTCCAGGAAGACTGAAAAACCTGTAAGTCCCAGTCTTTAATGGTCTCTCCATTCCATGCAGAAGGTTCCAAGGAAGCAGAGAGAAGCCTAACAAGGAGGATGTGTCTGGGTCCCTCTTACACACAACACTGTTGGGATTTCATACAATCTGCTCATTTCCTCTCTGCTTCCGTGTCAGTGAGAAACTTTTAACCACTTGGCTGATAGCAGATCTCTTGCTTTCTCTCTTGCTGTGGCACATTTAGCTACTGCAATATTAGACCAAAAATTCTGGTTTTTTCCCCCTAAGTTAGAGGGTGAGCACAGCAGATATCAAAGGTGGTTCTGAGCAAGAGGGCTTCTTCTCCTAACCCATCCCACTGTGTGGGACAGCAAAGCAGAGATTCTCAGGGAAAGAGAATGAAGAAATAATGGAAGTAGTGAAGGTTGATGATAAATCAGAAGAGCTGCAATTTATAACAGAGGTATACGAGAAGAGTATAGGCTGATTCATAATTAATGTTGCTGGATCTAGGCAAACAACTGTGCCAAAAGGGCAAAGGCTGCTTTGTGTGCAGAGCCGTTGGCTAGCCCATGTCCCCGGCAGTTTTCATCTCCATCCCCACATAGAGCTTACAAAGTCAGCGACTGTGTCACCAAACCAGGATGAGATGAGAAAAATAAGGACATATGCTGACTTTTTCATAATGCTAAATTTATTCTGTTTAAAGGAATGCCTTATATTCTGAGATTATATCCATCCTTTTTTTAGTCCTAAAACATTTCATTTATGAGACGACAGTGAAAGTAGATGATAATTGATATTATTTATGTACTTCTTTGGCAACTCAAAAATTGATCACTCTATGTTCAGCTCTCCTTTCCATTTTGGTATTGCACTTATTCATGAAACCCAAATGTCTGCCCATTTCCTACCTAGAAAAATACATACTAAATGGTAAACGGTGACCAAGCTTTTTGGAGCAAACCTCCATTAAATAACATATGCTTCAAGGAGAAGACAACAGAATCTTACTTTTCCTTCTTAATAGTTTTCTCCATAAAAATGTTCTGCAAGAATATCAAATTAGTCATCACAGCTACTGTTAAGTGCCTAATGAAACACTTCTTCATAACCTCTGACAATTTGACAGGAGTGAATTTAATAATAACAATAAATACAGATGGGACTACATTAAATCAAGGAAGTCCTGATGCAAAACTCTTGTTGTGTTGGATGGCATCTCAGCTTTCTCATCTGAAATGAACCAAGAAATCAATTATAATGATGATCATGGCAATAAGAAAAAAAATTCAAAACAAAATCCACACTCTCGGAAAGAATGCCTTCGTTCTTTTTACTGACTGCTTACTTCTCCAAGGCTGGGGCCAACAGAGTAAAAGGAAGCCCCACAGAGAAGGCAGTGTTCAGAATGAGGACTGTTGCTTCTGACGTCGTTGTGAAGGAGAAGCCGCATGGCTTCCCCCAGGGTCAGCCCTCTCAGTCATTTACATTATGTAGCTATACAATGCAGGAGCTGGACAGTAGCCCAGAACTTCCTAAGTGGAAAACAGGCTTAAGAGCAAGGGTAGTATTCTCAGTTCTAGGCAACCTTCCAATGGAGCCTCACCTGTCTTCTTCTAAAGTAGAGGCAGATTCTCCTCCACCCTCCATTCTAATCTGAACCTCTTCACCTCCCAGCACCTCCCATCTCAGGAGGAGTTTGCCCAGGATGGGCTTTATGACACACACCACTGTTACCTGTCTGCTCATGGAAAATCATTGGCCCCAGCCCAGAGTACTTACAAAGCGGTTTCTCTTTGAGGATCTTCATTCTTTATGCAGAGCTAAAAGCAAACACAGGGGCAATGAGTTTGCCTGCTTTTCTAAGGCTGTAGATAAACATTTTGAATGTATCAATGTGGCTCAAGGGATAGGAAGCCCAAATGTCTGTTAATCTCCTACCAAGAAAAGTACTCATCAATACAGAGGTAGCTGGAAATATAGAACCTCTGCACTGGTGCAGGTCTTATGTCTTTGGCCATACTAATTATTTCTACTGATCCTACAAAGATGTAATTCTTAAACCAAAATGCTTCCAGGATTCTTAGGTAGTTGAATATTTCTTTTTCCTTTCCTTTTCTTCCTTTCTTCCTTTTTCTTTTCCCAGGAAAAAATTTTGCTTTGGATTGGCACCAGGGGGTGGGTGAATTTCTTCTTGGGAGACGTTGTTCCCCTGAATCACACCCAGTTACCATATGTTTCAAGAACACCTCTTGCTGCATAACTAACAGCCTAGATCATACAGGTCTTTCCTTAGAGGCTTTCTGCCACATTTGCCTCCCTTTGGCACTGGGTGGAGCCAAATGCATGGCATTAACCTATGCATACACATACTCGGCATCAAGCTAACTGACAAGGTTAACCCTTCAACAATTCAAACTTTAGCTCATTACTACCAGGGACTGTGGCTATACTCAGAGGTGAACTGCTGTTCAGTGTCACTTTTTTCATGCAGATCTCTGAATCCACAGTAGATGTTTCTCTGTATGTTTATTTATTGTACCAAAGGTACCATAGCAACAATAAAGGGAAATTTAAAAGAAAGAAATATCAGCCCCAAATCCCCTATTCCTAACACCACAGCTATTTTCATACAGGTTTTGTCCATATGTATTTCCATTCTTTGCTAAAGCTGTATTCATCATATGTGTGCCATTTTATTCCTTTGAGCTACTTCCATTTTGGTCTTTGGAGAGACCAGATTGTCCAACTATGGTTCCCAACTCTATAGTCATTTAGATAGCCAGTTTCCTGACTGGATTTAGATGAATTTATACCTCAATAGCTTAGAATATTTAGATACCTTCATTATTCTTTTTCTTCTAGCAATCAGTCCAAAGCACAATGTCAGAAAGACCACAATACATGCGGCAATAATGGGTTCTTTTGGCACAGTCACAGCTCTATCTGTTGGAAATGCAAACACAAGGAATAGCAACTAACATTTACATGAGTCTAATTTACGTACTTCTATGTCCCAGCCATGATGCCTTGCACTTCACATATATCATCCTCTTAATTAAATCCTTCAAACAAACCCAATAATACCTACCCAAGTTTTACTCTCTTATTGGTAACCAGATTTGGTATTTTTTCCTTCATATTTATTAGGCAAGATAATCCCAACACATAGGATAAACGCTTGTGCTCAAGATCTGTGCTTTCACTTCTAGCTTTGTGTGGCCTCATTTAGAAACTACTCTACTGAGCTATGAAGCCCGGAGAGGTTCATGGCAAACATAGTTAGCCTGAGCACCAGCAGCAGAGCACTTAAAGCTGTGAAGGCAGCCCACAGCCAAGAAAATAATAGAGCAGGAAAAAATAAGAAAAACAAGTTGGTTTGGAAGAGCTCCACCCAAAACAGGATCCTGCCCACTTGAAAGCCAATTTGCCAAACTAGCATCCAGCTTGCCATATGAGTTGTGTATATATATATTTTTTTATATCACGGAGCACTTGTGATTCCTTCGTAACCAAGAGGGATGATATAATTCCCTAATCTCTGCATGTAATTTTACAGCCGGTTAGAATGACAGGGCCAGGGGACTCCTGGGTGGCTCAGTGGTTGAGTGTCTGCCTTTGGTTCAGGTCATGATCCCAGGGTCCTGGGATCAAGTCCTGCATCAGCCTCCCCGCAGGAAGCCTGCTTCTCCCTCTGCCTCTGTCCTCTCTCTCTCATGAATAAATAAACAAAATCTTTGAAAAAAAACACACACACAAAAGAATGACTCGGCTAGGGGTCCCTACCAGCCATGCTTTTGTGGAGAGGTGAATAGCCTCAACTTCAATAAGCTGCCTCTTCTACCCCTTCTATCCTAGGAGTACTTGGGTTATTTGTGGCTTTGGTTTTTAAAGCAAGCGGCCCCTGGGCATACTGTCACTCTGCAGGACAAATTACTGAACACGCCAGTAATCACAGTAATGGGCATTGAACTGCAGTGGCTCTTCCTCCCCACCAGCCACTGTGTTTGTGTCCCAGATCTCCCCGAAGGGGGAGGAAATAAGCCCAGTGGTCACATAGTCCAACACTTCTGGCAGGGGTTCAGTTGGCTTCCTAGGAACTAGCAAGAAAGGCAATGAGTGGGCACAGGGAAGCAAACGACAAAGTGAATAATATTCTAACAAGAAAGAAGAGCCTCAGCTTGCTTGGCTGCTCTGAGCATATTGGCCTCGGACCAGAAAATGTGTGCATGAGCATTTTCTGCATCTGCTGTGCCAGGTATCTTGCCTTTCTCTTTTTTGATTTTTTCAGAAAAATAAAATTCTGTTTCAACTGATCCATATGATCCAATTAGAACAAGAAGGAACTTATTAAATGTACCCAAACAGAGGCTTTCTTTTTCTTTTTTAAGATTTTATTATTTATTTGAGAGAGAGAAAGAGCACAGAGGGAGAAGGAGAAGCAGACTCCCCACTGAGCAGAGAGCCTAACAGGGGGCTAGATCCCAGGACCCCAAGATCACAACCCAAACCAAAGGCAGAAGCTTAACCCACGGAGCCACCCAGGTACCTCAAATTTTCTAACCAGAAAATTAACTTAGCTTGCCCAAGTTTGCAGATGACATCATCTGATATGTCTCTCAACTTCATAATTGAAGTTTTAACATGAAAGCAAACTTTAACGATTTTTTTAGTATGCCTGTATATTCAGCAACTAAAATTGACAGTTAAGGGTCTTAATAAATGTTTTTTTCAAATTAGAAGAGATGTTATCTAAGAAAACTTGACTACTTTAATCAAACTTTCAGAATCTGTATCAAAAAAACAAGTTATTTTTGAACTTGGATTCAGTTAATAGCAGCAAAGAATGATTGACAGCCTTGACTACTGCCAATTTCTATCTCACACTGTCCTGCTTGTTTCAACACCCGAAAATTTCCAGGGCTGGGGCACTGCCTAAAAAAGCCCTCAAGACTCAACATCCTCTACGGGTCTTCTGTGCTGTGCTTAGACTGCGGCTTTCTTTATCCTGGTACCAAGATGGTTGTTCCTATTTCAGTCATCACAGCTGCATTCTTGAGAGTTTCTTTTCATGCTGCTCACCTCAAGGTCAATTTTTGCCACAATCACCAGTGGTACGTGGAGGTGGGGGAACACTGGTCTGCATTCCGTTTGCTCTCTGACCTCATTTCTTTCTACTGTCTTCCTTGCTTTCTCTGCTCAGGTCCCCTTTCTCTTCTTGTATGAATGAGAAATATGAGGAGGGAAGAACACTTGGAACTTCATTTGTTCCCTGTTATTAATTGCAGGTGTGAAGAATCTGGGTAGATGGAGCATGAAGCCAAGAGAAAGACCTTTCAGGAACCATCTTCCCCCTCCCTCCTTACTGCTTAGCCTGTAGATCACAATTTCAGGGATAAGAATGATTTTAGAGATTCATTTTCTTATCTATTTTATCTTTCTCTTGGTGTTTCTGACTTCTCTTTCTGGTTGTCATTGGCTGTAAACTCAAAAGTCCAGTTCCAACGAACCTTGTTGCCCAGGAGAATTCATGAAAAGTACTCCTCCCTAAACGCTGATCAGAATTGTCCCCCCACTTGTTTCTAAAAAGGACCTTTACTCAAAAAGCAGTGTTTCATATGGAATGGGCATCCCAAATGGAAGATTTGGAATTCTTAGTGGAAATTCCTTAGATAGGGATGACTCACTAAAGAAAATCATAGCTACTAATCACAACTGTCATCATCAATTGCCACAAAAACATTTATGAAAACCTATTCTGACTTTTTGCGAGTTACCATTACTTAAAAAGAGAGTTACCAGAGAGAGAGAGAGAAAGAGAGAGTTACCTTTGACGATGAGGTGAAAGTCCTTGGTCTCCATTTGCAGAGATGAATTTGCAACACAGCTGTAGGTTCCATTGTCAGATTTCTTGACTTTGGTGATTGACAGTTGAAGAGACTCACTTGTCTGGTGGACTTGGTGATTTTTCTCTAAATTCAGGATATCACTATTTCTGTGCCACATCATTTGAGCCTGGGGGTTGGATCTCACATTGCAAACCAACTTCACATCACTGCCTTCCTCAACTGTTTGGAAGTCGTCTCCACTTAGAATAGGAGGAACTGCAAGACTCAAGCATTTAGGTTGAATTAGCAGATAAGCAGTAATTTACTATCAGTGTTCAAGATTTCCCTTCAGTCCATCTCATGGAGTAATTCATTAATTTGACAAAAATTTATTGAAGGGCACCTGGGTGGCTCAGTGGTTGAGGGTCTGTCTTCAGCTCAGATCATGGTCCCAGGGTCCTAGGATCAAGCCCCACATTGGTATCCCCGCAGGAAGCCTGCTTCTCCCTCTGCCTATGTCTCTGCCTCTCTCTCTCTGAGTCTCTTATGAATAAACAAATAATTTTTTTAAAATTTGTTGAGCATCTACTCTGTGCCAAGTGTTGGACTAGGAACTGGGGATACAATGGTAAATTATATACATCCAGTTCCAAACCTCGTAGAACTTTTATGTGGTACAGAAGATAAACCATGAAACAAATGTATATAATAATGAATCTGGGGGTGCCTGAGTGGCTCAGTCAGTAAAGTGTCCAACTCTTGGTTTCAGCTCTCGTCATGATCTCAGGGTGGTGGGATCCAACCCTGTTTGGGCTCCACGCTCAGGGAGGAGTCTGCCTGAAGATTCTCTCCCTCTGCCCCTCCTCCCATTTCCACGCATGAGCACTCTCTCTGTCTCTCAAATAAATAAATCTTTCTTTAAAATAATGAATCTGTACCAAGTAGACAATTTATAACACTACCTAAAAGTATAAGCCTTGAGTCTTTGCTCTCTGAAACCCATCTGTACTAATATGTTGGAGAAAAGAGTATAATATGAAGAAAGCAGAAATTGCAGTTATCGGTAATTCCATCCATGCCACTTACTCTGACCTTGGGAAAGTTACTTAACTGCTACGTAACCGCTCAGTTTCCTCATCTAGAAAAGTGGGATATTACCTACCTCACAAGGGGTTGTAAAGATTAAATGACATAATGCCTGCAAAGAATTTACCACAGTGCTAATAACCATTATTGTGGTGGTGGTGGTGGCAGTGGCCACGGTGGTTTTGTGGTGTCCTCACATCCTCTGTTTTTGCATTTCATCTAACCACATTTGCCCTGGCTACATTTACCAGTACCTATTTGCATTTCCTCAGTGATCCTCTAGAAATAATCTCCTCCCAGAAGGTGTTCCAATGGTGGCAACTCTGACATCCATGGAAAGTATGATCTTCTGAGTCTCTCTCATTCCTCTGTTAAAGCAAGTCCTTAGTCCCTCTATGATAAGAGCAGTCATTGAGACATAGATACTTGAACACATTTATCCTCACCAGATAATTCCAGCCCTCACCCCCACACGGCTTTCCAACATCCAAGGGGAGAAATGGCTGAGCTCTTTCTCTTCTCCTTGCCCCTTGCTTTTCTGGTCAAGGTGCTGAAGATTAATAAAGTGCTTGAAAAGTGGGTAGTAGGAAAGAGATAGAGGTGGAGAAGAGGAAAAAGGAAGCTTGTATAATCTGTGCACTGAATAATTAGACCATGAGTAGGCTGTGCTATTAATAACTCTTTCTGAAGAATGACATTTTGTTGCTCTTTGGAATGAGCTTGAAATTCTGTATCCATATCCAACAAGAATGTTACATGGTATTCAGATATGTAGGAAGCTGCTAGAATAGATAACACTATTACCAAATATATCATAGGACCTGTGGACATGCCCTATTAGTTGTTCCTTTTATTTAACTATTTAAAATTAATTTTGAAGTCTATCAACTATACATGAGTATTCTTTTTTTGCAAAAATTAGTACGTTTCAGATAAAGTTAAGGTCGTCTTTGATTCCATCTTGTTCACTTTCTAGCTCCCCAAAGATATCCACTGCTATGAGTTTGATGTAAATCCTTGCAGATCTTTTTTTTCTCAGATCTTTTTTAAAAACCATTTTTATACATATAATGTACCAATAGGAAATACATCATATTGTTTTAGAAGACTTACATAAAAGACTTTATTCTCTCAATAGCTTGTATCTTTTTGAGATATATCCACATTGAACCATAGAGACCTAGCTCATTGTTTTAGAGCGCTACAGTGTAATATAGGACACTTTAATCATTTTACTTCATGGGCATTCTTTTTTTTTTTCTTCAGGGTGAGGGAGTGGAAGGGTAGAAAGAGAAGGAGAGAGAGAATCTTAAGTAGGCTCCACACCCAGCACAGAGCCCCACACAGGGCTCCCCATGGGGCTCAACACAGAGTTCTTAGCAGAGCTCATTGGGAGGCTCAATCTCACAATCCTGAGATCATAACCTGAGCCAAAATCAAGAGTCAGTCACTTAACCAACTGAGCGACCCAGGAACCCCTAGCCAAACCAATTTTAAAAAGGTAAATAACCCCCCCCCCAAAAAAAGGTAAATAACCCAATAGAAAAAATGGGCAAAGGACATGAGCAGGCATTTCACAGAAAAGAAACATAACAGCCAATACACTTATGAAAGGGTGGACACCCTCATTCTTAATTTGGAAAATGAAAATAAAATTTCAAATCAGGCTGGCAAGTTCTTAGAGTTTGAGGGTACTCAGTGCTCACGAGGGTATGGGGAAATAGGCACCCTCATGCATTGTTGCAGGAGCATAAATAGGGCAATTAGGCAACACCAAACAAATGTTAAAATACACACACTCTTTAGTCCCAAATTTCAAGTACCACTTAATATAGGGCAGACAGCACAGACTGACTAGCAGTTTCTCCCCCCTCACTCACAAATGACATTCAGCACCACGGAAACGGACACCGACTGATTTCTCTGCAGTTTGCAGGTAAAGGTGACTCCGTTGTCATCTTCACTGATGGAGGAGACACACACAGAGCTGGAATTGATTTTGTTTCCAGATTTCAAATCCACTGTCCCCTCTTCTCGGTACCAGAGAAGTTCTTCCTCTCTGGTGTGGTTTTGAACAGCACATTTCAGAGATTCTTGGGAGCCGAGCCAAGTGTCCAAGATATAGTTCTCAGTTCTATCATTCACAGTTAGAACAGAACCTGGGAGGGCAGGAAGAAACCATTAACACAAAATGAATGATCTAAGTGGCATAAACAGGGGATTGGTTAAATAAATCACTTTACACCAGTACAATGAACTACTCTACAATAATTAAAAAGTCATAGTGATCTATACAATTTTACAAGGGAAAAGCTTCAGAATGTATTATTAACTTTAAAAAAAAGGAAAATGTTAAAATGATGATTACCAGATTTTGCTGTACGTTGGAATCACTTGGGGAATCTTTAAAAACATACTGATGCTTGATTTCCACCCTCAGACATTATGATTTATTGATATGAGTGCAATCTGGGCATTGCATTTGCAAAAAGCCTTCAGGCAATTCTAATGTGCAGTGAAGTTTCAGAACTACTATGCACAGAACTATCCCATTGACACACACATACACACACATGCATGCACACATGCATGCATTTATGAGAAAAAATCTTGGGGAAAATCTCACTGTGTATACTGAGTAGGATTGATAAAAATAGAGAAAAAAGTAAAAAAAAAAAAAAAAAAAAAAACCTTTCCAGACTTAAATTGTTTATGTGAAAGTAGCAAAGGGAGTTGAAAGTAACAAAGGGAGGGGGCAGGAGAGGAAAATACAAATGAAAAAGGACTATAGTAAAATTGAAACATACTTAAGATACAACTTTAGGAGAATAGGCATAATGTAAAGTACATCTATAATAATAACTATAAATATATAAAATTGAACATACAATTGAATATGGGCAGAAGCCAATTTGAAAAGCTTTCTGATTAAGTGTGGCAGGATTGTGGAAATTTTGGTTCTGCATTTCTTATGTCTTATTTGGGCAGTGCAGTAAAATAATTGATGTTTAAATAGCTATGGTTTGAGGGTAGTCGAGGTGTGGTGGAAGGATAATCAGGATACATAGCAGTTGGTTTTCATCTCTGATTTCCAGAAATCCATTCACTGTAACACACCTGAATTTCAGTTCTTACTTTCTTGGTTCAGGACCAAGTAACCACAGCTAAAAATGGCGTTAGCTGCCACAGACTTGTTTTCTACAGAACATTTGTTAATACAGTCTGTAAACACATGAACTTTTCCTTTAAAATGCACAAAGTACTGGTGAAAACTATGTGATTGCTGCCTAGTATTTTTCAAAAATCTGGAAGAATATATATCAAAATGTTGTTGAGTGATTATCTCTGGATGATGGGATTTGGTTTTCTTCATTCTTTTTTTTTTTATTAAAGATTTTAATTTTTTTTTAGAGAAGGATCAAGAGAGAGAGAGGACATGACATGTGCACATGCGTGCAGGGTAGAGAGGGGCAGAGAAAGAGGGAGAGAGAGAGAATCCCAAGCAGACTCCCTGCTGAGCTGGAGCCTGACACAGGCCCATCCCATGAAATTAAGAGTCAGACACTCAACCAACTGAGCCACCCAGGCACACCTTCTTTATTCTTTTATATATTCCCCCCCCCCTTTTTTTTTTCACAATGACTACGTATTACTTTTAAAATTGGGGTTTGGAGGGATCTACTTCCAGGGTGGGGTGGAGAACAAATGCAGGGAAGATTTTCCTGTAGCAGTATGCTCAAATAGACATTAAAACTTATTTTGGGGATCCCTGGGTGGCGCAGTGGTTTAGCGCCTGCCTTTGGCCCAGGGCGCAATCCTGGAGACCCAGGATCGAATCCCACGTCGGGCTCCCGGTGCATGGAGCCTGCTTCTCCCTCTGCCTGTGTCTCTGCCTCTCTCTCTCACTGTGTGCCTATCATAAATAAATAATAAAAAAAAATTAAAAAAAAAACTTATTTTGGATGTCATTAGTAATGAAATGCATTGGGATCCCTGGGTGGCTCTGCAGTTTAGCGCCTGCCTTTGGCCCAGGGAGCGATCCTGGAGTCCTGGGATCGAGTCCCATGTTGGGCTCCCGGCATGGAGCCTGTGTCTCTACCTCTCTCTCTCTCTCTCTCTGTCTGTCTATCATGGATAAATAAATAAATAAATCTTAAAAAAAAGTAATGAAATGCATTAAAAAGTAAAAAAATTGTTTTAAAAAGTAGAAAAATTTTGGCTGCGGCTATGGAGATAACAGAATATTTACTCTACCTTGCCATCTCAGAGCCATAAACAATTTTTCCATTTAACATTTTATCATGTTGTCTGACTCCCGTTCTCTGAGCCATACCAACTGTGTATCTGGTGATTTGGATTTTGGATTTTCCCAGAGCCAACTGATCATGTTTTAATCGGGAATTTTTCTTTATTTACAAAGAGACCAAAGGAATATTATTAACTTACTTGTCACCTCATGTGGAAGAAACAAAATCGCTAAGAGAAGAAATTTGCACATTTTCATTAGTTCCCTGATGTTCCACGCCATCTTTAACAAATTTACTTCTGATCTGCTGGGGAAAAAAGGGTGTAGTTTGTTCTGAACTTTGGTCTACACTGAGTTTATGAACCTTCCTCTTGTCTATCTTGCATTTAAAATAAAATCCCAGATGAGTCATCCCAGCTGTAACAGTACTTTTTCTAGTTTTTAATTAAACAATCTTGCTCTGATTACTGAGTTCAAAGTACCTTCAGTATTAAAGATTTTTTTAAGGCAAGAAAATGAAAACCACAAAGATATAGGCTATAAGATATAGGGCAGCCCTGGAGAAGCCCTGGGGAGGGTAGAACCAGTCTTCCCTGGAGAAATGGATAGAATGTCATTTTAACAGAAAGAGAAAATAAACTTGCTTCGTTCACAGACAGTCTCTACTGAACTGTAGTAATTCTGGTTTTGAAAGCCCCTCTTAGGGATCCCTTGGTGGCTCAGTGGTTTAGTGCCTGCCTTCGGTTCAGGGTGTGATCCTGGAGTCCCGGGATCAAATCCTGTATCGGATTCCTTGCATGGAGCCTGCTTCTCCCTCTGCCTGTGTCTCTGCTTCTCTCCCTCTCTCTGTGTCTCTCATGAATAAATAAATAAAAATCTTAAAAAGAAAAAAAAAAAGAAAGCCTCTCTTGGGTCGTTTTGTAAAAGTTGCTCACTGCTAAAGAGAGTTTTTGAGACCCCCTCCAAATCCCATAGACTCAAATGGTTCATAACTTAGAAAAGACTCAGTTGCAGTATGGTCTCTAGTCTTAAACCAAGTTAATCTCTCTGCTTTCTCCCCTCCCACCACCATCGTCCCCCTCTTATATGCGTTCCCTTTAACCCAGTGTAAACTAAAAATAATAGATAATAAAGTCCTCCTTTTTATCCTGCTATGCTTTTGCTTCTGTCATCTGCCTCCCTAGATACTTTCCACTTCATCTGGGAAAAACATGCATTCGTTGACCTCCTTTCAAGAGTACCGCTATGAATATGGTAGAAACACAAGTTGAATGATTCCTATGCAACAGGCACTGTGCTAAACCCTTTACATACATTCTTTCAATCCCCATGAAGTCCCTAGCAACCCTCTTGAGGTCATTTCTAAATGTTTGGAGAGGGGATCCCTGGGTGGCGCAGCGGTTTGGCGCCTGCCTTTGGCCCAGGGCGCGATCCTGGAGACCCGGGATCGAATCCCACATCGGGCTCCCGGTGCATGGAGCCTGCTTCTCCCTCTGCCTGTGTCTCTGCCTCTCTCTCTCTCTCTGTGACTATCATAAATAAATAAAAATTAAAAAAAAATGAATAAATGTTTGGAGAGATTACATAATTTGCCCAAGATCCCAAAGGCAGTAAATGTCAGGGCTAGGATTCAAACCCCATACTCCCAAGGCCAGGCTCTTAACCATCCCATTGCATCCACTGATATTATTCTCCATTAAGAAGCTGCTGTTAGGGGCACCTGGGTGGCTCAGCAGTTGAGCGTCTGCCTTCAGCTCAGGTCATGATCCCAAGGCCCTGAGATCGAGTCCTGTTCATAGGGATCCTGTTTCTCCCTCTGCTAAGTCTCTGCCTCTCTGTGTGTGTCTCTCATGAATTAAAGAAGAAGCAGCAGTGCCGTTAATCCCTTCTGAGCCCTGGCCTCTCCACAGGGGGACATGGAGTTTTGTGCCTTTAATATAAATATTAACATTCAAGAGCTGAAACTTCCCTAGGACTTCTGTAGACAGGCTCTGCTCCTCCTCAAGCCTGTCCTGACAGGAGCAAGCTTCACTCCCGCCAGACTCACCCTTTCTGACTGGTAACCTTACATCAATATTTCCACAAAATGTAGTTAGTACCAACATCAATTCTTTTTGTAATTTTAAAACTTTGCCAAAAAGATTTCTATCAAGGCACTCCAATGGTGATGACCTCAGAATTTGGTCATTTGTAGAGTTTTCTGAAGCACTGACCACCGAAGGTGCCTAATAAGAACTGAGTAAGTGTATGGGCTCCTTGGCAGACCCTGCCCTACCCTAGTAATTAAGGAGGAGGATTAACATCTCCCCTCCCCTTCCACCACACCAGCCAGCATCTTTTAAAAATGAATTTCCCTTACTTGGCTTGTTCTAAATTTTCACAACTCTCTACTCTTCATACAAGACAAAGTTTTACTGCTTACCTGCTGAGCTCTGAAAAGCTGACTTCCTTGGCCAATCGTTCCTTCATCTGGAACCCCAAATCCTTTCCCTATTACCATCTTTATAATACTTGCGTTTAAACACTTTATGACAGTAGAGTCAAGCAAACAAAATAAATTGGGTTCAAAGTCTCTTTCTTTTTATGGATTCTTAGAGAAGACACTAACTAGGAAAGACATCTTCAACTCTAAGTTTTCATGTGTACCCAAATTACCAGGTGGGACCAGATATTACTAAGGATGTAATTATTCCAGGAAAACCTGACCTTGTGCAAAACTGTGTGGCACATTTCACAGAACATTGCCATGTTCAAGTTAGATAATGCACCGGGCTTTATTTTGGCTGCTGTGAAAATCAACCCTCTCCTCAGGCTCGCCCTGTTACCATTCTCAGGATGTCAGATTATCAAAGTTATCTAACTTGAACATGGCAGCCAAAATACTGGAAGATTCCACAACTTAAATAATGCTGGAGACATATTACTTGCCACTGGTAACCTATGCCTGGTGCATAAGCTGTACTGAGCCAAGCACGACAACGAAGAGTTTTATCCCTTTAACTCATGTCTTGTGAGGGAATCCTTGTGTTACACTTTCACAAATTAGCAATTGAAGATAACTTTTTTATTGGTTAAAAAATATGTATGTTTATGGTATTGTTACACTGTGTTACGTGGCTAGTACCGTTCCCATTTATACAAGAATAGAATAAAAGAACATTTACAGTTATCTGCACATTTTAACATGTTGGTGACACATACCAGAGATCTGCCTCTTGGTGGTCGTGTGACTTCACCAAGGTATTTAACCTGTATGAGATTCAAGTTCTTTGTCAAGACAGTGGGAAAAATAATAACGTGCTCCCTACAAAGTCATTGTGAGGAGTAGATAAAGTATGTGAAGCAGCCACACAGTAAGCTCTTAATTAGCAGTAGCTATTATTATTAATAATACAGGCTGGGCAGGCATAATAAATAAAAACAGCCTCAGCATATAATATCGTTCCAGTAAGAATCGTAGCTAAGGGCATTTCTGTGGTTGAGTTGCAAGCACCATCTAAGAAGGTTCGAGTTTGCTTCTCTGTGAATCCAAGAGCAGTGTGTTTTACTATCATCATTTGTAAATGAATTTAGTAATGAACTGATGTCTTGGTTCTGGGTCCCTTGAGAGCTAACTCTGAGGCAAAAGCTTTTGCTGCAAGTAGTTTAATTCAAGGTGATCTCAGGGAGCACAGTAAGGAAATGAGGTAGGGAAGGAAGGATAACGAATAAAGGGTATGTTAATAAACAAGCTAGGGCTGTGGGTGACTGTCCTATGGACCCTTTGACAGGCTCTGCGGAGCACACCTCAGAATCAACTCATGAGGAGAAGGAAGCTTAGATATTTATCCATTAACTTCTTTCCATCATAAGTTAAGGAACATTCTTGAGGTATTGACTCCCCAGCATCTCCAGCCCATCCTATGAGGGTGGAGTGCACTCTTTTAATCCAGCCATGAACATTCCTGACTCTCAGGAAGTCGCCGGTTTGCTATATGGGAACTGTTTGCAGGTGACCTCTAGGCAGGCCAAAGGCATGTGAGCAGGGCACCAATATCAACTTCTATTTCTAAAGGATATTAAGAAATAACGATTAATTATTCTTAGGTGTGATAATAGAATTGCAGTTATGTACGAGAATGTCCTAATTCTTAGGAGATACCTGCTGAAATATTTATGGGTTAAGTGCCACAAGGATTGCAATTAACTTTCAAATGATTCAGCAAAAATACACATAGAGGCAGCTCTGGTGGCTCAGCAGTGTATGCCACCTTCAGCTCAGGGCGTGATCCTGGAGACCCAGGATTGAGTCACCCGTCGGGCTCCCTGTGCGGAGCCTGCTTCTCCCTCTGCCTGTGCTGTGCCTGTGCCTCTGCCACTCTCTGTGTGTGTCTCTCATGAATAAATAAATAAAAATCTTTTAAAAAATAAAATAAGAATAAACATACAAACACACACAAAACAAATAGCAAAAATTCACACCTACTGAATCTAGAATTTAGATAGGGTAAATAGATACTCAGTTTCAACCTTTCTACATACTTGACATTTTCATAACTAAAATGTTAAGGGAAATTATTTAGCGATATTTATTGAGTATCTCCTATGTGCTGAATACTCTACACACCGGGAGTGCCATCCAAGCCAACATGGTGTCTTTATCATGAATAAATAAAAGACTTTGCTTCTCAAGTCACTCTCCTGACATCTGTGGAAAATTGCTTTACTAACTATATAAATCTATGATGTCTACAAGATGAATGATGCTTCCTGAATTCCACAACAGTAAGTGGGTACCCTGAGAGATATAAAGATGCACAAAGCAAAGCTTCTCTCTTAAAGGGTCTTCTCATCTTAAAGGGAAAGTTAATAATGGTTAGGAGCCAGACAGCATGCACTCAGTGCTGGAGAGGCATTTCACATTTTTAAAAAATGATATCATGGCGCCCCTTCTGGAGAGTCAAAGAAGTGATGAGATTTGTCTAAGGTCAAAAAAGCCATTTCTGGAACATTCTTCTTTCCTAAAACTGACAGAAAAGGAAAACAATTTTGCCACAAATAGTTAAGCCTCGTAGTTAACCATTAAGCCCAAGTAGTTTGGCTGGTTGGAGTATTAACAGTGTCTATACTTCACATCTTCCACAAGTAGATCAGGCCCAGAGGGAGAGGAGAGAGGCAGACTCGAATCTGGAAATTCTTTGGAGTAGAAACCAATCTGGTCCACATTAGTCCCATGCATTTCTGGACAGAGGAGGGGGGTCTGAGAACTGGCATCCACAGCCTGCTGATTTAGGTGAGCAGAACAAACACCTGGAGAGGGGCACCTGGGTGGCTCAGGTGGTTAAGCGGCTGCTTTCAGCTCAGGTCATGATCCCAGGGTCCTGGGGTTAAGCCCTGTGTTGGGCTCCCTGTTCCCCGGGGTGTCTGCTTTTTCCCCTGCCCCTGCTCATGCTCTCTCTCTCCCTTGCTTTTTCTCTGTCAAATAAATAAACAAAATCTCTTTAAAAGAAAGAAACAAACAAACACCTGGGGAGTCTCCAGGCACCTTTCCTTCATCAGTTCTGATGAGACTCAGATGTTCATCTTTAACAACCTACCAGGTGACTGACACAGTGTTCAGGTTTCTCATTTTGAGAACCACAAACTATGGGACTAAATGTTGATGAGAGTGATGGAGGTGGGAGCCCCTCAACTAAGGGGGACGTGCCTAGAGCAGTGCCTACTGAATGACAGGACTCAAGAAATATTAGCAAAAGAATAAGAGGGAGGGAAGGAGTAAGGAAAGGAGGGAAGGAATGGAGGGAAGAGAAAGAAAGGAAGGGGGAAAGAGATGGGGAGAATACCCACTTGGAGATAAATTAGGGATGCAGGTTGGGTGCTCCCCTGGAAGAGACTGTGTACACAGGGCTGTCTGTAGAAGATGGACTCTACAGGTGCATGGGCCTCACAGTACCTCCCGTGGTATGGGAATGAAGAATGGGAGAGGAAAATAAGCAACCAGCATGTCAGAAAGGTCTGAGAGGCAAAATTTTTAAGCCATTTTTAACCAGTGCCATTCTCAAAGGTCTTCGAGCCACAGCCTTCACATCTGCTGTGACGGAGGCAGCAGATAGCTGGAGGGTTGCAAGCCTGGAGGATCATCTAGCTGGGTCACGGGGAATTCATTGAGGGCTTTAAAGTGACAGAAAAGCTAGAAATCTGGCAGTCACAGCCTAGCAACAATAGAGTGGTTCTTTGAGCAATGCAGGAAAACTTGGGTGACTTTACTATCCAGAATCTGACACAGAGCCCACTAAACCACTTAAACTCAGGGGCACCTGGCTGACTTGCTCAGAAGAATACATGACTCTTGATTTTGAGGTCATATGTTCAAGCCTCACGTTGGGTGTAGAGATTACCAAAACATAAATAATCTTTTTAAATTGTTTTAAAAATAAATACACTGCTTATACTCAGTCATGGGACTTCAGAATTTCTAGCTTAACCAGTGATTAATAATCCTCTAACTTCCCAATCTCCATTGGATTTCTTCATCATCAAAAATCTTAGACCTTAAATCAAGACCTGAAAGGCCACCTGTCTAGGGCTGGCAGATTTAGCAAATGAAAATACAGGACACCCTGTTAATTTTTTAAAAATATGTGTTTAAATTTATTCATTCATGATAGACAGAGAGAGAGAGAGAGAGAGAGAGAGGCAGAGACACGGGCAGAGGGAGAAGCAGGCTCCATGCGGGGATCCCGATGCGGGACCTGATCCCGGGTCTCCAGGATCAGACCCTGGGCCAAAGGCAGGCGCCAAACAGCTGAGCCACCCAGGGATCCACCTCCATCCCTGTTAAATTTTAATTCCAGGTAAACAATGGATACTTTTCTAGTATGATTATGTCCTGTTAACTCATGACAAAGCCAATATTTGGGATATAGTTGTACTAAAAAAAAAATCTGTATTTATTTGAAATTCAGATTAATTAAGTATTCTTTTATCTGGAAATCCTACCTCTATGTCTACCCTTCCTTTTTTTTAATAGATAAGGAAGTGCAGTCCAGAGAGGTAAAGAGACTTGTCCAAAGTGACACAGGGGTTAAAATCCATTCAGGATTTCTGGCTGCCCCACTGCATTCTTACCCAAATGCCTTATTCCAGAGTTTAATCAGCTTCTTGAACCACTATGGGTATGCCTTAGAGCATCAGTGAAATTCCTGAATTTCAGACAAAAATTGTGTGTGTGGACGTGTACCTGTGTGCAAGTGCACGTGGTTATTTTTCTGAGGAGACAGTTTCTTGCTTTTAGTTAGCCTCTCAAAGGAGTCATGATTTTAAAAAGAGCTTAAAATCCACTCCTTTACAGTATTATGCTCCACCTTCAAAATGAAGAACATCTATTACTTTGAGCTGAGGTCCCAGTTCTGATTCCCCTATATGCCTTCACTCCCTGGCACAACCCTGGACCCAGTCTCCCTACGGGATGAGTAGATTTTGTCTGCAAGAATACAAAAAAAGTACCCACTACCTCGTCTACACGCCATACAGCAGAAGTCATCCTACCCTCCACAACCTACTTATATCAAAACCAAAAATTCTTCTGATCTATTCTATATTTTCCTTGTTCTACCTCTTAGAACTGACAACCCAGAGTTGACAGACTAGAACATTATTCAGGGACTAAGGAGAAGGTAGCCGTGATGTGACCTTTGAGATTGACCACTAGAGGTCCCTTCTCATCTGCAGTGATTTTGAAGTCAGACTGCTAGAAGTTAGAGATGTTTTCCTGGGCCAATGGGGAAGGTCTCTGCCTGTTACAGGCATACTGTTGTGTTCTGTGCCAAGCAGGGGGGAGTAGCCATGTGATACAGCAAGAGTGATACAGAATAAAATGGCCTCCTCAGAAGTTGGACAATGTCTTCCAGTATCGGGCTCAAAGGCAGAGTTTCTAAGCAGAACAGGATTTGGAGCTTCCTCCTCCTCCAAAAGGAAAAAAAAAAAATCACAGGACCTTCCACTGCTCACCGTCACCAGGCAAACATCCAGCTTTCTTTGAAGCATAGTCTGGTACAAGCTGTGTTTACTGGAAGCTAATGAAGCTTCCGCTGGAGACCCTCATTTGCACAGGCCCATTCTAAAGGCCCTGACCCTAATAGCTTTATATTTATATTGACATATTCTTTTCTTTAAAGAAGGTGATCCCCTAAGTATATAAACATCAGGCCCCTTGGGGCCTGGATGTAGCTCTTCTGGCTCCGGGAAAGGGGCGGAGGATGGTTCAAATAGAGGCAGCCCTGGAGACTAACGAGGGAGAGTTTCCTGTGAGATGAGGAAGAGGTTCGTACATGTGCCAGACAGACAGCCACTTAATTTCCAAAGAACTGTAGCTGTGGGGGCACTAGAAGTGAGGGAGCTCCCTCTTGCCTGCTAGGAGCTTTCCTTGGCCAACAGGAGCTTGCCAAATCTTGAGGGCCAGGGTAGTTCACTGATGGGCCTGTAGCATCCTGTTGGCTGCTTTCTGAATAAACAAATGGCCCTGCCAACCATTGTGTAGATTTTGAGGGGGGAAATACTCCAGTCCCAGAATTCCCATGAGCTATGATGGGGCACGAACTTTACAAAAGAGTAAATAATCAATAAGGGTTGAATGAACAATGCTGTTTGGGTGGTTTAGCATGAATTTGGAATAAAAACGAAATCAATATCTAGAACTCCAGAAGCAGATGAGTGTAAGGAGCTGGGTTTTTTGGGGTGGGTTTTTTTTGGGTGGGGGGGCGGTTCTGAACAAGAACTGTGCTGGAAACCTGCAGCCAGCAATGTGTTAGAACTCACTAGTACCAGCTGGTAAAAGCTGACTCTGTGCATTTCTTCTCAATTCTGCATTCAGTTATTGCAACTCAGTAGTAGCTTGAAATGAGCCACGTGGGGAATATTTACACCATTGAAACTGGCAACTGCTACAGTACAGGGCTCTCCTCCCCAGGACTGGTAGTTAGATCTTTACCAGCACATCGCTGCCCATGCTTCATCCCTAAAACCTCCCTTACCCCAACCCCTCACTGACAGATCGCAGAACCTGCAAGCGTGCTGCCCTGTGTGTGTATTTGTGTGTGAGTAAACGCACAAAGGATCACATTTGTACACTTCCCCTTCATAGCCAGCTTGGATGTCAACAATCCTCCTTGCTCTGTGTTGACATTTTAGTGTTTTCTTACTAATTACATCCTAATTCCAGGCAGTGATCTCTCTCTCTCTCTCTTGAATTCACAATTGTTCTCTCCTTTACATCATGAGGACTTCAGTACCTCAGGGATTAAGGAGCTGGTTGTGAAAGCTTCTGAGGCAATGACACAGTCAGGACAGCCACTACCTTAGCTGCCCATAAGTGAGTAGTAAAGACCATATCGACAACTTGCACAGCATCGTCCAGATGGAAATCATGGTACTATTTGGTTAGTGTTCTTTCAAGATGCAGGTTCTCACCAATGCACATCCTATTCCCCTAGCACTTGGAGAAATTTGAAATGAGCATCTTTGCATCAGATGGACAAAAGCAGACAGAGAAAAGTCATACGGCTTTCTCAGGCCAGACCCAGGAACATTATGTCACTTCTCAGCCTGAAAGTCTTAAACTGCAGAATTTTATATGGGAAACATAGGGAGGGGACGGACATTTTTGTGTCTACTTTATGCAGATACTCTTGTAGCCACTAGTCTTTGAGATCATTATTATCCCCAATTTCCAGACAAAAGAATGGGGGCCCAGGGATTGAAGTCATCTATTCAAGGATATCTAGCTAATAGGTAGTAGAATATTTAAGTAATAACTTGACATATTTAATGTACACACAGTTTGGCAGAACTTGCAGGAGAAACAATCCCTTGTCCTATTTCTCTCCACCTCCCCCCCTTCTAAATCTGCTCCCCAAGGCAACTTTTTTTAAGCTTTTACTATTCCTTCTGGTAGTCACCTTAATAACTCTGTCTTTAGCTGATAGGCTTACTAGTAGAATGATGAGTATAGTGAATTTGTTTAGTTTGTATTACGTCTGTATCCTCATTGCCTTCGTACATCAAATATTTGTTGAAAAAATACCATCATTTGATGTATCAGTTGGCTTCCTGCTATGTAAGGTAAGGATCTAGTGTGCTAACATTTGCCTTTCACCCCCCAGACTGCTTCCCTTTAAAGCTTTATCAATATTTTTACTTCCTCAGCTAGTCCTTTATAACTCTAAGTAATGCATATACTCCTTTATTTCTTATTCCACAACTACAGATGATATCTTTGGACTGTAGTGTGAGAGTGTTGGTTTCCCTACAGATTGCCTGATTTGAGGACCCACATCTTTTCCATCCCTCTGACCACTCCTGGGCCAGCGAGTGCCCCATTTTGGAAAATATATTTGAAAATAATAGGCCCTGGGTAATGGATTTTGAACTAGAGGTATTATTGGGCCAGTGAATATGAACAGAGAACAGTCTGAAGAAGTTGGAGTGACTTTATCAAGCTAAAGTTAAGTTTGTTCAGAAGCATTAAAAAATACGCACAGACCAGAAGTCTGATAGCAGGTTATAATTTGCTGAAATTCTCCTATTGCCTAAGGTGAATTCCTGCCCTTTCTACAAAACAGGACTTACATTTTATATTAGGAATTCAATCGGCCCAAGAAACTAGTAGATACTCTGGGGTCTATCAACACAAAATCCCCGAGCAATGCCCTCCCATGTGTGCCCCAAGCCAAGTTATTTCCTTGGCATGCTGTGAAAAGGAGAGTGGGAGCTGAACATAGCCCTGGCATAAGCCTGGGTGTGGGTTTCATTTGAGAAAGTAATTGACACCGGGGAGCAGAGGCCACGAAAGGAAAACAGACATGGCCTTTGTTTCCCAGGGCCCTCTGGCTGACATTACACACACAACACAAACACTGTCCACGTTGGTGCTTGATACAGACTTTTTGTTTGTGTCCAGTCCCTGCCTTCTTCCAGAAGACAGCTTTACTTGTCTTTTATCTGTACTTCCAAGTCCCATTCTCTGTTCTTAAAGTACCTGCTGGCTCTGCATATCTGAGTAAGACAAGGGCTTGACCTACACATCTTGAACCTATCAGGCTTTTGGACTTCAGCAACACCCAGGACAGATGGCAGGAGAGCTCAGTTCAGAGCCCCACAGGCACCTGTTGGTCCTGCTATCTAAAGAAAACTCCAAGGACTAGCCCCTGTCCTGACGTAGCTCCATCCCTAAGTTCAGCAGGAATGTCCTCCTCTCTGCAGATTGCAGAGTTGCCAATGAGAACCCTGGCAATGTTTGCTTTAACTCTCTGCCCTGCATTTAGAGACAATATCTGCCTACTAGAAGAATATCATAGGGAGTAGTAGGGGAGTTCATGTCATGGCAAGACTAGATTGTATACATTTAGGGTCTGGCCTTGAACAACGCCACATCATTAGTTAGGACTAGAATCACTTAGGAGTAACAAAAAAATCTAGAAATGACTTAAATATGCAAATCTATTGCTCTCTCCCATATTTAAGAAGTCCAGAGATAGTCATCCCAGGATTGGTAAGGTGTGCCACCGTACCCTTCTTACATATTGCTTTATCCTTCATGGCTTCTATTCCCAAAGTTATCTCAACATGGCTGCTAGACTTCCAGTCATTGCATCCACATTGTAGCCAACACAAGGGAAGAGGGTGAAACTTGCTTCCTCTTTTAAAGCTATTTCCTGGAAGTTGCCTGTACCAACTACTTACATTGCTTATAACAATAGCTACTGCTTATACCCCATTGGCCAGAACATAGTTATGTGACCACATCTAACTGCAAGAAGACTGATCATTGTGGTTTTTACTCCAGGCAGCTCCATGCCCAGCTAATAATCAGGGATTTTGTTATTAAGTACAGAGGAAATGGAGGTTGAAGGACAACCAGCTCTTTCTAATCCCTGATGGAGCAGATCAATAAGAGCCTTGCTGCCCCAACTCAGGACACTCTTGTTTTAGTTGACTGGCTGAAACAAACATTACACATGTTTGAGAGCCAACTCCCAAGGATAAAGATGAAGCATCCTCTCAGGTCAAACCCACTCCACTGACCTCTCAGGTCACGCCAGACCAACTCCATTTGAGGGATTGGCATAATTAGTATCTCAATGTATCCTGGCTAGGAGGGCATGCTATCCAAAGATAACCTTTGTCCCTGCCACCGGAAAGAAGATCAATAGGCCCAGACCTGTCCCACCACATAGCCATGCCAACTGAAGGAGGCAGGGTTGGAAACCCACCAGCTCTATAATAGATATGTACCCAAGGGCATTGGACTCCTAATGAGGATCTGACTTAGACCTTGGACCTATCTCCAATGACTAACATGGTTGGTCAAGATATGCCTTCTAGATCACAGAGCACTGAGAATTCAGGCTATGCCAATTGGAGGAGTATAGAGCTTCACTGACCAAGACCTGGTGAATCATGGGGGCACCCCTGGTCTGGGTAAAGTCCATGCATGTATATGGATACTGTGGCAGGCAGTCTCTGAGAGGACCTCAATGATCCCTCCTCCTGGTATCCATATTTGCGTGTAATTGTTTTTCCTCGTGCGTGGCCAGGACTTAACAATGGAATATGGCAGAAGCTATGGGATGTCACTGCGAGATTAGGTTACAAATCTAACTCTGTCTTGCTCTCCATCTGAGCACTTACCAAGAGAATCCAGTTGCCGTTGTGAGATGCCCTGGGGGAGGTCCACATGGCAATGAACTGTCTCCAGCCAACAGCCAGGGATGATCGAGGCCTGCCAACAGCCACCTGAGTGAGCTTGGAAATGGATCCTTCTCCAGTCAAGCCCTGAGATAACTGCAGCCCTCACTAATAACTTGACTGCAATTTCGTGAGGAACCCTGAACCAGAGTCACCCAGCTAAGCTTCACCCAGATTCTTGCCCCACAGAAACTGTGAGAGCATAAATGTTTATTGTAAATTGCCAAGTCTTGGGGTAATTATTTATGCAGTGATAAATAACTAACATAGGTTGCTTACATCTTCTTAAGAAACTCTGTGAGTTTATTCCCATTTTCAACTTTTAAGACTTGTTGCTATGTCAGTCTTGAAGTGCCGGGTTGAGGCCATACAAGCATGTGAACACAGAGCTGAGATAATCCCCTTGAAATTAGAGAAATATCTCTACATGCAGTATAAGTGTCACAAGGAAATACTATAAATCACTTTCTTTATTTAAAAAAAAAAATGTGTGGGAGCACCCTTCTGCAGCAGACAACATGCCTCCACTTAGAGAAGCACTCTTGTTTCTTCTCGAAACATACTGAAAAGGCATTCACTCATTGGTTATATTGCATATTTGCAATCTCCTCTCTTTCCTTCAGCCCTGAGTCAAGGTCAGGGCACCTATTGTTTGCTTTGTTCTCTGTGAGGGAAGCAGTGTGTGGATTGTCATTCCGGTGCAACCTTTTATTCCTAGAATAATGCTCTTCTTTACTAAGCATATGGCCACGTTTCCAACAATACCGACTCCAATATATTTTTTTTTCACAAAATGATTATTATAGATGAAAACTCTTCTCCCATAGCAAGAATCTGCAGTGATGAATAGAATAAAATGCCACGGATCAGGATGCCTGGGTGGCTCAGTGGTTGAGCATCTGCCTTTGGTTCAGGGCATGATCCCAGGGTACCATGACCGAGTCCCGCACCTGGCTCCCTACAAGGAGCCTGCTTCTCCCTCTGCCTATGTCTCTGCCTCTCTCTGTGAGTATCTCATGAATAAATAAATATAATCTTTTGAAAAAAATGTCATGGAGCATTTTCCCCTTCCTATATGTAGCCACAAATACCAAGGGCAGTTTTGTACATAGAACAGCAGCCTTTTCCTTCCTGTGTGAAGGGAAGTATCTTTTAGGATGCACACGATACTAATTGCTCTTTTACATTGCATGTTGTTGAATTTTTGCAACAGCCTAGAACATTACTGGATAAACAACTTTTGTTTGCTTTCTCTTTGAGCATAAATTGTGTAATTAGCCCCGTGATTGTATTTATACCTTTTTGGCAATAAAATGATTTATAGCCTTGTTTTGCTGCAAAAGTGTAGGTTTTTTAAAAATATTTATTTATTTATTTATGATAGACATAGAGAGAGAGAGAGGCAGAGACACAGGAGGAGAGAGAAGCAGGCTCCATGTGGGGAGCCGGACATGGGACTCGATCCTGGGACTAGAGGATCGCGCCCTGGGCCAAAGGCAGGCACCAAACCGCTGAGCCACCCAGGGATCCCAAAAGTGTAGATTTTAATAATGTTGCTATAATTATAATATTTTCTGTCTGCTGTTAGAAACAAAATTTATCAATTTGGAAAGTATTATTTTGTTCTTATTCTAGAAAAAATACTACTTCTTTATTGAGAGCTCACCATGTTTTGTTTGAAAAAGACAATAAAAAGTCATGGGTGGCTTTATGTTTATATCTGAACAAGTTCATAATAAACAATACACTGAAGAATAGGGATGAATAAACTGCTAGCCCAGTAATATCTAATTTTCAGATACTCAGTATCCCTTTTACTATTTGTACTATTTTTGCTTTCTTGTGCAAAATAATCACATTTTCAGAAGCTTATCCTATAACATACAATAATACTCTATATTTTCTCTAGAGTCCTAGTCACTATTTTTTTCTTAAAGATTTTATTTATTTACTCATGAGAGACACAGAGAGAGGCAGAGACATAAATAGAGCGAGAAGCAGGCTCCATGCAGGAAGCTCAACATGGGACTCAATCCCCAGACCCCGGGATCACGCCCTGAGCCAAAGGCAGATGCTCAACCACTGAGCCACCCAGGCAGCCCCTATTCAACTTTATAATGCTATTTTGATTTATTGCATTCACATTACTATATTCGTGATTTTTATTTTATTTTATTATTTTTATTTTTAGAGAGGAAGGGGCAAGGGTAGAAGAAAAGGGAGAGAGAGAATCTTAAGCAGTCTCCATGCCTAGCACAGAGCCCAACGCTGGGCTTGATCTCACAACCCTGAGATCATGACCTGAGCCGAAATCGAGAGTTGATTATGTAACCAACTGAGTTACTGAGGCACCCCTATTTGTGATTTTTAAAAAATCTGTAATAACAGGCTGATTGAGATATAATTCACATAAAATTTGCCCTTTGAAAATGTGCAACTTAGTGGTATTCAGAATATTCGTAGACTTGTGCAACCATCACTGTTATCAAATTTTAGATCATTTTCATCATCCCAAAGAGAAACCCTCTACCCATTAGTAGTCACTGTCTAGTCCCCCTTTCCCTCCAGCCTCTGAAAACCACTAATCTACTTTCTATCTCCACGGATTTGCTTATTCTGGACATGTCCAATGAAAGTAATCACACAACATGTGGTCTTTTATGTCTGACTTCTTTCATTTAGCATGATATTTTCAAGATTCATCCATTTTGTAGCATGTATCCTTTTAATGGCCAAATATTATTCCATTATATGGATATGACAGATTTTGCTAATTCCTTCATCAGTTCATAGACAATTAGATTGTTTCCACTTTTTAGCTATCATGAGTAATACTGCTATGGACATTCATGTACAGGTTTTTGTGTGGACATGTGTTTTTATTTCTCTTATGTATATACATATGAGAGGAATTGCTTGGTCTTATGATAACTCTATGTTTAACATTTTGAGAAGCTTCCAAATTGACTGTACCATTTTACAATCCCCCCAGCAAGAAGTGAGGGTTACGATTTTTCTGCATATTCATCATTTGTTGTTGTCTGCCTTTTCTATTTTAGCTATGCTAGTATGCTTAAAGCGGTAACTCATTGTGGATTAACCAAAAGATTAACAACTTTATTGAGATATAATTTATCTCCATACAATTCACCCATTTAAAGTGTACAACCCAGGATCACCTGGCTGGCTCAGTTGGGGGAGCATGTGACTCTTGATCTTGGGGTTGTGGGTTGAAGCCCCACGTTGGGTGTAGAGATTACTTAAAAATAAGATCTTTTAAGTGTACAGTCCAGTGGTTTTTCATACATTCACAGTTGCACAACCATCACCGCAATCAGTTTTAGAACACTTTCATCATCCTCAAAACAAACTCCATTCCCTTTAGCAATCTCATTGTGGTTTTCATTTGCATTTCCCTCATGAATAATAATGTTGAACATCTTTTCATGTGTTTATTGGCCATTTGTGTATTGTGTTTGGAAAAATGCTCAAATCTTTTACCCATCTTCTTTTTTTAAAGATTTGTTTGTTTGTTTGTTTGTTTGTTTATTGAGAGAGCGCGAAAAAGAGAGTGAGCATGAGTGGGGGAAGGGGCAGAAGGAGAGGGACAAGCAGACTCCCTGATGAGCTCAGAGCCTGATGATGATGTGGGGCTTGATCCCATGACTCTGAGATCATAACCTGAGTGGAAACCAAGTGTCACACACTCAACTAACTGAGCCACCCTCGCTCCTCTTGGCCATTTTCAATTGAGTTATTTTTCTTTTTATTGTTGAGTTGTAAGATTCTTTATATATTCTAAATACAATTCCCTTAACAGGCATATTATTTATGCCTGTTTTATCCCATTCTGTGGGTTGTCCTTCTTCTACCTTGATAGTGTCCTTTGAAGCACAAATGTTTTTAATTTTGAAGATGTATAAATTACCTATTTTTTCTGTCACTTGTGCTTCTGATATCATATCTAAGACAACATTGCCTAATCCAAAATCATAAAAATTTACCCCTAATGTTTGAATTACACATTTTTTCTCTTACAAAAAGACTAGTATTCCAAAATTCTTGACATTTTCTCTTATGACAAGTGACTTTCAATGCTATGCTACCTAGCAGATATTAAAATAATAAATACATTTAGACATATCTTTAAAAGAAAAGGTAGTGCAACATAAAAGTAACTGCTTTTGCAAAGAAATTCTTTTTATTGAGAGACCATTTTGAAAATGGATGTCTGGAAATGTTTCCATTGTTATTTTATTCCTGAAATTAATATAACTGTATCATCACCTAGGAAACATTTGAATCTTTATGTGTAAAAAATTTTGGAAACAAAGTCCTCTAATCTAGTCATATTCCAGACATACGATTACAATGCCTTTCAATTGGCTTGCAAGAACAACTCTTTGACATCAGTAAATTTATTGGCTGAATTTTGATAAAACCTGGCATAACTGGTGGGTGGAAATGAATATTAGGATTTAATAATGCATTTTGGTGCATTTTAATACTATATTACTTTGTATCTTTTTCAGCTATGATGATGAATAAAAGCTTTTTTCAAAATAAACCAAAGTTAGAAATGTACTTGTGAACCTCTGAGTCACTAATTATTGAACCAATGTTAAAACAAAAACAGTGATATTTATTCATGTATACAGAGAACAAAAATGTTTTGTAAGTCTGAGAAATCAAATAAAAATTTAAATAAGAGTAGTCATTTCCTCTCTATTTCCTTTTAATTTATATTCTTATGCACATTTTACAATGTTCGTATATGTTTAGTCCTATGTACATTACTTAGAAATATGTAAATATACTAGATATTCGTACTCAAGCATTTTTATTGAGAGGGTGTGCTCTCAAAAGAATTTGAGGGATGCCTGGGTTGCTCAGTGGTTGAGTGCCTGTTTTCAGCTCAGGTTATGGTCCCGTGGTCCTGAGATCAAGTTCTGCATGAGGCTCCCCATAGGGAGCCTGCTTCTCCCTCTGCCTATGTCTCTGCCTCTGTCTCTCTGTGTCTCATGAATAAATAAATAAAATATTTTTTTAAAATTGAAAACCACTGCTTAGAAAGAGAAGTCTGAGCCTATGTACAAGATAAAGGAAGGGGAGGCAAGAAGATGTTAGGACAGGGGTGCGTGGGTGACTCAGTGGTTGAGCGTCTGCCTTTGGCTCAGGTAGTGATCCCAGGGTCCTGGGATCAAGTCCCATATCAGGCTCCCTGCATGGAGCCTGCTTCTCCCTCTGCCTATGTCTCTGTCTCTCTCTGTGTCTCTCATGAAAAAATACATTAAATCTTAAAAAAAAAAAAAAAAAAAAAAAAAGATGTTAGGACAAGAGACCAGTCAACACTTCTGCCACACAACATTGCAGGTCAGTGGTAATAAGAAGCTGAATTAGGGTGGTGTCATTTGGGGTGGAAAGGGACAGATACCAGAAAATGAGGTGAAAAGAAGACAGAGCAATAAGCTTTGGTGACTAATGGCATTTAGAAAGCCAGGAGAGGGAGGCATCAATGACTGAAACAAAAGAAGAAAAAGTTATTGGGTCATATAACAATGGATTTCATATTAAACCTTCCAGTTTTGATTGCCTTTGAGACCTTAAGAGAGAAGATCAAAGGAGCAATTGGAAAAAAAGACAGTGGGTGACAGAGGCTAAAAACAACTTTCCAGTCCATATGTTTTACAGTTTTAACATATTGCTGTAAAGATAATACACATTCATGGGAACCAACAGATTTGACTTCTTAAAATATGAGTACCCTTTAGAGGCACACACATCTCTCTTTCTCCTTCAGGACTTCCCAGTGTAGCAGAAAATAGGTGAGAAAGAGAATCCAGAGGCTTAGTGTGGAGACACCGCTCTGGGAAACTCAGATTCCAAACCCACTCTACCACTTAAGGCAACTTGGAGACTTATTTAACACTTTTAAGACTTAGTCTCCCCATTATTAAGTGATGGCCTAATAATAATTATTTTATATAGTTATTGTGCTCATTGAATGAGCTGCCTAAAGAACTTATGTCCTTGCCTTGTACAGTTTTGAAGCATTATTTAAGCATTAAATAAAAATTAGTTCTAATTATTGTCTGGTCTCTGTAGTTCCTGGAAAACAAATTGACTGCTGCGTTATCTTTTATCTCAGCCTACTACATCAGAGACTTCACATTCACATTCTTATAAAGTCTGGACCTTGTGTTACATCTGTCTCAAGATAAGTGTTGTTTTCTTCCTTCATTATTACTATAAACAGTGACACCCATTTAGCACATTTTTTTTAGTGTTTCATATAAAAACTATATATATATACTCACATTCACATGTACACACACACACAGACACACACACACATTCACACATACACTAAAGACCATATGAGACCTGAACTGAAAAAGAACATTAAAATGTCCATATTTGGATCATACCTATAGTAATGATTATTATCTTTATGTTGTAGACTGGGTGTGTCTCCCCAAAATTCATATGTTGAAATCCTAACTCCCAATGTGATGGCATTAGGGGGTGGGGCCTTTAGGAGGTGATAAAGTCATAAGGATGGAGCCCTCATGAATGGGATTAGTGCCTTTATAAAAGAGACCTCATGGAGTTCTTTTACCTCTTCTATCATGTGAGGACACAGTGAGAAGACAGCTATTTAAGAACCAGGAAGTGAACTTTCACCAGACACTGAATCTCCTGGCAACTTGATCTTGAATTTCCTAGCCTCCAGAACTAAGATAAATAATTTTGTTTGTAAGCCATCCAGTCTATGGTATTTTTGCTACAGCAGCTCAAACTTAGACATTTTACATCTATATAGAATTTTGCAGTCGTAGAAATGAAACACATTGAAAAAAGACAATGGAAATCCACCATGTATATACTTGGTGTCCCTGAGTAGAAAGCTGAGCAAATGGAGAATAAAAATATTCAAAGAGAGGGATCCCTGGGCGGCGCAGCAGTTTGGCGCCCACGTCGGGCTCCCGGTGCATGGAGTCTGCTTCTCCCTCTGCCTGTGTCTCTGCCTCTCTCTCTCTCTGTGTGTGTGACTATCATAAATAAATAAAATAAATAAAAAATAAATTATAAAAAAATTATAAAATTTTTAATAAAATTATTTTAAAAAATATTCAAAGAGAAAGTAGTTTCCTGAAATGAAGAACAGAATCTACAAATTTAAATCATACACTGTGTTGTAGGAAAAATTAATGCGAGAGGCATAAAAACATGACATAGTCACATGAAATGACTAAACTTCATGAACAAGTAAATAATTCTACATACATCTAGGCAAAAGATACAAGTCACTTGTTTTGTTTTAGAAAGATTTTATTTATTCATGAGACACACAGAGAGAGAGAGGCAGAGGGAGAAGCAGGCTCCCCACAAAGAGCCTGATGTGGGACTCGATCCCAAGACCCCAGGATCACAACCTGAGCCAAAGGCAGATGTTCAACCACTAAGCCACCCAGGCACCCCTACAAGTCACTTGTAGGAAGAGGTAAAGCTGGATTCAAACTTATTTACAGCAATGGTCCATGCCAGAAAATGATAGAGCAATGTTTACAGAGTTTTAAGGAGAAATAAGTGTGACCCAAGAATTTTATACCCAGCCCAATTTCTACCTGTATATGAAGGCAATCAACAAATAGTCGTACTATTTGGTTAGGCTTAGCTCAGGTAAGGCATATATAAATACTTTTTGTAATAGCTACTAATGATGAAATCCAGTCAATTAAGATATTTCAGAATAAAAACCTAGGGAATGGGGGAAACGTGATGTAATGGGATTAGTCACGAAGTCAGATTTATGTAAATCTAGAAATAAAGCAAAACAATTACAGATGTTTACAAAATAGGTCCTACATGTTTGAACAAAGAAGAGCCAGCATGCCAAAGTGAGGAGGACATCTATGTGGTGGTGTGGCCTGTCACAGGATGTCAGAGCCTGAGTAGAGCAAAGAGGGTAACCATTCAGAGGAGCAGCCCCACACAGGGTAGGTGTCTATGCAAGGTACTGATGTTGGAGATCTGCTTGAATGCAAGAAGCTGGAGCCTTGCAGGGTGAGAAGGATATCCATATGGAGTGAGGGTGGTGGTGGTGGCAGCTAAGGGCAGAGTGACAGAGCCTGAGCCAGATGGTGAAGATGTTCATGCATGGAGGTGACCTGGCGAGGGTATCAGAGGAAGTCCTCTCCATGGGAGCACTGACTGGAATAGAGTTTGAGAACTTGAGCATGGTGAAAGGGAATCTCCTTTGGAGGGCATAAAAAAGTGTTTTGTCCTTATTTGTGATTTTTCTGACAGTGTATGACTATTTTTAAAATGTAGTTTTCACATAGACTATTTTTCTAACATTTCAGCTACTTATTGGGAAGGAAACAAGACACAGACAATATTTTTTAAAGTCTTATTTGATATGTATGTATACAAATGCTGGGAGTATCATATTAATCACATGATACAGATTCCTTTTAACTATGTCTTACTTTTCTAATACATAAATGCTTTCAGCTAGATCATTAAGGAATTTCATAAGGCTAATGTAAAAAAAATATTTTAATTCTACTCAAAGAATATGAAGCGGGTAGACAGTAGACACTGAGACTTCCTTGACCACTTCACTTTGCAGTGCCCATTCACCTCTTTCCTCAGCAGGTGAATGAAGCTTAGTGTTCAGGCTCCCAAGATTTCCTGGGACTCTGCTGCAAAGGCTAAACCTTGAAACCAACTATGAATTTCCTTGTGGTTTCACACTTGTTATTTTTTTTTTTCTCACCTTACCACCACCCACACAGACTCAGCCTCCCTGGCTACATCGACTTTGGGTTGCTTTACTTCCTGGCTTCTGAGAAGCTGCGGCAGCAGAAGCTTTTGCTGGCTAAGCAGGGCCCCCATTACAAGCACACAAATAAAAATGTAGGCGCAAGAGAAGCACCAGTGCACCATCTGATGGTGTCTGAAGACTTTCAGTCACTGCCTCTGGGACATTTTTGCTTTAAATTCTTCCCTGTGAAAGAAAGCATGCTTTTGGGACACTAGAAAGATCATATTGGATCAGCATAATGGTTTGGTGGACTCAGGATTTCTATCATTGGTGGTGCCATCCATCCCTACTTTGTAGTATCTACCAGTAGCAGTTCCAAACTCTTGGTCTCCAAAACGATGCTAACCCAGGAAGTTGTGTGTGTGTGTGTGTGTGTGTGTTTAATTAATCAGTAATGAAATAAAAAGAGTAAGAATATGGGAAAACATATCCAAATGTCATTTTGGGGAAAGAACTGTTTTTTATCCTGGGGCTATGTCCTTCTTCTTCTTCTTCTTTTTTTTTTTTTTAAGATTTTGTTTTTATTTATTTGAGAGAGAGAGAGAGAGAGAGAGAGTAGAAGGAGAGGGACAAGCAGCCCTGCCCTGAGTGCAGAGCCTGAAGTGGGGCTCGATTTCACAACTCTGAGATCCTGACCTGAGCCAAAAGCAAGAGTTGGAGGCTTAACTGACTAAGCCACCCAGGCGCCCCATAGCTATGTCCTTCTTACATTTCCTTTTTTTTTTTTTTTTAAGATTTGTTTATTCATGAAAGACAGAGAGAGGGACAGAGACGTAGGCAGAGGGAGAAGCAGGCTCCTCACAGGGAGCCCGAAGCAGGACTCGATCCCGGATCCCAGGATCAGGCCCTGAGCCGAGGGCAGGGGCCAAACCACTGAGCCACCCAGGAGTCCCAATCTTCTTACATTTCTTAACTGCAAAAATGTACCTCCTTTTAGGAAATGCAGGTGGTAATAGATGGCAGATTGTTGCTCATCAGTATGCTTACTTGGCAAAGCAAAAAGTAGACAACCTCATGTCAATCCCTGGGTAGGTAGTCTTTATTCTTTCCTTTTCTTTCTTTCTTTCTTTCTTTCTTTCTTTCTTTCTTTCTTTCTTTCTTTCTTTCTTTCTTTCTTTCTTTCTTTCTTTTTCTTTCTTTTTTTTTTAAAGATTTATTTATTTATTCATGAGAGACACACAGAGAGGCAGAGACATAAGCAGAGGGAGAAGCAGGCTCCCTATGGGGAGCCCGACATGAGACTCAATCTCAGGACCCCTGGATCATGACCTGAGCCAAAGGCAGACATTCAACCACAGAGCCACACAGGTGCCCCTAGTCTTTTTTCAATATGCTTTTTTTTTAAATGGTGGCAAAATACACATGACTTAAAATTCACTATCTTGACAATTTTTAAATATACAGTTCAGTGATATTAAAGGCATTCACATAGTTGTGCAGCCTTCACCACAGTACATCTTCAGAATTCTTTTTATTTTGCAAACTGAAATTTTGTCCCCATTAAATATTAACTCCTCATTTCCTCCTCCCCTCAGCCTTGGTAATCATCATTCTGCTTCCTGTCTCTTTGCCTTTGACTCTAGGTACCTCATATAAGTAGAAGCATATAGTGTTTGTTCTTTTGTGACTGGCTTGTTTAACTCCGTGTGATGTCCTCCAGGTTCATCCATGTTGTAGCACATGTCAGAATTCCTTTCCCTTTTAGGGCTAGATAATCTTCCATTTTATGTATCTGCCATATATTGTTTATCTGTCATTGGACACTTGGATTGCTTTCACCTTCTGGCTACTGTGAGTAATGCTGCTGTGTGAACAAGAGTATACAAATATTCTTTTTAAAAAAACTTTGATGAGTTTCGAAAAATACATTGATTAATGTAACTGCCACCCTAATCAAAATATGGAATATTTCTATTACCTCAGAAAGTTTCCTTGGGCCTCCTTGCAATCTCTCCTTCCAAACAGGCACTGTTCTGACTTTTATCACTATAAATTAGTTTTGCCTACTCTAGAACTTAAAATAACTGAAATTATACAGTATGTACTCCTTTGCGCCTAGCTTCTTTTGCTCAGTAAAATGTTTTGAAATTTAGGCGCATTGTAATTCATTCTCCTCTATTCCTAAGTGTTATGCCATTGTATGAATATATGCAGTTTGTTTATTCATTCTCATTTGGGTTGTTTCCAATTTGGGGCTAATCATAGAGCTGCTGTGAATTATCTTGTATATCTTTTTGTGGACATATATTTTCCATTTCTCTTGGATACATACCTAGAAGTAGATCAGCTCTCATCAGAGACGTCTATTATAACTTTATTAGAAAATGTCTAACAAAAGTGTTTTATTTCATTTATTTTTGCCATTTTACCTTGTACTTCCCAGTAATGTAGAAGAGTCCCAGTTTCTCTGCAGTTTTGCCTTTGGTCTTGTCAGTTTTAAAAAGTTTTAAACTGTCTAGTGAATGTGTGATGGTACTTATGCAACTTTTTATAAATTCCCCAGGTAATCAATTTCAGGGAATGTTTCAGATTAGCTTTGCTAGGATAGGACTCTTTGGATAAAAGTTAAAGAACACAACTTAAACTAGTCGAAATGGAAAACAGGGCAGCCTGGGTGGCTTAGCGGTTTAGTGCCACCTTTGGCTCAGGGCATGATCCTGGAGACCCGGGATCAAGTCCCACATCGGGCTTCCTGCATGGAGCCTGCTTCTCCTTCTCCCTGTGTCTCTGACTCTCTTTTTGTGTCTCTCATGAATAAATAAATAAAAATCTTAAAAGAAAAAAAAAAAAGGAAAACAGTCTTTATTGCCTCCTCAACCTATTCATGGAGGACAGAGATGAAGCGGCCCTCAGGAATTACTCTCAGATCACTCCTGTATAACCTGTTTGCTCTGCCTCTATTCACATGTTGGCTTCATTCTCAAAATTCATTTGTCCCTGGTAAATTGGAACTTTTTCTTCAGGCAAGTCTAGACTTTCATCCACATGGTCTTCTAACTGAACGGAGAAGAAATCACCTTTCTCGTTAGTTCCACTTAGAAACTGATCTTTGGGGGAGCCTGGGTGGCTCAGTCTGTTAAGTGTCTGACTTTTGCTCGGGTCATGATCTCAGAGTCCTGGGATGGAGCCCTGTGTCGGGCTCCGTGATCAGCAGGGAGACTGCTTCTCTTTCTAACCTCTTCTTCTGTGCTCTCTCTTGCTCTCACTCTCTCTCAAATAAATAAATAAGTAAAATATTTAAAAAAAGAAATTGATCATTCTAGCTTGGGGTACACATCATCCCTGAATCAATCACCATATTTATCGCAGAGACCAGCCTCGGTTGTATGCCAGGCCTGTAGTGGAGAATGGAGAAACTATGATTGGACTGCCCTACCATAACTGTGTTTGGAATGGGGAAGAAAATTTTCTTTTCTTTTTTTTTAAGATTTTTATTTATTTATCCATGAGAGACACAGAGAGAGGCAGAGACACAGGCAGAGGGAGAAGCAGGCTCCACGCAGGGAGCCAGACGTGGGACTCAATCCTGTGTCCCCAGGACCACACCCTGGGCTGAAGGCGGTGCTAAACTGCTGAGCCACCCGGGCTGCCCCGGGAAGAACAGTTTCTAAAGAAGTAGAGTACTCTTTGAGGCAGGTAAAACAATACACGTCTATATATTCATCTTAATTTTTAAGAATGTTTATATTGCTAGACGCCTGGGTGGCTCAGTCAGTTAAGCATCTGCCTTCTGCTCAAGTCATGATCTCAAGGATCCTGCCCTGCGATGGGCTCCCTGCTCAGCGGGGAGTCTGCTTCTCCCTCTCCCTCTGCTCCTTCCCCTGCTTGTGTGCACAGGCTGTCTCAAAAAGAAAAAAAAAAGTTTATATTTCCATGAGATCCAAAAGTCCTGGAACCCTTGTTCTTCACTTGACAACCACAAGTCAGATATCTTAGACACTTCTAATCTCACTTAACTGGTACATCTTTCAGCTCTGAGTTTTTCTGATCATGCATGGACAAATTCCTGTATGACCTCTCAGGCTTACTGAGGAACTGGGAGGGGACTTCCATTTGAACAACATTCTGTTGGGTCCAGTAGCCAAAATGCCATCTAGGTCTCTTAACAACCTACCCCACCTTGCTAACATGTCAACATTCTCTTCCTATATTTTTCTTTGGCTACTTCATCTTGCCTTTGGAGCCAACTCTCGTCAGTAAATCATTGACTTTTATTTCCTCTCCCATTGTCCAGCTTTTAGCATTGGAAACTTTCTTTTTCTGCAATTCCCAGGCTCCAAATCTAATTATTTTAGCTCTTAGAAGCTACCTCAGGAACTCTCTTTTCCTTCCTGGCCTTGACCCATTCCTATACTACTTTTTGCTGGGCCTGCTATCTACCAAGTTCTGCTTGGTTTAACATTATCCCCAAGCATTAGTCTCTGGGCTGCACTGGTGCCTGTGTTCAGCTTCAAGAAGTAACCTGTATTTCTAGCGCTCAAGGCTATGGTAAAGAAGGCCACATTTGCTGAAGCCATATCTTTATGATTGGGGTCATATAACCTTCCAGTTTCTATATTTCTAGATAGCGGTAAAAGTACAAAATGATTTAGAAGATGGAAGCCATTCTGTCTCCCTAATATGTTGTTGTTCTCAAAACCTCCTCCACACCTTGAAGTAACAACCACCAAAAGTTCGTTCAGCATCCTGATATGAGAGACAATGATTTTGTGGGATTTTGTCAACAAGCAGACTGGTTCTTTTTCCAGAATACCAATTCCTCCCTTGTTGCCATCCCCCTCTTCCTTTCACTCATTAACAACCATGATGACTACCAGAAATTGGGAACGAGAAAAGTAGTTGTAGCAGCCAGAAAAGCAAGAGGCGTCCTCCCATGAGTATTTATTTATTTATTTATTTATAAAGATTTTATTCATTTATTCATGAGAACACAGAGAGAGGGATTAGAGACATAGGCAGAGGGAAAAGCAGGCTCCCTCCAGGGAGCCTGATGCCTGACTCCATCCCAGGACCCCAGGATCATGACCTGAGTCAAGAAAGACGCTCAACTACTGAGCCATCCAGGTGCCCCCTCCCATGAGCTTTTAAAGGGCAGAGACAGGGCAGCCCGGGTGGCTCAGTGGTTTAGCATCACCTTCAGCCCAGGGCCTGATCCTGGAAACCCGGGATTGAGTCCCATGTCCGGCTCCCTGCGTGGAGCCTGCTTCTCCTTCTGCCTGTGTCTCTGCCTCTCTCTCTTTCTGTGTGTCTCTCATGAATAAATAAATAAAATCTTAAAAAAAAAAAAATAAAGGGAAGAGACAATGTCCAAAGCTGGGACCCCTTAAGACACCAGTGGGGGTAGGAACACCAAAGTGAAAGCAAGACAAATATCCATCTTTAATTAATGTAACCAGAATTTTGTAATCCTTAAATCTAGAAAGAAGCTTTTAATTTGAGCACATATGTAAGGTTTGTGGCATTCTGAAAAATAAAATTTTATTGTGAATTGTCTTTTGGGAAGGAGAAACCATAATCTCTTCGGCACTTAAGACCTCTGATGGTTTTCTTAATCTGGTTTTAACTGTGTTTTCTTCACTTCTGTATATCCAGAGCCTTGACTGAGTCTGGCAATAGAGACCGTGCTTAGTCAAGATATGTTAGATGAACTAATAAATGGATGGAATACCTGCAGAACACAACGAAGTACTGGAAGGAGGCAAAGATGAGAGTGAGAGGTGGGGTGGTGTTGGGAAGCAACATTTGAGAACCCGATGGGAGCATCTGCTCTGGTGCCCTTAGAGTTTTGCTATAATTTCCACTCATTCTGTTTTATCTTTGACTGCATCAGTTCACTCTTTTTTTATCTGTCTTCATTGTCTGGTCTTTCTTTGGGTGCTGTGAAAAGTGTTTCCCTTCTTTAGTAAGCAAATGAGCTAGTAATTACTTCTTACAAGGGTCATTTTGCAAACCCACTGCCTTGTTCTGTGTCCCTGGCACTCAGGCTATCCTGGGAGCTTTGGCTCCTTGTGTGGGCTTGCAGCATTTCAGTAGCTGCTTTCTCCTTATAGCTCCTATATTCCCTTGTACTATTTCCACCCAGACCTATAACGGAAAGATGACTGCAGATTGTTCCCATAAATAGCATCAATCTCTTCACCTTCTGGAGCTTTATCATGTACTCTTGAGATGGAGTCCAGCTGGCTGGGTGTGAATGTGCGTTGCTTATGCCAATTCAGTCTCGGCAAGTATTTTCATCAAAATTAGAGGCTGAAATTGCTGGCTGCCAGAGCACCCCTGGTAACTAAACTAATCTGGTTAGGGGGTGTGAATTGTACTCTGAGGTCTTTATGCAAGAGTGCACAATCTCAGTTACTTGCTCTTTTTTTGGAGAATGTCTTTGAATCTGGGCATTCCTTACCACATCTGGGCAAGAGAGCACTTGGTCCCATATGAATATGTGGCTGGAATCAAGGGCCAGCCTTGGGCAAACCTGTAAAATAGGTATAAGGTATAACCCAAATAAAACTAGGCTACCTTTGGTTCTGTCTCAGCACAGAATTGCATCAAAAAAAAAAAAAATCCAAATCCAACTCCCATAAAAGTCTTGAAAAGTTAAGTACTGTTAACTTTATATTTTGCTTTAGGATTTAACTTTCCATTATAGAACACACTTTCTCCTAAAGTCTCGCTTTTTAAGAGCTTCCTCCAATTTTCCTTTTTTCTCTGAGATTCTCCACCCTCATACATGCCCTTTATTACCCTCTCCCCTCTTAAGGGATGCAGAGTGCTAGTATCTTTTTAAAATTTTAACTGAGGCACAATTCATATAATCTAAAACTCACCATTTAGTTTATTTCTTTTTAAGTAGGCTCCCCGCCCAGCATAGAGCCCAATACAGGGCCTGAACTCACGACACTGAGATCAAGACCTGAGCTGAGATCAATAGTCGGATGCTTAATAGACTAAGCCACTAAAAAAAAAAAAAAAAAAATAGACTAAGCCATGCAGATGCCCCTAAAATTGATCATTTTAAAGTGCACAATTCTTTTTTTTTTTTTAAGATTTTATTTATTTGCTTGAGAGAGAAAGAAAGAACATGAGCAGAGAGAGGGGAAAGGAGAGGGAGAGGAGAAGGAAGAGCAAACTCCCTAATGAGTAGGGAGCTTGATGGGCCAATCCCAGGGCACTGAGGGCATGACCTGAGGTGAAATCAGAGGCTTAACTGACTGAGTCACCCAGGTCCCCTAAAGTGCACAATTCAATGCCATTTAGTACATTCGCAATGTTTGTGCTACCATCAGCTTTATCTAAGTCCACCATATTTTCATCACCCCAAAAAGAAACCCTGTCCCTGGCAAGCAGCCATTCCCCTTGCATTTGTGTTTTGTAAAAGTTCCCTCTGGGATTCTCAAGGGTAACCAGAGTTGAGAACCACGAGCATAGAACAATTCTGTCTTTCCTGGGGCTTCCTTTGCTGACATCTCCACTCTTTACCCTGGCAGACTAAGCAGCCAGCCAAGCCAAAGATCCTCTATAGAAATATGGGGGCAAAGTCTGTTTTTGGCTCCAGTCACATGGCAACCCTATTCTTTTTTGAGGATTTTTCTCGTTCTCCTGTTCCACCCACTTATATCCTACTCTCATGAGCCCAGCTCTCAAGCAGCTGTTAGTTAAGTCCTAAGAATCCCCACCATTCCCGCCCCATCCCTGGTCTCAGCTAAGATCACAAGATCCCTGACATGCATGCCTTTGAATTGAGGAAAAAATCCTTTAAGACTCTGAGGAACTCCTCTCTTAAAGGCATATTTCAGGCACTAGACATATGGGGGAAAGGGAAGGACTATTTGGGGAATGAAGGAGTCTTTCCCAGTTTCTCTCATTACCTATGAATGAGGCTTGTACTGAACAAACTAGCTGGAAGATAGGGTGATCCTCAGCACCAGTTACTGAACCTCTCAGAGCCTGTATTTTCACCCGAAAAATAAGGATGATAAAACTGACCCCAGGGCACCTGGGTGGCTCAATTGGCTAAGCATCTGCCTTGGGCTCAGGTCATGACCTCAAGGTCCCGAGATTGAGCCCCACATCATCAGGGTCTTTGCTCAGCGAGGAGCCTGCCTCTCCCTCTCCCTTTGCTCCTCCTCACTATTCATGCTGTCACTCTCTCAAATAAATACATAAAATATTAAAAAAAAAAAAAAAAAAACTGACCTCAAGGGCTGTATATCAGAAAGTTGCAGCCACACAAACAGATTCTGGTTTAAGATGAGTTTATTAAAAGGATATTGGTTGGTTCACGGAATTGTTAGGAGGACTGGAAAATCCAAGATGCTACCTGGAGAGTAACAATGCCCTAAGGCAAGTGGCAGAATTTAGGACATTGTTCCTACTGTCACCAAGTACCATCTGCAGCAGCTTATCCTGCCACTACCACTGGTGCTCAGAGTGGGGTGTCCTGTTTGCTCTGTCACATGGAAACTATAGGTTGTTACCACTCACACTCCACTACAATCAAAATGAATTTCCAACAGTCTCTGCCTCTTTGTGTCACAATTCAAAGTTGCTCTCAGGTCCATCTGCTTGGCCAAACCCAGGCTGTGTGCCCATGACCCGGGAAAGCAAGCACCTGGCATTTTTAGCCTGTATCGTGGGAGAAAGTCTCACATCCCACCAAGACTCATAAGGTGGAAGATTCCCTAAAAGAAGGGAGGGGGTCTGGATACTGGACAGTCAGAAATGTGGACAATTGTTTCTCTTCAAGTTGTGAGGAAGAGCAAGACAAACTGTATAAAGAGCATACTGTAAGCTCTAATGCCCACATGGGTGTTAGTTACCAGCACTGTGTACATACTTATTCACGTATTTCTTACTTATTCCTCTCTGTTCTTATTTCACTGCATTGCAGGACTTCCGCTTCCTTCTTCTTTTCTTCTTCCTTTTGTCTCATTCAAGGTTAGGTAACTCCCAGACCCCGGTACGGGGCACATGGATATATACCTTACAAATGTTGAATGGATAAAATGTTCTGTTGTTAGTATGGTGACACAGGTTGATATAGATTGGTTGTCTTCCCAGCTTCCATTCTCCACTTACTTTTTGCTAGAGGCTCTGACTTCCATCTGGGGATCCATGTAGTTCCTGGGATCAGATTCCATCCCGAGCCAAAGCCATGGAGTTCATAGTCTACACTAAGCCAATCAGTAGACTCCATCTCTCCAGCAGTGACTGGTTCAGGGGTGAGTATGTGACCTAAGCTGATCCAATCTAAGTGAAACTCAGCAATATTAATAGGACAAGGACATCCTTTGTTTCTTGCTGAGAATAAATGAGAAAGCATGTGGTTTTGGGAGCTTCAGGCAGCCCCCTTGGGACCTCAAAGGGAGACAAACTTAGAATAAAGTGAACATTACAGAAGACAGGTGCTTGGTGACCATTTAGTCATAAGGTAAAGCTATGCCTGAATCCAGGCTTCTCCTTTGGACTTCTTAGTTTTATGAGCCAACAAATTCCATTTATTATTCAAGTTAAACGAGTCAGGTTTTCTGATATGTATAACTGAAAGTATTTGATACTTGCTTACCTCCCTCTCTGCCTTGTGAGAATAGAACTGCTGTCCATTTGGTGCTGGTTGATAGGGAATTTTTTGGAAACGCAGATCAAAATCACTGTCAGCGGCACTGTGGTTGGGCAACAGTATATATATGCCCTAGAAACAGGCCTAACTAACTAAAATTTAAAGAACAGTCCTGCTTAACCAAGGGTAAATTTTGAAAGAGATTTCAATCAACATCTTTCATTTCTCTTTGCCCTGGAAAGAAACAGACTCCAAGAAAGTAAGAGCAAACTCTATAAAGACAAAAACAAAAAACAAACAACAACAAAAACATAAAACAAAATGTATCCTATCTAACCCATAGAGAGAAGTACTGTGGAGTTACACCCTATCTGGCTGTCTTAAAGCAGGTTTTCTAGAAGCACAGTCTGAGACATTCTTGGATGAATGATTCATTGAGGAAGTGCCCTCAGGAGAAACCTGTAAGGGATTAAAGGAAGCAAGATAGGGGAAGAAGCTAAGTAAAGATGAAAGGACTCTTACTTCAGCCTGATTCCACAGAAAGCTTTGGATCATAAATTGCTGCAAAGTTTGTCCCATCCAGAGGCAAGGGACCCTGCATCTGTCATGACCCTGGTTGGGGAGTGGAGTGAGGAGCAGGGAGGCACATACAGGCAGTGTGTGCAACTTGGCAGGGATTTCTGGATAAAGCATCTCCTGTCAGATAAGGAGAACCTTCCAGAAAAGGGTGTAGGTATAGCAGCTGTTAGGGGATGGGTAGGCTGGTTTGGTAAAGAGGATCTGGGCAAGGATCCAACAGCACCTACAAGATGTGGTCAGATCTTCTCTGGAAAATTTCCTTACTTCACCCATCTTGAGGCTTCATTTTATATTTAAGAATTCCTCTTCAGAAATCAAACTGTTTTTGTGTTGTGTTGCTTGGAACACATCAGCAAACTTATGAAAATTCTAATTGAATATTGCTTCATGTTTTCATCATTCTCATCTCCTATACACAACTTTTTGTCAGTTTCTCTAATTCTTCTTTAAGTTTCTATGGCCTTCAGTTTATTCTTCATTTTCTTTTCTTTTTTTTTTTTTTTTAAGATTTTATTTATTTATTCATGAGAGACACACAGAGAGAGACAGACACAGGCAGAGGGTGAAGCAGGCTCCATGCAGAGAGCCTGATGTGGGGGGGATTTGATCCTGGGACTCCAGGATCATGCCCTGGGCCGAAGGGAGGCACTAAACCTCTGAGCCACCCAGGCATCCCTACTCTTCAGTTTCTTCCTCTACAGGCACTAACCATGTGTCTGGTCACCTGAAAAAGCATTTCATTTCTTTGTTAACCCCTTAAAATTATTTCCATATTCTTTAAGGGGTGTTCACCAACATACACTTCTACTTCTGTTTTAGGCTTGGTTGCTTATTTCTTTCAGTCTTTTTCATTGCAAGTTAGATGTGCACACCATGTACTGACAGCTCAGTGTGAGTTAAGTGCAATGAGCCTCAGGGTGTGAGGGCAGGAGCTCTGGAAAGATTTTGCAGATTGGGCTGGAGTTCCCAGCTCTGCTGTGTGTCTAGCTACAGAACTTGTCTGAGCTGTTTAGTAGCAGCTGAAAACTAGAAACTTTTTAGGCTGCCCTGCTACCCATCAGAGTTGTTGTGAACATGAATAACATACATAAAAGCACATTATGTTATTAGTATGCAAACTGCATTGACATGATACCTTTCTTTCAAATCTCAAATTTGCTTTCAGATGGTTGCTTTTGGTCAGAATGAGATGATTTCATCTCTTACTAGTGTTTCCTGGGCTGCAAGCTGCTAGTATTTGACATTCTTTTGCAGAGGTAACCAAGAGCATGTGGTCACTTATCTGAGTGAGTCAACACTAGGGGGACCTGGGCATGGAGCAAAATTAAAGTGAAATGGAGAATTTAACTGTGATCCAACCTTTCCCTTGTCTATGTTTATCTTCTCAGGAGCCCTCCATCCCCTCAAGCTGGCTTTTCAGAACCCAATTCTTTGAACTCTAACTACACTTTTCAGGCTCCCAGATGATCTCATCAATCAATCAATCAAACAAACAAACAAACAGACCCTCTGTTCCATGTCACATTAGCTTTCAGGTATAAAGGACGTGATAAAAAAACAGCCAGTCCCTATTAAGTATCAATGATTGGAAACTATTATTATCCTCCATTTCTCCCTCCCAGTCTTTGAGATGATTATTTCACACCTTTCTTTTCTCAAACTTCTGACACCCACTATAGCATCCTTAGTCTCAGCTGATGGCCTTATTTTCCATTTCATTAAGAAAACAGAAGCAATCAGAGAATATCCACCAGCTCTCATCACCTTATCTACCCACTTACTTGTGCCTACGCCCATATATTCTGTGTTACTACAGATAAAGTGTCTGGCTCCTACCTAAGCCCTTCCACTGATGGATTAGATCCAATGGCTCCAGCAATTCTCCACCCTCTCTAATGCATTATCAGATTTTCCCTCTTTACTAGATCATTCCCATCAATACACAACCTATTATTTCTCCCATCTTAAAAACAAAAAACAAACCCAAACCCAAAAAACTCGTTGGCCTTGCACCCAACTCGTTTAGTCCCAATTTTCTACTCTTCTTCTTTTTTTTTTTTTTCTACTCTTCTTTATAACAGGACTCTTCAAAAGAATTATTTCACCAACTCCACTTCATTGTCTTCTAGTATCTCTTGAACCCAGTCCATCCCGGTTTTTCCTGCACAACTCTGCCATGACTGCTCTTACAAAGGTCACCAGGAACCTCTGCGCTGCTAAATCGAATGGTCAATTCAATTTAGTCCTCATCTCGAAGAGTTTGTCTTCTGCCTTCCTTGTCTTGGATAATGGCAAGGCTATCTATCTGGTCACTCTCACCAGCTTGTGAAGTCATCCCTCTCTTCTTCTTCCCTCTTACCCAAGCCGTTGGGAAATCTCACCAATCCAACAATCCAAACATCTTTCTAATTTATCTTCTCCTTTATGCCCTTGCAATGCTTGCCAGACAGCTTCTGTCTGGATGGTAACTGCTCTTTAGTGTACCCCACACTGTCCCTGCAATTCTCTTGCTAGAACAAAGATGTAATCCATACCACTCCATTCATAAGCAACTCCCTAAGTTTCCTATTTGCTGTGCAATTAAGCAAAACCCCCTCAACATAGTACTGAAGTCCTTTTACCATCCGGCACCATCCTGCCTTCACAGCTATGACTCCTGCTTCTGTCAACACATCTTATATTCTATCCACCATTCACAACCTGCCTCTGTCCTTTTATCCTTGCTGGTCCCACTGCCTGGAGTGCCTCTTCCTCCATTTTTTTTCCTGTTTGAGAATTATTATTATTATTTAAAAAAATGATTTCTGAAAGCTTGTAATATGCAAAGTATGACACAAATATTATACATGTATTATTTCATTTAATCATCAGAAAACTGAAATAACTTTCTCAAGTTAATACAGCTAGGAAATGGTTGATCTAGGATTTGAACTCTGTTCATGATCTGACAGCATTGGTAAAAATTTCTCTGACTCGTCACAATTAGTTGCCTTTTCCTGTGTTCCAGTAGCAGGTTTGTTGTTGTTGTTGTTGTTTTTAATTGACTACACAAAAGCAGTTTTGTTACAGATATTAAACAAATAGACTCTGAAGCTAAACTCCCTGGGTTTGAGTGCTAGATCTGTGGCTTGCCAGTTCTGAGATCTTGTGCCTCAGTCTTTTTATTTTTGAAATAGGAATGATAATAGTACCTACTTCAGGATGGTTGTGAGAATTAAATGCAGCAGCCAACAGAAAGGGTTTAGCACAGTGCCTTTGCATAGCTCTGGCCCTAGACACACCATGTCCTGTCTATGCTCTATCTCCCTCATTAGACTCTGGCCTCCTGGGAGGGGAGACTTTCCTATTCATCTTCCAGTTCTCCTGCCCCCAGCAAGGTAGGCCTTTCACTAGAGTGGGTGCTCCATAAACATTTATCAAACTGAATTTGTAAGTGTATGGGTGTTCATGCCAGACAATGTGACATTTACAAGTTCATGGTCTATGCTGTGCTTTAATTACCTTCAAGTCCTTTAAAGAAAGTGGTTACCAAAGTCAACAAGACCATCCAACAGCTCTGACTTGTTTTTGAAAGTCCAGGTCATTACTGTTCTGCTTCTGTGAACAGGAAGCCTTTTCACCTTCAAGTTTTTCCTGAGTTCCCTCATTTGTGAGAACAACACTCTCCTTATGGGGGAGAAGGAAAGGGATACCTGTCACAGGGTTCAAGACTTCTCTGGGACAGCTAGAGGTATATAGCTGGAGGTTTCCCCTCCAGTGAGCAGTAACCAGGGTCAGATTTCACTTCTAACCACTGGCGCAGTGTGCTTAGACCTGAAAGAGGTCAGAGGATTCCTGGGAGGGCCCTGGCTCAAGTTACATCACATTGTTTAACTGCCTTCAAGCTTGTTTATTTACATTTCAAGGATGCCTCACTAGGTGAGGTTGCAGGAGTGAGGTGGCAGGAAGAGGTTTCAAAGGAGTGTGAAAATAGTAGAAAAGGAAATATTTGATTAGAGGTTAACATGTCCCCTGGGGCTTCTTTGATTTGAATGATTAAGCACTCTCCAAGAGGAAGTGGTCTCTGTACAGAGTGGGGGCTTCTGTTCCCGATGAGTTGCAGCTGTGGTGTATGATGTGCACTAAACTAAGTGGGCCATGAAAGAGAAAGAGGCATTTACAGGACCAGCACAGTGACTGCTATACTCATCATCTTCACCTGAGCCTATGTTTTCTTCTGTCCTGTATCTCAGTGAACACCTGCAAGTTGGTTAGGCTGTAACTTGGGAGTCAGCCTATAATCCTCTTTCTCTGTCACCAGATTCTGTATACTTTCTCCCTTGAAAGTCTTTCAAACCCATTTCCTTCTCTCTGCTTCCACTGGCACCACCTTTGAAGGTTAAGAACTTCATCATGTCTTCTTGGATTGTATCTTCCTTATGGCTTTCTTGGTCTCAAATCTTAGACCTTCTGCTCTATTCTCTGTTACTGTCAAGGGAATTTTTCTTTTCTTTTTTAAAGATTCTATTTATTTATTCATGAGAGAGAGGCAGAGACATAGGCATAGGGAGAAGCAGGCTCCCTGTGGGGAGTCTGATGTAGGACTCGATTCCAGGACCCCAGAATCATGATGTGAGCGAAAAGCAGCTGCTCAACCACTGAGCCATCCAGGTGCTCCATATCAAGGGGATTTTTCAAATTTAAAATCCATCAGTGGCTCTCCATGGTCTTCTGTATTAAATGCTCCCCAGAGCCTAGTTTGTGAGGCTTTTCAGGTTCTGGTCTTGCTTCGCTGGCTTGTGTCCTATCAGGTCACCTCCAAACCTGTGAGTGTCTTCACATCAGTAATCTTGACCTGCATGCAGTCCTCAGTGCCTGCATTATTTGCTCTCAAGCCTTGCAGCTTTCTGTGTTTGCTCCTCCTTCTGCCCAGAATTCCTCTTTTCTCCTTCAGCTTCTCTTGTCCTTTTTTCCCCTTCAGGTTGACTGTCTCTATCATAGACTGTATCTGATCTCTATTTTGTCAGCATCTAGCTCTGGCAGACAGTAGTTGCTCAATAAATATTCGACAGAGAAATGAATTAACTCTGTACTAGTCATAGTAGGGTTCAATCCATAGTTCAGAGAAAGGGCCTTGAAATATCTGGCTCTGAAAGAAGGAAATATCACAGTTACTGCAATTATGTTATTAGATGGGTAAAATTTCACACTTGATAAAAGAATTCTGAGGTTTTGTGTTTCTTCAAGCTAAAGTGACTGAAGATTATTTTAAAAACCATTTTAAAAGGCCTCTTCTCTAGACGATGAAAACCTTATTTGCCAGCTTTGACAAAACATGGAGGAGTTCAGGAATTACAGTCACCAAGCAAGTGTTTCCAGAAATGTCATACCTGCTGCTTTAAGAATGCCGTTCTAGGGCCAAAGTTAAACAAATCTTTCAAGAGAGTTGTGAGAGGTGAGAAAGCGAACTATGAAATGAAATCTGCCTACATTGGGCTGAAGCCAGCACACACAAGAATTGGTGACAGTTAAATAACCTGGAGTGACATCAAAAGACAATATACATCATACATGATTCTACTAATGTATACACAAAGGGGATCTACTACACAGCACATTTCTGCTAAACATAAAGGAGACACCTTCTTTCAACACAGAAACTAAACTCTGGAATGGACTGCCTTGTGAGGTGAGCTTGAAGCGTCCCACTGTCTTCAATGGCTTGCACGGCGCTGGGCTCAAGCCAAGGCAGGGCGGCTCCAGGGGAAAGGGCTCAGGGTGGAAAGGGCTAAGGCATCCTTTGGCTCCTTAAACGTAGATTCTTTGGAACCTTTTGTTTTGTTTTGTTTTGTTTGTTTTGTTTTGTTTTTAGTCCTTTGATTCTTTGGAACCTTTGATTCTTCCGATTGATTGTCGGTTCTAAGCGTTAAAGCGCAGTGGGGAAAACTGCAACAAAGATGGGAAGGGAGCTAGTAAGAGTACTCAGAGAAAAGTGGGTGGGACTTTAACGAGTAAGCCATAACAGAGAGATTGGGCGAGTAGAGGACAAGCGGAGCAAACGCAGAAGAGGAAACGGGGAGGAGGGAAAAGAGCGCGAGAGGAAACTTAGCGAAGGAAGGAAGGAAGGAAGAGAGTGACCCAACTCGTCCGGGACAGGAGAAAGGCACGCCCAGAGGGACCTGCTTCTTTAAGGGAAAGCCCCGCCCCCCCACGTGACGCCTCAGCAGGCTCGTCCACGATTGGCTGCGGCTGGAGGGCGGGAGGGGGGTTGCTAGGCGCGGAGGGGATCCGGCGGGCCCCCGCCTCGCCGAGCACCGAGCACCGAGCCGCAGGAGCCCAGCTGGGTAGAGCCGAGCTGCTGGAACATGGCGAGAGGCTGGGACGCGGGGCCGCCCCGGCGGCCCGGGCGCCTCCCGCCTCTGCTGTTCCTGCTGCTGCTGCTGCTGCTGCTGCTGCTGCAGAACCCGGCCCGGGCAGCGCACATCAAGAAGGCGGAGGCGACGACAACGACGACGAGCGCAGGCGCCGAGGCGGACGAAGGCCAGTTCAGTCGCTACTACCACGAAGAGGAGCTGGGCTCGGCGCTGAGGGAGGCGGCGGCAGCTGGGCCCCCGGGCCTGGCCCGCCTCTTCAGCATCGGCAGCTCGGTGGAGGGCCGGCCGCTGTGGGTGCTGCGCCTCACGGCCGGCCTGGGGCCGCCGCCTCCTGACGGCAACGCGGGGCCCGACGCGGCGGGGCCGCTGCTGCCCGGCCGGCCGCAGGTGAAACTGGTGGGCAACATGCACGGCGACGAGACCGTGTCGCGCCAGGTGCTGATCTACCTGGCCCGCGAGCTGGCGGCTGGCTACCGCCGCGGGGACCCGCGCCTCGTCCGCCTGCTCAACACCACCGACGTGTACGTGCTGCCGAGCCTCAACCCCGACGGCTTTGAGCGCGCCCGAGAGGGCGACTGCGGCCTCAGCGATAGTGGCCCCCCCGGGGCCAGTGGTCGCGACAACAGCCGCGGCCGTGACCTCAACCGCAGCTTCCCCGACCAGTTCAGCACCGGCGAGCCCCCGGCCCTGGACGAGGTGCCCGAGGTGCGCGCCCTCATGGACTGGATCCGCAGGAACAAGTGAGTGTGGTAAACCTCCCCGCGCCGTGCCCATCCACGTGGGCCTGCAAGGGCAGAGGCTGGGTCGGGCACTCCGTAGGCATTCGGACTGTGCTTGCGGGCCTGAGGGGCGGGGTCGTGAAGGTGGAAGGCGACACCCCGCAACCGGGACAGGGCCCAGGCCGCTTAGCCTCCTGTCCCGCTAATAGTCCGGGAAGCGCTGCCTAGAGGCTGTCCTTTTTGTTCTACGGGTGCGAAGAGCTGTTGAGCTAGAAGGTAGACTCCTTTCCGGCATTCTGGTCCCTGTTGTCACAGGACCGTAGAATATGAGCAGTAGAAGAGAACTTAAGGATGACTTAGGTCAGCTCACTCATTTTATAGATAAGCTATCAATATTGCTCTTATTACCATAGGCAACGTGCTAAGGAAGCTCTTTCCCTGGACCGCGTGATCTCACTTTATGTTGGCCGCAACCTCATGAAATACACATCATTAATATCCCTGTTTTGCATATATGGGAAACGGAGGGTCAGATTGGTTAAATAATTTACACAGTAGGGAGTGTAGGTGGGATTTAGATTCAGGCAATCTGACTCTGTCCGTGCTCTTAGCCATAGAGGGAGACTGTAACCCATTAATGATCAATGATAAGTGACACTCCCTGGGTCCTCTTGGTTATTTGACAGACACTGGTTCACTCCCAGTCTTTACTTCTGACTCCGCTAGGGAAATATATGGCTATGGCTGGAGAACTTGCACAGAGCTGGTACTATCATCTGTGAGCTGCTTCATTTTTGATTCTCCAGAAGGTTTCTGATGCCATTTGTGCACTTTATTAGTGGGCTGAATGCCCAATTATCACATTTAACACACACCTTAAGTGTCATTAAGCATTATGTGGAATGTAAAAATTAAAAGCAATAGGACCTCAAGAAATTGTCATATAACAAGAGAATATTATAAATATCTATGAGGTGTGTTTATGTATCCAGTTAAACTTTACAGGAATTGTTCCTACTGGCAAAATGTGTGTGGGCTGCAATAATATGGATCATCTCTGTGCAAGAGGTGAACTTGAACCATGTCTCAAGAGATGTGTCTCAGGAGATGAATAGGATTTTCAGCAAAAAGGAGGAGGAGAGGAATAAAAGAACTTACTCCAAATGGAATAATGTCTGAAGTGAGCGTGTACTTCTACCCTTTTCAAGTATAAGCTTCGCTAGCATATCCCCAATTTTTGTGTTTCATAAGGCTTGCGAGGCAATAGTTAATCTTGCCATCTCAATTTGAAGATTTCTGAGTGACAGATACTATAAAAGTAATAATGAACAGAAAAGTTTCTCTATGAGACTTGGGATCATCTCTTTTGTAATATTTAAATACATAGAGCAGATCTAGAAAATTCGTAGGCATTATGACAACCCTAGATTTTTTTTTAATATTCTACCTTTCACTTTACTCCTCCTTTTGAGATCCCTTGTAGGTATTTAATTTCACATGCATCTCCTGGAGAAGATTTTTTTTTTTTCTTTTAAAGATAACCATGTCACGATCTCTGAACATTTGCCTAAGAAACATGACTTTAATGTGTATCTTGCTGTTAGAAGCTGTGATGGCCAGGGCTTTTCTGAGATGATATATCGAATGTACTGTTTGCATTGCTTAAATGAAAATGCCCTGTTGTGACCCTTGCAGAGATATAAATTCCATGACTAGATTTTTCTCTTCAGTATTAGTTTTGCGGTGAAAATGAAAATGAGCTTTGCCTTGGTGCAAGTCACCTTGAGGCTGTACCAAAAGCTTTAAATTTTAAATGTGGATCAAAAATTTGCTCTCTGGTTAACTTTTTCATATCACAGTATTTAAATAACATAAGTTTTGATTTGGGGCAGTTAGTTCAATGATAGGAGCTTGTACGAATTTAAAAGTTAATCTGTGTTTGCTGGCATCAGACAGAAAGTCATTTTGTTCCATAGCTATGGACCACCCGATGGTAACCAACTATGTTTCACACATGTAACTCTAATAAGAAGGGAAAGTGTGTGATTAGGGTGAAAAGTACATCCATCTATCCTCAGTTTTCACAAATTAACTTCACAATTTACCTCAAAATGGATAATCTTTTTTAAGATTTTATTTATTTATTCATGAGAGACACAGAGAGAAGGCAGAGACATAGGCAGAGGGAGAAGCAGACTCCTTGCAGGAGCCTGATGTCGGACTTGATCCCAGAACTCCAGGGTCACGCCCTGAGCCAGAGGCAGATGCTCAACCATTGAGCCACCCAGGCATCCCAAAATGGATAATCTTTAATGATAAATTAATAACAAAAGACACTGATATGTGAATAAAATTAAAAACACAAGCATACATGCAATTTGAGATTGATGCCTAGAGTGAGCTCTATGAATAGGAAATTTAAGAACTGAATGTATTAGTCTGTATGGGAAAATTATCTTTTTCAATGTATTTTCTGAAATCATTTGAATAATTTCTTGATATAGTATTTACCCAGCTATATTAGAAATAGATTTTTGTTGCTATTTCGGGTATGTAAGAATTTAAGACTTACTTCCTTCTGCTTCGGATAGTGAATTTTATTTTCTTTGTTTCACTTTATACATAATCCAATGGGTGTTTTTGTATTACTGATAATTGACACATGCACTTAGGAAAATATACAAGATTTTAACCCCATCATTAAAATAAAGATTTTATAGTTTTCTTGACCCCCATTTCTGGCACACTAGGCTTCTTTAATTAAATATACCTGTTTAGACTTTAATAGGAGATTGGCATGTAAATGATTTTTTGGTATGCTATTGAAAAGCATTATCATATTGCTGGGGGTGGGTATTTTTGAGGGGCTTGTGTTTTAACTATAGTGTCTTGAATCTTTAGAATTTAGTTTATCAGATTCAAGTTCTCATAATTTTTATTTATTTTTTATTTATTTTAAAATTTAGAGAGAGAGAGCATGGGAGGGGAGGGGCAGAGGGAGGGAAGAGAGAATCTCAGGCAGACTCTGTGCTGAGCTGAATGTGGGGCTCGATCCCCTATCCCTGAGATCATGACCTGAGCTGAAATCAAGAGTCCAACACTTAACTGACTGAGCAACCCAGATGCCACTCCAGTTCTCATAATTTTTAAAAGTTATTTGTAGGGTTATCCAAGACATAATAATGTTAACCTAGAGATTAACTTTTTAATATCTATAGAGTCTTGCTTACATACATTTATATTTAGCAGGTACTTTAAATCTTATGTAAGGAATAATATATGATACTGAAGTCAAGTATGAGGAACACTTCAAAGAATTGATTTGAATGGAAACCATAAAATATCTTTCAAATAAAATTGGATTGACATGCAAAGTTGGTTTGATAAAGACTAAAAGTGATAAGCTTCTAGCTACTGTAATAGGTATCCCTTTGTCTTGAAATCCTTATGAGTGGCATTCATACTTTTAAGACTACATAAGTAAAGGGAGGAAAATCTAACAATTGGATTTTATTACCTATATAGATTGCGTGTATTTTGTTGTTCTAAAAGCATTTGGTTAGGCCATTTTAATATTTCAGGAAAGCATTGCAAGAATTGCCATACAGGGGCACCTGAGTGGCTCAGTCGGGTAAGGGTCTGCCTTGGCTCAGGTCATAATCCCAGGATCCTGGGTTAGAGCCCTCCATCGGGCTCCCTGCTCAGCGGGGAGTCTGCTTCTCCCTCTCCCATTGCCTCTCCCCCTGGCTTGTGCTTTCTCACTCTCAAATAAATAAAATCTTTTAAAAAATGCCAAAGTGAAAACAGCATTTAGTAGGGATTCCTGGGTGACTCAGTGGTTGAGCATCTGCCTTCAGCTCACAGTGTGATCCGGGAGTCCTTGGATTGAGGTCCCCTCCATCCCCCTTCATCATGTCCCCGCATTGGGCTCTCCGTAGGGAGTCTGCTTCTCCCTCTGCCTGAGTCTCTGTCTCTCATGAATAAATAAAAATCTGTTTTTTTTAAAAACCACAGCATTTAGTAGAGAATCTCAGACTTTAATGTTTTATTTTTATTTTTTTTTTTTTTAATTTTTTTTTTAATTTTTATTTATTTATGATAGTCACAGAGAGAGAGAGGCAGAGACACAGGCAGAGGGAGAAGCAGGCTCCATGCACCGGGAGCCCGACGTGGGATTCGATCCCGGGTCTCCAGGATCATGCCCTGGGCCAAAGGCAGGCGCCAAACCACTGCGCCACCCAGGGATCCCAGACTTTAATGTTTTAATCGAAAATATACAATTAAAGTAGTATGCTTCACTTACTTAGAATATGCAGTTATCCATTTTATTTTTCTAGAATATGAGTGCCATGAGGGCATTTTTAATGTTTTTTTCCTGACATATTCCCTAGTGCCCAGAATGTTGACTCTTAAGAACATTTGTTGCTGAATGGATTACCTGAACTGGCCTAGCTTTCTTTAAACTTTCCCAAAATCAGAAGGGGAGAGAAAAGTACTCAAATTACTTTAGATATACAAATCAGAAGTAAATTGACAATACCTTAGCAGTATTAAAATGCCATTTTTTAGATAGGTAGAATGGAGTTAGAATGTTAGAACATACACTTAGGTTTTGTTTCTGTATCATTCTGTCACCCAAATGCTAGCACTGGTAGTGGGGAATAGAATGAAAGTCTGAAGGCAGTGATTCCCTAAGTAGGATGCTAGATATCTCCAAAGGAGTGAACATTAGTTGAGCAGAGGCTATAAAGCAGTTGTTATGCTAGAAGGTGTTTACGTGTATTAATTCTTAAAACAACCCTGGGAAGCAGGTAGCGTTAATCCTCATTTTACAAAAAAAAAAAAAATACAAAAAAAAATCCTCATTTTACAGATGAGAAAGAAACTGGGGTTCAATGAATTTAAAGGCAGTAACTTCTTTCTGATCATATTTTATTACTGGTGAGTGACAGCTCTGGGAGACTGAATGTTCTTCCCCATATTTGCGTGGCTCCAAAGCCCATGTTATTGCTGTTCTGCCAAATGGCATCCTCTGGTGTCTGGAATATTGCTAATTACAGTTATATATATATATATATATATATATATATATATTAGTTTTTAACTAGTCTCTTTTCATAGTCTATTCTAGTCTATAATCATTGTTTTTATTGATTAAATTCTGTCTTCTGATGAATATTCTGTGTTATATTTTCACTTTTTGATATTTTCTGGGATAACATTGATCATACTTAAAATAACCTTCCAAATTAGACATACTATAGGCCTAAGGTTCTTTGAAGCATATAGAAAGAAATGTTCTATATAACTCCCTTTAGAATTTCTGTAGGTCAGTTCATTTCAGCCACAGAGAGGTAGAAGCAAGAAAATCCAATTTAGAGTGCAAAGAGCAAAGTGTTCAATCTGTAGTCACAGCATTAGTTTGAACTGTTCCATGAGGGAAGGATGTATAAATAGGGCTTCAGCATGTTTTTGCCTTTAGCTTTCACCATAAAAGGAGTTCTTCAGTATTTCTGTATCTATAAATTTCACCAAATTATAAATTGGTTCACTTAGAAGTAGAAACATTAAAAAAAATGTTTCTTTTATGGGAGCAGCCTTGTCTCCATGTCAGTTTATTTTTTAATGGGCCAATCAGAAGTCTTGGGCTTAGAAAGAGAGCTGCTTCTATGGTGATGCACTGAAGGACTAATCTTCTCTGTGCTATATTGTTTTTCTCAGAAAGCAGCTCACTGTATCAGGTTCTCCCCACCCCCAGTCTTCTCAACTGTAGCTTCTCTCTTGACAATGTGAATTTACTATATTGTGAAACTGTATTTGTGGGGCAGAACACATCCTGTTTTAAATTAGACTCTGTGCCTTAAACATTTTGGGATAGTAAATATAAAAAATCATGAAAGTCATTAACCTAACTCACATGTTCAACAAATATTTAAACAAACCATGTTTTCTACAATGTTAACATGTTATGAAATACAAGTATCAGATTGAACTATATGAAACTGTCACTTTTGTAGATCAAAAAGTGACTGAACCCTGGCAGGTTCATATGACTCAACCTGATACATGCATTTGAATTCCCTGAATAAGATGTCTCCTAAAACGTTAACTTGTACTGTTTTTCAGCTATTTTTTCAATGATGGGGAAATTCTTTAAAGTTGCTTAAGGTTGGGGGGGAATCCCTGGGTAGCTCAGCAGTTTAGTGCCTGCCTTTGGCCCAGGGCGTGATTCTGGAGTTCCCGGATTGACTCCCACATTGGGCTCCCTGCATGGAGCCTGCTTCTCTCTCTGCCTGTCTCTGCCTCTTTCTCTGTGTATCTTTTATGAATAAATAAATAAAATCTTTTTAAATTATTAAAGTTGCTTAAGGTTAACTTAAATTGCAAAAACTGTTTGCCTGAGATTTGTTGAACTGATGAGACTTTCTTTCCTTTTCTTTTGTTGTTCTGCTTCCAATAGCTGATAGAGTTGTTTTCTAGGTCTCTAAGAGATACCTGAATTCATTTATGAAAGAGGATTTTTAAATACATGACATTTTCTGTGCCTTTTTTTACTGATACATGCTTTGGTTGTTTTCAAAGGTTCGTGCTTTCTGGAAATCTGCATGGTGGCTCAGTGGTAGCAAGCTATCCTTTTGATGACTCTCCAGAACATAAGGCCACTGGAATCTATAGCAAAACCTCAGATGATGAAGTCTTTAAATACTTGGCAAAAGCCTATGCATCAAACCATCCCATAATGAAAACGGGTGCCCCTCATTGTCCAGGAGATGAAGATGAGACTTTCAAAGATGGGATCACAAACGGCGCACATTGGTATGATGTGGAAGGTATGGAAAGTTATGAATTTGCTATGTTTTCCCCCTTGTTCATTTGGCCTTCCTTCCTTCCTTGCTTGCTTCCTTTCTTCTTTCCTTCCTTCCTATCCCCCTCCATCCCTTCTTTTCTTTTCTTTTCTTTTCTTTTCTTTTCTTTTCTTCTTTTCTTTTCTTTCTCTTTTTTTCTTTTCTTCTTTTCTTTGCTTTCATTAAGTAAGCTCTATGCCCAACATGGGGCTTGAACTCCCGATCCCCTGAAATCAAGATCACATGCTCTACTTGACTGAGTCAGCCCAGTTGCCCTCATTTAGCTTTCTTATGTATACTCTAAGTGGAAAAGAGGAAATTTTGAGGAATTCTAATTTTTAAAAAGCATTTCTTTTTTAAATTTTGAAAATTTCAGACCCACAGTACAATTGAAAGACTATATGAAGGCCTATATTATCCTTTATTTAAATTCACCAATATTAGGCAGCCCGGGTGGCTCAGCGGTTTGGCGCCACCTTCAGCCCAGGGCGGGATCCTGGGGTCCCGGGATCGAGTCCCGCATCGGGCTCCCTGCATGGAGCCTGCTTCTCCCTCTGCCTGTGTCTCTGCCTCTGTCTCTCATGAATAAATAAATAACAATTTAAAAAATAAAAATAAATAAATAAATTCACCACTATTATCTTACCCTGAATGCTACACCTCTCCTGTCCCTTCCCCTCACACATTCTCTTTTGCCAAACCATCCAAAAGTAGGTTGCAGTTTCCTTAATATTTCACCTGTAAGTACCTCAGCATGTATTTTCCAAGTATAAGAACATTTTTATGTACAACTATATACCATTATGTAACTGAGAGATCAACTGTAATTCAGTACTACCATCCTGTATTCAGTCCATAAGTCAAATTTCTTTATTATTCCTCAGTTCTCCTTTATAGCTCCTTTTCTTCCAGATCAGATCCAATCAAGGTTCGAGCATTTTATTTGGTTCTTGTGCTTTTGTAGTTTCCCCAATATAGAACCATCATATCAGTACTCTCTTTTCTTAATTGTGGTGAATCCTTTGAAGAGTTCAGGTCACTTGTCCTACAGAACATCCCATATTCTAAATCCTAGTCAAATTTTCCAGCAAGACTTACATAGATTACATCATACTACATCAGGACACACATAAAGTACATGTGCCATGTGGCCATGGAGGACATCTTAGTTAATGTGATGCTTACCAGTTCTTTCCCTTTTATATAAGGGCACATTTTCCTTTTATATTTTAATCTGTCGGGTTCATGTAATTTTTTAAAATTGTGGTTGAACACACACAGACATATAACATAAAACTTATTTTAACTATTTTTAAGTATAGAATTAAATGACATTAATTACATTCACAGTGTTGTACACCCATATCCCCACTGCCTACTTACAAACATTTTTCAACACTCCAAACAAACTTGGTAACCATTAAGCGATGATTCTCCATTCCCTTCTACTCTACTCTCTATCTCTGGATTTCCCTATTCTAGATATTTCATGTAACTGGAATCATGTGTTTGACCTGCATCTGGCTTATTTCTCTTAGCATGGTGTTTTCAAGGTTCATACATTCAGCACTTAATTGTTTTTTATGATGGAGAAATATTCCATTGTATGTATATACTCCATTTTGTTTATCTGTTCCCCTACTGACGGGCACTGGATTGTTTTCACCTTTTGGTTGTTGTGAGTAATGCTGCTATGAACATTGGTATATAAATATCTGTTTAAGTCCTGGTTTGGGGAGCATCTGGGTAGCATGTCGGTTAGCCTGCAACTCTTGGTTTGGCTCAGGTGGTGAGATTGAGCTCCCTGTCAGGCTCTGTGCTCAGTGTAGTCGGCCTGGGACTCTCTCTTCCTTTCCCTCTTTTCCTCCTGCTCATGCTCTCTTTCTCTCTCCCTAAAATAAATAAATCTTAAAAAAAAAAAAAAAAAAGTTCTTGCTTACAGATAGATCTTTTGGATATGTACTCAGGACTGGCATTGTTGGGTCATATGGTAATTTTCTGTTTAGTTTTAAGGAACCACCAAATTGTTTACCACAGTGGCTGTATACCATTTTACATTCTTATCAGTAATATACAAGGATTTTTCACTTTTCATGGAATATTGTTTTTAAAAAAGTTGTTAAATTAAGTTTTTTTACCTTTTCTTTTTAAGTGTTACATAGACCAGCTGTTGTGCTTTTTAAACTTTTGATGTCCTTTGAATAATAACCTATTTTTTAATGCAGTCTTAGACTATTAAGACTAAACAGAAGGAAAAAGGTAATTCATGGAAATGTCCTCTGTATAAACTTTTTCTCCTGGAATCTGCCCATGGTGAAATATCTTACCTCGTCCTTACTTTTTTTTTTTTATTGGCAGTTACATTATAAAGTGTCTTATTACTTTCTCTTTAATGTGCCTCTATTTAAACCTTTGAATTATTCTTTGACTTTATATGTGTGAAGCATTGTTTACCCAAACTGGATCCTAAATTTGAGGACTTGATAATTTTGAGTTTTTGATTCCCCTGTATTTCTACCAATATTTTTTGTATATAGCAAACATCCATAAGAGGTTTAAAATAATTAGAAGCCATTTCTGCCCGTAACAACTAGAAGTGATTTGAAAATCATTTAATTTTTTTATAGATAAGGGACAGACTTTGATGTTTAATCCCATTTCAATCTTCAGCAAACATACTTAATCAAATCTGACTTTATGAACTAATGGTTTTGTGATATAGTCAAGTTGCTTCATAATAATTAAAGATATTATTTAAAATAATGTGTTAACAATAATTTACTTTTCTTTTTTGGAGAAAATTGTAACCAGAAAGTAATTTCTGGTTGATGATTAAGGAAGGTAAATCTATGTTATATTATTAAAAAAAAGAGGGTGTTGCCTTCACAGTAAGATTATTCAGTTAAACCGGGATCCCTGGGTGGCGCAGCGGTTTGGCGCCTACCTTTGGCCCAGGGCGCGATCCTGGAGACCCGGGATCGAATCCCACATCGGGCTCCCGGTGCATGGAGCCTGCTTCTCCCTCTGCCTGTGTCTCTGCGCCTCTCTCTCTCTCTGTGACTATCATAAATAAATAAAAATTACAAAAAAAAAAAATATTTAAAAAAAAAAAAAGATTATTCAGTTAAACCAGATATCAGATTTTTCTGATTCTTCAAACATAGCTAAATTTTGCTGCTGCCATTATTATTGTTTTAATGAATGTCAACTTTTCTCCTTTCCTAGCTGGGTGGCCATTTACTGTTATTTCTACAACTAGCTTTTATCTCTTCCTGCCCCAGCAATATTGAGCAGTTTTAAGAGTTTCAACAGGGCAAATTCACTTTGTTTATCTTATGCAGGACTGCAGTGAGTAAGATATTGTGAAACCTGTGACTCGGCATGTATTCAGACCCGGATGTCCTGGAGTAATCTGACTGATGCCTTATGTGATGTATTTAGAAATTCTAGCTCAGGGGATCTCTGGGTGGCTCAGCAGTTTAGCGCCTGCCTTTGACCCAGGGCGTGGTCCTGGAGTCCCAGGATTGAGTCCCAGGATCGAGTCCCAGGATTGAGTCCCAGAGTGGAGTCCCACATCCAGCTCCCTGTATGGAGTCTGCTTCTCCCGCTGCCTGTGCCTCTCTCTCATTCTGTATCTCTCATGAATAAATAAATAAAATCTTAAAAAAAAAGAAAGAAAGAAATTCTAGCTCAAAGAAGTATATACTTTTAGAGCTAAAAGTGAATATATTTATCTACTCTAACTCTTTTTCTTTATAAGAAATCAAGACCCGGGATCCCTGGGTGGCGCAGCGGTTTAGCGCCTGCCTTTGGCCCAGGGCGCGATCCTGGAGATCGGGCTCTCGGTGCATGGAGCCTGCTTCTCCCTCTGCCTGTGTCTCTGCCTCTCTCTCTCTGTGTGTGACTATCATAAATAAATGAAAAAAAAAATAAAAAAAAAAAAAAGAAATCAAGACCCAAGAAAGGAAATAACTTGTACAGTATCATTTATTACTTTAGCAAATATTTACTGAGCCTCTGCCACATCCCATATACTGTATTAGGTGATGGGAGCAAAGCAGTAGGAGCAAAATAGGAACAATTCCTGCTGCCAAGGATCAGGAAGGATATTAGAAGCATGGGATATGGGGTCATCTGGCCTCACCATGTTCACGCTCGTTGCCAGGATTGACTCAGCATATCCAGCCTGCCTATGAGGGTGGGCCTTGCTTCTCTCAACATGTGTCTCAAACCTGCAGGATCCCTCTAGGGAGTAACTATCCTAATAAGGCCTCTGAATGAATAGTCATGCTCTGCTACTAAAGCCTCCTTATTGTAAGAACCTAAGCTGAACTTATTCATGGAGCAGACTCTTTTTTTTTTTCACCACAATGTGCTGATTTGTATGACTTTTGTCTATCATTCTTTTTTTCTTTCTTCACAGTTAAGAAGACCTAAAAATCATTTGATGGTTTATTCTAAACCAAATTTAATGAAACTGAACTGTAGTTTTAGGTCAACTTTAAAAAATTGCTTTCTTTCAACTTACAAAATTTTACAAAATGGCAAGTAATCCTAGACCACCTATAATTGAAATTATATGATCAAAAGTCACAATTAGATATGATTTTTAGAAGTTTACTTGGGCAAATGCTGTTATATTTCATTTCCTTGCAGGTAAAAGAACTTTGGAAGGCAGTGTAGTATAGGCAGTGTAGTATAGGGGCTAAGGACAGAGCTTTGAAATCTGACTGGCTTGAGTTTGAATCCCAGCTCTGCCACTGACTACCTGTGTGTGTGTGTGTGTGTGTGTGTGTGTGTGTGTGTGTGTATGAGAGAGAGGGAGAGAGAGAGAAAGTGAAAGAGATATCTTGGGCAAGTTAAGGAATTTCTCTGAGACTCATTTCCCACATATATAAAAGGATGACAAATACTATCTACCTTATAGGATTACGAGGCCCAAGTGAGAATGGATGTAAAACACTTAGCTTCGTTGCTGACTATGATTAGGTCAACTGCCATAGGCTTTATACTTATGTCTTTTTAAACCACTGCTAACTTTTCAAACTGGTAATTATGAATTTTTTTTTCCCCTTTTCCCCTTTGGAAGAAGAAAATGTTCTGTGGATTTATCAAACTTTATTCCCTCTCCTTTTATACTTTATTTCAACCTTTTCCCCCTTCACCTTTTATTGGGCAGAGAGTTATGAAATGTGACCAGATAGCATCTAATGTAACTAACTCAGTTTTTTGTGAGTATAAGCTTTTTGATCACGTGGGCAGCTATTCTCTGCATAAAGTGGAGGTCAGACTGAGCAGCACTAATGTGCTCTAAATTTTGAGGTATATTTGGCTTTAAATAGATTGCTGACAGAAAGGGAAAAACATGGGGGAGAATAATTACCAAATTGTTTTGAACAGCATGAAAGGTTATATTTGGTCCAAAAAGCAACTGAAAAGCTTATTCTGAAGTAGCATTTTCTGTGTCATTAAGCAGGATATTATGACGAGGATGTGCAGAAAAAGGAAGCCTGGTACACTATTGATGGGAATGTAAATTGGCATAGCCATTGTGGAAAACAGTATGGAGATTCCTCAAAAAATAGAAATACCATATGATCCAGTAATTCCATTATTAGATATTTACCCAAAGAAAATAAAAACACTAATTTGGAAAGATATATTCATCCCTATGTTTATTGCAGTATTATCATAGCCAAAAGATAGAAACAACCTAAGAGCCATCAGTAGACGAATGGACAGGGCACCTGGTGGCTCAATCAGTTAGTCATCTGCCTTCAGCTCAAGTCATGATCCCAGGGTCCTGGGATCAAGCCCTGGTTGGGCTCCCTGCTTCTCCTTTGCCTCTGCCCTTCCTCCTTGCTTTGTTCTCTCTCTCAAATAAATTAATAAAATCTTTTTAAAAAATAGACTAGTCTATAAGGAAGTGATGTATATATGTACACACACGTATATGCGCATATATACATATATATAAACACAATGGAATATTATACAGCCATAAAAAGAATTCAGTTGTGTCATTTGAAGCAACATGGATAGACCTAGAGGGTATTATACTCAGTGAAATAAGTCAGACTGAAAAAGAAAATACCATATGGTTTTATTCATAAGTAGATTCAAAACAAACAAACAAATGAATAAAAAAACAACCAAATCAAACCTATAGAGAACAAACTGATGTTTGCCATAGGGGTGGAGTGGAGGCTTGGGCAAAGTAGAGTGAAGGGGAGTAGGCTGTACAGGCTTCAAGTTATGGAATTAATGAGTCAGGAATAAAATGCACAGCATAAGGATTACAGTTGATATAATAGTGATGTATTGAGATAGGTGATGACTACACTTGCAGTGAACATAGCACAATGTATAAACTTGTTGAATTTTTACTATGTTGTACACCTGAAACTAGGTTAACATTGTATGTCAGCTATACTCAAATAAACAAAAAGCAAAAACAAAACAAAGCCCAGGACATTATGGATTAATCATAAGATGCCAGACAATTGGAATCTATTTAAAACAGACCAAAAATGAATCAAATAGTGTAGAATTGAAAAAATACAATATCTGATAGTAAGAATAGACCAATCCATTAATACAATAGATTTTAATTAAATATTTTATTTATTTATTTATTTATTTGACACAGAGAGAGCGCACAAGCAGGGGCAGTGGCAGACAGAGGGAGAGGGAGAAGCAGTGGGACTCAATCCCAGGATCCTAGAGTCATAACCCGAGCCGAAGGCAGATGCTTAACCGACTGAGCCACCCAGGCGCCCCAGTAGGAGATTTTGAACATGTCTCAGTATTTGTTAGATCACAAAGACAAAAATATCAATAAAGACACAGTAGATTTAAATAACATAAATAAACCAACCTGCCTTAATGAACATGAAGAGAATACTGTCATATCTAATTTTCCTGCAATCTTTACTAATCTGAAGTATAGAGGAAAGGTAATTTACCACTAGTTACACTTACAGAAGATGTGTCTGGTTCTCTTAGTGCTTATATTACTTTGTTTTTAAAATTATGTTATAAGCAAAGTAGCAAACCTACAAAAACCTAAAGCATTCTTATATCTTAGCTTGTTTCACATTTTAACGGGATCAGGTCCTAACTTACTAGCAGGACACTAAAGGTCCCAGACTCAAGCCTACATTTCTGGTCTTCTCTCTTACTTCTTCCCTGTCGTTGAACTGCTTGTCCTTTCCTCAAAACATGTACCTTGGCTATTTTCTGGAATGTTTTTCCCCAGTTCCATTCTAGTGGAACCTCTAGTGTAGTAGCTGTCACTCTTTTGCCTTCCTGGAGCTTTTTGTTGATACCATCAATACAACGCTTACCCATTTCTGTTGTTAGTAGCTTTTTGTGTCTCCTGCTAGGACAATGTGGTACTATTTGTTTAAAGTTATCTTTACACAAAATGTATTGGTGGGGAAAGAGTGCTAGAGTAGGAGGCACTAGGGAGGTGTTTACAGCTATTTGGAGCAAGGTCTTTTTTGGAAATAAGGGCTTTATCTAGAGGGATGCTGTGGGGATGAAGAGGGTGTGTGAAATATAAGAAATTGTGCAGAAAAAACTGTGGGATTGACTATCCGTTGTTAGATGGTAGAACAGAGTGTCAAAAAGAAGGACCCAAAGATATAATCGGAGGTTTTGAGCTTGGAAAAGTGAGAATGATAATGGAAATAGGAAAACTCATGGGAGGAGTGCTCATGTGTTCCTATTCTCTTCGGGTGAGAGAAGAGTGAAGATCAGGATGGTACTTGATGTTTTAGTTACAAGTATCCAATGGGCAGTTGGGAAATAGGCCCTGGAGATTGGGAGAGAAGTCAAGATGATAAAGAGATTTAGGAGTTTTGAGATGTGAAAGTGTATGGCAGCGTATATGATTTTGAAAATTAAATTGATATTGTTTCCTGGCATAATTTAATTGGCTAGAGCTAGAGCCAGAAATTCAACTAGAATATATTATATATATATATATATATATGTTATATATATTATTGTATATTATATATGTAATATATTCTATTTATGTAATATATATACACACATACACACAAACTATATATATATATATATATATATATATATATATATATAAGTAATACAAATACAAATAAACAGATGGCTGGTTTTTTGTTTTTGTTTTGTTTTTTACCTCTAAAGTGAATGTACTTTTGGCATTTTGCCCTGGGATGTTTTTTTTTTTTTAAGGAATGCTGGAAGTTCAGATATTAATTCTCAGTCCATTGTTCATGTTTTAAGATAAGCAAATGAGCATTAGTAAAGTGCTTTTGGTCTTCTCTGATTTGTTCATTAGGGAGGTGATTGGACCTCTTTCTTTTTTCTTTATTTTAATCTGAGTGCTGCCTAATTTGAAAGTAAAGCAAAAAGGTAAAACAGTTCTCAGAGTACTTGCTTCTACTTGAGTCATGAATTTGCTTTAGGAAACTGAAGTATAGCCTGATATTTTAAAATCTGACCTTTAGGAGCGGCACAGTTGTGTATTTTGTAATGTGATAATAGACTTATGTGACGGTTGAGAACCAAACATTAATTACTACTTTAGGATTGGTCCCTAAATCTTCAGATCTGATGTCTAGAAATTAGATGTGCTTTTTCTTTTTTTGTTTTTTTCTATTTAACTCAGGTGATAGAGAATTGGGATTCTACTTTAAAAAAAGGAAAATGCAGTTCAAAGACCTGTGTGAGAGATCATGTTGACCAAACTTAAACAGAACTGAAAACAGATGCAGAACTGTGTAATTTAGTTTAACTTTGTACAACCACATCATTAACAAATATATATTCAGTGGGAGTGGTGAGGGAAATAGATTTTTAAGATAAAGTTGCTGAGAATACAACGACCAAGTTAAGATTTGCTCAAAATGAACTTGAATTTAGAGACCAGGAATATGGGGATTTTTTTTCAAGGGCAACCTCTTTTTTTTTCCCCCATTCATTTTATCCAGATGTCCCACTTAAAATTTTTTATGAACACCATCCTCATTAGCTTTTAAAAATATCTCAGGGAGTGTAAAATTATCACTTTATATCTCATTCATTATCAGTAAAGAAATTATTCACATATGTCAAAATTGTGAGAACTTTTCATTATCCTTTGAAGTAGTTTTATTAAAGAAATAACAGTAAGCTCAAAATTTGAATATAGGATGGAAATTGCCAATCTATATTCAAGCACTCCGAAATGTTTTTCCTAATGAAATTTCTTTTTTTTTTCCTAATGAAATTTCTTAATACATTTGCAGTTTTTTTCTGTAAATGATTTATAGGATTCTTGTATAATACAGTTTCATACTTTATAATTTGGCCTACAAAGGCAAGTTAAAACAAACTTGCTATGTTCAAGTCTTAACACTGAAGAATTGATTATATTTTTTTCTATTGACTTTCTGCTTGAGGCAGAAGAGTGGGTCATTCCTTAGTTCTCTATTTTTGAATGAAGGGTTAAATTTATTAAAGTACTTCTCCCCCAACAAAGCTAGATCTCTCTGTAGTGAAAACAGTAATAAGGACTGGTTCCATCATAAAGATGAATTGAGTGTATTAAAGCATATGAAAATGTGTTATTAGACAAATGAAAGAGTTTAATGGATATGAATAGATTCTTTGATCAGAAGATTTAGCCACCCATTACAATTACTGTTGATCACAATTTGTTGTACTACTGGACAGATTTCTAATGGTTACACTTTCAGTCTTGTTTTTTGATACTAGAAAAGGAATTAAAGCATTATAGGTTTCATAGTATGTTACATCAGTTTTTTCTGAACATAGAAAACTTCGGATTGCTAGGTAGGTTTTGTTTGTTTTTTTTAAAGTTTTTTTTAATATATTTTTTTAAATTTTTATTTATTTATGATAGTCACAGAGAGAGAGAGAGAGAGGCAGAGACACAGGCAGAGGGAGAAGCAGGCTCCATGCACCGGGAGCCCGATGTGGGATTCGATCCTGGGTCTCCAGGATCGCGCCCTGGGCCAAAGGCAGGCGCCAAACCGCTGCACCACCCAGGGATCCCCCCCCCCCTTTTTTTTTTTAATATAAGTAATCTCTACACCCAACGTGGGGCTTGAACTCATGACCCAGAGATTAAGAGTTGCACACTCTTCTGACTGAGCCAGTGAGACACCCAGATAGGTAGGCTTCAAAACAAAATTCATACCTTTTTTCTTTCTTTGTTAATTCTCCTTGTGAGTAGAGGAAATAATCTAAATCACTGGTTTTCAAACTGAGGTATGTGTGGGGAGAAGGAAGAGACCTGTTAGTTTCAATAACTTTAAGAAAATAAATTTCCAGGGATCCCTGGGTGGCGCAGCGGTTTGGCGCCTGCCTTTGGCCAAGGGCGCGATCCTGGAGGCCGGGAATCGAATCCCACATTGGGCTCCCGGTGCATGGAGTCTGCTTCTCCCTCTGCCTATGTCTCTGCCTCTCTCTCTCTCTCTCTCTCTCTCTCTGTGACTATCATAAATAAATAAAAAAATTTAAAAAAAGAAAAGAAATTTCCAGATCTTCCATACCTACTCTTTCCTAAAATTGGTTTGCCTGAGAGAGGTGCTTACTGCGAAGATTCAATCACATGTCCTCTTTGACCACTTGACTGAATATAGGCATAGTTTTCTACACACCTGAAGCTCACTCTGGTATATTGACTCAGTTTTACAAACTCTCGGGGCAAAACAAAAGGGACAATTTGGTGATTACTTTAATGGTATCCTAAAAGCATCACGCCAAACTTCTCATTAAAAGATATTTTTGGAGTGCCTGGGTGGCTCAGTCAGTTGAGTGAGGGGCTCTTGATTCTGGCTGAGGTCATGATCTCAGAGTCCTGAGATCAAGCCCCACTTTGGTTCCATGCTCAGTGGGGAGTCTGGTATTCTCTCTTTCTCCCTCTGCCCCTCCCCTCTAAATAAATAAATACATCTTTAAAAAAAATATTTTCAAGAATTATTACCTGTTTATTGTTTATTAAAATTTATAATTTTGCCTTTCTGATAAATTTTATGCCAGTTGTTATTATAATAATTCAATCTGGAAGACAAAAATTAGTACTTAGGGCATTAAGGTAACTGAAAATTAAGGAAAATTTAAGTATATACACATACATATTATAGTTTAAAGTGTTATAGGATGATCAGTGAAAGACTTGGAACCGTACAAATATGTCACACTCAAATAACAATCTGTGGGGGCGCCTGGTGGCTCAGCCAGTTAAGCGTCTGCCTTTAGCTCAGGTCGTGATCCCAGCGTCCTAGGTTTAAGCCCTGCATCCGGCTCCCTGCTCAGAGGGGAGCCTGCTTCTCCCTTCTTTCTGCTCCTCCCCTCTGCTCATGCTCTCTCAAATAAATAAATATTAAAAAAAAATCTGTGGATGAAGCAGAACAGAAATATAAGTTCAAGTAGAAAAAGGGAAGATATAAAATTCTTATTGTTAAAGAAGAGTATATGTTCATACAAGTTTTAAATAGATGATTCCAGGAATTAAACCTCAATTTTTACTTATTTGGGGACATCTAAAATAATAATGTAAAAGTTTTATTTAAAAGTATAAAAATTTGTGCAGTCCCAGTGGCCCAGTGGTGTAGTGCCACCTTCAGCCCAGGGCGTGATCCTGGAGACCGGAGATCGAGTCCCACGTTGGGCTCCCTGCAAGGAGCCTGCTTCTCCCTCTGCCTATGTCTCTGCCTCTCTCTGTGTGTCTCTCATGAATAAATAAAACCTTTAAAAAATACAAATTAAATAAAAATATGTAAGCATTGCATAATTTTTCAAAATTATTTTAATATGAATAAACAAGTTTGAAGGTCATTGGTTTAGATAGCCCCCTGAGAGAGACTAATGGGTAATAGAGGCTTGCTTATTTATAATTGTTAATAAGTTAGATAAATAACAGATCATTTATGCTATTAGTAAAGTGCTTTATTGCTTTGAGGCATGCCTGTAATGAATGTTCCACTTCCCAAATTAAAATTTTCTTTGACTGGATAAATCTATAGTTCTGAAGTCTGATATTTAATCTTTTAGCCTGTGTTGAGCTGCATGACATCACCTTAAAAAAAGCAAATGTGTTAACTGAATCTGGAAGTAGGTGCAGCTGTCAGTAACATCAGACTTATCTACAGATTAATGGCTATTATCTGCTACAGGGAACTCTTTGTATAGGGAGGGTTTTTTGTTGTTGTTGAGGGAAAAATCAAGACAACAAGATCTAAATCAGTTACTTACTCAGAGTCTTTGACATTTAGTATTGGGAAAATAAATGTTAAGTTTAACACAGATAACAAATAATGCCTATTTGTAGCATCTCACAAAAAAAAATCCCAAGTTATTCATAATACTCAATTAACATCTTCATTTGCTTCCAGTTTTTTTTTAGATGATTTTAAAAATGTAATTTCTAAACTGAAGCGAAGTTGGTGAATAAAAATTTTGTGACATTCTAAACTTAGGGTAGCTTTATCTTTTTTTGTGTTGCAAATAAAGGTTAGTTTGCTACTATTCACATTGGTGGGTTCCTATGAGTTTAGAAATAGGTAGATTGGGTAGACACCACAACTTAACAGTTGCTTTCTGAGAATAGTTTATTATTATAGGCTTAGAGGAAATATGCTTTACTTTTATGAGATTTCATTAAGAAAAGGATATCCTGGGACGCCTGGGTGGTTCAGTGGTTGAGCGCTTGCCTTTGGCTCAGGTCATGATCCTATGGTCCTGGGACAGAGTTCTACTTCCAGCTCCCCGTGGGGAGCCTGTGTCTCCCTCTGCCTGTGTCTCTGCCTTTCTCTGTGTGTCTCTCATGAATAAATAAATAAAATCTTAAAAAAAAAAAAAAAAGGATTCTTGGGCACCTGGGTGGCTCAGTTGGTTGAGCGGCTGCCTTCAGCTCCTATCTTGATCCCGGGGATCTTGGGATTGAGTCCCACATTGGGCTTCCTGCTCAAGGAGGAGTCTGCTTCTCCTTCTCCCTTTGCCTGCCTGCCACTCCCCATGCTTGTGCACGGTCTCTCTCTCTCTCTCTCTCTCTCAAATAAATTTTTAAAAAGGATATCCTATATGTAGCCCTCTAATACTAATTTCTGTGTAATTCCATCATATCAAAGAATATACCTTGTATGATTTCAGTTCTTTTACATTTGTTAAGTCTGTTTTATAACCCAGGATATTGTCTGTCTTGATGAATATTACATTTATACTTGAAAAAGAATGTGTATGCTACTGTTGTTGGGTGGGATGTGCTATAAATGTCATTTAGATCTAGTTGATGGTGGAGTTGAATTGTAATGTTTTCTTGGTCAATTGATCCTTTTATCATTATGTAATATCCTCTTTATCTCTGGCACTGTTCCTTGTTCTGAAATCTACTTTAGCTGATACTACTATACTACTATAGCCCCTCCATTTTCCTTTTGTTCTATGTTTGCGTAGTATGTCTTTTTCCATTCTTTTACTTTTAACTTACCTATGCCATTACATTTTAAGTGAGTTTCTTATAGACAACATGGAATTGGCTCTTGTGGGGTTTTTTTGTGTGTGTTTTTAAAAAATATTTTATTTATTTTAATTTTTTAAAAAGATTTTATTTATTTATTCATGAGAGGCACAGAGAGAGGAAGAGACACAGGCAGAGGGAGAAGCAGGCTACCTGCAGGGAGCCCCATGCAGAACTTGATCCCAGGACTCCCGATTATGACCTGAGCTGAAGGCTGATGCTCAACCACTGAGTCACCCAGGTGTCCCTGGCTCTTGTTTTTAAATTCATTTGACAATTTGTCTTTTAGTCGGTATGTTTATACCATTTACACTGGATATAATTATTGATATGTTTGGATTTAAGTCTACTTTTTAAATTATTTTCCTCTTTATTCCCTCTGGTGTTTATTCTGCGGCTTCCTCTTTCTTGTCTTCTACAGGATTGTTTAAATGTTTCCTATTTTATCTCTGTGTTTTTTACTATATCTCCTTTGTATAGTTTATTTTGGTGGTTGCTCTAGGAGTTACAATTTACACACTTAACTTTTTTTCTTTTCCATTTGTTTTTATTGAAGTTCGATTTGCCAACATATAATATAAAATCCAGTGCTCTCCCATCAAGTGCCCTCCTCAGTGCCTGTCACCCAGTTACCCCAACCCCTCCGCCCACCTCCCCTTCCACAACCTTTGTTTGTTTCCCAGAGTTAGGAGTCTCTCATGGTTTGTTTCCTTCTCTAATTTTTCTCACTCAGTTCCCCTCCTTTCCCTTATAATCCCTTTCACTATTTCTTATATTCCCCATATGACTGAAACCATATGATGATTGTCCTTCTCTGACTTATTTCACTCAGCTAATACCCTCCAGTTCCATCCATGTCTATGTAAATGGTAGGTATTTATCCTTTCTGATGGCTAAGTAATATTCCAGTGTGTGTGTGTGTGTGTGTGTGTATCTATACACCGGTATATATACCGCATCTTCTTTATCCATTCATTTGTGGAAGGACATTGTGGCTCCTTCCATAGTTTGGTTATTGAGGATGTTGCTGCTATGAACATTGGGGTGCAGATGCCCCGGCGTTTCACTACATCTGTATCTTTGGGGTAAATACCCATTAGTGCAATTGCTGGGTCACACTTAACTTTTCATAGTTCTACATAGGGTTGATATTTTACGACTTCAGGAGGAATGCACAAATCTTAACCACCACATTGTACCCTCCACCACTTTATTTGGTTATGTGTATATTCATTGAAAACCTCACCAATGTTAGGATTTTTGTTTTCAATTGTCATACATATTTTAAAGAACTTAAGAGGAAAAAAATAGTTTATTATATTTACCTAGATATTTACCATTTCTGTTGTTCTTTCATTCTAGAGGTTCCAAGTTTCTCTCTGGTATCATTTCTTTTTTACCTGAATAAGTTTCTTTAGCATTTCTTTTTTTTTTTTTTTTTTTTTTTATTATTATTTTTTTTATTGGTGTTCAATTTACTAACATACAGAATAACACCCAGTGCCCGTCACCCATTCACTCCCACCCCCCGCCCTCCTCCCCTTCTACCACCCCTAGTTTGTTTCCCAGAGTTAGCAGTCTTTACGTTCTGTCTCCCTTTCTGATATTTCCCACACATTTCTTCCCCCTTCCCTTCTTTTCCCTTTCACTATTATTTATATTCCCCAAATGAATGAGAACATATAATGTTTGTCCTTCTCCGACTGACTTATTTCACTCAGCATAATACCCTCCAGTTCCATCCACGTTGAAGCAAATGGTGGGTATTTGTCATTTCTAATAGCTGAGTAATATTCCATTGTATACATAAACCACATCTTCTTTATCCATTCATCTTTCGTTGGACACCGAGGCTCCTTCCACAGTTTGGCTATCGTGGCCATTGCTGCTAGAAACATCGGGGTGCAGGTGTCCCGGCGTTTCATTGCATTTGTATCTTTGGGGTAAATCCCCAACAGTGCAATTGCTGGGTCGTAGGGCAGGTCTATTTTTAACTGTTTGAGGAACCTCCACACAGTTTTCCAGAGTGGCTGCACCAGTTCACATTCCCACCAACAGTGTAAGAGGGTTCCCTTTTCTCCGCATCCTCTCCAACATTTGTTGTTTCCTGCCTTGTTAATTTTCCCCATTCTCACTGGTGTGAGGTGGTATCTCATTGTAGTTTTGATTTGCATTTCCCTGATAGCAAGTGATGCAGAGCATTTTCTCATATGCATGTTGGCCATGTCTATGTCTTCCTCTGTGAGATTTCTGTTCATGTCTTTTGCCCATTTCATGATTGGATTGTTTGTTTCTTTGGTGTTGAGTTTAATAAGTTCTTTATAGATCTTGGAAACTAGCCCTTTATCTGATATGTCATTTGCCAATATCTTCTCCCATTCTGTAGGTTGTCTTTGAGTTTTGTTGACTGTATCCTTTGCTGTGCAAAAGCTTCTTATCTTGATGAAGTCCCAATAGTTCATTTTTGCTTTTGTTTCTTTTGCCTTCGTGGATGTATCTTGCAAGAAGTTACTATGGCCGAGTTCAAAAAGGGTGTTGCCTGTGTTCTTCTCTAGGATTTTGATGGAATCTTGTCTCACATTTAGATCTTTCATCCATTTTGAGTTTATCTTTGTGTATGGTGAAAGAGAGTGGTCTAGTTTCATTCTTCTGCATGTGGATGTCCAATTTTCCCAGCACTCTTTAGCATTTCTTTTAAAGCAAGTTGGTTTGTGATGGATTCTTTAGTTTTTCTTCACTGAGAATGTCCATTTTTGCCTTTTTCACTGGTTATAAAACTCTAGGTATTGGGTTGACAGGTTTTTTTCCTTTTAAATGTTCTGTGCTCTTGCCTTCGGGCCTCCATGGCTTTCAATGAAGAAATTCAGTCATTTGGACTGTTGTTCCCCATATGAGCATATCATTTTCCTCTTACTGCTTTCAAGACTTTTTCCTTTGTCTTTGGTTTTTAGAAGTTTGGTTATGAAGTATCTAGGCTTTCTTTTTTTTTCTTTTTTTTTTTTTTAATTTATCCTGTTTGGGATTTACTGAGTTTCTTGAAATCGAAGTTTATGTCTTTTGCCAAATTTGGGGAGTTAATAGCCATCATTACTACTACTACTACTACTTCTTCTTTCTCCTCCTCCTCCTCCTCCTCCTCTTCTTCTTCTTCTTCTTCCTCTTCTTCTTCTTCTCCTCCTCCTCCTCCTCCTTCTTCTTCCATTGTGCCCTTTTTCTGCCCTCAGATTCCAGTGACAAGAATGTCAGACCCATGGGTAGACCTTTGTCCCTAAAATTATTCTTTTTCTTCTCTGTTGTTCACATTAGGTAATTTCTACCTGTCTGTCTATAACTTAACTCATTCTTTCCCTTTGTCGATTCCATTCTTCTGTTGAATTCATCCAGTAAATTTTAAATTTTTGGTCATTATATTTTTCAGTTCTGAAATTTCCTCTTTGTTCTTCTTTATATCTTCTGTTTTTTATTTCAAGAATGGTTCATCCTACTTCCTTGTAGTACGGCTAAAATAACTGCTTTAAGGTTAGTGTGATAATTCCAACATCTAGGTCACCTTGGAGTTGGTATCTCATCATTATTTTTTCCTTTCAAGTGTTTGACATTTTCCTGGTTCTTTGAATGTAAAATAATGTTGAGTTATAGACTGGAAATTTTAGATCTTATGAGATCTGAGTCTTGTTTAAATTCTATAAAGATGATAATTTCTTTTTTTGTTTTAGCAATGAATGACCCAGTTAGGCTCCATTTTAAGTTTTGACTTGCCTCCTGTGGGCTGTGATTGCAATATCAATTTTCAAAACTTTTGTGATTCTGTTCAGATCTGTTCTATGTACTCATCTCCTAAGGACCAGTCTGGGAGCTAGGCGGTGATCTGTTTTGTAATTCAGTTCTCCGTGCTTTTGGTATGTTGTTTAGGATCATACCCACACATGTGCAGTTCAAGATTGAACCCAGGAGTTCATAGACAACTTTATGGGATCCCTTTCTTAAGGTCCTTCCTCTCTAAGATATCACCAATAGTCCCTAGTCTCCAAGGTCTCCTAATATAGATGATAAATAAAGACATGAAGGGATGTGCAGTATTATCTGTGGTCAGGGAAATACAAATTAAAACTACAGTGAGACCCCACTACACACCTACTAGAATACTTCCAGTTAAAAAGTCCGAACAGTTGCTTGAGCAGTTTGTTAGGTGAGGATGCAGGGCAACTGGGACATTCATGTACTGCTGGTAGGAATGTGAAATGGTAAGCCACTTTGGAAAGCAGTTTGACAGTTTCTTATAAAGTTAAACTTTTACTGTATGACTCAGCCATGCCACTCCTAGATATTTATCCAAAAAAAACCATGAAAATATATACCCACACTAAGATCTCTGTGCAGCTCTATTTATAATCACCAAACTGAAAACAACTCAAATACCCATCGAATGTGAATGGATAAATAAATTGTACTATATCCATGCGAGGGGATACATAGTAATAAAAAGTACAACTTAGGACAGCCCCAGTGGCTCAGCGTTTTAGCTCCGCCTTCAGCCCAGGGCGTGTCGGGTCCCATGTCAGGCTCCTTGCATGGAGCCTGCTTCTGCCTCTGCCTGTGTCTCTGCCTGTCTCCCCCCCGCCCCCCTGTGTCTGTCACGAATAAATAAATAAAATCTTTAAAAAAAAAAGTAGAATTTATATATGCAACAATATGAATGAACCTCAAAAGCATTGTGCTGAATGAAAGTAGCCTCATACAAAAGGCTTCACACTACATGATTTCATTTATATGACATTCTGGAGAAGGCAAAAATATAGGCAAAGAAATTAGATTAGTGGTTGCCCAGAGCCTGGGAGCTGGGGGGAAGGGAACTTCCTGGGATGTTATAAATGTTATGCATCTTGATTGTGGTGGGGCTTATATGAATGTACACATTGCACTATGTACTTAAAAGGGATGACTTTTACAGTATATAAACTATATGACTCAATAAACCTGATTAAAAAAAACACTATATAGCAGTATGTTGATTAGAGAGATTGTCAAAATTGTTTTGATTGATCAGTTAACTCATACTTGAGTATAGGGGAGTATTGTTTTGAGGATAATTTGAGTATAGTTTTTGAGAAACTGTATGTTTCAAAGAAGAATAAAATTTAAGTATCATGAAATAAGATTTATCTTTATATGCTGTTTTGTAATCTTGTTTGTTATATGGTAAATACCATGCCCATAAATATATGTCCACAACACCTTAAATAGTTGCATAGTAGCTTATTTTATATAATAATTTATATACTGACCCACCATTTTTGGACATTCAGGTTGTTTCCAGTTTTATTCTCTTTCAATTTAAACACTATAATTCTCATCCTTGTAGCTATTATCTTGGAATAAATTCCTGAAAAAGAAATTTCTATGTTAGGGTCATACCTGTTTTGAAGATTTCATACACATAGTTTTTGAATTATTACTCAGGAATGTTCTAAATTCCCTTATTTTATGAGGTTTTTTTTGTCTCTTTTTTAAAACTATTTTTAAGATTGTTTTTTGATTAACCAATATTTTGCAATTGTTACCAGTTAAATCCATCATTTTTTTCCTTTTATGCTTTTGTACTATTTTGTTGTCATACTCGGAAAGGTTCTCATCCTGAGACTATGAAAATATTTCTGTTGGCTTCCAGTTTTGTTTACGATCCCATTGTTACATCATTCCATATGGATTTAAGCACTTATTTGGTATGATATGAAATAAACCTCCCCTCTATTTTTTGTCACATGGTTAACCAGTTGTTCATGTAATAATTACTGACTAATTCATTACCCATCGGTTTTAAATGTATCTTTAATCATTTTGTTATTGCAAATGTTTTTGTTACTGTGCTTTCTGCTTTGTTCTATTGGTCTGTTTATTTTGATCTTAACTGTACTGCCTTAGTAAGTACAGTTTTAAGACATTTTAATATGTAGCAATGCAAGTCCCTATTGTCATTCTTATTTTTTAATGTTGTCTTGGATATTCTCATCCATTTGTTTTTCTAAATTTTAGATCATTTTGTCCACTTGGAATAAAAATCTATTTTTCTGTGTAGTATTTATAAATTAATTTCAAGGAAATTTGATATTTTTATAAGCCTCCTATCTAGAAGCATGAAATCTACATCCCTCATTAAAATTTTATGTTACTTAGTATTATACATTTTATTATATTTATTTTTATTTTATTTTATTTTATTTTATTTTATTTTATTTTATTTTATTTTATTTTATTTTATTTATTTTTTTTTTTTTTATGATAGTCACAGAGAGAGAGAGAGGCAGAGACACAGGCAGAGGGAGAAGCAGGCTCCATGCACCGGGAGCCCGATATGGGATTCGATCCCGGGTCTCCAGGATCGCGCCCTGGGCCAAAGGCAGGCGCCAAACCGCTGTGCCACCCAGGGATCCCCATTTTATTATATTTAATCTTATGTGTGTTGTGGGTTTTGTTGCTGAGATCTTTTTTTCTGTTATGCTTTCTGATTATTGCTGAAATATGGGAAAGGAATTAGTTTTTGTATTGTTTCTATGTAGTGTGATCATCCTTTTATTTCCAATATTTACATGGCTTTCTGTTAAATAGGGTCTTATCACAGGAAAACTTGGAGAGCGTATGCCAAGATTCAATTAATATTTTGTATTTCTCCTAGATTCTATACTGTGAGGCTACAATTGATTCCACAAAGATGTGTTACAGTTAGGTACACTATTCACTGTAATACTTCCTCAAATCTATAGGACCTACGAAAAGAGTTTTGTCTCCATGAATCTGACATTTAGTTTTAGATTGTCTGTAGTTATATGATAAAAAAAAAATTGCAACACTATGTGATCTATGGGACTAGAGGCCACTAAATGTAACTTCTCTCTTGGTCTTTTTAAAAATATTTTATTTATTTATTTGAGAGAGAAAGCATAAGCAGGGGGGAGGAGTAAAAGGAGAAGAAGAAGCAGACTTCCTGATGAGCAGGGAGCCTGATGTGGGGCTGGATCCCAGGACTCTGAGATCATGACCTGAGCTGAAGGCAGACCCTTCACCAATCGTGCCACCCAGGTGCCCCTGTAATTTCTTCTCTTGAAGTCTTCTTTTTCAAAGACTTCTATTCTTCCTCTCCACTCTTACCCTGGGAATATATTTCTGTGTGTCATTAATTGGCACTGACTAGTTACAGTACTATTAAAGCTAAGTCTAAAAAGCTGATTAGATAATACTTCAACATATTACTGTAAACTTGGTCTTCTTGTTGCTCTTGGCTAGCGTTTCTTAAATTGCTACTGAAGACAATTAAGGGACAGACAAAAGATGCCAAGACTCAAGCCAGGTGATTATAGTGTTGTAAGTAGTCTACTTCACTGCCTTCGGCATAATTAAAATATGAGTTGGCCATGTTTGCAATTTAAAACAGCTATTACATTTTACATATGCAAAAAACATATTAATCCACACTCGCATTGCTCTGAAATTGTAATTTTTATGTATTCTGTGTTCTGCTTCCTCACCAAAACTAGACTATGAGTGAAGGTATGTCTCTTATTTATAAATCTTATAATCTTAGTATAATATCTTAAACATAATGACCATTGTATTATGACCAATATAGTACAAAATTGGAAAAAGTTAATAAATATGTATGGGGTGTCTGGGTGGCTCTGTTGGTTAAGCATCTGCCTTCAACTCAGGTCATAATCTTAGGGTCCTGAGATGGAGCCCCACATCAGGCTCCCTGCTCATCAGGGAGTTGGCTTCTCCCTCTGTCCCTCCCCCTTACTCATGCTCTCTCTTTCTCCTTCCCTTTCTCAAATAAATAAAATCTTTAAAAGAAATAAAATATTATATATGATAACTACTATGTGTATTTCACATGTGTACATACAAGTGAGAGTTAACCAAAGATGATCATAGATACCAGACCCAAAGTGAGTGCCAAGATGCTGGACAATAAGAGAAAGCCAAAAGATGGATACCTTGCCTTCAAAAAAAAGGCTTAAGACCAAGTTACTGGGCTTGTAATGGTTATAAACTTGCATATATTCTGGAAGACAACCTCTATTTGACATCCTTACATAGATGTTCAAGGGGCATCTCAAATTTAATACATTCAAAACAAATTTTAATTGCCTAGTTTTTTTTTTTATTTGTTTTTTAAATTTATGATAGTCACACACACAGAGAGAGAGAGAGAGGCAGAGACACAGGCAGAGGGAGAAGCAGGCTCCATACACCGGGAGCCCGACATGGGACTCGATCCTGGGTCTCCAGGATTGCGCCCTGGGCCAAAGGCAGGCGCCAAACCGCTGTGCCACCCAGGGATCCCCTAATTGCCTAGTTTTATTCCTTCATCAAATATTTACTGAAGGACTACTGTGTGCCAGATACTGCTCTAGTGCTTGGAATATCCATCAGTGGGTGCAACAAATATTTCTGCTCTGTGTTGCTTATAATCTAGTAGAGAGAAATAGGCAGTAAATAATAAACTTAATAGGTAAATTGTTAAGTACTGTAGAAAAAAGAAAAAGTACAGAACGGTGAGCAGAATTATGAGTGTTGGTGGGATGGGCTTGGGGACAGTGCTGAGGAGAGGAGCAACTTAAATGGGGGAAGTCAAGTTGAAATTGGAACAAAAAGCTAGAGGTGAGGGAATGAATCAAGCAGGGATATCTGGAAGAAGAGCATACCAGGCAAAGGGAATAGCTAGAGCAAAGACCCAAAGTCAGGAGATAGCTAGTATATCCAGTGAACTGCAGGGAAGTCGTTGTGGCAGATGCAGAGCCAGTGATGGGAGAGTATGAAAGGACGTTAAAGGGCAAAGGAAAATGGTAGAAGACAAGTCATGTAAGGCCTTTGACGACTATAAAAACTGGCTTTTAGTCAGAATGAAAAAGGGAGTCATTGTACAGAAAAGTAACATCTGACTTACATTTTAACAGAATTAATCTGACATCTCTGTTGATAGAAGGGCTAGGGCAGGTACAGGGAGACCCATAAAGAGTGATTGAAGAAATCCAGGCAGAGAGGATGGTCGCTTGTACAAGGGCAGCAGCCATGGAGGTGAGCAGAAATCTTTGGTTTCTGGATTTTGAATTTAGAGCTAGAATGATTTTCTAATGCTTTAGATTGGAATGTGACTCCAAAGGCTTTTGGCCTGAGCAACTGGAGGGATGGAAGTGCCATTAGCCCTGATAGGAGAGACTGCAGGTAGAGCAGGTTTAGAGACGATGAATATATGTTAAGATTGTGATATCCAAGTAGAGATGTTGAATAGGCAATTGGTTGTACAAGTCTGGAGTCTGGGAAAGAGATATAGGCTAGAGATAGAAATTTGAGAGTTGTCAGCCTATAGATAATATTTAAACCATGGGACTACATGAGACATGAAGGGAATAAGTAAGAGAAGAGGACCAAGGACAGAGCTTAGAGATGTCATAGCTTTTTCCTTTGTTCTTATCCTTTCAGATAGTTATGGCACCACTATCTCCCTAGTTTCCTCTCACCAAAAATCTAGGAGTCATCCTTGATTCTGTATAAACAAGTCCTTTCTATATCCAAATCTGTCTGCTTCATGTCTACTACCAACCTAGTTACCATCCTTTTCTTCTCTAATTCTTCACTCTGCTTCCCCTTTGCTCCCTGACCCCAGTCATTTTCCACACAGCAGTCAAAATGATCTTTTTAAAAAGCAATTCATGGGGCACTTGAGTGGCTCAGTTGGTCGTGTCCAACTCTTGATCTCAGCTTAGGTCTTGATCCTCAGGGTCATGAGTTCAAGCCCTGCATTAGGCTCCACACTGAGTGGAGAGCCTACTTCAAAAAAAAAAAAAAGTGGCTTAGATCATATCATATCCCTGTTCAAAACCCTCCAATGTCCTGTGCAGCAAGGAAAGCGATCAACAGTATAAGAAAAAGCAGCCTATGGAAAATATTTGAGAACCATATATCTGATAATGGTTTAATATTTAGAATATATAAAGAACTGCAATTCAAAAAAGAAAACCCACAAATAATCTGATTAAAGAATGGGCAAAGGATATGAATAGGCATTTCTTCAAAGAAAATATACAAATGGCCAATAAGCATATGAAAAGATGCTCATTATCACTAATTGGGAAAAGCAGATCATAACCTCAATGACTCATCACCTTACACTCCTTTGAGATGGTCATTATAAAAAATAAATACCAAAAAAACAAAATAGTAAAGATGTGGAGAATTTGGAACCCTTTGCATGGTTGGCGGGAATATAAAAATAGTGCAGCCACTATAGAAAACAGTATGGAACTTCCTCAAAAAGTTAGAAATAGAATTATCGTATGATTCAGTAATCCTGCTTCTGAGTACCTATACAAAAAAATTGAAGCAGGATCTTGAAAAGATATTTGCACATCCATCTTCACTGCAGTATTATTTAACAATTGCCAAGAGACAACTTAAAGGTCCATTGACATTTGGATAAAGAAAACATGGTATACACATACAATGGAATATTATTCTGCCCCCAAAGGGAAGAAACCACATCTGATAAAGGACTGTTATCTAAAATACATGAAGAATTCTTAAAACTCAACAATAAGAAAAAAAAACTTGATTAAAAAGTGGGCAAAAAACAGACACCTTACCAAAGAAGTTAGATAGGTGGCAAGGATGCCTGGGTGTCTCAGTTAACTGTCTGACTTTTGATTTGGGCACACATCTTGATCTAAGAGTTGTGGGACTGAGCCCTGCATTGGGCTCTGTGCTCAGCACAGAGTCTACTTGTCCCTCTCCCTCTGCTTCTCCCCCTACCTGCTTGCTCGCTTATTCTATTTCTCTCAAATTAATAAAATCTTTAAATAAAAAGAGTTATACAGGTGGCAAATAAACATGAAAGGATGTGGGCGCTGTGATGGCTCAGTCAGTTAAGCAGCTGCCTTTGGCTCAGGTCATGATCCAGTGTCCTGTACTGAGCCCTGCAAAGGGCTCCCTACTCAGTGGGGAGTCTGCTATCCCTCTCCCTTTGCCTTTCCCCCTGCTCATGCACTCTCTCTCTCTTTTTCTCTCTTTGTCTCTCAATAAATAAAATCTTTAAAAAAAAACATGAAAAGATGGGGCATCTGGGTGGCTCAGTGGTTGTGTCTGCCTTTGGCTCAGATTGTGATCCCCAGGTCCTGGAATCAAGTCCTGCATTGGGCTCCCCTTGGCGAGCTTGCTTCTCCCTCTGCCCATGTCTCTGCCTCTCTCTGTGCGTCTCATATGAATAAATAAATAAAATCTTAAAAAACCAAAACATGAAAGATGTCCCATATTTCATGTCATCAGGAAAATGCAAATTAAAGCAACAAGTTACTACTACACTCGTACCAGAATGGCCAAAATCCAGAACACTGACAACAAATGCTGATGAAGATGTGAAGCAATAGAAACTCTTTCATTGGTGGTAGTGGAATGCAAAATGCTACAAACCACTTTGGAAAACAGTTTGGTGTTTTCTTTTTTCTTTTTTTTTTTTTTTACAGTTTGGTGTTTTCTAAAAAAACTGAACATATTCTTACTATATGATCTAGCAACTATGCTCGTTGGTGTTTACTCAAAGGAGTTGAAAACTTACGTTCACACAAAAATCTGCAAACGGATGTTTATGGTGACTTAATTCATAATTGTCAAAATTTGGAAGCAACCAACACATCCTTCAGTAGGTGAATGGGTAAAATAAACTGGTACATCCAGACAATGGCATATCATTTAGCACTAAAAAGAAAACTATCAAGTCATGAAAAGACATAGAGGAACTTTAAATACCTATTACTAAATGAAAGAAACCAATCTGAAAAGGTTATATACTGTATGATTCCAACTAAATGACATTCTGGAAAAGGCAAAGCCATATGGAAATAGTAAAAAGATAAATGGTTACCAAAGGTTAGGGAGTAGGAGGGGGTTAATAGGTGGGGCACAATGGATTTTTAGGGCAGTAAAACTACTCTAGATGATACAGTAATGGTAGAAACATGTCATTATACATGTGTCAAAACCCATAGAATATATAATAATAAGAGTGAATCCTAATGTAATTTATGAACTTTGGGTGGTAAGGATATGTCAACAATGTAGGATCATCAGTTTTAATAAATGTACCACTCTGTTGCAAATGTTGATGAGGTAGCTCATGCTTGTATAGGGGCAGGGGGTAAAGGAAAATCTTTGTACCTTCTGCTCAGTTTTGCTGTGAACCTAAAATTGCCCTAAAAAATAAAGTCTATTAAAAAAAATCAAGTGACAGAAACGATAAGGTTATAATAAACTTTCTACATAATGAGTGTGTAGGCTTCTATGTGTATAGAAGTGGTGAAGGTAGTTGGCTGTAGATATTCTTACTCCCCCTTTTACTTCTCTCTTCCACTGAACACATTTTGAAAGGATTTGTTGTGTTTTTCCACCTCCCTCCCTGATTTATGTAGCTGCATCACCCTAGATTTGGCCTTTCTTTTTTTCTTGCCACCTTCTTGATAAAGGGGAATACAGTTAGAAAAGTAGGCACTTAATAGTGCTTTGGCGTGAACATTCTTCACAACTTTAAGATCATGTGTACTTTTCATGCATGCTGTTAAAAATCTTAACCTCTCTGTATCCTACATCTTACATTTGTAAAATGGGTGAAATAATAATACCTACCTTATACACTTGTAAAGATTAAATGTTAATACTCTTAAAGCTCATAGAACAGGTCTGGCATATGGTAAACACCCAAATGTAGAGCTGTTATCATTATTACTGTTGTTATTAATTGATATGTTTGTGCTCTTCATAACTGTTCATCCTGTCAGTCAAATTTATTTCCTTTATGTATATTCCTTTTCAGTGTATATTCTTTTAACCTTCCTTAGTGTCCTCTATAATCTAAGAATATTCCCCAACTTCAAACAATTTTATGAAAAGAAAATTTATAGATGTAGAGGTGGCTGATTTAATTTTTTTGGTCTTTTTGAGGGTAGAATTCTGAGAGTAAACTTATTTTTTCCTTTATGTTACAGGTGGTATGCAAGATTACAATTATGTATGGGCCAACTGTTTTGAGATTACATTAGAACTGTCTTGTTGCAAGTACCCACCTGCTTCACAGCTTCGACAAGAATGGGAGAACAATCGTGAGTCTTTGATCACATTGATTGAAAAGGTAAAAGTAGCAGACTGGAAGGTTGGGGTATAGAAATAATGAATGACATAAGGGAGAAATTTATTTGCATATGAGTAGCAATCTTTAACAGTTCTTTTCCTCTGGAGGGCTTTCTCTGATTATCTTAGAACGCATTTATAGGCTAAAATAATTAGCCAAACCTTTACTGTCAGGTTCTTACAATGTCGTGTGATCATATTTGCTAGAGAGCCTTTACTACTATATCAGTCATGGACATCAGTTTAATTTAAATATTGAGCAGGGTAATATATTATTGAATATACCAGAAATTATTACTTAATGAAAAACTATTCCTTGTTGAAAAAATTAGAAGCCTACGTTGGAGGAGAAGGAATTTCAAAAGCATATTACTGGCCTAGATGTCAGACACATATGACTTAAATTTAAGAATTTCATATTGTCTATATTTTATTTTCACTTGGAGGCATTGAAAAATATTTCAGAGAAATAGAAAAGTAACCTTATTTTTTAAAGAAATTCTAGCATCAGTGCAGAGAGGTTGTTTTCTCTTGCCTTCCAAATTGTCTTTGAGCAGCCTACTTTGATTCTTGTTTTTTTTAGGTCCATATTGGAGTTAAAGGATTTGTTAAAGATTCAGTGACGGGATCTGGCTTAGAGAACGCAACCATCTCAGTGGCTGGTATTAATCATAATATCACAACAGGTAGATTTGGTGATTTCCACAGATTACTTGTTCCTGGAACTTACAACATTACAGCTGTTTTAACTGGGTAAGAATTTAGACTTTAAAAATATCAAGCTTCTGTTTATAGCTAAGAGAGAAATACAGTCTAAGAAATGTTATTTACTGTATCTGGCTTTTATTTTTCCTTGTTTTCTGATTTTTCCCTCCTTTATAGTGAGAAAATAGTATTGTGGAGTCTTTTGTCACATACTCTAACAGTATAACTGGATATGAAGCATAATTGTAAAAGTGTCAGGAAGGATAGTTTTAAAAGCTTAAAAAGACAATCAGCTGTGTAAAGCATTACCTTAAAGCTAATTGAGTACCAGAGTAGAAGAAACTTGGAGCTCTGGGAAAGACATTTTATTTTATTTATTTCATATTTTTAAAAATTTTATTTATTCACAAGAGACACAGAGAGAGAGAGGCAGAGACATAGGCAGAGGGAGAAGTGGGCTCCCAGGAGGGAGTCCAATGCAGGACTTAATCCCGGGACGGACTCCGGTATTACACCCCCTCAGCCGAAGGCAGACACTCATCCACTGAGCCACACAGGTGTCCCAGGGAAAGACATTTTAAGATCTTATTTATTCATGAGAGATACACACACACACACAGATGCAGAGACACAGGTAGAGGGAGAAGCAGACTCCATGCAGGGAGCTTGATGTGAGACTCCATCCTGGGTCTCCAGGATCACGCCCTGTGCTGAAGACGGCACTAAACCGCTGAGCCACCCGGGCTGCCCTGGGAAAGACATTTTAAAGAGCTGTATTATCATCAGCTTTCTAATATATGAAATGAATGGTTTCTTACCTCCCCTGGACACTTTTCTGGAAGCTCAGTTTGCTAAGGATTTAATTGAAAATGTTTCATTTAGTTTGAACTTTACTATTTGGGAAACTAGTTGGAATGTCAGTTTGATAAGGTATTGCAAAGAATTGGATGATTTATCCCTTCTTTGAGTAATGTAGTAATGGTTACAGTCTTTCATATTATTCTCTCCTTTGCATGTAATTTTTGGTAAGCATTCTAATGTGTGGAATTGAGAAGAGGGTAAGAGAAATAGTTCTTTAAAGACTTATTAACCTGGGATTCTCTGAGATCATATTCTAAAAGACTTGAATTTACCCATTTACCTTTTTTCAGTTTGAGTTTTGATAGACCACTAAGTATAAGAGAATGAAAAACCTGTTGTGCTTTTATAATGTTAAAGCATTGTGTGTTTGAATTTAACTCCAAGCCACCTACTTTTACAAAAAAAATTTTTTTCAGGTATATGCCACTGACTATTAATAATATAATAGTGAAAGAAGGACCAGCCACAAAGGTGAATTTTTCCCTTCGGCCGACTGTGGCTTCGGTAATCCCTGACACAACTGAGATGGTAGTAACTGCTAGCACAGTTGCTCTGCTTAGTAATCTTCCTGGAACACAACCCTTCCAACAACCAATTCAACCAAAGGACTTTCACCACCACCATTTCCCTGATATGGAAATATTCTTGAGAAGGTTTGCCAATGAATATCCCAACATCACCCGGCTTTATTCACTGGGAAAATCAGTAGAGTCAAGAGAACTTTATGTAATGGAGATATCTGATAATCCAGGTGTCCATGAACCAGGTAATTGGTGTGGTCTTATACATAATTTCAGTAATGCCTCTCAGAGCTATGTACCATAGTTCTGTGTTTCATCTAGAAGGATAACTTATAGTAGGTATAACTGGAACAAAGAAAATGTAACCAATCTTTTGCAAGAAAAGGAAAAAATCCATTTCATAATCCATATCTGGCACAGTATTTAATATACTGGATAGATTATATTTTTTTCTGCTGATAATATTTTTATTTTCATATTATATGGCATGTGCATGTGTGTATATGCTTTGAGCCTGCTCAGATGTATATCTTAGTAAGGAAGCTGCTTTATAAGATACTTTTTCCTGCTTCTTTTGCCAAAGTATGTCTTTTCTAAAATTTTTGGTTCAGGGCCTTACATATTTTGGGGAAAAAAATAGAGTCTGTGATAAAATAAAAAGGAAAAAACTCTTCTATGTAATTATCTTATTTTCAGGTGAACCAGAATTTAAGTACATTGGAAATATGCATGGAAATGAAGTGGTTGGACGAGAACTATTATTGAACCTCATTGAATACCTTTGTAAGAATTTTGGAACAGACCCTGAAGTAACAGATTTGGTTCGCAGCACTAGAATTCACCTTATGCCATCCATGAATCCTGATGGATATGAAAAGGCCCAGGAAGGTAAAGAATAGCTGTCTATTAATGCTTAACTTTTTTGATTATCATAAGGATTTTTTGGGAGTAGAATTTGAACTAGTTATTTCCTTGGAATTTCTTCTTATTTTGTCTTATAATTTATTTTGTTCTGGCTTTTGTATTCTTTTTTTTTTTTTTTTTAAGATTTTACTTATTTATTCATGATAGTCACACAGAGAGAGACAGAGAGGCAGAGACACAGGCAGAGGGAGAAGCAGGCTCCATGAACCGGGAGCCCGATGTGGGACTCGATCCCGGGTCTCCAGGTTCGTGCCCCGGGCCAAAGGCAGGCGCCAAACCGCTGCGCCACCCAGGGATCCCCGCTTTTGTATTCTTTTAAGATAGGCTAGTTCATTCAACAATTATGATATCAATTTTATATTTAATGGAGTTCTTCACTGTGGTAATGGCTCTTATTGCCTAAAATATAATACAAATTTTTGATACATTTTTCCATTTTAAGAATAATTATAGGGACGCCTGGGTGGCTCAGCGGTTGAGCGTCTGCCTTCGGCTTAGGGCATGATCCTGGAGTCCCAGTATTGAGTCCTGCATTGGGCTCCCTGCATGGAGCCTGCTTCTCCCTCTGCCTATGACTCTGCCCCTCTCTCTCTCTGTGTCTGTCATGAATAATTAAATAAAATCTTTTTTTAAAAAATGGAATAATTTTAGGTAACTTAATTCTTTGATTAATAATAACTTAATAAAATAAATTTATTTAATTATTTTTAAAAATTACAGTGTAACATAATTTTTGTATATGTGCTGCCGAAGCGAGCACTATAACATAATTTTTGTTAAATTATTGTATTGAGGGATCCCTGGGTGGCGCAGCGGTTTGGCGCCTGCCTTTGGCCCAGGGCGTGATCCTGGAGACCCGGGATCGAATCCCACGTCGGGCTCCCCGTGCATGGAGCCTGTTTCTCCCTCTGCCTGTGTCTCTGCCTCTCTCTCTCTCTCTCTGTGTGTGACTATCATAAAAAATAATAATAATTTAAAAAATAAAGGAACCTGGATCTTTAAAAAAAAAAAATTATTGTATTGGGAACACTATCCCATAGGTGAAAACTCAAACCAAATCTCTTTTGAAGCCAGTGACTCTATTTTGACTCCCAGTTGTATTCCCCATGCATATTCTAAACCTGCTGAGTTACTGACTTTCCATTCCTCTGGCTCATCTCTCCTGGGCGGTATAGTCAGAGCAGGGTGCATGGCCACTTGCTTACTGGGGCTACTTTATGCTTAACACTAGGAGTGTGAGAATCTCTCTTCCCAACCTGTGGTTCCTTCCAGGCAATCATACCAGTGAGTAGAGTAGGTACCAACCATGTGAACATGCAGCCACATGACTCTCACTGACTGAACACTGAGAAAACCAACCAATGAATGACCAGGTTAATCCATTTTTTTAATTCAGTTCATTTCGCTAAGGACTTTATTCTTTGTCAACCTCACAAATCCCTCCATATTCCTCTTTTGAGACCTTTCTGAGAGATAAAACTGTTCTAATAGTGAACCCTCCAGTAGATGTTTCTCATTCACTTGCAAATTTTTCTCATCATAGTGATATAATAGGATTCACATTACTTATTAAAAGGGAGTAAATTTAAATTCAACCCTTTCTTCTCCTTCAGGTTAAACTTCCAACCATGTCCTTGACTACCTTTTTGTGATTACTTTAATGTAAGCATGTCACAATTTTCTTCTTTTCATTTGGTCTATCTCTTTACAATATTTTAATTAACATGTATACCAGTTCAATAGAACCTCCCTCTGATCAGTCATGTCCACTGAACATAGTAATCACATCATTGTATATGAATTATTGACAATTGAGCAATACTTTTGTTTTGAGCAATGTTTTAGTATAATTTATGTAGTTGGATTTTTTTCCCCTCAAAGTCTGAACAGAGGACAGAAATGAAAGAATAATGGTTTTACCTTTCTGTTCAAAAGATCTGGAAGAGAAACACTTCTTTAATGTACAATACCAAAAAATGCATTTTTTTTAAAGATTTTATTTATTCATGAGAGACACACACACACAGAGAGAGAGAGAGAGAGAGAGAGAGAGAGAGGCAGAGACACAAGCAGAGGGAGAAGCAAGCTCAATGCAAGGAGCCCGACATGGGACTCGATCCCAGGCCTCCAGGATCAGGCCCTGGGCTGAAGGTGGTGCTAAACTGCCAAGCCACCCGGGCTGCCCCCAAAAATGTATGTTTTAATCATAGTGTGATAATTAATCATAGTGAAGACTGATGTGTTCACATTTACCTTTGAGTTAAGAGCAGTGTGTTTGATTAAAATGTAAGTGAAATATGGCTTAAATTTGAATACTTTCTCATACAGGAGATTCAGTGAGTGTAATTGGCAGAAACAACAGCAACAACTTTGACCTGAACCGAAATTTCCCAGACCAGTTCTTTCAGATCACAGATCCTACCCAACCAGAAACTATTGCTGTAATGAGCTGGATGAAGTCCTATCCATTTGTACTGTCAGCAAACCTGCATGGAGGTAATAGCAACTTGATATTCCAGAATTAATTCCTGTTGAGAGCATTTGAAAATCTTGGTGGAATGTTACCTGTTTATAGTCTTAGGTATTTTAAAACAGGTATCTATTACCGCTTTTAGGGCAGAAAATAATAAAGATCTTTTCTCATTGCTTTTTAAGCCAATTTCCTGGCTATTTCCCCCTTTTCTCTCCCACTCTTCCCCTCCCCCATACTCCTTCCCCACTGTCTTCTCTCTCCCTCCTCCCTATCTCTCTCTCCCCTTGTCCCTCTCGCCCTCCTCTCTCCTCTGCCTTCACTTAGTTCTTCAAGTGTTTTATATTTATCTCTCACATGTGTTTTATATTTATCCCTCTCACTGGGAGTTTGGTAACATACTCTTTGTCATTCAGAAAAATTAAACACTAACGAACTGGAAATTTTTAGTCCTGTTCTTCCCTAAAATTAAATAAACTCTTTCATGTACGTTTATAAGACATTCTCTTATCTTTTCCTTGCTATGTATTTAGCTGCAGCACAATAGCCTCATTCTCCTATAGTGTTTGGGCTTACACACCTTCATATAATTTAGCAGGAATTGATCAGATGAATAGGATGAGAGGTCAAGATTAAAAATAATCACAATGTCCAACTAGGGCAATGTGAGTAAGAGTGAAAGTGTAAATACCAAAAAGAACTGAAAACATATGTCTACGTGTAAACTTGTACATGAATATTCATAGTAGCATTATTCATAATAACTTAAAAATAGAAACAACCCAAATATCCATCGACTGATGATTGGATAAATAAAATGTAGTATACCCATACAATTGAATATTATTCAACATGAAAAGCAGTGAAGTCCTGATGAGTTTTACAACATAAATGAAACTTGGAAATATGCTAAGTAATAGAAGCCAGTCACCCAAAACCCTATTTTATGAAATGTTCAGAATATGTAAATTCATAGAAATAGATGATAGGTTAGTGGTTGGGGGGAAATGGAAGTGACTGCTAATGGGTACAAGGTTTTTTTTTGGCATGATGAAATTGTCTATAATTAGATAGTAATGATGGTTGTACAACCCTGTGAATGTATTAAATAACAGTGAATTATATACTTCAAATGGATGGGTTGTATGTTATGTAAATTACAGTTGACCCCTGAACAACATGACGGTTAGGGGGGCCAGCATCTGTGCAGTTGAAAATCCATGTATAACTTCTGACTCCCCCTAGACTTAACTACAAACAGCCCACTGTTAGCCAGAAGCCTTACCAATAACATCAATAGTTGATTAACACATATTTTGTATGCTGTATGTATTATATACTGTATTCTTAGAATAAAGTAAGCTTGGAAAAAATTTTATGTTATTAAGAAAATCATTTGTAGAAATACCTTTCTACAAAATCACTAAGAAATAAGTTTGTAGTACTGTATCGATAAAAATCTGCATGTAATGGATCCACACAATTCAAGTGCCTGTTGTGTGGGGGTCAACTGTTCATCTCAGTAAAGCTATTAAAAAAAAAAAAAAAAAAGAGTGAAGTTATTAGCACCAGGGGTAATAGGGAAGTAATCTAGTGTCAATGTATGTCAGGATATCTACTGAAGTTATCACAGTTGAGATTTAATGGCATATAGATTAACCTGCTATTTTATTTTTATTTTATTTTATTTTATTTTATTTTATTTTATTTTATTTTATTTTATTTTATTTTATTTTATTTTATTCTATTCTATTCTATTCTATTCTATTTATTTTAAATTTATTTTTAACCTGCCATTTTAGAACAGTACATACTTATGTTTATATTTAAAAAGTAAGTTGAAATTCTCCAAAAGTTGCTTTGAAAGCTTGCCAGAAGTAGGAAAAAAAATATTTTTACATTTGGTAATCATGAACAACTCTTAAAGACCCAAACAGGAATTATGAAGCCACAACCTGGTTGGCAAAATAATTTTTAATATATTTTATACCATGTTTGATAGAAAACAGTTTTTTGAGTTATAAAAAATATTCTCAGAATATATCACACATCGTGTTGGCTAAATCTGAAAACTTAATACTTATATTCCAATGAAAATAATTTACAGATTTACAAATGTATCAAGACCTTGTCACAGTAGGAGATACATCTCCAGTCATCTAGACTAGTTTCTTTCAGGACATATCTTGGTATAAACTTCCCTCTTAAAACCATTGTTGCTACGTTCTGAAGGTTTTAAATTATTGTATTTTCATTTTTATTTGTTTCAGTGTACTTTTTTATTTCTTCTTTTATTTTCTGATTGATCTATTAATTGTTTAGTAGCATGCTATTTAACCTTCAAGTATTTGTGTACTTTCTGGATTTTTTTTTGTGGTTAACTTCTAGTTTTATAGCATTATGGTCAGAAAAGATGTAGAGTGTGACTTTGATTTTTTTAAAATTTGTTGAGGCTTGCTTTGTGGCCCAAAATGTGATCTGTTCTGGAGAATGTAACATGTGCACTTGAAAAGAGTGTATATTTTGCTGTTTTAGGATGAATATATCTGTTAAATCTATCTGGTCCAGTATGTCATTCAAAGCCAGTGTTTCCTTATTGATTTTCTGTTTAGATGATCTGTTCATTGATGTAAATAGGGTGTTAAAGTCCCCTGTTATTGTATTATTATCTGTTAATTCCTTTATGTTTATTATTAATTGTTTTATGTATTTGAGTGTACATAAATATTGGGTACATAAATATTTACAATTGTTCTATCTTCTTGTTGGATTGTCCCCTTTATTACTATATAGTGTCTGTCTTTATCTCTTGTTACAATCTTTGTTTTAAAGTCTATTTTGTCCAATAAAAATATTGCTACTCTGGCTTTCTTTTGACACCCATTTGCATGATAGATATTTCACCATTCCCTCACTTTCAAACTGCAGCTGTCTTTAGGTTTCTTTTTTTTTTTTTTTTTTTTTTTTAAATTTTTTTTTTTTTTTTTTTTTTATTTATTTGTGACAGTCACAGAGAGAGAGAGAGAATGAGGCAGAGACACAGGCAGAGGGAGAAGCAGGCTCCATGCACCGGGAGCCTGACGTGGGATTCGATCCCGGGTCCCCAGGATCGCGCCCTGGGCCAAAGGCAGGCGCCAAACCGCTGCGCCACCCAGGGATCCCTGTCTTTAGGTTTCAAATGAGTCTCTTGTAAGCAGCATATTAGATGGGTCTTATTTTTTTATCCATTCTGTCATTCTGTGTCTTTTGATTAGAGTATTTAGTCCATTTATATGTAGAATAATTATTGATAGATATGTGTTTATTGCCATTTTATTACTTGTTTTGTGGTTGTTTCTAAGGATTTTCGCTCCTTTTCTCTCTTCCATGGTTTGCCTGGTTTCTTTAGTGATATATTCAGATTTCATTCTCTTTATTCTTGGCATATTTATTAGTGGTTTTTGATTTGTGATTACCATTAGGTTTGTATATAACATCTTCTGCATATAGCAGTCTATATTAAGTTGATGGTTGTTAAAAAATTTGAACCCATTTACTCCTCTCCTCCCTATGTTTTAGGCATATGGTGTCACATTTTACATCTTTTTATTTCATGAGTTCCTTGACAGATTTTTTTGCAGGAATATTTATTTTTACTGCTTTTATGTTAACTGCCTTCATACTGTCACTTTAATCTCTCCTTTTTTTTTACTCAAAGAGTCCCCTTTCATATTTCTTATAGGGCTGCTTTACTGGTCATGAACATTTTTAGTTTTTGTTAGTGTGGGAAACTCTTTATTTCTCCTATTCTGAATAATAGCTTTGCTGGGTAGAGTATTCTTGGCTGCAGGTTTTTCCCATTTAGCACTTTAAGTATCATGTCACTCCTTTCTAACTTGGAAGGTTCTGCTGGAAAATCTGCTGATAGCTTTATGAGGTTTCCTTTGTATATAACTGTCTTTTATCTTGTGGCCTTTAATATTTTTTTTCTTTATCAGTGTATTTTGCCACCTTAATTATAATATGTCTTGGTGTGGATCTGCTTTTGTTGATTTTGTTGGGGGTTTCCTGTGCCACCTAGATCTGGATATCTGTTTCCTTCCCCAGATTAGAACAGTTCTTAACTATTATTTCTTCAAATAAATTATCTCCCTCCCCCCCACCTTTCTCCCTTTTCTTGCTCTGGGAATCCTCTAATATAAATGTTATTATTTTTGATGGATTCACAGAGTTCCCTAAGTCTAGTCTCATTTTGCATAATTCTTTTTTCTCTCTTTTGTTCAGCTTTATTACTTTCCATTACTCTGTCTTCTAGATCTGTTCATTCCATCAAACATGTTCTCATTTCATTTATTGACCCCTTTAACTCGGCTGTTATTCCTTATCTCTATGTTAATGGTCCCACTGATGTCCTGCACTCTTTTCTCAAGTCCAGTGAGTATCCTTATGGTCATTGCTTTGAATTCTCTATCAGGCATGTTATTTATAGTTGTTTTACTTAGATCTCCAGCCATAGCCTTGTCCTGTTCTTTCATTTGGGACAGATTTCTCTGTCTTCTCATTTTGTCTAAGTTTCTGTGCCTGTTTTTCTGTGTTAGGAAAGTAAGCTGCATCTCCTATCTTGCGGATAATGGCCTTATGAGGAGGTCCTATATTGCCCTGCTCTCTCTGCAGCATCCCTTCTTCCCCTAGAAGCCTGGTATTCTAGGATTATCTTCAATGTGTGCTGTGTATGCTCTGCTGTTTTGTCCTGGCTGCTTTATCCTTCAGGCAAATTGCCTGCAGAGGCTCTTTGCCTATTGTGGGTAGTGTTGGGTCCCTAGCCTGAATGTGGTGAGTTTTAACTAGATATGTTCTGGTTTGCTTGTGAAATGAGACCTGTTGCCACCACTACCAGAACTGAGGCCCTGCAGAACTCCCAGTTCAGGAAACACACTGTGGGCAGGAGCTTGGGTCAATCTTCTGGGGCCCACTGGGTTGGAACTTAAGCAAGTGAGACTGGGAAAGGTGGTTCTTCCAGAGCATGGAGGTGGGAAAGTGTGGGATGTGGACGGATGGAGCTTGATATAAGCAAGTTAAGTAGTGAGTGTCAGCACGGCACTAGTTTCCACTGTTGGCCCTATGCTTATGCTGAGGGGTAGGAGAGGGAGATGGCTCTGGCCAGTTTCTTTGTTCCTAGAGGAGTATCTCCTTGAATGCTACTTCTCTGGGACACACTCTAAGATGAGCAAATAACCTCCTCACTGTGTGCCCCAGGTACTCTTCAGATTGCTGCTTCTACACTGTGTGTCCACTGGCTGTTCACTCTGCCTTCTCTTCAAGAGTAACCCCAATATCCTCCAAGCTCTCCCAGAGCCAAGCATGCTAACCTTTAAAACTCCAGGCTTTAAGCCCCTTTGGTTGCAAGGACTCACAAAATTCAGGCCTTTTCGCTTGCCAAAACAATTGCTCTGGGGATTCATTTTCCCCTGTGCATCCCTGTTTGTGTGCTAGTCTGTCTCTTGCCCTTCTCTGCAACCATGGTTCCCTCTCCACTACAAGGACCATGATCCATTTCTTTCCTAAACCGTGTCTCCACACTTCCTAGCTTCTTCCATGTGGCCTCTTCTCTATGTTTTATGGAGTTTGTTCTGCAGTCTTCAGATTGATTTCTGGGGTATTTAGGATGATTTGATAGTTACCTACCTGTATTCGTGGGATGTGGGTCCTTCTACTCCACTGCCATCTAACCCTTCCTCTCTATGACATTTTGTTTTCTCATCATAAAATCTTTAAATGGGTTTTGAAATCTTAGCAAAGAAATTTAAAAGAGGATTTCTTTGGTGTCAACAATTCAGAAGGATTTTGAAAGAAAAGTAAGATTCCTCTTTGTAAATTTTGATACTAATTTTTAAAGTTGAAATTAATAAAACATAAAATTAATCACGTTCAGGTGAACAATACAGTAACATTTAGTGCATTCACAATGTTGCACAACCACCATCTCTATTTAGCTCCAAAGCATTTTCATCTCCCCAAAAGGAAATTTCTTACTCATTGAGCAGTTGCTCCCTATTTTCCCCTCACCTCAAGCCCTGGTAACAACCAGTCTCTGTTATCTCTGTGGACTTGCCTGTTTTGTATATTTCTTTTTTTTTTCTTTTTTGTATATTTCATAGAATGGAACCAGAAATGGAGTCATGCAATATGTGATCTTTTGTGTCTTTCTTTTTTCGCTTAGCATAATGTTTTCAAGTTCATTCATATTGTGACATTTATTAGTACTTCATTCCTTTTTATGGCCAAATAATATTTCATTGTATGTATATATCACAATTTATCCATTTTTCCACTGAAGTATATCTGGGTTGTTTCTACTTGTTCACTCTGATAAATAATATTGCTGTAAATAATGATATACAATATCTGAGTCCCTGACTTCAATTTATTTGAGTAATTCCATGTTTTGTGCTTTTTTTATAAAAATTTAATTCCAGTGTAATTAACATACAGTGTTATATTAATTTCAGATGCACAATATAGTGATTCAACAATTCTGTACATTATTCAGTGCTTATCATGATAAGTGTACTCTTCATCCTCATCACCTATTTCCTCCATCTCTCCACTTCTCCCCTCACCTTACCCTCAGTTTGTTCTCTGTAGAGTCTATTTTTTGTCTGTCTCTTTTCTTTGTTCATTTGTTTTGTTTCTTCAATTCCACATATGAATGAAATCATATGGTATTTGTCTTTGACTGACTTATTTCATTTAGCCATGTTTAGCTTTTTGATGGAAATATCACCATATGATTATTGCATATTTAGCTTTCTAAGGAACTGCCAAACTGATTTCCACAGTAGTCATACAGTTTTACATTCCCAGCAACATATGAGGATTCCAGTTTTTCTACATCCTCATCAACACTTGTTATTTTCTGTTTTATATTATAGCCATTTTAGTGGGTAAAAAGTGGTATTTCCTTGTAGTTTTGATTTGCATTTCTCTGATGACTAGTAACAAGCATCTTTTCTTGTACTTGGCCGTTTGTGTATCTGCTTTGGAAAAATATCTGTTCAAGTCTTTTGCCAATTAAAATTTTTTTTTGTCTTTTTGTTGAGCTGTGGGAGGTCTTTATATAGTCTGGATACTAGGCCCTTATCAGATTGCTGATTTTGATATATTTTCTCCTGTTCTCTGTTCTATAGGTTGTATTTTAACTTTTTAAAAATATTTTAACTTTATTAATAAAGTCCTTGACACACAAGTTTTTAATCTTGATGAAGTCAAATATATCTATTTTTTTTCCTTTACTGATCCTGCTTTTTAGGTTGATACTAATTTTTTTAAAATAGACCATTTCATAGAAATAAGTCTTTTATGACTTTTTTTCTGTCCTTAGAAAATTAGCTGTACGAAAACAGTATTGAGTAGAAGTTGATGTTGGCTTTTTTCTGTTCTAATTTTTAGATATGGAGGTCATAATTCTGGGATGAAATGAACATTTTTTGGGACATTAAATTTGTCTAAGCAGTATTGAACTGGACTTTTTCTTCTTAGAACTATTTTGGGGCATAGAATGAGCATAGTTCTTCATACTTGCTTCATAAAAATTTTTTTTGCTCTATACAAATGTTGGCTGGTATTTGTTACTACAGGATTACCTCATCTGAATTCAAGTTGAATATGTTCTTTCACTTCCATTCCCATGAAGTGGCATGATAAAAAAGGCAAAGATATGTGGGTTAGTAGAGATAGAATACATGAACAGGTGAACAAATGAAAATTGTGGAAATTGTATTGGTTTCCAGTCTCTAAGCAGTATTATGAAAGTGCAATTTATGTTGATAATCCATCTTGAAGGAGATAACATGATACATTTTCCTCTTTTCCCTTGCAGGTTCTTTAGTAGTGAACTATCCTTTTGATGATGATGAACAAGGGCTTGCCACATATAGTAAATCACCAGATGATGCTGTGTTTCAACAAATAGCACTTTCTTATTCCAAGGTAGGCTTGTGTTTAAACATAAAATGCTATAAAGTTCTTTAATTAAGCAATGCATTAAAACAAAGTCCAGTAAGAATCTGGTCAGGTACCTTCTTCTTGGTTACGCTTTCTGTGATTCCTTTGCATGATTCCTTTCATGCTGTCTTACCATTTTTTCTCCTGTTTTCTACCTCACTTTGAATATATTGTGTATTTCCCCACTAACCTTTAAGCTCAAATAATGTCTTTTTGCCTGCAGTTTTTAGCATAGTACCTGAATCGTAATAAACTAATCATAATAAATATAAACTAGTGTGCTAGTTTATTTCATTTGACTAGTATTTTAATTATAAACCTACCTTTAGTCTGAGGTAGAGGTTGACAAGCTACAGCTTGAGAGCCAAATCCAGCCTACTGGATTTAGAGTTGAGTAGTTGCAACAGACACTTTCAAGCCTGTAAAGCTTAGAATTTTTGCTGTCTGGTCCTTTATAGAAGAAAATTGCCAACCACTAGTCTAAGCTATCAAAGAGCCTATATTAACATATACCAAGGGAAAACAGGTAGAAATTTATGTGTTTTCTAAACTTCTTGTAATGAACATACATTAGTTTTATAGTCAGAAATGGTATTTGTATGTATGTGTGTTTGTGTGAAATTTTAATGGAAAAATTATTCTTAGATAATGTGTTAAAAGTTGGGGCTTGGCAACCAGGCCTGTTAGTTTCAATTTTTGGTCTTATTACATACTCAGTCTGTGATTTTATTGGTTATAGGTAGAGAATATTAAGACTGCAACTCTGTGGTCTCTAATCACAGCCTTCTGTTATTTCATGTTGCCCATACCTTCATTCTGCACAAGTGGACCTTGTGAGTTTGTTGAGAGTTTCTAATGGGAATATGTCTATTTTAACTTTAAAGAATAGTTGTCTTCTGTTTGGGCACACCATTTTTGAGGGATGTTTGTGGCATATGAGAATATTATACCCTCTGAATAATCAAAATAAGTGATCAGATTTTGCTCATATCCCCATCACATTTGGTGCTACTTTTTACCTTCATTGTGACATTGAGTTCCTTGGCCTCTTTTTGTTTTCTTTGACCTTTAGTTCTTTTGATTTTACTTTCTACCCAGCTTAGACCCACAAGCATCCCTTTCAGTGATACTCTTACTCACACTTTGGGATACCCTTCTGACATACCTGCCTTGCCAATGTCCAATCTGCAGTATTTGTCACCACTGTCTCTCTTATACATCCCAGAAAAGCCACACAGTTGTGGAAATTGACCACACTCCGTCTATGCTCTCTAACCTCAACAGAGCCATCGGTTCTACTTGGCAATGCTTCATGTTTTGCTGCTTGACTCTTTGGCGTGTTTCCCACTTAGATGATTCTAAACCTTTATCCTCTACCTGAACCTCCTAATCCCAACTTTACTCCCCTTATTCTCAGTAGATCACTTTGCCTTGACTAAGTAGAACTTTGAATAATCTGATGTGAGTTCATTCAGATTCTGTCTTCTCCATTGTTATCAATTTGTGTCTTTCCCATGTTTTACTCCATTTCTTGATCTCACCACATCCTGCCTCCTCTGGAAGCTTATTCCTTTATTTCTTCTGTCGTAAATGGGAAAGATAATAATTAAAATCCTCAGTCTTTACTCATAGCCTCCTTTCTCTTAGCCGTGATCTATCGTGATCTATCATATATCCAAATCCCCCATGCTCTACAATAGCTTCATGGTGAAGAAAAGCAGACCAAGACAATCTGTGAAGACAGAAGTAGGGGACTAATGAAGGGCAGACCTGAAGGTGATGGAATGACTACCAAATATTAAGTGCACCCTAAATCTGAAATCTAAATAAAAAGGTAATTGGGCAGGTGAGAGCACTGGAATATTGGAAAGAAATTTCAAAGTATATACAACTTATAAGTCTGGTGCAATTTAAAGGGACAGACACAATTTAAAAGGATAGGTGGATTTAAAGGGAAATCTTCCAAACTTTTAACTTCTGGGGCAGAAAAAAAGGCAAAAAGAAATGAAGAAGAAGAGCCCTTTGGTAATTGGATAGTGAAGAGGAAAAGAAGAAAAGAGGGGAAATGTAGGATTGTACAAGACAGAAGAGAACCATAAATCCAGAGGACTCACAGCTCCACCCTTATTTCAAGACAAATAAAACAAAAACACACTAAAGTACTTTGCTAAACTGACAGAAAAGGGCACCATTAAATAAGAATCGTATATAACAGCCCAGTATCATAAAAATGAACAAGAGATAGGTTCATCCAGGACGCCTGGGTGGTTCAGCAGTTGAGCATCTGCCTTCTGCTCAGGGTGTGATCCTGGGGTCCTGGGATCGAGTCCCGTATCAGGTTTCCCTGAGCAGCCTGCTTCTCCCTCTGTCTATATCTCTGCCTCTCTCTGTATCTCTCATGAGTAAATAAATAAAATCTTTAAAAAAAAAAAAAAAGAGAGAGAGAGAGATAAGTAAAATCCAAGAAGAACTATTTGAGAAAATCAGGAAATGAAGTTTTACACATATTGCTTGAGGAAACCTTACTACCACCAAAAAATAATCAAGAAGCAGAAGAAAACTTTAAGTCAAATATTTAAAAAGTGAAAACAGAGAACAAAAAAGATAAGAAATGAAGGACAGTTGATAAAACTCAGGAAATACATGGAAGAAAAAGACAAAATTATCTCTAAAACAAAAAAATAAATTACAAGAGCTAAAGACCTCATACTTCCCAATTTCAAACTTACTGCAAAACTATAGTATACAGGACACCTGGGTGGCTCAGTGATTGGGTGCCTGCCTTCTGCTCAGGTCGTGATCCCGGGATCCAGGACCGAGTCCCGCATCGGACTCCCTGCAAGGAGACTGCTTCTCCCTCTGCCTGTGTCTCTGCCACTCTCTTTTTCTCTGTGTGTGTCTCCCATGAATGAATAGAAAAATCTTAAAAAACAAAAACAAGAACAAAAAAAAACTATAGTATACGACACTGAGATACTAACATAATAAGGATGGACATATAGATCAATGAATTAGAATTGAGTACAGAAATATGTACTTACATGTATGGTCAATTGATCTTTTGACAAGGGCACCAAGACAGCTTAAGGGAGAAAGAATAATCTTTCCAACAAATGGTGATAGGAAAACTGGATATGCACATGCAAAAGAATGAATTTGGGCCCCTTCCTCTACCATACCCCCAGAATTATCTCAAAATAAATCATAGTCCTAAATGTAGGAGCTAAAACTATAAAACTTTTAGGAAAAATATAGGAATAAATCTTTGTGACATTGAGTTAGACACTGATTTCCTAAACGTGATATCAAAAGCACAAAGTGACCCAAAAAGATACAGTGGGTATCATCAAAATTAAAACCTTTTTTTGCTACAAAGGATACTGTATTAGTTTCTTACAGCTTCTGTAATGAAGTTTCATAAATTGGGTAGCCTAAAACAGCAGATACTTCTTTTCTCATGGTTCTAGAGTCTAGAAGTCCAAAATGAAGGTCTTGGCAAGGCCAAGCTCTTTCTGGAGCCTGTAGGGGAATCTTTCCTTGTCTCTTCCTAGCTTCTGGTGTTTTGCTGGCAGTCTGTGGCATTCATTGGCTTCTAGGTGGATTAATTCAGTCCTTTGTCTTCACATGGCATCCTCCCTGTCTATATACAAATTTTCCCTTTTTATAAAGATATCAGACATATCGAATTAGGGCCTAGTCTAATTACCTCATTTTAACTTGATTACCTCTATAATCAAATACAGTCATATTCTGAGGTCTTTAGGGGTTCGGACTTCAACATATCTTTTTTAGGGGACCGAATTCAACACATAACAAAGTATCAAGGAAGTATAAAGGCAGTCTACAAAATAGGAGAAAATTACATATCTGATAAGAATCTTATATTTAGAATATACAAAGAACTCTTACTAAACTAACTCAACTAAATAATCAAAAGACAACCTAATTGAAAAATGAGTAAAGGATTTGAATATACATTTCTCCAAAAAGATATACAAATTACCAAGAAGTACACAAAAGATAATAACCTTAGCCATCAGGGAAATGCAAATCAAAACCACAGTGAGATACCATTTTGTACCCACTAGGACTGGCTATAGTAAAAAAATGGAAAACAAGTATTGGTAAAAATAGAGAAATTGGAACCCTGTGTATTGCTGGTAGGAATGTAAAATGGTGCAACTGTTTTGGAAAGCAGTTTTGCAGTTCCTAAGAATGTTAAGTATAGAATTATCATGTGATCTGACAATTCCACTCCTAGGTATATGCCCAAAATAAATGAAAACACATATCTACACAAAAGCTTATACAGTAGACACTTGAACCACAGGGGTTTTAACTGCATGGGTCCACTTGTATGTGGATTTTTTTCTATAAATATAGTCCCACAAATGTCTTTTCCTTATGAGTTTCTTTTTTCTTTTTTTAAAGATTTATTTATTTATTCATTCAGAGAGAGCGAGAGAGAGGCAGAGACACAGGCAGAGGGAGAAGCAGGCTCCATGCAGGAAGCCCGATGTGGGACTCGATCTCGGGTCCCCAGGATCACACTCCGGGCTGCAGGCGGCACTAAACCGCTGCGCCATCGGGGCTGCCCTCCTTATGAGTTTCTTAATAATGTTTCCTTTTCTCTAGCTTATTTTATTGTAAGAATACAGTATATAATATACAAAGCATGTGTTAACTCACTGTTTATGTTATTGGTTAACATTTCTGGTCAGAAAAAAAAGACTTCTGGTCAACAGTAGACTGTTAGTAGTTAGGTTTTGGGGGAGTCAAAAATTACACCTGGATTTTTTACTGTGTGGGGGCATTGGCACCACTAACCCCCATTTTGTTCAAGGGTCAACCAAACACAAATGATAGCAGCATTATCAGTAATAGCCAAAAATGAAAACAATACAAATGTCCATCAAATAATAAATGGATAAACAAAATATGATACATTCACACAGTGAGTATTATTCAGCCATAAAAAGGAATAGAGCACAACAAATTACAACTTGAATATCTCTTGAAAACATTATGCTAAGTGGAAGAAGTCAGTCACAAAAGACTATGTAATGTATGATTCCATTTATATGAAGTGTCCAGAACAGGCAAATCCATGGAGACAGAAAATAGATTGGTGGCTTCCTAGGGCTGAGGAAGCAAGGGGAGGCCAGGAGAAGGTTGGAAGAGAATGAAGAGTGCTAATGGGTGTGGATTTCTTCTGGGAAGATAAAACGGTCCTAAAATTTACTGTGGTGATTATCACACAACTCAGCGAATACACCAAAAACCATTGAGATGTGCACTTTAAACGGGTAAGCCGTGTTATATGTGAATTACATCTCAGTGAAGCAGATTTTGTGAACCTTGAGAAGACTAAGGGGTGGGGTACCCATTCCCATCCATCCCAGTTTGTGCAGAGGCCAAAAAGAGCTTAAAAGTTACATACCAAAATATTAAGTAATCTTTGGCTTACAATTTTCTTCTTTTTGTGCTTTTGCATTTTCTGATCTTTCTATAATAACTTTTATTATATTTTAAGTATAATGAAATTCAATGAATTCAATTAAGTGAAAGTAAAGAAACAGCTTTCTGCTATATGACGTGACAGACACCAAGTGACAAGAAAGTTTCAGGAAGGTATTAGTGGAAAAACTAGTGATTTCTGAGTAAAAATTAGTTTATTTTAGTTAACAGTATGACATCAGTGTTAATTTCCTTTTTTTGATAATTGTGCTTTGGTTACATAAGATGCTGACCTTAGGGAAAGCTGGCTCAAAGATATATAAAACCCTCTGTACCATTTTTACAACTTTTCTGCAAGTCTAAAATTAGTTCAGGAGGAATCAAAAGAAAAGAAAAAAACTAAGTAGTCTCTTGTGTCCACTTCCTTATTGTTGTTCTCTCATCTCAGTTTCTTTTTTTTTTTTTAAGATTTTATTTATTTATTCATGATAGTCACAGAGAGAGAGAGAGAGAGAGAGGCAGAGACACAGGCAGAGGGAGAAGCAGGCTCCATGCAGGGAGCCCGACATGGGATTCGATCCTGGGTCTCCAGGATCGCGCCCTGGGCCAAAGGCAGGCGCCAAACCGCTGCGCCACCCAGGGATCCCTCATCTCAGTTTCTTATCATCTTCTGCCTACATTGTTTTACCTGCAAGTGCCCCTTCAAAGATTACTAGAAATTTGTTGTTTTTCTTAATTTTCTTGACCTCTGACATCTGATACTGTTGTCTTCTCCACATGATCTCTTGCATTGTATAATAGAAAGCTCTGGTTTTTTTTCTTTTATTGGCTGGACATTGTCTTTTACTTTCTTTTTTTCCTCCATCTTCTATCCTCAACCATTTTTACCATCTTGTCACCAAGATGTCACCACTATGTCACCACTATGTAAGTGCCTCTTTAAAAAACTGTTTCATAGAATGGAAGTTACTGTAAAAAAAGATTAAAAGATCCAGGCAAGCAAACAAGAAGAAAATAAACCTAGTGAGCCCTCATCATTTAGTATCTTGGTATGTAACTTTTAGACTGTGTGTGGACTGAGACTGGCCGTCCTCACCCTCAGTCTTCTTTAAGTTGTCAAACTGCATGAAAAAATTTAATTAGGTTTTAAAAATTATCAGAGTAGCGAGAATTAAAGGAGATGGTAAATGCACACGGTAAAATCAAAAGCCACAACCTCCCGGCGTGGGGGGGGGCCACATGATGTTACATTTGGATTATTTCAGTAGTACTCTGATGGCTTTGGTTTATTTTTCATGTTATTAGGATAAACTTACCTAGAGCCATGAATATTTCACATATCACCCTTTCTTCAGAGATTTTTAGTGGCTCTTTATTGCTCTGAGATAAAGTTGAAATGTTAATAGCTACTTCCTAGAACTATGGTGTCTAGAGTAAGGTTTATACTAGATGATCTGTTAAGATGTAAGAAGAATATATTAGAAATTCTATTTATATTTAAAACAAAATTTTAAAGATATTTATTTATTTATTTATTTATTTATTTATTTATTTATTTATTTATCAGACCAGAGAGTACAAGCAGGGGGAGGAGCAGAGGGAGAAGGAGAAGCAGGCTCCCCACTGAGCCCATGGGGTTCAATCCCAGGACCCTGAGATCATGACCTGAGCCAAAGGCAGGTGCTTAAGCAACTGAGCCACCCACCTGCCCCTTGTTTATATTTTTTTTTCCTTGTTTATATTTTTAAATTTATTCCTAAAAAACTTTTATTTTTATGCAGATTTATATTATGTCTATTGTATTAGTATAGTAATACATCTGTATAACTTATAATTGAATGGATAGATACTGATGGAAATGGAGAGAGAGACATAAAGGTGTGTGCACATCTTCAATAGAAAAATCAGAAAGCAAAAGAGCATGTACATAATTATTACAGTAATCCAAAATAATTTTTGTTTGATATGAAAGCAGTGGGATCATAAACTTGTAATTGGTATGTTAAGTTTATGAAAGGGGGTTGTTATATATATATTTTAAATTTTAAATCAAGGGAAGTTGTTTTCATATATATATATACATATATATATATATATATACACACACATACACACACACACACGTTCATGTGTGTATGTGCATACACTTTTTTTTTTTTTTAAGTAGGCTCTATGCCTAACATGGGGCTTAAATTCATGACCCCAAGATCAGGAATCACATGCTTTACTGACTGAGTCAGCTAGGTGCCCTGCTTATATATTTTAAAGTTAAATGGTTAATTCTCAGTAGTGGGAAAATAGAGAATTGTTATTTTTCTCTTCGTGCTTTTTGTACAACTTGTTTTCTATTTCCACAAGAAAGAAATGAAGTTTTGACTATCTTTCAAAGCTTAGTTTCTTTGGGAAACCTCCACTGCTGCTCTGGTCAGTAATCTTTCTCTTCTCTGAATTCCAATAGCACTTACTTTTGTCTCCATGGCAGTTTGTTTCATTCTTCATTGGGCAAGCTATTGCACATGCACTATGCTAGATGCTGATAGATGCTGAGGACACAAAGACACAAATTGTTTCAGGGAACAGTGTCTTGTTTTTAGGGAAGAAAAAGGTACAACCAATTGTAACAGGGTACAGAATGCAGTCAAAGCACAGAGGGACCATCTAGAAGTAAGAGAAAGCTGCTTACTCCACATCGTATGTGAATTATCTTTCTGGGACTTCCAAGCTTCTTGAAAACATGAACAGTTTTTTGTGGGATTTTTTTGGAAGTGGATTGGGTTGGGTTTTATATTACTTGTAACTGCAAGTAATAAAGTATGTTTTTTTACAGAGCACATTTAATTTTGATTTTTAAGTGCTCGCTTCAGCAGCACATATACTAAAATTTTGATTTTTAAAAGTAGGTAATAAGTTCATATAGTAAATAGTCAAAATGGCATAGAAAGTTATATATGAAAAGTCTCAGTGCTTCCCATGACTCTGCTCACCCCATTCATTCCCACCCCCCCAACATACCCTATTGGTAACCACTTTTATTATTTTTCCTTATCTTTCCTGCAATGCAACCAAATGTAAGTAAAGATTCTTAATTTTTTTTCAGGAAAATTCCCAGATGTTTCAAGGTAGACCTTGCAAGAATATGTACCCTAATGAATATTTTCCTCATGGAATAACAAATGGAGCTAGTTGGTATAATGTCCCAGGTAAACATTATTTAATATCAAGGCCATATAACTTGATGGATTTTCTTCCCATTGGATGGTGCTGCTTCTTACTGATTTTTTTAATTTTGAGAAAATATCATTCTTTTAAAAATATTATTTAAATAATTTAAAATATTCAGATAACCTTTTCAATTATCTTTTAATTTGGTACATTTGGAGTTTCAGTAAAGATAGTGTACTAAAACTTTATGAAAGTGTTATATTTTACCTCTGGCTGTGACAAAAAACCTTTGGTGTGCTAATAAAAAGAGGGTAAGCTATACTTGATTTCTTCTTGGACATGAAACTATAGGTATCTTACCTATGCCATCCACATCAGGGAACTCTCAAATGAACATACTATTGTTTTTCAGCCAATGCTGAGAAAAGATGGATTTGGCTTTTTTACTAGGAGTGTTGCTTACTTTTTGGGATCTGATCTAGTTCTACTTCTTCAGAGTTACTGATTTTAATTTATTATCCTTTAGGTGGTATGCAGGACTGGAACTATTTACAAACAAATTGCTTTGAAGTGACTATTGAGCTAGGTTGTGTGAAATACCCATTTGAGAAAGATCTGCCAAAATTTTGGGAACAGAATCGAAGATCTCTAATCCAGTTTATGAAACAGGTAACTATTCAGGAGTGAAGTATGAAATTTCTCCTAAGAGCAAGAATACTTTTATGTGTACATGTAGTTTTCACACAGTGATTTTCAAATACACCCTTCTGAATTCAGCCTATTCATGTTTTGGTGTGTTTATCTAGAAAATTCATGGATGAAAATGAGTTCACTTGTATGCAGGAGGAGGAATTGAAAATGATTAAACAAGGTGGTGGTGGTGATTTGCCTTTTTTTTTTTTTTTTTTTTAAGATTTTATTTACTTATTCATGAAAGACACAGAGACAGAAGCAGAGGGAGAAGCAGACTCCCTGTAGGGAGCCGAATGGGAGACTTGATCCCAGGACTCCAGGATCATGACCTGAGCCAAAGGCAGACGCTCAACCACTGAGCCACCTAGGCGCACTGATTTGCGTTTTTTTTTTTTTTTTTTTAAAGATTTTATTTATTTATTTGAGAGAGAAAGCACATGCACAAGCAGGGGGAGGGGCAGAGGGACAAGCAGACTCACTGCTGAGCACAGAGCCTGATGCAGGGCTCTATGTCGGGCTCCATCCCAGGACCCTGAGATCATGATCTGAGCTGAAGACTGACACTTAATGGACTGAGCCACCTAGACGCCCCTGGAATGGATGTTTTAGAATAAGAATATTCTCCTATATGACATTTTCAAGTGCCATTATCTCACAAAAGAAAATTAATAGTATTCTCTAATATTACCTAGTACATAGTCCACATTCAAATTTCCCTCTCTTTTACCCCCAAATGTCTTTTCATAGCTATATTTTAGAGCTAGGATCTAGCCAAGGTTTATGTATTGCATTTGATTATTACATCTCTTTACTCACTTTAATCTAGAACAGTCCTTCTATTCCACCCCCTTTTTAAAAAAGATTTATCTATTTTTTTGAGAGAAAGGGAGTGAGCAAGTGGAGGGGACAGAAGGAAAGACTCCCTGTTCAGTGTAGAGCCCCAACATGGAGCTTGAAATGGAGCTTGACATGGAGCTTGATGCAGGGTTCAGTCTCTTGACTCTGAGATCATGACCTGAGCCAAAATCAAGAGTTGGAGGCTCAACTGACTGAACCACCCAGGCACCCCTGACATTTCCCTTTTAAAGAGGACTGGACAGTTTTCTTGTAGAATGTCCTATATGCTGAAATTGTCAGATGTGCTAAAGTTTAAACAGTGCTGTTTATATTCTTCGTGATAAAGACAAACCTAAGGCTATGAAAAATTAGCCCTTCAGAAATTAAAATACTTTGCTTAAATGGGTGTTTACGTTTAGCTTTGCTCTCAACTCCTAAATTCCTATTTGTTCCACATGTTACTTTATCAATCTATTATTTTGGATATGAGTTCCCCAAATAATTAGATGATGATCTTTACCATTCATATCTGGGTGTCCTTGTACTTTATCCAGGTTCATCAAGGTGTCAAAGGATTTGTCCTAGATGCCACAGATGGCAGGGGTATATTAAATGCCACCATTAGTGTTGCTGAAATTAATCATCCAGTGACTACCTACAAAACTGGAGATTACTGGCGTCTCTTGGTTCCAGGAACTTATAAAATCACAGCATCTGCTCGAGGGTGAGTGACTAAATACTTTGATATTAAGTGCTTGAGGAAAGACAAACATGATTCTGTCCTAGAAGATTATTGTCAGAAAGCCTTGGAGAAGTCAAGCAACCTTGAGTTTAATGCTGGAAAGTTTAGAGCTGGTTACACATTTGATCCTCCTCTAGTGATAAATGAGTACATAAGCTATCAGATTTAAGAAATCTATGAAATTCTGGACTTTAAACAGTAGACTCCTCCTCTCAGGTCCCCAGCCCCCTGTCCAGATGTAAGGCTATGGTGAATGATTCCTTCACTATTGGTAACAATTCTGGGAAATACCTGTTAGTTGGGAAAAAAGGGCTCCTGTTCTTTTTTTTTTTAAGATTTTTATTTATTTACTCATGAGAGAGGCAGAAACACAGGCAGAGGGAGAAGCAGACTTCCTGTAGGGAGTCCGATGTGGGGCTCAATCCCAGGACCCAGGGATCACCCCCTGAGCCAAAGGCAGATGCTCAACCACTGAGCCATCCAAGTGCCCCAAGGACTTCTGCTACATACATGTTTTCCAATAAATACCACCACTTTACATTTGTTTTCTTTTTAAAGCTCTTTCACGCTCTCTTTTTCTATCCTCACCTAAACCATTCTTTTATTTATTTATTTTTTTTTTTAGTTTGAGTATAGTTGACACACAATGTTAGTTTCAGAAGTACAACATAATGATTTAACAAGTCTATAGTTATGGTCTGCTCATCACAAGTACAGCTACCTTTGGTCACTGTACAACACTGTTAACACTGTTACAATACCATTGACTGCATTCCCTGTTCCGTACCTTTCATCCCTGTGACTTATGCATTCTGTAACTGGAAGTCTGTATCTCCCACTCCTCTTCACCCATTCTGCCCACCTGTCCCCTGCAACCATCAGACTGTTCTCTGTATTTATGAGCCTGTTTCTGCTTTTTTGTTTATTTGTTCATGCATTTGTTTTCTGAGATGCCATATCTGAGTGAAATCATATAGTATTTGCCTTTCTCAGCCTGATTTATTTCACTGAGTATAATACCCTCTAGGTCTATGGATGTTGTTGCAGGTGGCACAATCTCATTTTTTTTGGTTGCATAATATTCCATATATACCACATCTTCTCTTTTTAAAAAAAGGTTTTATTTATATATTCATGAGAGACACCGAGAGAGAGGCAGAGACATAGACAGCAGGAGAAGCAGGCTCCATGCAGGAAGCCTGCTGTGGGATTTTATCCAGGACTCCAGGATCATGCCCTGAGCCGAAGGCAGACGCTCTACCACTGAGCCACCCAGGCATCCCTATATACCTCATCTTCCTTATCCACTGGTCTATTGATGGATGCTTGGGTTGTTTCCATATCTTGGCCATTGTAAATAATGCTGCAATAAACATAGGGGTACATGTATCTTTTTTATTTATTGTTTTTGTTTCCTTTGGGTAAATACCCAATAATGGAATTATTAGATCATAGGGTATTTTTTAAAAATCTTTTGAGGAACTTCATACAGTTTTTCACAGTGGTTGTGCCCATTTACATCCCCATCAGCAGTGTAAAAGGGTTCCTTTTTCTCCACATCCTTGCCAACACTTGTTATTTCTTGTCTTCTTGATTTTAGCTATTCTGACAGGTTCGAGGTGGTATCTCATTGTGGTTTTGATTTACATTTCCCTGATGATTAGTGATGTTGAACATCGTTTCATGTGCCTGTTGACCTTCTGTATATCCTCTCTAGAAAAATGTCTATTCAGGTCCTATGGCAATTTTTAATTGGATTGATGGTTTTTTTGGTGTTAACTTATATAAGTTCTTTATATATTTGGGTATTAAACCCTTACTGGATATATCATTTTCAAATATCTTCTCTCATTCGATAGGTTGCCTTTTTGGTTTGTTGATGATTTCCTTCACTGTGCAAAAAGCATTTTACTTTGATGTAGTCCCAATAGTTTATTTTTGCTTTTATTTCCCTTGCCTTAGGAAATATAGCTAGAAAAATATTTCTATGGCCAATATAAGACAAATTACTACCTCTCTTCTAGGAATTTTTATGGTTTCAGGTCTCACATTTAGGTCTTTAATCCATTTTGAGTTTATTTATGTGTGTGGTGTTAGAAAGTAGTCCAGTTTCATTCATTTACATGTAGCTGTCCAGTTTTCCCAGCACCATTTATTGAAGAGACCACCTTTTCCTTATTGTATATTCTTGCCTTGTTTGTTATAGATTAATTGACAATGTATGTATGGATTTATTTCTAGGCTTTCTATTCTGTTCCATTGATCTATGTGTCTGCTTTCCGTGACCACCTTACTGTTTTAATTACTACAGCTTTGCAGTATACCTTGAAATCTAAGCTTGTGATACCTCAGGTTTATTTTTCTTTTTCAAGATTGCTTTGGCTATTTGAGGTCTTTTGTGGTTCCATACAAATTTCAATACTTTTTGTTCTAGTTCTATGAAAAATGCTGTTGGTGTTTTGACAGGGATTTCATTGAATTTGTAGATTGCTTTAGGTAGTATGGACATTTTAGCAATATTAATTATTCCAATCCATGAGCATGGAATATCTTTCCATTTGTTTGTATTATCTTCAATACCTTTCATCAGTGTTTTATAGTTCTAGGGTTATAGGTCTTTCACCTCTGGTTAAGTTTATTTCTAGGATTTTATTATTTTTAGTGCAATTGTAAATGGAATTGTTTTCTTAATTCCTCTTTCTACCTCTTTGTTATTAGTGTATAGAAATACTACTGATTTCTGGGTATTTTGTATCCTGCAACTTTACTGAATTTATTACTTCTAGTAGATTTTTGGGTAGCCTTTAGGATTTTCTATGTACAATATCATGTCATCTGCAAATAGTGACAGCTTAACTTCTTTACCAATATGAATGCCTCTTATTTCTTTTGTTTGATTACTGTGGCTAGGAATTCCAGTACCAGTGGCAAGAGTGGACATCGTTTTCTTATTCCTGATTTTAGAGGAAAAGTTCTCAGCTTTTCACCATTGAGTATGATGTTAGCTGTAAATTTTTCATATGTGGCCTTTATTATGTTGAAGTATTACTTTGGTGAATTTTTCTTATTTCCAATTCTCTAAGAAAGGCAATTTTCATCTTTTTTATAAGTTTTATTTTTACAAAGATATATTTACTTAAGAAAATGAGCTTGTGACTTTTTTCTTTGGAAAAAACTTAATTTTCTTTATCTTCCTCATCCTTTTTTTTTTTTTCTATTTATGATAGTCACAGAGAGAGAAAGAGAGAGAGGCAGAGACATAGGCAGAGGGAGAAGCAGGCTCCATGCACCAGAAGCCCGATGTGGGATTCGATCCCAGGTCTCCAGGATCACGCCCTGGGCCAAAGGCAGGCGCCAAACCGCTGCGCCACCCAGGGATCCCTATCTTCCTCATCCTTTATAAACAGCTTAGAATCGGAACTACTTGACTGTTTAATCTGAAACATCGTTTTTACTTTCTTAGTTTTCTTTTTTGTGTTTTAATAAGCGTAGGTATTACCAGTAGATATTTTTCTCTCCCCTTACTGGCTGTCTTATTTATGAAGAGTTAGTTTGAACATTACACTGAAGTAAGGATAAGTACATGAAAACATTTATAGTTACTGCTACCTTTTTTTAAAAAAGATTTTAAAAATCTAGTGGTTTGTAAAATGGATGGATTAGAACTTCACACTGATGAGAAATGAGATCTTTTCAGTTTTTCTTCCATTTTAGCATAGTATTAGAAAAACGAAAACAGCAAGATATCTGAAAAATAGGGCAGGAATGATGCAGTTGATAGAAAATGTCCTAATTAGTACCTCTCAAATTTTTCCAAACATATACCCTGATGACAGACAAGTGAACTCAGATTCCAGGAGACATGGGGTATTTATAACTTTCTTTTGACGTCATATGTTGTTTTTTTAAAATATTTTTATTTATTTATTCATAGAGAGAGAGAGAGAGAGGCAGAAGCACAGGCAGAGAGAGAAGCAGGCTCCACGCAAGGAGCCCGACGTAGGACTCGATCCAGTGTCCCCAGTATCACACCTCGGGCCGCAGGTGGCGCTAAACCGCTGCGCCACCGGGACTGCCCTGACGTCATATGTTTTTTTTCTTTTTTTAATATTTTTTAAAAATATTTATCTATTTATTTATTTATTCATTTATTTATTTATGATAGTCACAGAGAGAGAGAGAGAGAGGCAGAGACACAGGCAGAGGGAGAAGCAGGCTCCATGCACCGGGAGCCCGACGTGGGATTCGATTCCGGGTCTCCAGGATCGCGCCCTGGGCCAAAGGCAGGCGTCAAACCGCTGCGCCACCCGGGGATCCCTGACGTCATATGTTTAATCAAAAAACTCATTCACATTTTACAGCCTATCCATGACTCTTCTGTATTAATTAATATTTAAAACAAATAATAAATTATCACAAAGTTAAATATTTGACTCTTACAGGATTTATCTCAAGGATTCATGTCTCCTCTGAAGACTTCTATTTCCCTTAAAACTGGGTATTCCCACTGCAGAAGCATGGCTCTGATGTCTCCTTTATTCTAGGTATAATCCAGTTACCAAGAACGTGACGGTCAAGAGCGAAGGTGCTATTCAGGTCAACTTCACACTTGTCAGATCTTCAGCAGATTCAAACAACGAATCAAAGAAAGGAAAGGGGGATAGCACCAACACTGATGATGTCAGTGATCCAACTACTAAAGAGTTTGAGACTTTAATTAAAGACCTTTCAGCTGAGAACGGTTTAGAAGGCCTCATGTTACGATCTTCCTCAATTCTGGCTCTTTATCGATACCATTCATACAAAGACTTATCAGAGTTTCTGAGAGGACTAGTAATGAACTACCCACACATCACAAATCTCACCAAGTAAGTGCCACTCTCTTACTGCTTTTCTTTCTTTCCTTTTTTTAAAGAAGTTACATTCAACATAAGCCATGTTGAATGGTTCTTGTAATTTATTTGGGAGCCGCATATAGAGAGAATTGAAGTTTACTTATTTTGAAACAGATATTGCTTAGAGATCTTTCTAACACTGAAACTGGAAATTTTTGTGAGGAACATTGGAGGAGAATTACTTTTTAGATTAGCAATGGATGATCTGTGCCTCCTGGACATGTAAAATTACTCTTCCTAATGATTACTTTGACTGAATTAAAAACGTTCTCCACTTCTCAGCTATAGATTCATGTCCTGGCTGTAATTTAGTTTATTTTGGGGGGGGACAAGGGACAGATTTGGAGCTATGAGCTCGCCCATTAGGGATCATTCTTTTTTTTTTTTCCAAATAGAAAATTAAGCCTGGTTGCTGTCATTTTCTCTAGTCTTTATTTTTTTTTTTTTTTCTAGTCTTTATTAACAGTTGCTATTCCCTGAAAACTTAGGGACAATAGGTGATTGAGGGTCTTGGAAAAATATTCAATACTGGCTTAAGTAAAACTGATGCTGAGCCAGCCTTTAGCTTCACTTTCTGTGTCTTCTCTGCCTCACTTTCACTGTTTCATTATAAATTTTTTTTAGGTCTTGTTATAGCTACTCGAATATTTTCTTGATTTGTTGATACCTATCATTTGCCCATTGAGAGCTGTACTCTGCATTTTTCCCTGAGCTTATAGTTCTCTACTACATACCTAAGGAACATTCTCTAGCCTTTTACGTTTTTACTTTGTTTTTCTTTATTTGTCCTTCTAATTTTACCTAGACATTTAGCTTCTCAAATACTGGTTTATAATATTCCTAGATGCAAAGATTGTTATTTACATTGGCAATACCAATTACCTCTCTTCCTCAACTGATTCATAAATATTTCTGCCCAATTCAGGTTTTAATATTGTCCATTTTAGTGCCATTTAGAGCTTGTAGACTTTCTTATTTTAAAATAAACGAAAAATTTGACATAATTTTTTGTTCTTTTCATTTAAGTTCTAGTTCATTTAAGTTCTTTTTAACCTTCCAATTCAAGATGCACTTTTCAGTTAAATATTTTCCCCTGAATATGCAATACCTGCCAATGGTAAGACACAAGACAGTTTTAGGTGGTCCACCAATGGGCACTAAGCATCATTGAATAGAATTGTGGGAAACCAGTAATTTTTCTTTTCTATTAATCCTTCTCAATTTAATACTGATATTTTTTCCCTACATAACTCTTGTAAATCTCCCTTTGTATCAAAGAAACCAGGCCTTAAGTTCAGAGCTCTTGGGCAATCATAGCACTTTAAATGATTTTTCTTGCAATACTAGTATTGCATTTATAGTAAAGTATAAAGTGTCTTATTTATATAAATTAATTTACATTCAGAAGTAAGGTTCTGTACATTTGTATATATGTAAATTTTTTCATAAAAAATGTGAGTTAATTTAAAAAACATGTTAGCTAAATAGTAGTACAGTACTACAGTACAGTAGTACAGTATAGGAGGCAGGGTAAATACTGTGAAGATGGCATGAGAATGACTGAATTCCTAAATTTGATAATATCTTACTTGTATTTGATTTTCTTCGGTCAAGGAAAACTAATTTTCTTAGGGTTTTCTGATATAATGATTCATTCTTTAAAGATTTAAAGGCTTTTCATGTTTGTTTTCATGACTTTTTAAAATATCTGTATGTCAACATTAACATAATACCTGATTACTTCTGACTTTTTGATTTTTGAAAGTTTGGGACAGAGCTCTGAATATCGTCACATTTGGTCCCTTGAAATCTCCAATAAACCCAACATATCTGAGCCTGAAGAACCAAAGATTCGTTTTGTTGCTGGTATCCATGGAAATGCTCCAGTTGGAACTGAACTACTTTTGGCTTTGGCAGAATTTCTCTGCCTAAACTACAAAAAGAATCCAGCTGTTACTCAAGTAAGAGAATAACCTGTTTTGACATGCTTCAGAAGGGGAAAAACAGAGTCATGCATTGAGATTAAGGCACCATTAAAAATTTTTTAGGAGCACCTATCTGGCTTAGTTGGTAGATACCTGTGACTCTTGATCTCAGGGTTGTGAGTTCAAGCCCCACATTGGGCCTAGAACTTACTTAAAAAAATTTTTTTTTAATTTCCTGTTGAATTTTACACAGAGGCACTTTTAGTGTATTATAAATTTTTTTTAAATGGACCATCTTTGGGCAGCCCAGGTGGCTCAGCGGTTTAGTGCTGCATTGAGACCAGGGCATGATCCTGGAGTCCCAGGATCAAGTCCCACGTCAGGCTCCCTGCATGGAGCCTGCTTCTCCCTCTGTCTCTGTCTCTCTCTCTGTCTCTCTCCCTCTCTCTGTCTTTCATGAATAAATAAATTAAAAAAAAAAAGAAAAAAAAAACTATAAAAAAAAAGGACCATCTTTGTCTATACTCATTGTTAATAGTGTCTTTCTGTTATATTTCTTTGTGTGTAATTAAGAAGCATAGAAGAAAAAATGCTAAAGATTTACATTCAGTCCTTCACTCCTTTAATAGTCAAATTGCCCTTCTTTACTCACCATTCTGTACATTCTAACTTGAGAGACTTCCATTGCTAGGAATACAAGGAGGAAAAACAAATAGTTTTTCTTTTCATGTAAGAAGTTCAAAATTATTGGACATCTTGGCTACTAAGAGATTTTAGAAAAAGCAATATGGCTTTTTCTAAATATGGTTTTGTCTACTTTAGCCACCCGTGACTACAGAAAAGAACTTTGATCCAGAGAATTGGTCATATATGATTAAGGAACCTAATTCTGTGTTGTCTTAGAGACAGGAAGTGTGCTCCCTCTAGAGCACCCACTAACTGGCACTGCCTATACAGACTTTAGGAAAGGGGAAAGGAACTAATACTTGTTTAGTACCTGCATGTGTCAGGTGCTTACACCAAGTACTTTCCATGTATCATAATTTAATCCTCGATTTACGTTATCTCCATTTTATAGATGTGAAAACTGAGACAGAGATAGTTGATAACTTACACAGCTAGTATGTGGTAAAACTGGGATTTAAACCCAACTGTGTCTCACTCTAAAGTCTGTGCTGTTCCGTTTTACCATACTGCCTCCCCTAAAAGAAATTTGGGGAAAATTTATGTCATGGTTAGGACCAGAAAGTACCTATGGGATTAGGTGAGATGAACTTAAATCAGACTTGACCAAAAATTATTTTACCATTTTCAGCAAATTGTATTGATTTTTTAATGTGAGTTGTAAAGAGTATCCAAGGACATTTTTTTTTTGTTCTTTTCTTAAAAAATGGGAGAGTAGGATACTGGTTCTCAAGCCTGGCTACACATTAGAAACATTTGGGAAGTTTTTAAAAATACCAGTACCTGGGCCCCATCCCCGAGGACATCATTATTTCTTTAAAAGCTCCTTAAGTTATTCTAATGTATGGCCACATTGCTACCTATTGATACTGTGGTTATAAGACACTATATGTCCTAGGTAAAACACCTACCAGGAATTTCAAAACTTCTAATTTATGAGAATTTGCCTCACTGCTCTAATTAGGCTTGAACTACTAATCTTACTCTAGAGATTTGTTTTGAGATGAGGATCAGAATTATTTGGCAAGTTTAAGGAAATATACACATACCTCGAAACCTGTAATATCAGAGAAAAAAATATCTCTGCCAGGGGAGAAAGTTAAGAACCAATGAATTTAGGGTCTCCAATATTTTCAATCTATAGATTATTTTAACAGAATAAATAAGTCAGAGATCACTTATTCTGATTTACTATCATAAACATACAGGATAAAGTATATAACAAGTTAGTTCATGCCACATATGTAGATATTGATGCCTATGGACTATCTGGAGGAGAAATTATTATGAGTAAGACAAATATTCTACTCCACTTTGCTATGCTGATTTCAACTCTCCTGTCTCATTGTTTCCAGACATAGACTGCTGTTTGTTAGATTATGCATTCCAGTTTTTAATTTGGAAAATGTAGTCTAACTATTATTATTGGTTTCAGCCAGTGGTTGGCAAACGTTTTCTATAAAGGGACATATAGTATATAATTTAGGCTTTGTGGGACTGTTGTTCTGTGTTACAACTATTCAATTCTGCCATTGCAGCACAAAAATAGTCATATGAATGGGCATGGCTGTGTGCCAATAAAACTTTATTTACTATAGCAAGCAGCCAGCTGGATTTAGCCTGCAGACAGTGGTTTCGGACCCCTTTGTAAGTCACCAGGAGGTCTCTGGGAATATTTGTTATGCAGTAGTTCTTCATTTCTTTTTAAATTTATTTGGAACAAGAGCGAATTTTCTATTTGTTTTCCTACCTTTTAAGTCTGTTTAAAACAATAAAGACTTTCTGTTTGAGGCATGGGAGGGTATCTTATGATTCTACATAGGGCTAACTGATTTTTGTTTCTGTTTTAGCTGGTTGACAGGACTAGAATTGTGATTGTCCCTTCTCTAAATCCAGATGGGCGAGAGAGGGCACAAGAGAAAGACTGTACTTCAAAGAGAGGACAAACAAATGCTCATGGCAAAGACTTGGATACAGACTTCACAAGTAAGCCTAATTTGCAGCTAACTTTATTTTTCTTTACTAGGAGATTGGTAGATTGTGTAGATGAGTAATTGGTTTACTTTTACGTAATATGTATAACATATAAATGACAAGCTAGAAACTTGTCCAGTTTTTCTCCTTTATCATTTACAAAAGTAATTCAAGTTTTTTCTTAGAAATTCTATCAATAATATTGGAGGGGTTCCATTACTAGTCATATGGATATTTATATTTTCTCTCCCCCCCCATATATGTGTACACACACACACACGGTGTGTGTGTGTGTATTGATTTGAAGGAGCCTTTCTTACTGACTTAAATAGGATCATCAATTATACATATTATTCTGTGACATTTTTCATTGAGTACATCACTGATATCTTTCCATTTCCAATATTTATAGATCACTAACATATTCTTATTAATGGCATCTTAGTATGCTGTTAATATATGGCAATACTCTAGGTTCCTCAACAATTTTCCTACTAATGGACATTTAGTTTCTTTTTAATTTTTTGCTCTTGCAAACAGCACTACAGAAAACATTCTGATTTCGAAAAATTTTATTTTCTTTCAAAGACAATTATTTTTTAAAAGAGGTTATATCCATCCCTTTTTGTTTCCAGTAATAACATTCTTAGATTTGCTTAGATCATTAACCTTACACATCATCTGAAATATGTAAAACTCAAAATAATCTATCTTCTAGAGTGTATCCTTTGTGCTATTGAGATAATGGCTTATGGAATAATAAAGTGTTTATATACAGATTTTTTAAGTTAGCCTCTGATTGTGTTCTTGTAGAGAATATTTTCTTAGCTATTCATACTAAAATTTTAAAACTTAATATTTTATATTCAACTTTTGTATTTTTTAGATAATGCCTCCCAGCCTGAAACTAAAGCCATCATTGAAAATTTGATTCAAAAACAAGACTTCAGTCTTTCTGTTGCTTTAGATGGTGGTTCAGTGCTGGTCACATACCCATATGACAAACCAGTACAAACAGGTATGTAGAATGTTAGTTTATGTATATACTATTCAAGCTTAGGTAGGAAATTCCAATTAGGTAATGTCCCTTCTAAATTTTTTTTTTAAGATTTTATTTATTTATTCATGAGAGACACAGAGAGAGAGAGAGGCAGAGACACAGGCAGAGGGAGAAGCAGGCTCCATGCAGGAAGCCCTGTGGGACTTGATCCTGGGACTCCAGGATCACACCCTAAGCCAAAGGCAGATGCTCAATCACTGAGCCACCCAGGCATCCCCTAAATTTTTTAAAAATAGTGAGCATTTGAGCACACTCCATGAGCAAATAACCAACCTAGGAAGATTGTACATATAACTGAGTTACTTGGAGGGGAGAGGTCAGATCTAATGATAGGCTAGTTTTATTGAGTGTAGCCATCTTATCACATTTGTTCATTTTAGTTCAAAAACATTTTTTTGAACAACTATTATGTCTGTAGACATTGGGAATATGAAAATGAATAAGATACATTGCCTGCCTCAAGAAACTCATTATTATATGTAACCAAATATTAATAAAATAGAATTGCCCTCCCCTGGTTTAACCCTGACTGCCTAACTGGTTGCACTTAAGAGGAGATTAACAATTTCTTGTTGAATCTCTCTGGGACCATTGTATATGGAGGTAGTTTGTGTTGTTTTCAATGTAGCTTATAAAAATCTTGTTATTAGACCACAGTTGCCCTAAAATGTAGTAAAACATACCAAAACAAGTTTGTATTTTACTGAGGTAGCCTCTTGTATAAACTAAACATTTATACCTTTTAATATAAGGAAGATGCATGTCTTCTTTGTCTGATTATCTTGGGCTAAACAGAACCATGTGGTTAATTATAATAACTCCTTGATAAACCTCAGTGAGGCACAAGATTTACTAGGAGAGAAAGATGCCTTTGTATCCATGAAGTTGAGCTTAGAGTAAAATCTTATAGACTTCTCCAACTTCTGAATTTTTCTTTTTATAGTGGAAAACAAAGAAACTCTGAAGCATTTGGCATCTCTTTATGCAAATAACCATCCATCCATGCACATGGGGCAGCCCAGTTGCCCAAACAAATCAGGTGGGTATTTTCTGTGTCCTTTGTTATTGTTGCTGCTTTCTGGGATAGAGAGTGTCTGACCTTAAGGTCTTGCTGATCTTCTATCTCTCAATACTTTTATAGATGAAAATATTCCAGGAGGCGTAATGCGTGGAGCAGAATGGCATAGTCACCTGGGCAGCATGAAGGTATGCTCTGTAGAATACAGTGAAAATAGAACTATAATTATTGACCATTGAGTGACAGAATAGGCGACTTTTCTGATATAATTCAAGTGAATGGCATCTGTTTCATGGCTTTCTTGACAAGACAGCCCTCAACCTCTGACAGCATTTGTTTTTTGCCATTGTAATCATTTTTAATTGTACAGTTCAGTGACATTAATTACACTTCAGTGCTGTGCAACCATCACCATTCTAAACCATCTATTTCCAAAGCTTCTTTATCACCCCAAACAGAAATTCCACATCCACTAAGCAATTATTCCTGATTCCACTGGTAACCCCCAACTCCTGGTAACCTCTCTACTTTCTATCTCTATGTTTTTGCCTATTCTAGATACTTCTTGTAAGTGGAATCATACAATATTTAATATTTGTCCTTTTGTGCCTGGCTTCTTCACTTAGCATAATGTTTCCAGGGTTCATCTATTTTGTTAGCCTGTGCCAGTACTCCATTTCTTTTAAGGCTAAATAATGTTCTGTTGTATGTATAAACATTTTGTTTATCAGTTCATCTGTTGCTGGACACTGAAGTTGTTTCTACCCTTGGCTATTGAGAATAACATGCAATGAACATTTGTGTACAACTGTAAGTTTGAACCCTTGTTTTCAATTCTCTGGGATATGTATCTGGCTGTGGAATTGCTGGTCATGTCCTAATTCTGTTTAACTTTTTGAGGAAGCGCCAAACTGTTTTTCACAGCAGCTTAACTGCTTTACATTCACACCAACAATGTATGAGGGTTCCAATTTCGCCACATCTTCATCAACACTTGTTATTTTCCTTTTTCTAAAAAAAATTATTAGCTATCCGAGCAGGTGTGAAGTGGTACTTCATTGTAGTTTTGATTTGCGTTTCCCTGAACTAATAGGGTTGAGCATCTTTTCATATGCTTATTGACCATTTGTGTATGTTCTTTGGAGAAATGTCTGTTTCTCCATTGCCTGTTTTGTTATTTTTTTATTCCATTGCCTATTTTTATTTTTTATTTTTTAAAAAAGATTTTATTTATTTATTTATTTGAGAGAGAGAATGAACAGGGAGAGTGGCAAAGAGAGGAAGAAGCAGACTCCCAACTGAGCAGGAAGCCCAATGTGGGGCTTGATCCCAGGACACTGGGATCATGACCTGATCTGAAGGCAGTTGCTTAACCCACTGAGCCATCCAGACATCCTCTGTTGCCTATTTTTAAATTGGGTTGCTTGTCTTTTTGTTGTTGCTGGGTTATAAGAATTCTTTATATATTTTAGGTGCTATACTTGTCATTTACATATTTGGATCAAACACTTATCATTTTGTTTGATTTGCCAGTAGTTTCTCCCATTATGTAGGGTTGTCATTTCAGTTTCTTAGTGATGCCCTTTGATGCACAAAAGGTTTTAATTTTGATGAAGTCGGATTTATCTGTTTTTTCTTTTGCTGCTCATGCTCTTGTTGTCATATCTAAGGATTCATAGCCAAATTTAAGGTCATGATGATTTATCGCTATGTTTTCTTCTATGAGTTTTATGGATTTAGCTCTTGTATATAGGTCATTGATACATCTTAAGTTGATTTTTGTATGTAATGGGAAGTAGGAGTTCAACTTCATTTTTTTGCATATAGAAATCTAACTGTCCAAGTACCGTGTATTGAAAAGACTATTCTTTCCCCCATTGAATGGTCTTGGCACCCTTGTCAGAAATCAATTGATGTATGGGTTTATTTTTAGACTCTCATTCTATTTCATTGGCCTTTATGTCTATTCTTCTCCTAGCTTTTCTCACTGTTTTGATTGCTGCGGCTTTGTAGTAAATTTTGAAATTAGTAAATGTGATTACTCCAACCTTTTTATTTTTCAAGGATGTTTTTGTCTATTCAAGACTCCTTGCAATTCCATTTGAATTGAGGATTGGCTGGCTTGCTTGCTTGCTTTCTCTTCAAAAAATACTATTGGAATTTTGTTACGGGTTGTGTTAAGTGTGTAGATCACTTTGGGTTATATAGACATCTCATTAGTATTGTTTTCCTATTCATGAACACAGTTACATCTTTCTATTTACTTAGATCTTCTTTAAATTCTTTCTGATGTTATTTTAATTGGTTGTCCATACACTTCAAATTAGTAAGAAGTTGTTAGCAGGTAGGTGGTTGCTAATCATTTCATTAACATGTGCAACTAGAAATTTGGCCTCATCCTCATCTCTGCCTGCTTTCCGTCCTTTTTTTTTTTACTAAGAAGTTGCTATGTGTAAGGTACTTTGCTATGCTGTTGATAAATGAAACATATTTCCTATCCTATTGTACAAATAACTGTTACAGAATTAACTGATTTGATCTCAGAGAGAGCAACTCTCAGGTGCCATAAGAAATTAAAGACATAGACCTGCCCTACGACCCAGCAATTGCACTGCTGGGGATTTACCCCAAAGATGCAGATGCAATGAAACGCTGGGACACCTGCACCCCGATGTTTCTAGCAGCAATGTCCACAATAGCCAAACTGTGGAAGGAGCCTCGGTGTTCATCGAAAGATGAATGGATAAAGAAGATGTGGTTTATGTATACAATGGAATATTAGCCATTAGAAACGACAAATACCCACCATTTGCTTTCCACGTCGGTGGATGGAACTGGAGGTTATTATGCGGAGTGAACTAAGTCAATCGGAGAAGGACAAACATTATATGGTCTCATTCATTTGAGGAATATAAATAATAGTGAAAAGGAATAGAAGGGAAGGGAGAAGAAATGGGTAGGAAATATCAGAAAGGGAGACAGAACATGAAGACTCCTAACTCTGGGAAACGAACTAGGGGTGGTGGAATGGGAGGAGGGCGGGGGGTGGGTTTAAATGGGTGACGGGCACTGAGGGGGGCACTTGGCGGGGTGAGCACTGGGTGTTATTCTGTATGTTGGCAAATTGAACACCAGTAAAAAATAAATTTATTATTAAAAAAAAAAAAGAAAGTAAAGATTACACCTAGTCAGAGATGTGGTCTTCTCTTCATAGAATAAATGGTATTTGGGATGCAGAGATGGTGAAGCAGAACATTCCAGAAAGAGGAAGCAGTATGGACAGAGGTCAATAAGCAGTCTAGTTTAGTTAGAACAGGAGGTGTAATGGAGAGCAGCAGAAGACAAGAATGGAAAGAGAGTTTGAATCTCTGAACACTTTGTTTTAGTAAGGAATGGGAAGCCATTGAGAGTTTTGAGCAGGTATATAGTAACATGATAGGAACTGTGCTATGGAAACATTAATCTCTCGGCAATAGGAGATTATTTGGAGGGAGAGACCATGGCACAGGGACACTGGTGTAGAGTAGCCTAGACAATAAATAGTGAGGGCCTGGGCTAGGATGGTGACAGTGGGAGCAGAATCAACGGATGAAGTTTCAGAAATATTTGCAGATGTGGAATTGATAGGATTTAGCAAATTATGGATGATAGTGAGAAACTCAAGTCAAAAACAACAGATTTCATGTCTGCATGAGAACATGAGTTAATACCATTAACTGAATAAGGAAAAAGAACAGATTTGAGGGGGGAAAGGTGGTAAGTTCAGTTTTGGAACCTTTCCACACAAGCAGTTCCTGTGCTTGGAGAATTGCTTTATGGTAAGCAGTGGCTGCTGTCACCAGCAGGGTGAAGGTATCCGAGGGCAAGTACTTGTGCTTCTGCCTGCAGGCTCCAACAACAGCTGTGAAGTTATGGAGTTAAGAAGGAAGCTGGCCGTCTCCATGCACTTATTTATTCACTTCATTCAACAAACCCTAACAAGCCCCCTCTACCTTCCAGGTGCCATGGCAAGCACTGGAGATGCAGAAATGAATTAGACCTAGTCCCTAGTCTCAAGGACTCTATTCACAACAGCTATGGTTTTGACTGATTATAGTACTGAGTGGTTTATTCAGATTTGCTATTAAATGCTTTACAGACTCTTTGTTTATACCACCTAGGTTTTCTTTCTTTTCTGTTGGATCACAAAACCTCATTCTTACATTTATTTATTAATTTTTCTATATTTGTTTTTGAATTTTTATATTCTAGGATTATAGTGTTACCTATGGTCACTGTCCGGAAATCACAGTATACACAAGCTGCTGCTACTTCCCCAGTGCAGCACAACTGCCTTCCTTGTGGGCAGAAAACAAGAAGTCTCTTCTTAGCATGTTGGTTGAGGTGAGCCTTTTCCTTTTAGCTAAAAGCAGATTTCACTCCCAGGAATATGTTCAATAAAAAGCTTTATCAAAGCATTTTCTTAATGGTTTACTAATAACTTATTTATTTAATTTTTTTTAATTTTTTTTTATTTATGATAGTCACACAGAGAGAGAGAGAGAGAGAGAGAGAGGCAGAGACACAGGCAGAGGGAGAAGCAGGCTCCATGCACCGGGAGCCCGATGTGAGATTCGATCCCGGGTCTCCAGGATTGCACCCTGGGCCAAAGGCAGGCGCCAAACTGCTGCGCCACCCAGGGATCCCTATTTTAAACATATATAGAGAAAGAGTTTTGTTGAATTTATATCATCTAATAGGTGCCATGATTTCACATATCTGAAATCTGCTGTAATTGAGGTCATTTAACCCTGTGAGATGTTGCATATTTTTTCATTTGAATATCATGCAGAGATAGTGTACTGTGGTGGAAAGTAAATCTTCAGGACATTAGAAGTAGGTCCTAACACTTGAGGCTTTGACTGTGTCAGAGTTCTCTTTTCCCTATTTCATCTCTATGCTCTAAAGTAGGGAAGGAGTAGTGAATAAGGCCAGAGTCAGTGGGGAAGAACCCACAAGCCAGTTTTGTGGGGAGTTTTGTTGTTGCTCTGTTTGTGTATTGTTTTTGTTGTGCCACCAGCTATTGCCTTGAGGATATCTGGGAACATAAATTTATATTTTGAATATTTTTTTCAGGTTCACAAGGGAGTCCATGGTTTTGTTAAAGATAAGACTGGAAAACCGATTTCTAAAGCAGTCATTGTACTCAATGAAGGAATAAAGGTGCACACAAAAGAAGGAGGCTATTTCCACGTGCTGTTGGCCCCAGGCGTCCATAACATCAATGCCATTGCTGATGGGTATCAGCAACAACATTCCCAGGTCAGAAACTCAGATTTAGTAGTACCATATGAATTCTCATTCTTAATAGCACTTCTATTTTGAAACTTGTGAGGAAAAAAGAAATAAAATGTGTAACTAACTCTTGATTATGATACTTTTGTTATCATAATCTTCAGCAAGAACAGGGAAATTTTTACAGCATTTTGTATACTTCCAAGGACAGTGACTCATCTCCTTGGTGTGGTAGAAAGGCTTTAGGAATATTCCTGGGATATAATATACCTTAAGTAAACTTTGTCATAATTCTTGCACTTTATCTCTCTAGGTCTTTGTGCATCATGATGCAGCTAGTTCTGTGGTAATAGTCTTTGACACGGATAACCGGATATTTGGGTTGCCAAGGGAGCTTGTAGTAACTGTATCAGGTAAAGAAATTTAATTTTTTAGTAGTTGAAGCTAAAACCGGTTCTGTTCCTGAAACCAATATTATACTATATGTTAACTGACTAGAATTTAAAGAAAATTTTGAAAAAATAAACCAGTTCTGACATTTCTGACATTTGAGAGTAGATTGCCTCCCCAATCACCTGAAGCTAATCACTTTTCTTCTAATATCTCCTTATCTAAACACTTTTTGGATTTTCCTGGAACACTGGTCTCCCATACATTCTCATGGCTTGCTCCTTCATATTTTCAAGTCTGTACTCAAAATGTCATCTCCACAGAGAGGCTTTTCCTGATCACCCTAAGTAAAATAGCACCCCAGTCACTCCACTCCACTTTTTTTATTATAGCACTTATTATACCACTTGACATTGTATTATATATTTAGTCATTTACCTGTCTATATTTGATCTTTCCCACTAAAATATAAACACCCTGAGAGAACAGGGAGTTTATCTACATCTCTAGCATCTAGGACTATGGCTGGCATGTAGTGGGTCTTAATGAAGAGTTGTTGATTGAATGAATCATTTGCTTTACATTAAGATCATAAATCCTTTGGATTTCGACTTGTATTCTATTTTTTTAAGATCATGGAGGAAGTATTTGTTTTCTCCAGGATTAATATGTGCCATAGCTTGAATTACTGAAAGAAAGGAAAAAAGAAGTGTGGTAAAATAATAAATACTCTGCTGTGTGTATATATATATATATATATATATATATATATATATATATATATATTTTTTTTTTTTTTTTTTTTTTTTTTTTTGACAGAGAACCTTGGTTCCTTTCTAAGTGCAATTTAGACTTGACACAAAATAACCAAGTTTTACTATACGGTCTGTGGGGGAGGGATTTTCAGTTAATAAACAGTGGTGTATTGGAACTACGGTCAAATCATAGAGTCTATTGTGGAGCGTTTAAAGTAAAGAGTTATCAGCTTGAACTAGATAAAATGTGAATAACTTAGTCGTTAGAAGCATAGGAGCTAGGAGTCAGCAGTGGTTTAAGTCTGGCTTCCCATCTATTTGCTTCAATGAACTTAATTTTTATTATGAATTTATTACTATTTTCTTATATTAAGACTCTTATTTCAATAACCCATGTATAAATATGTTAAATAAATGAGGGGTTTGGGATGAGGTAAAATTTACTGGAAAAGATCAGTAGAAGTCAACTGATACAGAACCAGTGTAGAACAGTAGACAGTTTGATTTCATTGTGGTAAAAGAAAAATATGCATATACATACACTAAGAAAGCTCTGGAAAAATATTCATGAGAGCTATGAAAAATGATCTCTGGTTAATAGAGATATGATACGGAATTTTGGTTTGGGGTTTTAGTATTTTTGCTTATCTGTATTTTTCTAATTTTGCATAGTATGCATGTACTGCCTGTGTAATAATAAAATGTTGCTTCTAAGTGCATGAAATGAAGACAAAATAAATAAAAGGCATACATAAAAGGTGTCATTGTAAGCAGCGTATTCATATTCTGAAAGCGGGACACCACTTATATGGTGATTTTGTTTGGCAGGTGCCACCATGTCAGCATTGATACTAACAGCTTGCATTATTTGGTGCATCTGCTCAATCAAGTCTAACAGACACAAGGATGGCTTTCATCGGCTCAGGCAGCACCATGATGAGTATGAAGATGAAATTCGCATGATGTCAACAGGCTCCAAGAAGTCCCTCTTAAGCCATGAGTTCCAGGATGAAACGGACACTGAAGAGGAAACGTTATATTCTAGCAAACATTGAAACACAGACTTCACATATCTCCCAGCATAAATACCAAGCAAAATTACAGTTCCTTTTGGGAGACACACTGCATTAAGAAGAGACTCTCTTGCTTCTTCAAAGAGCTTTGGGAAGTTAACTTGCTAAATTTGTATTCTCTGTGAATTTGGCTGGCAGTTTTGAACTTCCCCTCCTTTAAGTACTCTTACCTTTAAAAAAAAAAAAAAAAAAAAAAAAAAGGTCTGCTTTCTATTTATGCAGCGATGGGACAGCCACTTTGTTTTTCTTTTTAATTTAAGATGAGCTGTTTGGAGCTTATGTTATAACTGCATAAAGCCAACTAGTGGATGTTATATATTGCACATCAAGTGTTTACTAGTGGCTTTAGTTTTTTTTTTCTTCTTCTTCTTTATTTTAAATGGCCAAAAGAATCCAGAAACATTTAGGCAGGGACAGCAGTCAGAATCTGACATAAAGCTTTAAAAACTCAAGGCTTTCTCAGCCTACTGAAAAGTACTTTTCTCTAGTTATTAAATAGCTGGAGTTTCTCTTATTATTCAGGTTTAATGAAGGCTGAATTAATTTTTAAATATATATAACATTAGGAAATGAATAAATGGGCTTCCGCATTTGGCTTTCTACTTTTTCCAAGGTTAGACCAGAACTGGTGGGCTATGCTCTAAGCAGGATTTCACTACCTCTCTTGTAAGGTTTAGCAGAGTTCTAAATACCCTCATTTTAAGGGAGAACTTGTTGACTTTGTTGTAAAAGATCTAAATGTCCATTTGAATAGAACTGAGAGGGAGATCTACCAAAAGCTAAAACTTGTGTCGCATATCTTTCAACTTGGTAAAATCCCACAGGTGCTGCTGCTTTTAATCTGTGAAGCACTAGTTTATTCTAGAATACCTAATTCTTTAATACTTTCTAAATTTGAACCTTTTTCTGTATTGTACACTTATGGCTCTCAGATGATCCAGCAATGTACAAGATCTGAATTCTACTGAAAATATCTGGAAGTGTGGAAGAGACCTACTTGCACATTCTTTAACTGACATTTGAACACAAAATATCTACAGTTCATGTTCCAGTTCAAGCCTATGGATATCCTACTGTTATTCAAATAGCTTGGCCAGTCTTACTCATATATAAGCCTCTGCAAGTGATTGGGTTCTTTGTCCTAATGTTTCATTTGACAGTCTCTTTTTGATCAACCAGTTTTTTTTTTAAAGTTCAATTGAAAGCATTTAAATATGGCTCCCTCCATTAACAAAAAAGTAAACTATGGACTGCCGTGTACTATAACACTGTAGTGAGAAAGTATCATCTTCACTGCCACTCAGGTTATTGCAAAGACCTGAAAGATTTGCATTTTACTGTGTCTATCATATCATGCTATTCAATGAAATTGATGCTTTTTTAAAGTCTGAGTCTTACCAATGATCTAATGGTTTAATACCTTTGAATGTTTTTAATGGCTAAGTTGCTGCTGAATTTGTACTAAATCAGGGGATCAAAAAATTGCTCTCATCTTTTCGAATTGTATTCTATACCCATTAATGTATCAATCATCCCAAAGCCTTCATATGGAGTGGTTTACCATCCATATAGGTCATTCCAAGTTTCCAAAGTGGCTTTATATAAAGAGATTTGGTTTGGCAGGAATAATGAGGTCATGACATTTGTTAGTGAGTATCTGTGATAAATTTGGGTGGTTCAAGGTTAAGCCATTCTGATATTAATCCTATTGTTAACAACTAAATTTTTAGCCCTTGCCACCCATTCTCACCCCACCACATACACATCTAATACTTAATGAAATATTTATTTGTCTTCTAATAATACTTTATATTTTCTTTAGGGGGGTGATGTGGTGGCATTGCTCTTTTTAGCTTTACTTTCAAGAGTGTAAAGTCAAAACTAACAAAGGGCCAATGAGTGGCTTGCCCTGCTTGGGACATTGCAGGTAGAAATGAAACAAAATTGATGTGACAGCCTTTACTTTATTAGCATTGGTCTTCACTAGAGGGTGCCTTTTAAATTCATTTCTCCTTTGAATTAAACATGTCTTAAACTGTTCATCACAGTGGCTGGAGTCCATGCCTTTTAAGCATGTATAAAATTTCTTTAGAAATGAACATACAAATAGTTCTTTTAGTAATTTTTCCTGAAAATAAGACCAAATTCTGCTATGAATCTTGAATCTTTAATGAATTTCTGAATAATGCATTGCTCTGGAAAATAAGATCTTCTCAGCCTGTGTTAGCTATGAACATGAATGTATAGGATCATGACTACTAAGATTGTGTTATCAGCCCTGCTTTGTCTTTTATTTGTGGATCTAATCTTAGACCACATTAACTGCTTAAGGCATTGAAGCCATATGGAATGGGGAATGCATTTCTTCAGTGTTTCTCCTAGAGACTTTTCATTTCCTTGGAGTCATGGAGGCAAGTAAGTATCACAGTATTAAGAAATTTGCCCAAATCTGAGTTGTGCCTTTCTTTACTCACAAGGCATGTTTTTTGTCCTGGTGATCAGTTTGTAAGCCTTTTTCCCTCCCAGCTCCTTAATAAAAGCAAAGTGATCGAGTAGGTAATTTTCAAAGTGTCTGCCTGTGTAAATGTACTTGTACTGTTTATGCAGTTCAGTAAGATAAACCCAATTTAATTTCAGATGGAGAGCCTTTTGGTTTTGATGTATTTTGCTGAACACTTGCATAGTGTTAGGGATCCCGTCCAGTTGAGGAATGCTTGCAATTCTTATTGGAGGGAATTTGTTTTGGGACTTTGTCATCCTCCAGAAAGGAAACATAATGTATATTTGGCCCAGTGTGATTGATTGGTTAATCTTTGGTAACTTTCACCTGAATAGGATTTGCTGAATTAATGAATATTGAACTTAAAAATAATTACAAATTGACAAATAAATAAAAGGTAGTCCTTATGCCTGAGCTTATTGTGTTTCTGAGCTAATACCAGGTTACTCAGTAACCATGATCTGCTCTTCCATTTCAGCTTATTCTCAATAGTAAATAGTTTTCTCTTCTTGTTGCCAGAAATGCACCTATGCCAGGTTTTGTCCCTGCTGTATTAAAGCTTCTTGGCTATGAATGCTGTAATGATGCCCCACCCATGGTTCTCTGGTAGAATTGTTTTTAACAATAACAACTTTATTGTTACTACAAAAAATTCTACTGTGGTTGATGTTCAGTGACTTTCTACCTAGCAACTTTTTGGTAACTCTTTTGAGTTTCTGATTTAACTACAGCAGATTCTTTGGGGTGATTAGGGCCCTTGATTAATGTCAACTAAACTTGGATTTCCAGTTTATAAAGAAATATCTCCCAACACCCATTTCTCCAACCTTTAGCAATAATTAATTTTCCACTTGATTTTCAGAATATTGTCCTAGTTGATTTTGATTAGATAGAACATATTATGAAATTTGAAAATAGGCTACCATTTTAAGGCAATTGGATATAAATTATGTAAATATGTATGATTATAGCTTTTATAAATGGCATCACATAAATGTACTAGTGACATTCTATGCTAGCCATACTGCAGATTTTCTGGAGGTATGACCCAATGGTATTTTTTTATGCTCAGAATAAAAATCAACTTTACACCTCTCCATTTTTTCAGAGTGACATTCCAGGCTCCAGAACAAGTCTATAGCTATTTATATGAGGTGCCCAACACTCATTCATCTCAAGTGCTTCAGTCTTTCGTTTATTTCATGCACTGTGCCTTCAAAATGAAATTTTAAAAGGGACTTTAAATGAAGTTGAATAGTAGTTTTAAAAAGTCAATCTGTGTAATTTATGTGAAATCTAATTGTAATGAGGTCCTTTCTGTTTTTTATATGTAAACAGATCTAATCCTGTATAAAAGTTATTTTATGCTGTTTGTCTTTCTTTGTGTTTTGTCTCATAATCTTTTTTCAAAAGCAATGGACCAGAAAAAATTATTGTCCGATTAGAAAGTTATGTATTTGGTTTTTCTACCTATACTAGAAAGAAAATAGTACCCAGCTAGGAATATACAGTATCACCTGTAGAGTGTTTTTGTCTTCATGAATTGACTCAAAGCTGTTTCTGAAATAATCGCATCATATAGCAGCCACAGTCCTTTTGTTTGTGGCTCAGCTAGATTGATGTATGTCCAATCACTCCACAATAAACACCATAAAACTGGCCATTGAAAAATTTATGTATGCATTTCAAACTGGTTTGTTAAAAATTTTGTCCTTTTTCCAAATAAGCCACATTCTATAATGTGTTCTGCCACTTTAGGCACAGTAGTGATGAATTCACCAACCCCTTTCATTTAGCAATGATTTGTTGATACTGGTGGCTCAATAGGAATAGGGAAATCGAAATTACATAAAAAGATGGGCTCTGCTGACAGGGAACTCATAGTCCAGACCAGAGAAATAGAAATGAGAATAACCGGACACCTGGGTGGCTCAGTGGTTGAGCGTCTGCCTTCAGCTCAGGGCATAATCCTGGAGTCCTGGGATCGAGTCCCAGATCGGGCTCCCTGCATGGAGCCTGCTTCTCCCTCTGCCTATGTCTCTGTGTGTCTCTCATGAATACATAAATAAAAATCTTAAAAAAAAAAAAAAAGAATAGGCCATATTTCCACAGTGACTGGTTCCTCTAAAAAGAAAATTTCTGCTATAGGGGAAGTATAACATAGAGATTTGAACATGGACATTGTATTGTATTGACATACTATTTGACTCAGAATTGAATGCCCATGATAAACAGCATCATTTTCCTTCATTTGCTGTTTTCTGATTTTTTGAAGCCAGAAAGAAAGGTGTCAAATATATGAACAAAGATCTGTGTACAGGTGGTCATTTTAATTTAGAAGAAATCCCTACACATGAATACTAAAAACGAGAGTATGAAATTTTCTATTATGTAGTTCCATAGATTGTCTATAGCATGGCAGTGAAGTTTTTAAAATTGTGCCAAATGCTTCATATTTGTTTTTAAATTAGATTGTATTTATGTTTATTCAGTGAAAAGAGCCTTACTTGCCTGCTGTAAGAAGTCTGAATAGAATGGGGTTTTCCCCTCACTGTTTGAAATATTTTCCTAAATTTTTGTCAGGAGTTTCTCATAACTGATCAAGAACCTTTTGGTTTGTATCATAAACAGTAAGCTATCAATTATATTTCATTTTTCAGGTTTCTAGAAGCTAATTATTCTTGGCAGTTAAGCATGATACGCAGTGCTAACGCTATTCAGTTATGAATAAATGCCATTGTGTTAGGTCTTCATCTTATTCTCACTTGCAGCTAGAATGCCAGTTGATTGTATAGTGTTTATAGCAGACCTCAGATAAATATCTCAATTATTACCCACAATTTAAAATAAATTGTGCAATTTACGGATTCAATTAGAAGTAATATAAAGAGGCTGTGATGCAATCAATGCTGTAGGTGGAAAATAGTAGCAGCAGGTGGAGAAATTTAAGATGGAACATGTAGAAAGAGATTGTAGAATAAATAGAAATTGCTATAACATGCGATTGTCACCGAGCTTGAGCCAAAGCAAAGGGGTCATGGGGAGAGATCTAGATTGTTAGATCTGAACCACTACTGTTTTTTAGTATTTGAAGTCATTCCAATATTTATAATTATTATTGTCACCTAAATAGGTATTGTTTGATTCTAGTAGAGTTGTTCAAGATCAAACAGGCTCTGATTTAGTGTTTGAAAGATTTGAGGCACCCATAAGAATTGATCCTGAAGATAGGGAATGGGATAGGTGGCGAGTGGGCTGATTATGATAATGGCTCAGTTGGACAACTCTTGGATTTTTTTTTAATTTTTTTTTTTTTAATTTATGATAGTCACAGAGAGAGAGAGAGGCAGAGACACAGGCAGAGGGAGAAGCAGGCTCCATGCACCGGGAGCCCGACGTGGGATTCGATCCCGGGTCTCCAGGATCGCGCCCTGGGCCAAAGGCAGGCGCTAAACCGCTGCGCCACCCAGGGATCCCGGATTTTTTTTTTTTAGAAAATAATTTTATAATAGTTTTAGATTTACAGAAAAGCTAAAATCTTTAGTCTGAAACTAAGAAAATCCAGAGTTGGCTATTGGGTTTTTATTTGGAAGATGTGGGTGTTGGGAGGGCAGCAGAGGAAGGATTGTATACATGGTTTTCTATTCAGCAGGACTTGAATGGAACACATTTGAAAGGGACTGAGCACCGCAAATATTTTGTCTAGAATCTAGCCACGTACGCATAGCCTAGGTGGTCCAGGTGTCAAGCCATGTGGTACTACCTCTAGGTAACTGAGTTAAACTCAGTTCTTCTCTGGTGGAAGGTATTTCCATCCTGGATTTGGAGGAGACCTCATGATTTTGCAATGACCAAACATAGGCAAAGATAACTAAGCATGTAAAGAAATAAGAAACCACCAGTAAGAAAGAAAAAGTCCTATACTGGTTTCAGATGTTGAAATTATCAGACACTTGTAAAACAAATACACTTAACTGTTTTCAAAGAATAGAAGATAAGCCTGAGGCTATCACAGGAAACTATAAAATAATAGAACTTCCAGAAGTGACAGCACGGAACTTAAAATGCAGTTAAAATGGCAGATTGGACACAGAGAATCAGTGAATTACAAATAGACCCACAGAAACTCTCTCTTATGTATTGCAGAAACCAAAAGGTAGAAAATACAGAGAGGGTAAAAGTGTGGCTTTAACATAATAACACATGTTTGATCATCAGAGTTCTAGAAGAGGAAGAATGGAGTATAAGAAACTATTTTGAAACAATGACATAGAGTTTTCCAAAATTGATAAATGGTATCTATAGATTAAAGAAACAATCCAAGCAAGAAAAAATAAACATGCACATCTAGACACATCAGTGAAGCTTCAGAGCACCAAAGACAAAGAGGGAAAAAAAGCAGAGAGAAAATAACTTAAAAAAAATTAGCAGTTAGAGGTGCCTGGGTGGCTTAGCGGTTAAGCATCTGCCTTTGGCTCAGGTCATGATCCTGGGGTCCTGGGATGGAGTCCCACATCGGACTCCCTGTGGTGGGCCTGCTTCTCCCTCTGCCTATGTCTCTGCTTCTTTCTGTGTCTCTCAAAATCTTTTTTAAAAAAGATTAGCGGGGATCCCTGGGTGGCTCAGCGGTTTAGCGCCTGCCATTGGCCCAGGGCGCGATCCTGGAGTCCCGGGATCGAGTCCCACATCAGGCTCCCGGCATGGAGCCTGCTTCTCCCTCTGCCTGTGTCTCTGCCTCTCTTTCTCTCTGTGTCTATCATAAATAAATAAATAAAATCTTAAAAAATAAAAGATTAGCTGTTAGACTAAAAGACTCATTTCCAACCATGGAAACCAGAGTATAGTAAAATTATACTTTGGAAATGCTTGGTAAAACGTTAAATAGCTTCCAACATAGAATTTTATATTGAATATACCGTTCAGGAATAAAAAGGAACTTCCAGGTAGCTGAAGACATTGGTGGCAACCTAAGCTACCTGTTTCCCAATATGTCATTGCAGAATAATGAAAAGAAAAAAAAAAAAACCACAAGAAGGACAAAGTAAATCTACATAAAAGTCACACTTTAAGCACCACTTGGAGTCAGAGAATTTTGAAATGTCAAACTACCTGAATAAAATGAGAAAAATCAAATTTCAGCATGGAATCTTATATGCCTGCCCCAGCACCACCCCAGTGCAAGGTTTTGTGGAGTCACGGCAGATGGAGATCAGCTGCAATATGAGAGGAGGATGCCCGTGCAAGGGCATTGCAAACATTAGTCTGAAACTACTGCCAGAAAGACCAAGTCCATCTTCAGTCTGAGTCTAAAAACACATCCAAGTAGATCAGAGCACAAACTATAGGGAAGGAGCTTCAAAGGGAGCAGGCATGATTTAAAGGGACAGCATTGAAACATAGCTTCTGGTGAAGGAAAAAAGTGAAAAAGAAAGGAGAAGCACCCTTTGACAATTAGGTGATGAGAAAGAAAAGAAGCAAAGAGGAAAATTTAAGCCTTGCAAGATAAATGAGTATTGCAAAATTGAGCACTTTTAACTCCTCCCTCTCACCAAAGCAAACCCACAAAAACCCCCACTAAACTGCCTGGTACTTTAGTACCTACTAAAGTTGCTAGATTAATGGGAGACACCTCAGCCATGAAGCATGAAAATATAAATAACAGATATGGATATTGACAAGGAAAACGCAAATGTATCATCACTTGCATATTTGTGCATGTGAAAAGTACAAAATAATCTATAGGTAAATTGGAAATAATAATTCAGTTCTGCTTCCAGCTGTGGGTGAATTGGCCTGAAACAAAAAGACCTTCCCATCAAGAACAATTAGAAAAGCTGGATTTAAAAGCAAAACAAAACTCTTGCTTGAAGGACCGAAGAACTACTAAGGTAACAAGGACTTATGGGGTCCAGATCCTAGAGCAAGGGGAATTCAGGGGTGAACAGGATAGTAAAGTTTCACCTTGAGGCATTTGTTGATTCATAACTAGTGACTGAGAGAGATACCTAGTAGCAGAGAGGTAAGTCAAGAGGCAGAGAACTCAAGCAGAAGCTGTAGGCAGTATCGTTGGTCAGGGAAAATACAAATTTAGCCTCCATCAAGACACTGCTCAACAGTCTTTTTTTTTTTTAAGTGTTTTTATTTATTTATTCATGAGAGACAGAGAGAGAGAGAAGCAGAGACATAGGCAGAGGGAGAAGCAGGCTCCCTGCGGGGAGCCTGAGGGAGGACTCAATCCCAGGATCCTGAGATCACTCCCTGAGTCAAAGGCAAGACGCTCAACTGCTGAACCACCCAGGCATCCCTCAACAGGCTTTCAGTTAGGACACCTGAGTGGCTACATATTAGAAGTACAGGCTAATCAGAAACAAATTTTTACAAACCCAGATTCCTACTTGGTATTAGTTCCACTCCATGCTGGAGTAAGCTGACGTGCCACTACCTGAACTGCTTGCATGAAGCAGGAGTAAACTGTCTCTGGAGGGAGATATTATCTAAAGCCTCAGATGATCACTACAAATTTTAATTTATAATATACAACATCTAATGGAAAGTTAATTTTATTGTCAAGACAATATCAAAAGATGAAAGATCAGGGATCCCTGGGTGGCGCAGTGGTTTGGCGCCTGCCTTTGGCCCAGGGCACGATCCTGGAGACCCGGGATCAAATCCCACATCGGGCTCCCGGTGCATGGAGCCTGCTTCTTCCTCTGCCTATGTCTCTGCCTCTCTCTGTCTCTCTCTTTCTGTGACTATCATAAATTAAAAAAAAAAAAAAAAAAAGATGAAAGATCAAGAGAAAAAAAAAAAAGAAACAGTCCCATAGGAGTTACAGACTTTTCATTTATCAGAAACTTTAAAATAATAGCAATGATAAATTCAAAAAGAAAAGATGGAGAATTTTAGCAAAGATTTTTTTTTTAATTTTTATTTATTTATGATAGTCACACAGAGAGAGAGAGGGGCAGAGACACAGGCAGAGGGAGAAACAGGCTCCATGCACCGGGAGCCTGATGTGGGATTCGATCCCGGGTCTCCAGGATCCCGCCCTGGGCCAAAGGCAGGCGCCAAACCGCTGCGCCACCCAGGGATCCCAGCAAAGATTTTTTTTAAGATTTTATTTATTCATGAGAGACACAGAGAGAGACAGAGACACAGGGAGAAGCAGGTTTCATGCAGGGAACCCGACGCGGGACTCGATCCCCAGTCTCCAGGATCACGCCCAGGGCCGAAGGCAGTGCTAAACCGCTGAGCCACCCGGGCTGCCCTTAGCAAAGATTTTTAATCTTTATTTTGATCTGCAAAGATTTTGGCGAAGATTTAAAAATCTATTTAAAAAAAAATAAATAAAAATAAAAATAAAAATCTATTTAAAAATGGAGGCTTTTGATTCCAGACAAAATGGAATAGATCTATTTCTCTTCTATTCCTCCCAGTAAACAGAGCAAAAAACCTCATGTATTGTATACAAAACAAATAAGACTGAGTAAGATGGAGAGAAGAAGGCAGACCAGTTAGGGACTTCAGAATCCAAGGAATGGTATGCAGTGAATTCCTTGGGTTTTCTTTCTGCTCACATATCCTATAGTGGGTGTTGCATTATACATCCCAGGCAGGGATATATATCCCATAATGGAGAAGTTGGCAATCCAGAGATGCCAAAGGGTGCAGACACAAAAAGCCCAGAAGAAAATACTTCTGTCGCCAAAGGACACAAAAAGGGGCAGGCTACCAAGATGGAATTGTTTTAGACAATAATTGCACTACTCCAGCCAAATGCTACCAAGAAAACAGGCCCATCTCTACTCTTTACAGCAATGGCTGACCTGGCAGCTACACTCCACCCTCACCTGACTATAAAGAAGCCAGGGTAGTGGGTGGTGTCAAAAAAGGCCCAGGTTAGGGCGCCTGGGTGGCTCAGTCTGTTGAGCATCAGATTCTTGGTTTCCCCTCAGGTCATGATCTTCAACTTGGGAGATGGGAGATTGAATCCACTTCAGGTTCCACACTCAGGGAGAGAAGCTTCCCCTCTTACTCTCCTTTTCTTTCTGCCCCTCACCACCCCCCACACTCCGAAATAAATAAATATTAACAAAGAAGGCCCATATAGAGAGCTAGGACCTCCACCACAGCAGAGTGGTTATGAGGCCCCGCATATGCCATCAGTGGAGGCCATCCAGAGAAGCCCACCCAGAGAAGAGCAGTTAGGCACCCCAACCCACCACCTGGGTTATCATCAGAGGCCATGGGAGAACCTGAACTTCTCTACTTCAACATTGTAGTGACAAGGCAAGTTCCCTACCACCCCCACCAGCACAATGTCAGAGGACGCCTGCTTAAACAGAAGATTTAAATAAGATCCTTAAAATATCCAGGATTACAACTTAAAAATAATTCATTATACCAAGAACCCAGAAAATTTAAACTTGAAGGAAAAAAAGATAATTAACAGGTGCCAATATCAAGATGACAAGATGTTGGAATTATCTGACAAGGACCTGATAAAAATATTTTAATGAGCAATTACAAATAAACTTAAATGATAAGAAAGACTCTTAGGAAAGAAATAGAAGATATGAGGAACCAAATGGAAATTTTAGATCTGGGGGCACCAGGGTGGCTCAGTGGTTGAGAGTTTGCCTTTGCTCAAGTCATGATCCCGGGATCCTGGGATGGAGTTCCACATCCGGCTCTGTGCAGGGAGCCTGCTTCTCCCTCTCCCTATGTCTCTGCCTCTCTCTCTCTTTCTCATGAATAAATAAAATCTTTAAGAAAAAAATAAATTTTATATCTGAAAAATACAATAATTGAAATTAAACATCTCAGTGAATGGCCTCAATAGCAGAATGGATGGGAGAGAGGAAAGATATGCCTGTCAGTGAAACTGAAGACAAAAATAGAAATTACCGGGGATCCCTGGGTGGTTCAGCGGTTTAGCGCCACCTTTGGCCCAGGGCGTGATCCTGGAGACCCGGGATCGAGTCCTGCATTGGGCTCCCTGCATAGAGCTGGCTTCTCCCTCTGCCTGTGTCTCTGCCTCTCTCTCTCACTCTGTGTCTGTCATGAATAAATAAATAAAATCTGCCTCTGCTTCTCTCTCTGTCTCTCACGAATAAGTAAATTTTAAAAATATTTTTTTAAAAAATAGAAATTACCCAATTTGAACAACAGAAAACAGACTGAAAAAAAAAATTAGTAGAGCCTCAGGGATATGTACGACTCTAACAAAAGATCTAGCATTCATGTCATCAGAATCCCAGAGGGAGAGGAAAAAGAGTAAGGGACAGAAAAAGTTTTAGAAGAAACAATGGCTGAAAATTCCCCAAATTTGGCAAATGACATAAACCTAAGAGTCAAGAAGCTGAGCAAATCCCAAACCGGATAAAACCAAAGAAATCCACATTAAGACACATCTTAATCAACTTTCCGGAAAGTAAAGAAAAAATCTGGAAAGCAGTACTTAGCTATAGTAGAAAAACAATTCAAAAAACAGCCAATTTCTCATCAGAACCGTGGAGGCCAGGAGGAATTGGGCACGTTTTTCAAGTGCTAAAGGAAAAAAAAAAATTGTGAACCTCAGATTCTACATCTGGCAACGGTATCTTTCAGGAATTAAGGGGAAATCAAGACATTATCAGATGAAGGAAAACGAGTCGAATTTGTCTCCAGCTGACCTACTCTTTAGAAACGGCTAAAGGAAGTTGTTGAAACAGAAGGGCAATGATACAAGAAGGAATCCTGGAACATCGGGAGGCAAGAAAGAAAAATGTTAAGAGTAAAGTATGGATAAATGCAGTCCACTTTCCTTCTGCTTTTGAGTTCTATAAATCATGTTTGGCAGTTGAAGCAAAAATTGTAACGTTATGTGGTGTGGTTCTCAATGAATGTAGAGGAAATCTTAAAGAGTCGTAAGTGGGAGTGGGTGAAGGGACAGGTGTGATTTAAACACCTCTGTGGGACGTAACTTTTCTACATTTCACTAGAACTGGTAAAATGCGGACACAAGCCAACTGCGATGATTTGTGTGTCTTTCGGGGCGGCTTTGGACGGCTGATTCCGACAGGTTGAGGGGGCCGGACGAGGTACACGGACGCAGTCGGCCGGGTAGGCCGCACACCTGCCAGAGCCCGAGGGATGCTGGAGCACCCGCGGAGGAGGCCGGAAGAAAGGGCTCGTCTTGGGAAGAAAAGAGCCTGCGGCGCCGAGAAGGGAAAGCGGTTGGCTGAACACTGGCGATGACTTTCTTCTCCGCCACGCTGGCTCCTGCTGAGAGAGGGGGTAAGCTGACCTGAGGGCGATGATGCGGGTTTGGGGCGCCGGAGAGGGCAGGAGCAGCACCAGGACAGACACTCAGGTAGTGTCTGGGATTAAAACTGGTTTCCAGCCCCATTGCTGAAGAGCTGTGAAACGATTAGTTGGCCGCCGGGGGGCGGTGTCCGTGGAAACTGACGTATCCCGTCGGCCCTGGCGCCGGGGCGGAAGAAGGTGCGGAAGTGATTCTCTGGCTCGCCTCGTCTCTACTCTCCTATCCCGACTGACGTTGGACAACAAAGATGGCTGCAGGAACCAGCAATTACTGGGAAGGTGAGGGCGAGGCTTCCGTGTGGGTCTCACCAAGAGGTAGAAGGGCTGGGTAAGGACGGGTCTTGGGGGAGGCGGCAGAGGAAAGAGCCCGGCCTCCGGAGCGGCCGAGCTGACGGGTGAGGCTTCTCTAGTGGGAGCCCCTGGCCTGGGGGCTGAAGAGCCCGAACGGTCTGGGGCAGGGGGGCTGAGCCGAGAGGCAGCGAGACTTGGGACAGAGGTGGGCGGAAGGAGCTGGGCGGGGAAGGAAGGTCCTGAGTCCCTGGGGGAGAGCGGAGTTGAGGGGCCAGGCGAACTTGGACGAAGGGGCTTGGGGGACGAACTCTGAGAGGAGACGAGTTTTGAGCGAGAATATCCCGACCCCAGGAGGCTGGAAGAGTCAGCGTTTTAAGAGTTGAGGTCACTGTTGGACAGCGGAGTAGGATAAGGGGAAGAAGGAACTTGTCAGTCCGGTCCATCGAGGGAAGTTCTATGGACGGAGTGTCTCCTCCTCGGTCCCTTTGGCAGGACTGAGGGCTGGGACTTCGAGGATTGGGTTTGGAGACTTCGAGTCGCGGTTTGGAGACTGAGGAAATAATTACCCTCTGCCGTGGAGATGGGTTTTATTAAAAAGCGAAAGTTGAGAGAACCAGTGTGAATTGCGGTGATTGCATTTGCTATATACCTCTTTAGCACCCCCCCCCCAAAAAAAAAAAAACCTGTCTTGTGATTTGACAAGTACGTTTATTGAATTAATGAAAATATGTTCCGATAGAGTGGGCTGTTATAAAATTCCCTCCTGGACCATGATGACGACCGAGGGTCAGAGAAGGCTCATCTGTTTCTTTCCATTGTCTCTCTGCTCTATTACAATGGGAGCTACTCTCCGAAGCCTCTTGGAAACCACAAGTAACAGTACTGTCCCCAGCAGCCAGTTAGTTGGTCTAGGAGCTTAGTTCGAAGTTCGTCCGTATTTGCCTTATTACACTTTCAGAATGCTTTGTATTGTTTTGGTTTGGTTTTTGGATGTTTTCTACTAGGGAGGACAGTTCTAGTTGCAGAGAAGCATGATTATAGTTTAAAACATGTATTTAAATGCCTATTTGAAATGTGTGTGCTAGATAGAAAATATTTTTAAGTTCTGTAGAAGCGGCTATTGGTATCCTTAATACTAGTCGTTAGGCTATAGTTTTTTGAAGCGCCATGTTGTGATAATTACAGCAGCTTGTTGTTGACATCCTACTCTGTGCCGAGGGCTTTAAGCACATGGTTACTAATGCATAGAAAAACCCTGAAGGTAGGGTCCTGGGATGGAGCCCTGCTTGGGCTGCTAGCTCAGCAGGAGTCTGCTTGAGGATTTCTGTCCCCCCCCCCCCCCCGCCCCTTGCTCATGCTCACTGTCTCTCTCTCAAATAAATAAATCCCTGGGTGGCTCAGTGGTTTGGTGCCTCCCTTCAGCCCAGAGCGTGATCTTGGAGTCCCCGGATCGAGTCCCACATCGGGCTCCCTGCATGGAGCCTGCTTCTCCCTCCGCCTGTGTCTCTGCCTCTCTCTCTCTCTCTCTCTGTCTCTCATGAATAAGTAAATTCTTTAAAAATAAATAAATAAATCCTAAAAACAAAACAAAAAGTGAAGGTTCATTGGTTCAGTAGATTTTCAATAAATCTCAGAGCCAAGTTCTCAAAATCTCAGGATGTTAGGATGGGATAAGATGCGGAGACTTGGTCTCTGGCAAAATATGTTCCACTGTGTTCTACTGCTTCCTACTTCTGGTTGCTGATAAATATATTGAAGTAATGTTTTGTAATCCTTATTCCTGAAAGATGAGGTCCTTATAATATTTCTTTATATATTTCAGCCCTTGTATTTTGAGGCCCACTTTACCATGAATGAAAGTATTCACATCTAGGGATCCCTGGGTGGCGCAGTGGTTTGGCGCCTGCCTTTGGCCCAGGGCGCGATCCTGGAGACCTGGGATCGAATCCCACGTCGGGCTCCCGGTGCATGGAGCCTGCTTCTCCCTCTGCCTATGTCTCTGCCTCTCTCTCTCTCCCTCTCTGTGACTATCATAAAATAAATAAAAATTAAAAAAAAAAAAAAAAGAAAGAAAAAAGAAAGTACTCACATCTAGATGTGGGTTTCCTGACTGGACTTCTCTCCCTCAACCACTAAGCCAAATTACTATAATGTTTCTTTTTGCTTCTGTTCTTTTAAAACTTAGGCCCTTATTTTTGTCATACTTATATTTGACCTTGTTAGTCACATAGTTTATTATTAATTTTAGCCTCTGTGAATTTCCTTCAGTAAACTTACTGAAAGGCCAATTTTTAATCCTTTGTTAATAATTATTGTTTCTTTAAGCGTCAGTTAATAACTCATTCTACTAAGAAATTCATAAGCTTTGGAATGTAAAGAGACAGGAAAACCTCAGTCGAAAACAGTGATGGGTTCTCTTTTATGAAGTTAATTGATAAGTTGATGTAATGCTGATCATAAACCATACTCAGGTTCTTTTATGATTTGTGTTGTCTTCTGTTTTCCCCCCAAATTACAAAATTTTAGTCATTGTTACAGAAACCATTTCAGGAATGTTAGAACAACAGTTGTTGCCTAGCTATAATGGAATACAGGGGAAATTTCCACCTCTCACTGTCTCTCCATTTCATGACCCATCTGAAGTTTAAATAAGAGACAGTGTGCTTTTCTGGGGAAGTCTTTGGCTTTCTCCTTTTAACACTTTTCTTAATGGGGAATCTAGATCAATATATGATTATTTTCATAGTTTGTTTTCTTCAGAATAGTTTTGTGATTTTTATGTCTGGGTGATGGACTCTTCGTGTTTAATTATTTGCTTTTAAAATTTTGTCAAAGATCTCAGAAAACAAGCTCGACAGCTGGAAAATGAACTTGACCTGAAACTAGTTTCCTTCAGTAAACTATGTACAAGTTACAGTCACAGCGGTGCCCGAGATGGAAGACGCGACAGGTATAGGTACTACCAGATTCTGTCTCTTATGCCTTAAGCCATAGAATGTTTTTAAAATCATTAAAAAATAAGCTAAAATATGTAACTCTGTAACTCAGTCTATTGGTGAATTTTTGGTATTTTATGTGTTTTTGTTATTTATATGTTAGTAATTTATAAAAATTTTTCTTAATTCTTGAGACTAGCATTTATTTGGGATCCTTAGGTGAAGGTTGTGATGGTGTCAGGAGGAAAATGCTAAGGCTTAAGAATGAGTCTGTATCAGAGGTAAGTTTCCAGTTTAGCCAGTGTAAGGGAATGTGGTTGATTTCCCACATTGTATTTCTTATAACTCCTGGTTGTTAAATGGATCTAAGAAACTATTCAAATGTAAAGTATACATACTGCTATTCTGGTGTTTTATAATGAATCTAATGCAGTGTGTATCCTCACTATTAATCATTGAAGTTGTTTTTAATTTTGGTTCTTTTTTGAGAAACCAGAACAGTATTGCATTGAACATAGGGAAAATGTATCCTTATCTTTGAATCTTATGCTCACTTTAGACCATCCACTTGTTTAAAAAAATATTAGGAAATATTTAAGATACTTAGAAAGGTATGAAGAATAATGAATCCTCATGTGCCTGTTTTCCTCTTTAAGAAATAATCATTATCAGTTCAGTTGAAGCCCCTAATTTCCCATTTTCTGCCTCCCTATAATCTTATGTTTTTACTAATATGTTTGTGTTCCTAACAATTTGTAGTATCTTAACTACAATAGTTACTTTGCAACTTGGTTTTTGTTTAACATTATCTTTGTGATGAAGCTTTGGGTACGTTTAACTGTGGTATATTCATTTGCTACATACAGCATCATTGTGGTTGTGTTGTTGTGTATTATAATTTGCAGATGGACATTGTTTCTAATTTTTGCTAATTAACTTAATAGCTGACACAGTGTTCATCACGTGTCAGATACTGTTGTAAGAGCTGTATATGAAGACTGATAAGAACATTTTTACCAAAAAAAAAAAAAAAAAAAAAAGAACATTTTTACCTATAAAAATGGCACATATCTAGCAGTGGAATTGCTGGTAGCAGAGTTGTTATCCTTTATTTCACATACTTTTTTGAGGATTGGCTGTGGGTGGGATTTTTTTTCAGCCAATCATTATAAAACAATAAAAATTGAGCATGGATTTGAACCCAGGTCTTTCTGTCTCCAGAGCCTGTGCTCTAAAACTTTTTTTTTTCTTTTTCAAGTTTTTATTTATTTATTTATTTACTTGCTTATTTATTTATTTATCTGAGAGAGAGAGAGAGAGAGAGAGAGAGAGAAGGAAGTACAAGTAAGAAGGAGAGGCAGAAGAGGAGGATGAAGCAGACTTCTCACTGAGCAGGGACCCCAATGTGATACTCATGACCGGAGAAGAAGGCAGACACTTAACTGATTGAGCCACCTAGGCACTCCACTCTAAACCTTTTTATGAACATTCCAACAAAAAGAGTCATTTCAACATCATAGCCAAAGTATTGCTTCTTTTAAATAAGGGCAAATTATTAAAGAATTAACAATAGCAGGGCCAACATACTGACTATAGGACCTAAAAGTAAGCTGTTGCCATGTCATATAGCTTTGGTTGCATGATGTTATTTTGGACTTGCCTTTACTTAGCAGGTAAAGAAAATGACGAGGGTTCTTTTGTATGTGTAAACTTATTTTATCACCGAAAAGCATTTTTCCTGTATTTAAGTGTCCTGCTTGATTATGCCAGTGAGTATACAGTTTTAAAACTCTGAATTGAAAAAAAAAAAAAAAAGTAAAACTCTGAATTGTCAAGAGACACAATTACATGATGCTTTTTCTATATTTTATGTGCTTCATGAACGTAATACTTCTACAACAAATTGGGACTGACTTTGTAGATTTCCTACAGCCCAACTCTCCCTTCAGTAAGAAACCTAAGGCCAGGGATCCCTGGGTGGCGCAGTGGTTTAGCGCCTGCCTTTGGCCCAGGGCGCGATCCTGGAGACCCGGGATCGAATCCCACGTCAGGCTCCTGGTGCATGGAGCCTGCATGGAGCCTGCTTCTCCTTCTGCCTATGTCTCTGCCTCTCTCTCTCTCTGTGTGACTATCATAAATAAATAAAAATTAAAAAAAAAAAAGAAACCTAAGGCCATGAGGATCAAAGATTCAATGTATATTCTAAAGTGTTGTTATTGGGATCCCTGGGTGGCTCAGCGGTTTAGGGCTGCCTTCAGCCCAGGGTGTGATCCTGGGGTCCTGGGATCGAGTCCCACGTCGGGCTCCCTCCATGGAGCCTGTTTCTCCCTCTGCCTCTGTGTCTGCCTCTTTCTCTCAGTCTGTGTCTCTCATGAATAAATAAATAAAATCTAAAAAAATAAAAAAATAAAATAAAAAATAAAGTGTTGTTATTGCCTAGATTGAAAACATGTCATACTGAATAAACTCGGTGATGACTGGAATTTTTCATCTAGGAGAAATTTTTTTTTTTTTTTAAGATTTCTTTATTTATTCATTCAGAGAGAGCGAAGAGAGAGGCAGAGACACAGGCAGAGGGAGAAGCAGGCTCCTTGCAGGAAGCCCGATGTGGGACTCAATCCTGGGTCTCCAGGATCACACCCCGGGCTGCAGGCGACGCTAAACCGCTGCGCCTCCAGGGCTGCCCTACTTTTTGTGTTTTGAGAACTTTATGGTCTATGGATCATCACATTAACTATAATGTGAATTCACTTTAACTGAATTGTAGTATTGTGGAGAGGTTTTTGACCATTTCCCTGGACTCATAGACTCTGAGAATGGTGAAAATGGAGATTGTCTCTTCATTTATTCAAGTATTTAATGAGTATCTACCATGTGCCTGACACTGTTCTAGGTGCTTGCCATATATCTGTGAACAAGCAGTTTCCCTCCTCAGAGAGCTCACATTTGTTGGCCCATTGTTCTTTTTCATATATCTGGGGAGGTACCCTATTAGTAGTATTTAGAGCATTTTTGCCTGGGCACATTCTAAGAAGTAACCATAGAACATTGGGTTAGCTCTAACATATGATAAAGAACTAGGAGGAAAAAAAAAAAAAAAAAAAGAACTTGGAGGGATCCCTGGGTGGCTGAGCGGTTTGGCACCTACCTTCGGCCCAGGGCATAATCTTGGAGTCCTGGGATTGAGTCCAGCATCGGGCTCCCTGCATGGAGCCTGCTTCTCCCCTGCCTGTGTCTCTGCCTCTCTCTCTCTCTTTCTCTCTCTCTGTCTCTCTCTCTCTGTCTTTCATGAATAAATAAAATCTTAAAAAAAAAAAAAAAGAACTAGGTATTTGGATATATTTTAAGACAAGTAAATTAGAAATAAAAATTTCACACCTAATTAAGCATTTTAAGTAAAAATCCTTTTCATTGGTTACTTTTTGGTTACTTTGTTTCCCATTACTATTGCTGTGGAATTGTATGTGGAGAGGGGAAATAGTAGCCAAAGTGTTTTTTTTTTTTTATGTTAAACTGATGATTTAATCTATCTTTTTTTAAGATTTTATTTATTTATTCATGATAGTCACACAGAGAGAGACAGAGAGGCAGAGACACAGGCAGAGGGAGAAGCAGGCTCCACGCAGGGAGCCCAACGTGGGATTCGATCCTGGGTCTCCAGGATCGCGCCCTGGGCCAAAGGCAGGCGCCAAACCGCTGCGCCACCCAGGGATCCCGATTTAATCTATTTTCATTTACCACACCCAAGCACTGTCACAGGGCAGGACAAAGTCTTCAGTAAGATTGAAGAGCATTGTCATTGCCTGGGTACTTATCTGTGTTCAGTAGAACTGAGATCTCAGTTGAGCTGCTCACATGATAATGCATACCATTTGGGGACCAAATGAAGGTTAGTCGATTTTCAGAAGAGGCAAAATAAATTTTCTGGACATCTGGTTTTATTTATTTATTTATTTTTAATTTTTAAAGATTTTACCCATTTATTCATGAGAGAGAGAGAGAGAGGCAGGGACACAGGCAGAGGGAGAAGCAGGCTCCATGCAGGTAGCCTGACATGGGACTCGATCCTGGGTCTCTAGGAAACTGTGAAACTGCTGAGCCACCTGACCTGTCAAGGACATCTGGTTTTAAAATTTGAATCTGTTGGGATGCCCGGGTGGCTTAGGAGATTGAGCATCAATCTTTGGCTCAGGGCGTGATCCCTAGGTCCCGGGATCGAGTTCCACATCGGGCTCTGCAAGGAGCCTGCTTCTCTCTCTCTCTCTCTCTCTAATGAATAAATAAATAAAATCTTAAAAAAAAAAAAAAAAGAATTTGAATCTGTCAAACATAAGTTTCACTTGTAAAAAGTTAGATTTTAATGAATAAATAAATAAAATCTTAAAAAAAAGAATTTGAATCTGTCAAACATAAGTTTCACTTGTAAAAAGTTAGATTTTTGACTGACTATTCAGATTAGAAAACAGTTCACGTTTTTGTAAAAATAACCAAGAAAACCCCTACTGAATTGCATAATATAAGTAGAAATGTAGAAATTTGGTTCTGAAACCTCCCTGCTGGACATGGCTATCTATTTTAGCCTTAAAGCCAGTTCCTGATTACTTAATAACTAGTAATCCAGTGTGTGAATCATATAAATCTCAATTTTATTTCTTTTTGACAAGAGTCGAGGAAAGAAAAGAGAACTTAATTTGAATAACCATTATTGCTTAGGAGTAAAAATTAGAAAGACTGTTCTTCACAGATCTCATGACATAATTCATAATACCTTTTATACTTTCTTTTTTATGTAGTACTACTTAGTTCTCCAGTTTTGTTACACATAATTTGTTTTTTTTAGATTCAGCATTTAATTGGGCACTGCCACAGCTTAAGTTACTTTACATTACTAAGGTTAGATATATTAAAGCTCAGAAAAACCTTATGTACAATTATACTTTATATTGGAGGTGCCTTGGTGGCTCGGCTCAGTCAGTTAAGTATCCAGCTCTTGATTTCGGCTCAGGTCATGATCTAACGGTCATAAGATCAAGTCCTGTGTCAGGTTCCATACGGGGCTTGGAACCTTCTTAAGATTCTCTCTCTCCCTCTGCCCCTCGCCATTCACCCATCCACCACCATATGTGCGTGTACACTCTCAAAAAAAAAAAACAAAAAAAACAAAAAAACACCTATTTTATACTGAATTTAATATTTAGAATGTGTGTGATTTTTCTAGAAAAGCTAGTTTCTTTCTTTTTTTTTTTAAAGATTTATTTATTTATTTATTTATTTATTTATTTATTTATTTATTTATTTATTTATTTATTTATTTATTTATTTATGATAGACAGAAAAAGAGAGGCAGAGACACAGGAGGAAGGAGAAGCAGGCTCCATGCCGGGAGCCCAATATGGGACTCGATCCCAGGACTCCAGGATCGCGCCCTGGGCCAAAGGCAGGCGCTAAACCGCTGAGCCACCCAGGGATCCCCGAAAAGCTAGTTTCTTAAACAGAATGTCTCTGAGGTTCCACTTGCCCTCTTTAAGAATAATTACCTTATTATTTTAAGTATGTTTTAAAGGTTTAGGTTTAAGTAATGGATTCTCTTTACTGGAACTTCTCTTTAGTTCTGACACAACACCCCTTTTAAATGGATCAAGCCAAGATAGAATGTTTGAAACGATGGCAATTGAGATTGAACAGCTTTTGGCAAGAGTAAGTACTTTCTGTTAATTGGCTGTTTTACTAGTCAGCTGTGTTAATCACTTGTTAGATATGGTACTCGATTATATTAATGCAGACATGTTTATTGAAATCACCCTTTCATCCAAGATATGTGCCTGCCGAGGCCCCTTGAATTTTTATTATAGTCATTCTCAAGTCTTACGGGTGTTATTTTAGCCTTTATTAGGGGGGAAATACTGAATCCTTGCCTGTCATTTTGCTTTTGGGGTGGCTTTTTGTTTGCTTTGTTGTTAGCCAGAAGAGCATACAGGCAAATAATTTACTTTTATCTCTTTATAGTGCTTTTAAAAATATTTTTATTGGTTTTCTTTTCCTTCCTCTTCTTTTTAGCTTACAGGGGTAAATGATAAAATGGCAGAATATACCAACAGTGCGGGTGTCCCATCTTTGAATGCAGCACTGATGCATACGTTACAGAGACATAGAGATATATTGCAGGTAATATATTGGGCTTCAGACTTTTAAGTTACTGTAGTGAGTTTTTTAAAATCCCTGAATAGAATGCATATACATGTATTTTAGAGACTAAAGGGAAGAATCTTCTGAGACAATAAATATTATGCTATAGAAATCTGTCTTGTTTTACTTTTTTTCCCCCCTTGTTATAATAAAATTCTGAAAATACCTGATAGCTCTTGCTTTTGCCTGGTAAAAATGAATAACATTCATCACTAGGTACATACTTCTACTGTGGGAGACCTTGGTAGCTAGCAATAACAGTGGAAGAGCTAATGGCATGCATAGGCCACAATATGGTGGTTTAGAGTATACTTTCATCAGGCTTTGAAGATAATGTAGAAAGACGGTAATTTACTATATTTAGTATATTTAAGAAAATATTAAATGTATACCAATAAAATTAAATAAACTCTTAAAAATTTATATATACAGATATATTAAAAATGTAGTTCGAATAGGAAGGTAAATGTTTTTAATATTAAAAAAATTAAGCGATCATTTCTAATTTTAAAAACTGTTGTAAAAATAAGAATAGGAAGACACTTCATTTACCTAAGGTAAAATGTGTATATCATATTAAAACGAGCATGATGCTTAATGATAAAGCTCTGAAAGCATTCCCTTTAAAGAAACAAGATAAAGATATCCCCAGTCACCACAGGTATTTAATATTGTTTTGGAAGCTCTTGGTGGGGATCCCTGGGTGGCGCAGCGGTTTGGCGCCTGCCTTTGGCCCAGGGCGCGATCCTGGTAGACCTTGGATCGAATCCCACATCGGGCTCCCAGTGCATGGAGCCTGCTTCTCCCTCTGCCTGTGTCTCTGCGCCTCTCTCTCTCTCTGTGACTATCATAAATAAATAAAAATTTAAAAAAAATAAATAAATAAAAATGGAAGCTCTTGGTGGTGCAATTAGACAGAGATATAAATAAACAAGATCTAAATAGTGACAAGGAAGAGGCAAAACGTATTATGTAGCAGTGAAAAGATTATCTAATACTACTAAGAAAAACAACTTAAAAAATTAGAAAGAAATTAAAATGGTAGATTACAAAATTAATATAGTAAAGCAAGAAGTTTTCCTATATATAACCAATAACCTGTTAGAAAATATAATGGAAGAAACTAAAATCCTTGTATATAAATTTAATAAGAATGAATAGGACTTGCATGTATAAAACTTTACTGAGATTGGGCCCCCGGGTGGCTCCAGTGAGTTAAGTATATACCTTCGGCTCAGGTCATAATCCTAGAGTCCTGAGATTGAGCCCCACTTTGGGCTTCCTGCTCAGCGGAGAGCCTGCTTCTCCTTCTCTCTCCACTGCTTCCCCTACTTGTACACACGCTCTTTCTGTCAAATAAATAAAATCTTAAAAAAAAAAAAAAAAACTTAGTAAAATGAAAGTAGATTTAAGTAAAGGAAAGAATTACTCTGCCTTTGGATAGGAAGATGTCTCTCTAAATCAGCCTATAAGTTGAGTCCCTCCAAATGGAAAAAGAGGTTTTTGTTTCTTTTTTCTTTTTCTTTTTTTTTTTTTTAATTGCCGAAATGACAACAAAGTTCATTTGGAATCACAAACATACAAGTGCAACCAAAGGAGAAAAAAAAATGTGTTGGGCAGCCTGGGTGGCTCAGCGGTTTAGCACTGCCTTCAACCCAGGGCATGATCTGGAGACCCGGAATCGAGTCCTGCATCGGGCTCCCTGCATGGAGCCTGCTTCTCCCTCTTCCTGGGTCTCTTCCTCTCTCTTTCTCTCTGTGTCTCTCATGAATAAATAAAATCTAAAAAACAAAACAAAACAAACGTGAAAATGAAGGTAAGTAGTAAAGAGTGCCTAATTCTCCCAGATATTAAAACCTGTTAAGAAGTTAGAAGAATTGGGGATCCCTGGGTGGCGCAGCGGTTTGGCGCCTGCCTTTGGCCCAGGGCGCGATCCTGGAGACCCGGGATCGAATCCCACATCGGGCTCCCGGTGCATGGAGCCTGCTTCTCCCTCTGCCTGTGTCTCTGCCTCTCTCTCTCTCACTGTGTGCCTATCATAAATAAATTTAAAAAAAAAAAAGTAGTCTTTAAAAAAAAAAAAAAAAAAAAAAAAAAAGAAGTTAGAAGAATTAAGACAGTTTGATTCTGGGCAGCCCTGGTGGCGCAGCGGTTTGGCGCCGCCTGCAGCCCAGAGTGTAATCCTGGAGACCCGAGATCGAGTCCCATGTTGGGCTCCCTGCGTGGAGCCTGCTTTTTCCTTTGCCTGTGTCTCTGCCTCTCTCTCTCTCTCTCTCTCTCTCTCTCTATGAATAAATAAATAAATAAAATCTTTAAAAAAAAAGTTTGATTCTGGAGAAAAAAAATACCAATACAACAGAGCAGACATAGAAATTAAGTTTCTGATAAAAGTGGTATTTTAAATGAGTAGGAACAAGAGGTATCGTAAATTAAATAGACCTGTAGCAGTCAGCAAATTGTGTGGGGAGAGGGGACAAACTTGAATTTCTGTCTCAATCCTCACATTCAGAATAAATTCTAAATGGATCAAAGACTTATATGTAGAAAAACTACAGGAGTTTAGAATGGGTGAAATTAAACATTGTAGAAATTATACATTTTTAAACAATACCTAATAACAGAACCTATAATGAATGTCTAATTTGCTTAATGTACAGAAATAATAGAAATTTAAAAAGTAACCTAATAGGAAAATGAGCAAAGGATACAAACTGGCTGTTGACAGAAAATGTCCAAAACTGTAAAAAGATGTTCAGCCACATGCTGAAAAGAAAATATATGAATCAAAATGAGAAAAGATTTTTCACCTGTCAGAATAGTTAGCAAATATTGAAGAACAGCTAGCAAATATTGAAGCATCTAGTAGCGTATTACAAGAATATAGAAAAATGGGATCCCTGGGTGGCGCAGCGGTTTGGCACCTGCCTTTGGCCCAGGGCGCAATCCTCGAGACCCGGGATCAAATCCCACATCGGGCTCCCAGTGCATGGAGCCTGCTTCTCCCTCTGCCTATGTCTCTGCCTCTCTCTCTCTGTATGACTATCATAAGTAAATAAAATTAAAAATATATATATATAGAAAAATGAGCCCTCATTCACTGTTGCTGGGAACATGAATTGGTGGTCTATTAAATCTATTGGTGGGTTAGTACTATCAATTTTAATGTAAGATTCTTTAATCCACTTTTCTTCACACTTTAAAAAGAGGAGTTAAGGGCAGCCCCCGTGGTGCAGTGGTTTAGCGCCGCCTGCAGCCCAGGGTGGATCCTGGAGACCCTGGATCGAGTCCCACATCAGGCTCTCTGTATGATGCCTGCTTCTCCTTCTGCCTGTGTCTCTGCCTCTCTCTCTCTGTCTCTATGAATAAATAAATAAATAATCTTAAAAAAAATACATGCAGCCATGTTAAAAAATAAAAATAAAAAAATAAATGTTTAAAAAAATAAAAATAAAATAAAAATAAAAAGAGGAGTTAAGTATGTATACAGAATATTTATTTTTCAAATGGCATTTTTTAAGACAAAAGTAACTAAAATGTTTACTAATAGGGTATTTACTAAATTATGGTAGTCATAAGATAGAATTCTATACAGCTATTAAAAAGAACATAGATTTCTTTTTTTTAAAAAGATTTTATTTATTTATTCATGAGATATATATATAGAGAGAGAGAGAAGAGCAGAGACACCGGCAGAGGGAGAAGCAGGCTCCATGCAGGGAGCCTGATGTAGGACTTGATCCCGGGAATCCAGGATCACACCCTGCGAAGGCAGGTGCTAAACCGCTGAGCCACCCAGGGACCCCGATTTCTACTTGTTAATATGAAAAGATTACTTGATATTTTATGAACTACTGGAAAGACAGTATATAGCAGAATACCGCTGACCCTTGAACAATGCAAGGATTAGGGGTCTGACATCCCACCTCTCCACTCCTGTGCAGTTGAAAATTTGCATAAAACTTTTGCCTTCCTTAAAAACTTAAGTACTAATAGTCTATTGTTGACTAAAAGCCTAACATAATCAGTTGATTAACACATACTTTGAATGTTATACATATTATATACTGTATTCTTACAATAAAGTGTAAGAGAAGAGAAAGTGTTATTTAAAAATGATAAGGAAAATATATTTGCAGAATTGTAGTGGACCTGTGCATTTCAAGTCTGTGGTGTTCAAGAATCAACTGTAGTTTGATTTCTTTAGCATAAATGAAAGAAATAATAGGTAAGCTGGTATACACAGAAATGTAGTTCCTGAAAGAAAATAGAAGAAAATGATCATAGTTATGAGCTTTAGAACAGGATGGTTTTTATTTTTGTTCCTTTTGGTGCTCTTTTTAGTATGCTCTCCATTTTTATATTTTTGTGTTCAAAGAGGCAGTAGGGGCTTTCTGGGAGATGAAATTATGATTTTCATCTTCTCTGTATGCATCTCTGAATTTTAAAAAGTAAAGAATACTCCTTAATTAAAAGTATGGTAGTAGATAAAGGAAAATATTTATTTATTTATTTATTTTTAAAGATTTTATTTATTTATTCATGAGAGACAGAGAGAGAGAGAGAGACAGAGACACAGGCAGAGGGAAAAGCAGGCTCCATGCAGATAGCCTGATGTGGGACTTGATCCCCGGTCTGCAGGATCACGCCCTGGACTGAAGGCGGCGCTTAAACCCCTGAGCCACCGGGGCTGCCCGAGAAAGAAAAACATTTAAAGATTATTTTGTTCTTCGTAATTCTTTTGGATCTGTTCTTCCTTTGACTGGTTTAGAAATTAAATTTCTGTGGGAATTCCAAAAAGATGAAATTTGAAAGTAAGCTCCACTGGATGTACACTAATAAGTAGAGAGAACCCCTCAAAGTTTTATCCTAGGCTATTTGGAATCATTTTATCTTAAAGTTATTTTTTTCTTTATAATTCTGTCCCATAAGACAAAGTACTAGAAGATACAAGGGATAGCCATCTAGTGGTACTATTACCCCAACACTGAATTGTTTTCATTTGAAAGAAGTTGGTCACTCTTCAGGAAAGGGACTATAATGTTGTTTTTACCTCGTGACTATTTGATTCTTAAATAGCAATTTTCTTGACAGTAACATATGATGACAGTATATAATTGGTTCAATAAGATGAAAACATATAAAGAGCTTATGTTGAGATTGGATATTGATTTATTGCAGGATTATACACATGAATTCCATAAAACCAAAGCAAACTTTATGGCAATACGGGAAAGGGAAAATTTGATGGGATCAGTACGAAAGGATATTGAGTAAGTTACCTTTTATGTTATTTTGTAGGATGTTGAAGCTCTCTGTGTTTCCCTTTCTGATAACAGTTACATATATATATATGTATCTCAGTAATTTTTATAGATATGTATATGTATAAATTTATATATATGTATGTATATGTGTATATATGTGTGTGTGTGTGTAAAGAAAGAAACTTTTATTTCTCTGGAATTTGAAATATCTGTTTTCCAGGTTTTATTCAAACTTCATAGCCATGTCAAATTATTTAAGAACTCCCAATGTTTTTATGCTAATCTCAGTCTAGAACTTTAAAGATTTGTTCTTCCATCCATTTACCTTACGTTCAATAATGCAGTCTAGCATTTCATATGCACATTTAAATTTTTTTTCTCAGAGTGCCTGGGCAGCTCAGTCAATTGAGCATCCGACTCTTGATTTCTGCTCAGGTCATGATCTTGGGGTCATGGGATCAAGCCCCTATTGGGTTCCACACTTAGCAAGGAGTCTGCTTGTTCCTCTCCCTCTGCTTCTCCCCTCTCTCTCTTTCAAATAAATAAGTAAAATCTAAAAAATAAAAAATAAATAAAATATTTTTTACAATTGTAGATCTGTTGGGCAGCTAATTAAACGTGAAGACTTTCCACTTTTGGACCATCTATTGATGCTTATCATTGTCTCCCTTGTGATAATTTAACTATTTTTAAAGATTTTATTTATTTACTCATGAGAGACACAGAGAGAGGCAACACATAGGCAGAGGGAGAGTCAGGCGCCCTGCAGGAAGCCTGATTCAGTACTCAATCCCGGGACTCCAGGATCACAACCCGAGCCGAAGGCAGATGTTCAACTACTGAACCACCTAGGCATCCCTTGTGATAAATTTATGGTACTTATGTTTCATAAGTAATGATTATCTTATGTTTCATAAACATATCTATAGTATACATCACCATATCATAATCTGATACGTACCATGTATACTCTGAGAAATATTTTCCTAGAGATCCTTTATTTTGTTCGACAGTAAAATAGTTTTGCAACAGAAGTAATTTCATATTCATTTCATTCAGAATTTTTGCTCAAAACTAATCGAGGATTACCCAGCCATCAAACTTATGTTCCTGTCCCCAAAAATTATCTTGGAAAGTTAATTTTTATTGTATGTTCTGTTTTTTTAATGTTTAGTCTTATGTACTTTGTGAAACATGTAGGAGTAAAAAAAAGCAACATTTTTGCCATAATTAGATAGATATTTTGTAATATTTATTGTTCTCAGGAACATGTAAGTCTTTTTTTTTTTTTTTTTGTAAGTCTTTTACTTAATACCTGTACAGACTATTCATGTACGTATTTTTAGGAATACATTGAGAACCGGTGTTGAGGCAAATTTGTGGGAATTGTTAGAATATAGCCCACTATAATAACTTGCTTTCTGAAAAATAATCATAAACATGTTCATCCATTCATTAAACTATTTTCTGATTACCAGCCATGAGTAAGACTCTTGATCAGTCATAGTAGAAGCTAGAAATGAAAAGACCAACTTAGCCCTCTAGGAGTTTATAATCTGGATACTAGAGAGGAGTAAGACATGTACTCAGGTTAATATAATGCAAAGCAGAATATGATTAGTAAGATGAGATATAGTAGTAATAACTGACATTTTAAGGTTCTTTGCAATTGTACACTACTTTTCCATATATTACCTCTTTTCTGGCTTCATATAGTTTTTTGGTATAGATAGAAATAATTAGTACTAGGCAGCCTGGGTGGCTCAGCAGTTTAGCGCCGCCTTCAGCCCAGGGCCTGATCCTGGAGACCTGGGATCGAGTCCCACATCGGGCTCTCTGCATGGAGCCTGCTTCTCCCTCTGCCTGGGTCTCTGCCTCTCTCTCTCTCTCTCTCTCTCTCTCTCCCCCTGTGTCTCTTCCTCCCTTCCTCTCTCTCTCTCTCTCTCTCTCTCTCTGTGTCTCTCATGAAATTATTAGTACTAAATTATAAAACTAGGTATTAAGAGACTTGTCAAAGGTTAACTGGCAAAAAAAAAAAAAAAAAAAAAGGTTAACTGGCTAATAATAAATGATGCCAGTATAGATTTAAATCTAAATCACCTGTCTTCAGGGCCCCTGGCTGGCTCGGTTGGAGGAGTGCATGGCTCTTGATCTCTGGGTTGTGAGTTTGAGCTCCATGTTGGATGTGGCAATTACTTTAAAAAAAGAAGAAGAAGAATCGTCTGTCTTGCAAGTTCTATGCGTTTTTGGTTATCTCATGATGCTTTTCCTGGGGTTTCTTTCCTTCTCTGCTTTGCAAATTAGCACTGCCTCTTAGCAAGCAGTTCGGTTTTATCAGCATGGCCCTCTTTTGTCTTCCTATATGTGCCGTTTCTTGAATTTTTTTTAAAGCTTTCATTTATTTTTTTGAAAAAATGAACAAGCAAGAGCACAAGCAGAGGGGAGAGGCAGAAGCAGACTCCCAACCAAGCAGGGAGCCTGATGCAGGGCTCAATCCCAGGATCCTGGAACCTTGACCTGAGCCAAAGGCAGACGCTTAACCAACTGAACCACCCAGGTGCCTCAGTTTCATGAATTTTGCATTTAGTTTTTGTAATTTTAACATGAGTAAAGAGCAGAAACATGAGTGTTGATAGTAATGATAAAAATTATTTTCTTGTAAATTTTAGTGCATTTACAGCCAAGACAAATGCCAGAATTGGCAGATCTCAAGCTTCATTTTAGCTCCATAGGCTTTAGCTGATAGACTACATATACCATTGTGAAGGAAAACATTCTATAGCAGTAGCTTCCTACCCCATATGCTGTGTAGTAACCAGTTAAAATTTTATCTCCATTTGGAGAAAATTAAGAGACAATAATATAAAAAGATAATAACAGCAATAGTAGACAGAGGAAAAGATTTTTGTTTGTTTAAAATGTTGGATTAAAAAAAATAAATAAATAAATAAAAAATAAAATGTTGGATTAGGGGGATCCCTGGGTGGCTCAGCAGTTTAGCGCGCCTGCCTTTGGCCCAGGGCGGGATCCTGGGGTCCCGGGATCGAGTCCCGTGTCGGGCTCCTGGCATGGAGCCTGCTTCTCCCTCTGCCTGTGTCTCTGCCTCTCTCTCTCTCTCTCTCTGTCTATCATGAATAAATAAATCTTTAAAAAAATAATAAAAAAAATAAAATAAAATGTTGGATTATTTTGGTAAAAAATAAACACTTAGCCCTAAATTAGAGAGGCAATTATATTTTTCTATTTATTATGGATATCATTTTTAGAAGATGAAAATGAATTTTAACTGTTCACTCAAAACAATAGGCTCAATTTATCTACTTTGGATATTACTGGAGTCGATCACTTCTATTTTGCAATATCTGCCAAAAATGTTCTTAAATTTTCTGTTTTATTCTAGGTCATATAAAAGTGGATCTGGAGTAAACAACAGAAGAACTGAACTATTTTTGAAAGAACATGACCACCTTCGAAAGTAGGTATTATTGTATACATACATGCCATGTAGCTTCTCATGCTTACAAATTCCTTTGTTGATGTAACAAACGTTTTGTGGTGTTTTTTATAGCAAGTGCTTTATCAGTGCTGATTCATTTAATTCTCCTAAGAACCCTATTTGGTAGAAATGGAATTGTAACTTTTCTAGCTGTTAATTAGGAAAGATACTATGCTATGGAATATCCAAAATCTGCATTCACATCACTTAGTTTTTACTTTTATCTTTTTATCCTTAATGTTCTTTTCTTTAGCAAGTCAATCCATCTAATATATTTGTTTGGTGCTGTTGATTAGTAGTAATGATAGTAGTAATGATGCTGATAATAACTTATGTTTTAATGCCCTGTTACCACTTATATAAGCCAAGAAGCTTTATTTTTTTTTTAATTTTTATTTATTTATGATAGTCACAGAGAGAGAGAGAGAGGCAGAGACACAGGCAGAGGGAGAAGCAGGCTCCATGCACCGGGAGCCTGACGTGGGATTCGATCCCGGGTCTCCAGGATCACGCCCTGGGCCAAAGGCAGGCGCTAAACCACTGCGCCACCCAGGGATCCCCCAAGAAGCTTTATAAAGAGTAACAGGCCATAGGTCAGATCCAAAGAAAATATCTTATTATCTAAGAATTCAGAAGAAAAGCCTAAAAATGAACTCTGTATGTTTTAAAAACAAGTCACCATATTCTATCCCTTTTTCATGTATGTTTTTCTCTGCAAGCTACTGGTTTCTTTAATATTTTCTCTGCATTTTGTTGTAGAACTTAGAGGTCAGAAAGTTACTCCTCTCTGAGCTTAGCCTCTAAGCCCTTGAGCAGCTAGTATCCACAGTAATTAAATGTTACAAATTATGTTGATATTTGCTGCTAAATGTCATAAATTAGTCATGTCTGAAGGATCTTAATGTACTTTTCAATTTATTTTTCTTTAAAGATCACCACTTTAAATATAAGCTGGTGAAATCAGAACATGGAAAAAGACCTTTTTAGAAGTCTGGGTTCTTGTAGTGTTGGATATAGTTCTTAGTGTCCTTTCTTAATCTGTTGAATGTTATTGATTGGCACAAGGGGGCAGTCTTTCCTAGAGTATGTTTAGTTTATAGTTACTCCTAGCTTTGGTAGTTCTTTTTGTATTTGATGAAAACCACCATTTTGCGTTACATCCAAAACTATATTAATACATTCTTTAGTTACAGAGTAGATTTGAGGGATAAGACACTCGAGTAGCACAAAGTAAAGGTTAAAATTGCATCAGTGTTTCTGTATTTATTGCTTCAAAAAGATGTTAAAAAGTTAGAAATGAGGGTGCCTGGGTGGCTCAGTTAAGCGTCTGCCTTCGGACCCAGGTCATAGTCCTGAGGTCCTGGAATTGAGCCCCATGTCAGGCTCCCTTCTCCATCTCCTTCTGCTGCTCCCCCTGCTTGTGCTCTCTCCCTGTCAAATAAATAAATAAAATCTTAAAAAAAAAAAAAAAGAAAGAAATGCTGTAGTTGAATTACATTAAGAATAATTTGTTGCTGTAGTATACCAGAGTAATGATATAAATTAATATTGTTTATTTCCAGTAATTTCCAAACACTTTTTCTATAAATTATATATGAAAATTTGCAGTTTTGCCTTCATTTTGACAATTCAAAGAAAACCCTTCAGGAGTTTTATATTGTTCATTTTACAGGAAAAAAAATATATCAGTTCAGGAGCATATAACAAATAATTTAGGGTTATAAAAATGATGAGAAGATTGGAAATCAAAAGGTGTTTTCCATTTTTCTCAGTTTTACATATGATATACTTTATATATACTCCTTTCAGTATTTTTGTGAAAAAGTTTATATGTGCTCATTCTGTACAGAGAGAAGCAGGCCAGATGAGTTGTATGGAATATGAGCTTCTGATGAATTAGGGAAGTTGTTGGGACTTCTGGGTGGCTCAGCAGTTGAGCGTCTGCCTTTGGCTCAGGGTGTGATCCTGGAGTTCCAGGATTGGGTCCTGCATCGGGCTCCCTGCATGGAGCCTGCTTCTCCCTCTGCCTATGTCTCTGCCCCCACCCCTCTCTCTCTCTCTGTCTCTCTGTCTCTGTCTCTCATAAATAAATAAATCTTCAAAAAAAAAAAAAAAAAAGAAGAAGAATAATTAGGGAAGTTGTTGAGACCAAAAGCAAGGGCTCAGTCATTGCTCTCAACATTGGAACACAGATTCCAAATACATTTTGGGAAAATCAATCTTTTGTGGGTAAATTATAAATATTTGTTAGGTAATAACATAAAATCATAGATGATCGGTGTACAAATAATATGGAAAACTTTTTCTGTTTTTTCAGTGTCATCTCTGTGTCATTGGCTAAGTCCTTTAGGGAAGAATTGGCAAGGTCTTTTCAGAACTTTTTCCTTACAGAAGCTAGAAGTGCTCTTTATAATAAAAGTTCTCAGAGTAGAAAGTATGAATAACACAAAAAAGACAATTCAAATCACTTGTTAGTACAGATTCTGTGACCATTTTTTACTGGTAGATTGGGAGCCTTTTTGCATGTTATTTGATAAATTATTGGTTTATTTTTGCATATATCTCATAATACAGACCAAGATGTAACCATTTCCCTAATGTTGGCTTTTTGGATTATATTCAGTTTTCATTATTATACATATTGAAGTCTTTTATTTCCTTATGATTCTTAGAATTGGAATATATTCATTTGTAAAGCTTTTGATATATTATCAAATTATCTTCTAAAGGTTCGCTAGAGTCTCATTAGTAGCATATATGTAAACATTCCCCAGTGCCTTCAGTAACACTGATATTTTGAATTTTTTTAATTTATATCAAGTTAGGCAAAAATTCTGCAGTAATAGACTTTTTTTTTTTAATACAAGGGATACATTTTCATTAGAGAAAACATAGGTTAAGCAGCCAAACAAAAGCATAAAGTAGTAGTAGTTAAATTAGCCTAAAAGTGATTATAGAAACCTGTAGTGATTATAGATTATATAGTTCATTTGTAATTAATAGGCTAGATTTGCTACTAGGGTATTTTTTTGATATTTTTTATTTTGATATTTCATGAATAAAGATTTTTAATATCCAGTAACTCAGGTAACTAGTTTGATTTTGTACAGTAGCACTGGACTTTTTATGGCTAGAGAAGCAAATGTAGTTTTTTTTTTTTTTTTGCAAATGTAGATTTTTATTTGATTCTTCATAACATTTTTTATGGTAATGTACACTTCTATACTTGTTTCAAAAGTACATATTTTTGCCTTGAAAAAGAATAAAACATGTTTTAGAAATGAATGCCAAACTTAAAAAAAAAAACTAATTTTGTAATTGTTTTTACCAGTTCCCATTAATACATTTTATCTAAAAATAAATGTTGTTAGCTTGTAACAATTTATCTTATGAAAGCCAATAATTTCTCTTCCTGTGGATAAAGTAGCTTTCGTTTTTGACTTGTTATTCTCTGAGTCTGTTTTCAGTACATCAGTCAGAAGAAAATGCTGACTTTGAATTAGCGTCAAGCTTGTAGCTATTTGTTTTTTACTGGGCTGTAATGTAGATGTATTTCTATGAGCTCTTTGCTTGCTATTTAGATTGATTTCTCTTCCTTTAACCATTTTCTTTCATTGTTCTTTATATTTTCCTTTTTGAAAGAAGTATCTGAATTAGTTTTCTATTTTTAAAGTTCTTTTTTTCCTTTAAGAACTATTACCATTATGATGTCTCTCATCCTTTACTTTTAAAGGATATAGTTTTAACATATGTGTATTTTTGTATTAGTAGTCATTTCCTTTCTGTCACTGAATAATTTCCACTGTATGATATATCTTGGTGGATACGTAGGTTAATGTTTTAGTTTTGGACTATTATCAATAAAGCTGATATGACCACTCTTAGACAGTTTCATGTGGCTCTGTTTTCATTTCTCTTGAGTAATTACGTAGGAGTTGAATTATTGGATTATATGGCAAGAGTAAGTTTATGTTTCGTTTTATAGGAAACTGTCAGACATTAAGTGGTTTTATCATTTTTGCATTCCTGACAATCCTATATTGAACTTTCCAGTTACTTTAAATCCTTTCCAGCATTTGATAGTGTCAGTCCTCTTTTAGCTATTCTAATAGATGTGTAATTGTATCTCATTGTGGTTTTAATTTGCACTTCTCTATGACTAATGATAAACATCCTTTCAAGTGCTATATGCCACTTGTTTATCTTTAATGAAATGTCCATATATTTTGCACATTTTTTAATTGGGCTGTTTATCTTTTTACTATTGAGTTTTGTTTTGTTTTTTTCTACTACTGAGTTTTAAAAATTCTTTCTGTATCCTGGATACAAGTTCTTTCTCAGAGGTTTTGCAGATGTTTTCCTTGAGGCTCGGACTTTTTTCATTTTCATTATGAAAATTTTTTCATTTTCATTATGCTCTAAAAGAGCAGAGGTTTTACATTTTGATGAAGTCTAGTTGATCAGTTTTTCTTTTATGATTCATGTATTTTCAGACTGAAAAATCTTGACCAAAGTTTGCAAATATTTTGCCCTTTGTTTTCTAACAGAAGTTTTACAATCTTAGCATTTTTACTTCATTTTTGTATCTAGTGAGTTAAGGTCAAGATTCATTTATTTACCACATGAATATCCAGTTGTTTCAGGACTGTTTATTGAAAAGACTCTCCTTTCCCCCACTGAATTAATTGGCACCTTTTATTGAGAATTAATTAACCGTTTGTTAGTTGGTTTATTTCTGAACCCTATATTGTTCCATTGACCTATATAGGTCCATCTATTTTTTTTTAAGATTTTATTTATTTATTCATGAGAGACAGAGAGAGAGAGAGAGAGAGAGAGAGAGAGAGGCAGAGACACAGGCAGAGGGAGAAGCAGGCTCCATGCAGGGAGCCTGACGTGGGACTTGATCCCAGGTCTCCAAGATCACACCAGGGGCTGAAGGCGGCACTAAACCGCTAAGCAACCCAGGCTGCCCTATAGGTCCATCCTTAGGCCAGTAGCTGAACTGTTTTGATTACGTAGCTTTATTTTAAGTCTTGAAATAAGGTAATGCAGGTCTTCTAACTTTGCTCTGTATTTTCAGAATTGTTTGGCTCTTCTGAGTCCTTTTCATTACCATACAAATTTTACAACCAGCTTATAAAAAAAAAAAAAAAAAAAAAACTTGCTGGTATTTTAAATAAGATTACATTGAATCTGCACAACCATTTGGGGAGAATTCCCATGGTAACAATAGCAAATCTTCCAATTCAGGACCGTGGTATGTTTTTCTATTTATTTAGGTCTCATTTTTTTTCTTGTAGCATTTTATGGTTTTCACCACACAGGTGAAATTATGTTGCACAAATTATGTTAAATTTGTTTTTAAATATTTCCTGTTTGGGGATGTGATTATAAATGGAATTTTAGGGGATCCCTGGGAGGCTTAGCGGTTTGGCGCCTGCCTTTGGCCCAGGGCGCGATGCTGGAGTCCTGGGATCGAGTCCCATATCGGGCTCCCGGCATGGAGCCTGCTTCTCCTTCTGCCTGTGTCTCTGCCTCTCTCTCTGTGTGTGTCTATCATAAATAAATAAATAAATCTTTAAAAAAAATAAATAAGTGGAATTTTTCATTTTCCAATTGTTTTGTCTGATACAGAAATATAATTGATTATTGTATATAACTTTTCATCCTATGACCTTATTAGTTTACTTATATTTATAGTAGTTTCTTGGTAAATCTTTTGGGATTTTCTATGTTTGTAATCATGTTATCTAAGAATTTAGTTTTCTTTCTTTCTTTCTAACCTGTGTTCCTTTTATCCCTTTCCTCATTGCACTGGGTCAAACCACCAACACAATGCTAAATGGAAGCGGTCAATGCAGATATTCTTGCCTTGCTTTGTATTTAGGGAGAAACATTTATCCTTTGATATTCAGAGAGTTTTTGTACATGCCCTTAATCAGGTTGCAAAAGAACCTTCCCTTCCTGATTTACCAAGGGTTACTTTTTTTGTTGGTTGGGTTTTTTTAGCTTTTTATTTTTTTTTTTTTATTTTTTAATTATTTATTTATTTATGATAGTCACACAGAGAGAGAGAGGGAGGCAGAGACACAGGCAGAGGGAGAAGCAGGCTCCATGTACCGGGAGCCTGATGTGGGATTCGATCCCGGGTCTCCAGGATCACGCCCTGGGCCAAAGGTAGGCGCCAAACCGCTGCGCCACCCAGGGATCCCTTTTTTTAGCTTTTTATTTTGAAATTTTAGACTACAGAATAATTGCACAAATAGTACAGAGAATTTCTTCTACCCTTCACCCAGCTTTCCTAATGTTAATGTTTTATAGTACCTTAATACAATTATCAAATTCAGCAAATTATCATATAATAATATTAACTAAACTACAGACTTTATTCACCGATTCTTTCACTAATGTTCTTTTTATGTTCCAAGATTCAGTTCAGGCTCCTATGTTGTATTTAGGTGTCATGTCTCCTTAGTCTCCTCAGATCTGTGATAAAATTACCCAGCCTTAATTTGTCAAGAGAAGATGTCAGACAGACATACCCAAGTTAAGGGACATTGTACAAAAATAACTGACCACTACTCTTAAGTGTTCTGGTCTGACCTTACGCATTTTTGGCAAGAATACCATATGGTGATGTTGGGCCCTTCTTGGAGCATCATACCAGGGTGTATATCATGCCAGTATGTCTTATTGATAATATTAATCTAGATTGCTTAAAGTGGTGTCTGTCACATTTCTCTACTGTAAAATTGTTTCCCATTGTAATTAATAAATATATGGAAAGATGCTTTGAAATTCTGCAAATACCCTATTTCTCTGTGAACTTTTTCCGGTAGTTTTTTTTTTTTTTTTTAAGATTTTATTTATGTATTCATGAGAGACCCAGAAAGAGAGAGGCAGAAACACAGGCAGAGGGAGAAGCAGGCTCCACGCAGGGAGCCTGATGTGGGACTCTGATCCTGGAACTCCAGGATCACGCCCTGAGCCAAAGGCAGATGCTCAACTGCTGAGCCACCCAGGTGTCCCTTTTCCAGTAATTTTAGTATCCGTTAGTGAATCTTGCTTCCCCAGTTATTCCTGGGTTGTTTGTCTACTGGTGATTTTCTGTTTCCATCGGTCTGTACATTTATTTTTTTTTGAAGATTTTATTTATCTATTCATGAGAGAGACACACAGAGAGAGAGGCAGAGACACAGGCAGAGGGAGAAGCAGGCTCCATGCAAGGAGCTCGACATGGGACTCGATCCTGGGTCTCCAGTATCACACCTCAGGCTGCAGGCGGCGCTAAGCCGCTACGCCACCGGGGCCGCCAGTCTTTGTACATTTAATAGTTGAGATTCTCTAAGTACCCTTCTCCCTCATTGATTTTATTTTTTGTTTATCAGTGTAGACTCATGGATATTTATTTTATACTTTGGGTTATAATCTAACACCATCATTATTTTGTTGCTCAAATTGTTCCAACTTTAGCCATTGGGCATTCCTTCAGGTTAGCTTCTGTCATTTGACATGCCCCATCTTTTTTTTATCTTTCTTTATAATTTGTTACCACACAGTTTTCATGGCTCTTGTATTTTCCCTACCTCAGCCCTGGAATCAACCACTTCTCCAATCAGCATTAGTTCCTATTTTTGGAGAATGGTTCAGAAACTAAGACCTGGGTACTTATTGTGCTTATTGTCACTGGACTATTACTGCTTTTAGTCTCTCTCTTGCTAAAAGTTGTTGTCATGGTTGGGGTTGAATTTTTTATGTCTTGTTTTGCATCTACCGAGGTGATCAATTTTTTTCCCTTATTGCTGTAATATGGTGAATTGCATTGATTATTTTCAAACATTAAAGCAATCTTGATTCCTAGAATAAACTCCACTTTGTCATGATATATTTATTATCCTTTTGATATATTCCTGAATTTATTTTAAGGATTTTTGCATTATGCTTGTGAAGAATATCTTTAGTTTTCTTAAAATATCTTTGGCCCCATTAAATGAGTTGAGAAATGTCCCCTTTACTGTTTGCTGAAAGAATTTGTACAGGTTTGGTGTTATTCTTTCCTTAAATTAAGTTTGATGAAATTTACTAGTGAATCTGTTTCAGCCTGGAATTTTCTTTGTGGCAAGATTTTTAAACTACAAATGCAGTTTCTTTTGGAGATACTCCAAGACTCTTGGCTCTGAATTTCTCCCTGGGCTTGAGGGTGCAGGGGACTGGGAGGGTTACTGTGATTGGCCCAGCTGATCACAAATCCATCACTATGGCTAGTGGACTTAGAACATCTGTTAATCAGAAGAGAATGTGTCATATACAGAGCTCCAGAGAAGTTATTAGCCAACTTTCGCTTCAGTTGGATTTACTACACTCTCTTCTGTATTCCAAGCCATAAACATAGAAATAGTATGGTTAAACAAAATCTTTTCTTCTAGTGATTTTTTTTTAAAGATTTTATTTATTTATTCATGAGAGACACAGAGAGAGGCAGAGACATAGAGGGAGAAGCAGGCTCCCTGCAAGGAGCCCGATGTGGGACTTGATCCTGGGATGGGGATCATTGCCCCAAGCCAAAGGCAGATGCTCAACCACTGAGCCACCCAGGCGTCCCTTGAGGTGGACTTTTACTTTAATTTTCCATTCTAGGGGGATCCCTGGGTGGCTCAGCGGTTTGGCACCTGCCTTCGGCCCAGGGTGTGATTCTGGGGTCCTGGGATCGAGTTCTGCAACAGGCTCGCTGCAGGGGGCCTGCTTCTCCCTCTGCCTGTGTCTCTGCCTCTCTCTCTCTCTCTCTCTCTCTCTGTCTCGTGAATGGATAAGTAAAATCTTTACAAAAAAAAAAATTTCCATTCTGCCTTCCTCCATCCCCCACCACTACTGAATTATGAATTTTTTGTGGGCCTATGAAACGCTACATGATACAACCTACTGCCTAAATCTCCAACCTCCTCTCCATCCCTTCATCTATATCACTCTTTCCCTTTGTTTATTAGATACTAGATATGGTCTACGGCCATACCACCCTGAACGCACCCGATCTCGTCTGATCTAGATACTAGATATGCTGGCCTCTATTTACTTCTTTCCCAGAGATACTAAGCCTTTTCCCTTCTCAGCTTCTTTGTACTTCTAACTTGTTCTATCTGCTTAAAATATTCTTTTCTTAGCTTTTCATGTGGCTTATTCATTGACATCTTTAGTCTAAGGTCACTTGTCACTTCTTCAAAGAGGAGTTTCTGACTATATTATCTAAAATAGACCTTTTTTATCTCTAAGAAGGCACTCTTTTTTTTTTTTTTTTGGCTTCTCTTATAGCATTTATGAGAATCTGTAATAATTTGTTGGGCTTTTTATTTTTTATCATCAAGTGACTCCTTGAATGTAACTTTTGTAAAGGTAGGGACCTGATTAGTCTAGTCTGTTGGCAGTGTTGTGTCCCTAGTTCCTATTATATCATAGACACTTAATATTTATTTCTTGTTTAAATGAATGGATGTATGTAGATGTAAACAGAAGGTATTAATTTTGGTTTCATATACATGTATATGTAGGACACCTGTTTCCCATTATAGGAAACCTGTTTCATTCATTTACTTATTCCCCAAATATTTATTAAATACATACAATGTATAAGATATTGGTCCAGATGCTATATTTACATATGAAATTTGATTTTGAGAACTAAAGGGGATATTATTAAGGTGATAAATAATTAAAAGTCAAACTCTTCTATGGTATATACTAACAGTCTTTGGCAGATGCTTATCTCTCTTATTTATAGATAGAAACAAGATTCAGAAAGGACATAGGCTAAGGTTTCATAAAAATTCAAACCTGTATTTCCTAACCTGGTTCCATATTTGTCCCACATCATACTGCCTCCCTGTGACTTGCTTTTTTTTAAATTTTATTTTTCTTATTTTAGGGATTCAGCATGCATAATGCTATTAAGGTTTGAAAGATCAGTTGCTTTACATTTTTCTGAAAAGCAGGTGATGTGACCTCCCTGTGTCTTGTTTTTGGGGTGTTTTGGTTTTTTGTTTGTTTGTTTTGGTTTTGGTTTTGGTTTTTTGTTTTGTTTTGTTTTGTTTTTTGTAATGGGATTGTAGCTGTCCCTTTATGTTACATGATTTTTAGGAAGAATGGCTTAAGAGTTAAGGCATTTTACACAATTAAAAGCACTTAAAAAATCAAAAGAATTCATTTCACCTAACTTTTCAAATACAGGGCTGTTGTATAAAGCAAGTTACATTTAAATACACAGAATCAATTACAGTATTGAGAATATGTTTTGTTTTCATTCCATTGACTTCAGCAGATATGGTTTTTATTATCTGAGATGGTACATATACTTGTACACTTAGGTGTAAATATGTTCATGAGTAAGTAAAGAACTACTATATTGTCAGAGGCTTACCTTTTCTCTACTAACAATTTTTCTTATGACTTTTTTCTTAGCATATGTTTAGACTATTAATATTTTGAATTTTTTTAATTTATCAGACTTGTCATTTAGGTTAGATGATCGAGAGTTGTGGTTGTGGAAATATTTTACATAGGTGTTTTAAAAACAATGAAAATGGCTTCATTTTTTGTTTCATGATTTTAGCTAGATTTCTCGGAGGTCCCACAGCTAATTAAAGCTGGTGCTCTGTGTTGCTTCTGCAATACTACACTGCTTTTCTAAACCGATTTTTTTTTCCTATAAACTGCTAAGCCCTTACAGAAATGTAAGCTTTTACTGTTGCTATGATCATTATTCAGAATCTAACTTGATCCAAATTATACTGAAGAGAGAACCTTGTATCTTTTTGGACAATTAGTATGTACTCAATCTAAACCGATTTTTATGGTATCCACATCACACAGTTGCTAAGATAAATGCATGTAAAGAAGCTTTGTAAGGCATGTCTGTATGAAGCAAAACATAATGAGGGTTTTAGAGAGTAAGAAAAGCAAATACTAAAGATGAAAACCTTTTATGTGCATTGTTAATTTACATGCCTTAAATATAATTTGAAATACTTCTAATGTTAGGATCATCTTTGTGAAATTAAATTTTAATTGTGTTAATGGAGCATGACCATATTTGAAAAGTATAAGACATATGATCACCATAATTTAGTGACTTTTACAAGGAGTGGCTTTATTCCAAAAGTTTTTGGTGTAATCATATGTACATTTGTTGTGTAATAAATACCATATGACTCCAATTAAATGATGGTCAGATTACCCAGTCCCACGACCTGGGATCACGAACTGAGTCAAAGGCAGACTCTCAACCACTGAGCCACCCAGGTGCCCCTGCTTGTTATTATTTACTTGGTAACTACCTGAAATGGTTTATACACATACATACATACATATACTTTTATTTCTTTGTGAAACATCACTCCATGGAGAAAACACCATTATAAAGGTAATGCTAATGAAGTGATCCTACAAAAAGTGGTGCTCCTGGGACGCCTGTGGTCCAGGATCGAGTCCCACATTGGGCTCCCTGCAGGGAGCCTGCTTCTCCTTCTGCGTGTGTCTGTGCCTCTCTCTGTGTGTCTCTCATGAATAAGTAAATAAATCTTAAAAAAAAAAAAAGTGGTGTTCCTAAGTAGAAAAATGAGAAGCTTATGGAAGAAGCTACATGTATTAGTAGTAGCCATAAATATGAGAATATGCAAAGATCTTGAGATATATCCCTTACCTATATTAGGGGTTTTCATATAATAGAGACTTGAATTTTTAACATATGAGGACTGATAGTATTTATTTCACTGTGTTATCTATCATTTCATTTATGGGATATTTTATTTTATTTTTTAAGATTTTATTTATTTATTCATGAGAGACACAGAGAGAGAGGCAGAGACACAGGCAGAGGGAGAAACAGGCTCCATGCAGGGAGCCCGATGTGGTACTCAATCCCGGGTCTCCAGGATCAGGCCCTGGGCTGAAGGCAGGCGCCAAACCGCTGAGCCACCCCGGGATCCCCCATTTATGGCATATTTTAAAATTACATGTTATTATTTTAAATTTAATTATTTTAAATGTAATTATTTTAAAATTACATGCCCCATTTGTCTCAGGTTGTGCAGTTGTCTTCCATATTGAAATAGATGACAAAGCAACTTAATAGAACTCTGAATAATACTTTTCTTATTTTCATATTCATGTGGTAGTATACAGTTTTATAAGGCAAAATAACCTAGTTTGGAGCTTTTATGCAGAACTCATTTTTCTTCCCTTGGAGCATATGGAAATCAAATCTATCTTCAGTCAGTACATGGCTTTGTTATACAGTAAAACAGAGTTGGAGATATTCTGCTGTAGTGAGGAATTTATCTTCCCAGATATGTTTGCACAATGTGACATATATATCCTCTGTCTGCCCCCGTTAACTATGATTGCTACTGTATTAATCTAACAAGTGTCTTGTTACTCATTTATTTAACAAGTATTAAATGAGTGTCTCCTGTGTGCTAGGTACTATACTAGGCTCTAGGGAGTCAAAGATGAATTAGACTCAGCCTCCACTCCTTGGGAATTCATTCTAGTTGGAGAAATAATAAACATAATTATGATATCTTATAAGATATATTCTTAAAGTATTAAATGAGACACCATTTCCAAAAAAAAACTTTGTAAGCTTTACAAATTTAAGATATTTTTCTTCCACTGCATAGTACAGTGTCTAATATATCCTAAATGCTTGTTTATTCATGAATGAATTGATAAAAAACAAAATAATGAAAGCATAATATTATTTAAAAAAAAGAATAATTAGTTCTGCCTGGGTGTATACATAATGGGAAAGGCTTCACAAAGGATGTGACTTTTGAGCTGGACTTTAAGATATAAGCAATTTATGTTGAGAATAAGGTAAAGGGATTCCAAGGCAAGAGAAAGACTAAAACATGAAAGCACTTTGAACTCTATCAACCGTGTATGTTTAGGTTTCTCACTCTGCCTGTGTCTTTGCCTCTCTCTCTCTGTGTCTCTCTCTCTGTCTCTCATGAATAAATAAATAAAATCTTTTTTAAAAAAATGAAAAAAGCTACAGATGGGAAGAAGATATTTGCAAAACACTTATCTGATGAAGGACTGTTACCCAAAATATACAAAGGACTCTTAAAATTCAACAATTATGGGACGCCTGGATGGCTCAGGGCATGATCCTGGAGTCCTGGGATCAAGTCCCACATCAGGCTCCGTGCATAGAGCCTGCTTCTCCCATTGCCTATATCTCTGCCTCTCTCTTTCTGTGTCTCTCATGAATAAATAAATAAAATCTTTTTTTAAAAAATTCAACAATTAAAAAGTAGGCAAAAGATCAGAACAGACAATTCATCTGAGATGATAAGCAGATGGCAAATAAGCATATGAAAATATATTCAGCATCATGTCATTAGGGAATTGCAAATTAAAACAATCAGATACCACTATATACCTATTAGAATGGCTAAAATCCAAAACACAGCATCAAATGTTGGCAGGGATGTGGAGCAGTAGGAACTCTCGCTGCTGGTGGAAATACAAAATGGTATAGCCACTTTGGGAGCCAGTTTGGCAGCTTCATTAAAATATTAAATGTAATCTAACCATATGGTCCAGCAGTCATGCTCCTGGGTATTATCTAAATGAATTGAAAACTTATGTCCAAACAAAAGCCTGCACACAAATGTTTACTCATAATTGCCAGAACTTGGAAGCACAGATAGAACAGTACATCCATACAATGGAATATTATTCAGTAATATAGGAGTAACCTAGCAAGCCCCAAAAGACATGGAGGAGCCATTAAATGCTCAAAAGAAGCCAGTCTGAAAAGGCCACATACTGTGTGTGTAATTCCAACTATAGCACAAAAGGCAAAACTATCAACAGTAGAAAGATGAGCTGTTGCCAAGGGTTCGGCGGGGGGCGGGGTGGGGGAGAAGAGGAAGAAGAGTAAGTAAGTAGGTGGAGCACATGGGCAGTGAAGCTATTCTGTATGACATTGTAATGATGGGTACATGACATTATGCATTTGTTAAAACCTGTAGAACAACACGAAAGAGTGAACCCTAATGTAAACTATGGATTTTATATAATAATGACCAATATTGGCTCATCAATTGTAATGTACCACACTAAAAGATATTGATAGGGGAAAATGGGTGTATGGGAACTCTACTTTCTGCTAAATATTTCTGTAAACCTAAAACTCTTCTAAAAAATAAGTCTATTGATTTTAAAGAACACACTGCTAATAATTTAGCTTTAACTTTTCTCTTTTTTTTTTCTCCCTAAATTAGAATTCTGAGTCTGATGCTTTACTCTTTGTCCTTAGGTAACTTCATGTAATTAGAAAACAAAATTTCTATGCCAAAGGAAATAAGGAAATAAGCCACCATATATAATGTTAATGGAATAGGGATTGCAAATAATTTATACTTTCATCCTTTTTTCTCTATTTCCCAGATGGTATCTATAAAATAAATATCTGTTTGCACTAAAACAGTTTTTTGTATCCTATTGCAGCTTAATTGTATTCACTTATCTATCTGTTTCAATAGATATATATATGCAGGGGCACCTGGGTGACTTGGTTGAATGTCCGATTCTTGGTTTCAGCTCAGGTCGTGACCTCAGGATCCTGAGATTGAGCCAGTGTCTATTTGAGATTCCTTCCCCCTCTCTCTCCCCCCCATGCTCTTCCCCTGCTCCTGCTGTCTCTCTCTCTCTCTAAAAGAAATAAATAAAATCTTTTTAAAAAGAGAGTGTATACAAAAATAAATAAGACCTAGATCTTAAGGGTCTCTCTGTTTAACTACCAGTAAAAGACTGCATCACCACAGTGTTTGGTGTAAATGATATGATTGGTTGCAGTTTACAAAGGGATCAGTTTTATTTTTTTTAAATTTTTTTAAAGATTTTATTTATTCATGAGAGACACAGAGAGAGAGAGAGAGAGAGAGAGGCAGAGACACAGGCAGAGGGAGAAGCAGGCTCCATGCAGGGAGCCTGACATGGGACTCGATCCTGGGTCTCCAGGATCATGCCCTGGGCTCAGCTAAGCCGCTGAGCCACCAGCCTGCCCAAAGGGATCAGTTTTAAAATTGTTATTTTTGGGGATCCCTGGGTGGCTCAGCAGTTTAATGCCTACCTTTGGCCCAGGGCACGATCCTGGAGTCCCGGGATCGAGTCCTGTGTCGGGCTCCTGGCATGGAGTCTGCTTCTCCCTCCTCCTGTGTCTCTGCCTCTCTCTCTCTATGTCCATCATAAATAAATAAATCTTAAAATAAATAAATAAATTTAAAGAAATAAAATTATTTGTTATGCACTTGCTTATCTTCTTATTTACTTGTTTATTTGTTTACTATGTACTTAATAGAATAAAAGAGGATTCTAATTAGGTGTTATTTAAGTGATTTTGCCAAATTCTTATGTTTTGTTTTTTTTTTTTTTGGTTTAAATTGCTTTAAAATATGTGCTTGAAATCCCATTTTTTCCCCCTGAAATTTGTGCCATTTTGCAGTGTGTGTGTTGGGGAAAATTAATTATTAAAAAGAATTGTTTAAATGTTGCTTTGGTGATTCCACTGTTCAATAATTGGTGATGAAATTTGACTCCTTGTTTTCACCTAATTTAAATTGGTCTTGAGAGAAACAGAAACTTGTTGCTTACAGACTCCAGATGACTTTATGGAATGCCTTTGAGCTGTTATGAAGTACTTGTTTAAGAAGGATAGTTCCACTTCATTGTATATATTATTCCCCCAAAGGAAAGCAATTTTAAATTTGACTTTTACAATCTTTATGCCATCTTTATGGAACCACTCTGTTGTTGAATTGGTATCCACAATATCAAAAATGCTTGGAATGAATGGTGTCTCTTCAGGAGGGCTTAGGGTAAATGAGTGACTTTGGGCAATCTGAAACTTAGAAATCGCTGGCCTTCCTCTGTATTTGCCGTTGTATAAGCTATGGATGCCACTGGGAGGGAGGACCTCCTTCTCCATAAGATAGGATATTTGGGATTATAATTTTGTTTTCTTCAATAAGTAAGAAAGCCTATTAGGTTGGTTTCCTTTTCAGGGGAATCCAGCCAACTGTTTTCTTTGACTGCAGTTCAGATGATGCTATAAAATTACCATTATATGAGGATAAATTGTGAATTTGAAATATTTAAAATGACCTATCTTAATGAAAATGTGTTTTAAGAAAACCTATTATTGAAAATCAGTTTTCTACAAAAAAAATATGGAAAATGAAGGCATGAGTATTTGCCTTATAAGATACTTAATATAATTTATGTAAATAGAATGGTCTTATTACATTTAAAATACGACTTAAAATGGCCAAAATGTTACTTTCAGAAAGGGTACCTTTTAAGGAACATACTCATTACATAAAACAAGGGTTATATCTATGTGCTACAAACAACATCAAAGAATTTTCTTGCTATGAAATGACACAAAAAGTTGTTCCTTAGTGGCCATTTCAACCTCACTTCTTCAAGGACATTATCTTTGAATAGAAAACAGAATGGCTTTGTTTTCCAATCAGAGTCTAGCAGTTAGGGTGATTTATTAGCTAGTAGAACTTTAGCTCTGAGATCTGTGGTCAAGAACAAATCCACAAGAAATTTTCATATCTTATAGAAATCAGATAATTATAATAATGGAAGTATATCTAGCTGGTTTTCTGATGATTTGTGTGAAATGCTTAGCTTTCTGTTTTTTCATTTTTATCTAGGCAGATTCACTTGAGTTTAGTTAGATTGAAATGTATTTTCCATATTAGGTTCTGTTTGTTTGTTTTTTAACACTGTTTCACCACAATAATACTACTTAAGGTATGTACCTTTATATTCAGTCTAACTTGGGATTGGATTTGTGTAACTATTGTTGCTGTTTGGTACATTGGTCAACACTTCAGTTTTTAAATTTTTAGCTTTTCTGTTCCATTGTTTATCCCTCTGCCAGTATCATGGTCTTTTTTTTTTCTCCAACAGTCTTGATTACTGCAGCTATGTAATAAGTATTAAATTTGGGTAAATTAATTCCTCTCGTTTACTCTTTTTTCAGAATTGCTTTAACTATACTAATTATTTGGCTTTCTTATAAATTTTACAATAATCTTGTCTATATCTAGGAATTGCATTAAATTTATAAATCAGTTTGGGGAGAATTGACATCTTTACTCTGTTGAGTTTTCCAACCCATGAATGTGGTGTATGTCTCCATTTATTTAGGTCTTCTTTGATTTCTTCATCAATGTTGTGTCTATACAAATTCTGAACTTGTACACAAGTTCTGTACAGTTTTATTAGATTTACGCCTGTTTTTCTTTCAACAGTTATAAATGGCATTCTTTTTAAGTTTGGTGTCCACATGTTTTTTGCTAGTACATAGAAATACAATTGATTTTTGCATATTTATAATGCAACCTTGCTGAACTCATTCTAGAAATTTTTATATAGATTATTTGAGATTTTCTATGTAGACAATCTTGTCATCTGCAAATAAAGATCTATTTCTTCCTTTCCAATCTGTATACCTTTTATTTCCATTTCTTGCTTTATTGCATGGCTAGAATTTCCAGCACTATATTGAATAAGACTGGTAAGAATGGGGTTCCTTGCCCCGTGCCAGATCTTACAGAGAAGTGTTTAATCTTTTACGGCCTTTTTTTTTTTTTAAGATTTTTATTTATTTGAGAGAAAGAGTTTGCATGGACAAGAGAGAGCATGAGCAGCGGAGAGGGGAGAAGGAGAGGGAGAAGTAGATTCCCTACTGAGGAGGGAGCCCGATGGGGTACTCAATCTCAGGACTCTGGGATCATGACCTATGCCAAAGGCAGACACTTAACCGATTGAGCCCCCTAGGCACGTCCAGTCTTTCACTGTTAAGTGTAATGCTAGCTGTAAGTTTTTGTAAATCCTCTATCAAGTTGAGCGAGTATTCCTCTAATTTTTCTGAGAATGTTTCTCATGATGGGTGTTGTATTTTGTCAAACGCTTTTTAGCCTGCTCATATATGGTGGGTTACATTGATTAATTTTTGAATAATTTTTTAAAAAAATTTTATTTAAATTCCACTTAGTTAACATACTGTGTAGTATTAGTTTCAGGTGCAAAATATAGTGACTCAGCACTTCTATACAACATTCAGTGCTCATCTCAAGTGTACTCCTTAATCCCCATCACCTATTTAAACCATTCCTCCATCTACCTCCCTTCTGGTAACCATCAGTTCTCTATAGTTAAGAGTCTGTTTCTTGGTTTCCCCTCCATCCCACATCTTTTTTTCCCCTTTGCTCATTTGTTTTGTTTTTTAAATTCCACATATAAGTGAAATCATACAAGGTTTGTCTTTCTCTGACTGACTCATTTCACTTAACATAATACTCTCCATCTAGCTCTGTTCATGTTGTTGGAAATGGCAAGATTTCATTCTTCTTTATGGCTGAGTAATAAATATATTACTTTATATATATATATTACATATATTATGCATGTAAATATTCCATTATATATATTTACACACACTACATCTTCTTTATCCAGTCATCAATCTGTGCACCCTTGGGCTGTTTCCATAATTTGGCTATTGTAGATAATAAGCAGCAGAGTGCATGTATCCCTTTGAATTAGTATTTTTGCATCTTTTGGGTAAATACCTAATAGTGTGATTACTGGATCATATGGTAGTTCTATTTTTAATTTCTTGAGGACCCTCCATACTGTTTTCCAGAGTGGCTACACTAGTTTGCACTCCCCCCAATAGTGTAAGAGATTTCCCTTTCTCCACATCCTTACCAACACCCTGTGTTTCTTATATCGTTGATTTAGTTATTCTGACAGGTGTGAGGTAGTATCTCATTGTGGTATTGATTTGCATTTCTCTGATGATGAGTGATGTTGAGCAGCTTTTCATATGTCCGTTGGCCATCTGGATATCTTTTTTTTAAAATATTTTATTTATTCATGAAAGACAGAGAGAGAGAGAGAGAGAGAGAGAGAGAGAGAGGCAGAGACATAGGCAGAGGGAGAGAAGCAGGCTCCATGCAGGGAGCCCGACGTGGGATTCAATCCCAGGTCTCCAGGATCACGCCCTGGGCCAAAGGCAGGCACTAAACCGCTGAGCCACCCAGGGATCCCCTGGATATCTTCTTTGAAGAAGTGTCTGTTCATGTCTTCTACCCATTTTTAATTGGATTATTTGTTTTTTGGGTGTTAAGTCTTATAAGTTCTTTATATATTTTGGATACTAACCCTTTATCAGATACATCATTTGCAAATATCTTCTATTCCGTAGGTTGCCTTTTAGTTTTTTTGGTTATATCCTGATTTTTGAATATTGAAGCCATCTTGCATTCCTGGAATTAACCGCACTTAGTCATGGTGCATAATTCTTTTTATATGTTGCTGAATTCTATTTTACATTTTTAAAAATTAGGAGAACTGAGTTAATTTTATTTATCTCAAGAACCTGTTGAGGAGCTGTTTACTTGGTTATTAAGACAAAAATTGAATGATGACTGTGAACAAGGAGAAAAGTTACCAAATCTGAAAAAGACTAAAGAAATTATAGGAGCATTCATATGTTGTTCATTCTTTGGGGTGAAAGGGGTCAAAGAACTGTTGTCTAGAATATGGATAGTCTGTCCTAGCTATTTATTTATTTATTTTTTTTTTTTTTAAAGATTTTAGTTTTTTTTTTTTTTAATTTTTATTTATTTATGATAGTCACACACAGAGAGAGAGAGAGAGAGGCAGAGACACAGGCAAAGGGAGAAGCAGGCTCCATGCACCTGGAGCCCGATGTGGGATTCGATCCCAGGTCTCCAGGATCGCGCCCTGGGCCAAAGGCAGGCGCCAAACCGCTGCGCCACCCAGGGATCCCTGTCCTAGCTATTTAAATTGCTTCCTAGAACAATAAAATTTAGAATAGAGATCCTCCAGTGACATAAAGGTTGCTAGATGAGAGGAAAGGGGAAGAATAGAGAAATGGAATAAATCTTAAGAGTATAGATTTTTATTAGAGAGAAGTCATTATCTAAAAGTAGTAGGGAAAACTAAAACTGATTGTAGAAGAGAGGAAGAGAGCTATCATTTATTGAGACAGTAAGAGCCAAATTTCTGAAGTCAGACTGAATTTGAATCCCACCTCTGCTAATAATTGTGACCAATGATTAGATTACTTCTTTCAGTCTCCATTTATGTGTGAATGATGAGAATGATATCTACTCTTGGGTGGGGTAGTGTATTACATTCCACATATGAGAGATCATGTGATATTTATCTTTCTCTGTCTTATTTCACTTAGCATAATGCTCTCATGGTCCATCCATGTTGAAAAGGCAATATTTCATTCTTTTTACCACTGAGTAATATTTTATTGTATATATGACAATTTCTTTTTTTTTTAAGATTTTATTTATTTATTCATAAGAGACAGAAAGAGAGGCAGAGACATAGGCAGAGGGAGAAGCAGGCTCCATGCAGGAAGCCTGATATGAGTCTCCATCCCGGGACCCCAGGATCACGCCCTGAGCGGAAGGCAGATACTCAACCACTGAGCCCCCCAGGCATTCTTGTATCACAATTTCCTTATCCATTCACCTGTTGATGAATTTAGGTTGATTCCATAACTTGGCTTTTGTAAATAATGCTGCAGTGAACATGGGGATATGTTTTTTTTTTTTTTAGTTAATATTACTACTTTCTATTTTTCACTTTTTATTTCACTTCCCAGAAGTGGAATTGCTGGATCATGTAGTAGTTATATTTTTAATTTTTTGAAGAACCTCCATACTATTTTCCATAGTGGCTGCACCAGTTTATATTCCCACCATCAGTACACAGGGGTTCCCTTTTTTCCACATAATTTCAACAGTTGTTATTTCTAGTCTTTTTGATAATAGCTATTCTAATAAATATGAGGTGATATCTTACTGTGATTTTGATTTGCATTTCCCTGATGATTAAGATGCTCCTTTTCATGTATCTTTTGGCCATTGATACATCTTTTTTTTTGGAAAAACATTTATTCAGATCTTAGGCCACTTTTTATTCAGATTGGGTGTTTTGTTGGTTTTTGTTTTGTCTTGTTTTGCTGCTGAGTTCCTTACATATTGAATATTAGCCCTTTACCAGATATATGATTTGCAAATATTTTCTTCCATTCAGTAAGTTGCCTTTTTATTTTGTTGATTGTTTCCTTTGCTGTACAGAAATTTTTTAGTTTGGAAGAAAAAATATTTTTCATTTGATGTAGTTCCATTTATTTATTTTTGCTTTTGTTGTTTTTGGTATCAAATACAAAAAAATCATCACCAAGATCTATGTCAAGGAGCTTACTGCCTGCATTTTCTTTTGAAAGTTTTATGGTTTCAATTCTTATGTTCAGTTCCCCAATCCATTTTGAGTTAATTTTGTGTTTGGTGTAAGATAGTGTTCCAGTTTTATTCTTTTGCAGTGGCTGTCCAGTTTCCCCAAAAGCATTTGTTAAAGAAATTGTCCTTTCCCGCTTGTGTATTCTTGGCTCCTTTGTCATAAATTGACTATATATGTGTGGCTTTATTTCTGGGCTTTCTGTTCTGTTCTGTTGATCTATGTCTGCTTTTATGCTAGTACCATACTCTTTTAATTACTATAGTTTTGTAATATAATTTGAAATTAGGGAGCATGATGCCTCCGGCTTAGTTTTTCTTCCTCATGATTGTTACGGCTATTCAGGGTCTTTTATGATTCTTTACAAATCTTAGGATGGTTTGTTTTGTTTCTGTAAAAAAAATGCTGTTGGAATTTTGATAGGAATTACATTGAATCTACATATTGCTCTAGGCAGTATGGCCATTTTAACATTAATTCTTCTAATCCATGAGCTTGGAATATCTTTCCACTTATTTATGCCTTCTTCAGTGTCTTGTATTAATGTCACCTTGTGTTTAAATATATTCCTAGGTATTTTATTCTTTTTGATGCAGTTGTAAATGGGATTTTCTTAATTTCTCTTCCTGATAGTTTATTATTAGTGTATAAGACAGATTTTTGAGTCATGGGTTTTGCATTCTGCAACTTTACTGAATTCATTTATTCTAACAGTTTTTTGATTGAGTCTTTAGGGTTTTTAATATGTCACCTGCACATAGTGACAGTTGCTTCCTTCATTGCAGTTTGGATGCTTTTTTTTTTTTTTTCTTTTTCTTACCTCATTGGTCTGTTTAGGACTTCTAAAGCTATATTGAATAAAAGTGACAAGAGTGGGCATCTTTGTTTCTGATCTTAGCTTTCAGCTTTTCATCATAGAGGATATCAGTTGTGAGCTTGTTGTATATGATCCTTATGTTGAGATACATTTCTTACCTGCTTTGTTGAGAGTTTTTATCATAAATGGATGTTGAATTTTGCGAGATGCTTTTTCTGCATTTGTTAAGATAATCATGATTTTTATCTTTCATTTTGTTAGTGTGATGTATCCCATTGATTGTAGATGTCAAATCATCTTTACATCTCTGGAATAAATCCCACTTAATCATGGTGTATGATCTTTTTTTAATGTATTCAATTTGGTTTGCTGACATTTTTGTATAGGATTTTTACATCTGTATTTATCAGGATATTGGCCTATACAGTTAGTCTCCTCTTATCTGTGGTTTCACTTTTCATGATTTCAGTTACCTGTGAACATTACCTTTTCATGATTTCAGTTACCTGTGGTCCAGAGGCAGGTGATCTTCCTTCTGACATATTGTCAGAAGGTCAGTAGTTGCCTAATGCTACTGTTCATTCCCCTCACTTCACCTCATCACATATTCATTTTATCACCTCATATTATCACAAAAAGAAAGGTGAGTACAGTACAGTAAGATATTTTGAGAATGAAAAATCACATTCACATAACTTATTATAGTATATTGTTACAATCCTATTTTATTCTTAGTTATTGTTGTAATCTCTTATGGTGCATAATTTACAAATTAAACTTTATCATAGGTATGTATGAATAGGAAAAAAAAACATAGTATACATAGGTTTCAGTACTATCCATGGTTTCAGACATTCTCTGGGGGTCTTGAAATGTAGTCTTCTTAGACAAAGGGAGACTACTGTAATTTTATTTTCTTATGGCATTTAGAACAGTACATGGCTCATAATCTCTCCATAACTATTAGCTGTCATTATTTTTAGCAAAATTAACAAAATTAATAGTCTGTTCTTTTGCACTTAATTTAGTAGTTTATTTGATTTTATCTTCATAAAAAAATAAGGTTATTTAAAAGATAAGGCTATTAACACAAAACTGGTTTGATGAGGGGCACCTGGGTGGCTCAGTCTGTTAGGCATCTGCCTTAGGTTATGGTCGCAGGTCCTGGGATGGAGCCTGCATGGGCTCCCTGCTCTGCAGGGAGTCTGCTTCTCCTTCTCCATGTGCCCCTCCCTCTGCTCATGCTCTCTCTCTTTTGTGCTCTCTCTCAAATAAATAATATCTTAAAAAAAGAAACTGGTTTGGGAGCACTGAAGTGGCTCAGTTGGTTAAGCATCTGTGTTCAACTCAGGTCATGCCCCTAGGGTCCTGGGATTCAGCCCCAAGTCCGGCTCTCTGCTCAGCAGGGAGTCTGCTTCTGCTTCTCCCTCTCCCGCTGCCCCATCCCCTGCTTGTCTGTGTGAGCGCACACTCAAATAAATAAATAAAATATTTTTTAAAAAACTGATTTGCTGTGATTGGCAATATAATTATTTACTTTCAAATTATACTTCCTGAATCTTAAAATGTCTTTTTTTTTTTTTCTCTTGACCTTCAGTATACTAAGGCTTTAATGAAAACAGTCAACCAAACCATTGTGTTGAACAAGGAGATATTAACCCAGTTATAGTTAACCACTCCCTCTTTTGTGAACTTATGACCACCTTACCAAGATGCCTGTAGGCATATATATTCTCTGTCTCTGTAGTCTGTAGAAGTTAGTACCTTACTTATCTTTGTAGCTCCTGTTTGATGCACTTCTTTTCCAGGGTACTTCCATACATTTGTTAACAAAATAAATGTTTATCATATTTATCAATAGAATTCATCAGAGCAGTGGGTTTATTTGGAAATTTATTATCAACTTTATGCTTAGATTTAGAATTAGTGCATAGTTACTGAGAAACTGCTGTAATAAATAGCAAAAAATACTTAGTGTTTACCGTGTACCAGGTTCTGTTCTAATCACTATATATAAACCTCTCTAATCCTCTTAACAAGTAGAGGTGGAGTGTTTTTGCTTATCATTCCCGTTACAGTTGAAAAAAATGTAGGCATAGGGTAATTTACCTAATGTCCGATTGCTAGTAATTTACCTAATGTCCGATTGCTAGTAGAGACAGCATTCAAAAGCCACATAGTCTGCTTTTAATTCCTCCACTATCTTTGTAATTTTTGAAGTTTGGGTTTTGGTTTGTTTGTTTGTTTGTTTGTTTGTTTGTTTGTTTTTAGGGGTGAGGAGCAAGGGAAGATTGAGAATCTTAAGCAGGCTCCATGCTGGGCATGAACCTGACTTGGGGCTCCATCTCATGACTCTTGAGATCAGGACCTGAGCCTAAACCAAGAGTTAGACACTTAACTGACTGAGCCACCCAGGCGCTCCATGTTATTTTTGAAATTCTCAATCATAGGGCTTATAGAAGGTATTTATGACATTTTTTAAAGTTCATTTTTGTCTCTTAATTCATACATTAATAACTTAGATTTCCTGGTCTACTACTTTATTATGAAACTTCCAGTTATTAGTTGATACCGTGAACTTAGAAATTATTTTGCAAAGTAGTTAGAAAAAAATGTGCAGGTATTCAATTAAGAACCTGCTGTGCAGGGACGCCTGGGTGGCTCAGCGGTTGAGCCCCTGCCTTTGGCTCAGGGCACAATCCCAGGGTCCGGGATCAAGTCCCACATCGGGCTCCTTGTGAGGAGACTGCTTCTCGCTCTGCCTCTGTCTCTGCCTCTCTCTCTGTCTCTCATGAATAAATAAATAAATAAAATCTTAAAAAAAAAAAAAAAAAAAGAACCTGCTGTGCACCTTGGGAGTTAGTTTTCATGCATTCTGCCATAAAGCAGCACCTTTACCTTGATACCTATGAATTCCTTCCTAAAATAGACTTCTTTCTTTCCACTGTGTGAACATAAATAGGCAAACATTTTACAGATCAAAGGTGTGTTTAGTGTCTTTATTCAGATTCTTGAATTGTTTTACAATAAGTAAGCTGAAATTTGGTTTCGTTTCCAAAACAAAACTGTTCCCCAAAAATGGAAGGAACTTTAAGGTGTAAATAATTACTACTTATAGACATCAGAACTATATTTCCTTATCCTGTCTCAACAAGTTGGTTGTAATTCTTAAGGTTTGAATAGGTTGTGGTGACAAGTTTGAGCTATCTAGATTAAAGAAGTTTCATTTCTTTATGCTGTCATTAAAACTGTTCTGTCTTTAATCATCAGGTATTTCTGTGGAAGAAATAGATTTAAGCTAACAAATACAAGTAAGATGAAAATTATACATGTGGATGAATTAAATTTATTTCAGGGCCCAGAATATTCTTCAGATGCTTTCAAAAGTCTTTGATATTCTGTTAATATAAATGGCTGAAAAGTTAACCTCTAACATGTAGAAAAACTAAGTACAAGTTTTAAATTAAATGTGCCTTAATGATTTCAGAATTTTCATTTTCATTTTATTTTCAGTTCAGATCGTCTGATAGAAGAGACAATAAGGTAGGAAAAATTTTTGTTGTACTTTAGTGTGTTTTTTGTTTGCTTGGTACATAAACATGCTAAATTAAACCCTGTAACTAGAGTTAAAGTTAATTTACCATTCTTAAAGATGGGAATTTCACTAGGTTGTGATGTATTTTTACTGTGTCCTTTCCTTATCAGAGACATTTGAAGCCCAGAATTTTTGTTTCTAGAATTAGGCTGACTTACCTAGGTTAATTTTTCTGATTAATTCATATTCAGTACTTTCAGCCTCAATCTTTTCATTCTCAAGTTTTAGTCGAAAACCACCTTTGACATGTGATTTGGCAGATGTCTTATTTATACCATTTATGTAGATTTGGTTTTTTCACAACAGCTGCAGAAAATCTTCTGCAGTAATATTTAGTGTTATCTGTAATAACACTGAAGTAGTTATTGCTTAAGGTAAGGGACATTTATTTGTTGGTCTGAACTGCTTAATTCTCTAGGTTTGGTGAATTTTTAGGTACTGTCTTATGACAATAAAAAAGTAAATGAACTAGATATGATCTCGACAGTTTAGAATTCAGCAGTGTCTAAAGCGTTTCTCGGGAAAGATATAATGAAGTACTTGGAAACATCAACAGACCTGTTTTACTCCTACCAGTGGCCTTGGTGTTGTGCTCAAATGTTCTACATGCTTTATTTTATTTAATTTCTTCAATAACCCAAGAAATAAATACTGTGTCCAAAACAAAAAAGAAATTAAGGTAAGTAATTTGCCTATGATCACATGACTGATAAATTATGTTGAGGATTCAGATCCTCAAATCTGAATCTCTGTAATTCTAGAACTAGGGCTCTATCTAAACTACTACCATATTTAACACCTTGTATAAAGAATACAAGCTTTGGAGTGTGATTTGGTTTGTGCTGCTCATCAGATCTCTGTTCTTGGATAAGTTTCTTGGGGCCTTCATTTTCTCATGTGTTTAAAAACAAGGATTGGGCAGCCCAGATGGCTCAGCAGTTTAGCGCCACCTTCAGCCCAGGGCATGATCCTGGAGACCTGGGATAGAGTCCCATGTCAGGTTCCCTGCATGGAGCCTGCTTCTCCCTCTGCCTGTATCTCTGCCTCTCTCTCTCTCTCTCTTCCTGTCTCTCATGAATAAATAAAATCGTAAAAAAAATTTTTTTTAATAAAAATAAAGATTGATGATAATATCTACCCTAAAATACTATTGTGAAGATTAAAGATAGTATAAGGTAAAATGCCTAATACAATGCCTAGCTGATACTAGGTAATCTATAAGTAGTAGCTGTATTACTAATGCAAACTGTTTTAATTTTTTATTTTGATATTTCAGAAAAATTCCAAGAGTACAAAGAATTCCCATATACCCTTTACTTAGATTCCCCACATTAACATTTTGCCACATTTGCTTTTTCACTTTTTTCCTGAACTATTTAAAAATAAATTGTAGACATGATGCCTCTCTACCACTAAATATTTCATTGTTCATATTTTAAATATGTATTTATATTGATATGGACTCATAGATTCTTATTTTATTCAGTAGGTTATAATGTTTCTATCATTATTTAATAAAGTATAATCACTTACAGTAATATGCAATTATCATATCTGGAGATTTTGTTTAAATTACATGCACTAGGTTGTCCATCTGAACAAAGTTTTCACACAATTGCCTAATTGTCAACTGAAATATTTTTCTTTGACTCCTTCCCTTTCATCAACACATAAAGTAAAATCACATTTGCCAAGGATTTTTTTACTTAAAGTTTCCCTATAATCCTGTTCCTTTTTTTCTTCCTATTATTTCCTCCTCTTTCTGCCTGATTTTTTCTGGGCCAGCCTGCCTTAATTAAACTGTTTAACTCAAAGCTGACCTATTTAAGGGCTAGTAATATGAGTATAAAAATTTGGAGTACTTCCTAGGATAGGAACCTTTGAGAACCGTTAATCACTGCTACGACTATTTTGCTAGTTAAAAAGAAAATATATATATAATTATAAGGGCTTTTTTATTTCATTATTTGCCTTTATTTCAAAATATGGTAGGTATCACAAGTGAAATTTTACTGACTCTGAAACTAGTTATAATTACTTATAGATTCTATAAAATTTAAGTGCCAAATAATTATTTGTGCATATTCTCTATTTAACAGTTTACTTTTTCCTTTCCTTTTGGAGATTTTAAGAATATGTGCAAACTGAATATAGACTCTGGCATCAATTAATTGAAAAGAACTAATATTTTTAATATTTATTCTTAAGCTTTAAACCTAGTATTGTCTGTTGAAAAACTATGTGTCTGAGTTTAGAACTAAAGCAAGTAAGAAAGTTCCAGTAAGCACATCAAAAGCACATCAATGATTTATCATTTTAAAAGTATTACATATTATTTGGAGCTTATGTTTGCTTCTGAGTATTTGACCTTTGAAATAACAACAGCCTAGAGTTCACTCAGCTTGACTCCACATGATGCAATGAGATGGGAAAGTATATCTAGATACATTCTGTGTGGTACTGGCAATCATGCATATTCAACAAGATAATAACATAATGTATGATGATAATACCCATTCTCTAAGGAATACAAAGTGCTTTGTGGAAATTATTTTTTAATCTTCTTTATCTACTTCTGAGACAAAGTGCATGGGAGATGGTGATAGTATAGTCCCAGTGTAAAAAACAGAGGCATATATGATTCAAAGATTGCCTTCAGAAGCTCAGCCTCACTTTAAATGAAGTTGTGTTACTTTATATAAGACCATCATACCCCTTTTAAAGTACATAAATTTATGTTAAAACAACCACATTTTAAATGTATCCTATTTTGTTACAGACATAATTATGAATAAGAACTAATGATGCAAAAGATGTTGTTAGTTTGGACTCTCCTTGTGTTCTTTTGGATTTGGGATCTAAAATTCAGTGTAAAGTTAACATTGTGGGGTTCCTTCTGTTTTACTCTCTTCTGGTTGTTATCCAGGCCTGCTCCACTGCACTGGTCCAGGGGTCCCTGTTACCTTCAAATACCGCCATTTTTGGATCAGCTATTTCTTTTTTTTTTTTTTTTTTTTTAAGATTTTATTTATTTGTTCATGAGAGACACAGAAAGAGAGAGGCAGAGACACAGGCAGAGGGAGAAGCAGGCCCCATGCAGGGAGCCTGAAGCGGGACTCATCCCGGATCCCGGGGATCATGACCTGAGCTGAAGGCAGACACTTAACCACTGAGCCACCCAGGCGTCCCTGGATCAGCTATTTCTTGAATTTAGTGTCTTCCATTTTCTTAGTTTATTCCCTCATTATGCCAGACCATATTCTTTAGTAGTTTCCTAAGACAGAACAAGAGGTCCAATTTTGGACTTCTCACATATATCCTTGATTCATTGTTTAGCTAAGTTAAAGAGTTCTGGTTAGAAATAATTTTGAAATGTTTGAAGGTACTGTTTTTAAGTTCAGTGCCAGTTGAGATATCTGGTCCTTTGAATGTGATGAGCTTTTTTCTTCTGGAAACTTTTAGGGTCTTTTTCCCCCATGTTTTGGGGTGTTCTTTAACCTCCCCATAGTGAGCTTAGCACACATCTTTTCCAGTTCATTGCACTGGACATTGGGTGGGCTACTACCATCTGGAAACACATCTTCAGTTCTGGGAAATTTTCTTAAACTATCATTTTCCTACCTCCTTTTTCACTGTTTCATTTCTGGTTTTTTTTTGCTTTTAACCGGTAATAAATAGGTTGGACCTTCTGTTGTTCCTTTCTTACCTTTTCTCTGTTTTCCATTTATCTTTTTTTCAACTTTCTGAGAGGTTTACTCGATTTGTCCTTTCAATGCTTCTATTACATTTTAATTTCCGTTCTTTTTTAAAATTTACACCAGTTTTTCTAAGGAGTGGGTACACTCTTACACACACATAGATTTATGTTTATGTTTCATGGTTGTGATGCCTTCTTTTCTCTCTCTGAAGACATTAAATATAATTTGATTTTAGAGTTTCTTGAGCTTCTATTACTGCCTGTTTCCTCAGATTCACTTTTCTGTTTGCTGGTTAGTTGGTTTGGATCCCTGCCTTTCATTAGAGGCTTTTCTCAAACTCATAGTGATTCTTGGTTCTTTGTTCATATTTAAGGGTAAGGCTCCAAAATCCAGTACCTGGAAGCTCGTTCTGTGTACTTGAGTGGTGGGACACTTGCCAAGTGGTAGACCCCACAGTGGATGATCAGAAGGGGGCCTGGCTGTTTCATTGAGAGCTTCATAATGTCAGTATCTCTAAGATCTCTTCTAGGTTAGATCTTCTACTGAGCTTGGGGCAGTCACCTGACTTAATGGTTCAGGAAAGGTAATGTAGGGGTCTGGCATTTACTTGTACAAATTCCATTTTTAGCCCTATTCCACAGTTTTGCCTTCAAAGATACCTGATCCCCTTAATTCATTTTTTTTTTCTCATCTCCTCAATTCTTTATCTTTTCTGGGATCTGGGAAAAACTTTTATAATCATTGCTTGACTCTTGGTGGTACTGAGGCAAATAACTGCAGTAGATTTGGTGCTGATAATGTTATTCACATTTCTTAGTCACTCAGGTAGAATTCCTGCAATTTTCTTTTCAATTTTCTTTATTATGTATGTGTACAGTGTTCTTTTTGTAACAGTTTAAATAATTCTAAAATATATAAAGAAAAAGTTCATTTCCTGGTAGTGTCCCTCCATTCCTGTCCCCTGAGTAACTTATAATAACTGACAGTTGTTAATATCTTTCTAATATGCTCACTGTCATACAGGTGTATACAAAGATGGTTTATTGCTTGAAATGAAAAAAAGATTTCATACTTTACACATCGTGTGCCTTGCTTTAATCATTCAGTATATCATAAAAATCCCTCTTGGTTAATAGAAATAATGCCATCCTATTCTTTTTAATAACAAAGTATTATTTCATAGTGTGGTTAAATCATAATCTGTTAAACCTTTCCAGTGTTGTTTCCATTTGGGCAGTTGTTTTTGTGTGTTTGTCTTTTACTATACCAAATAGTGCTCTAATATATATCCTTTTATCTGTCTCTTCACACACTTGTTTCTTCTTTGCCTCCTTCTCAATTCTTGAAATTTCATGTTTTATTTGCCATTTGCTTAGAGTACTCCCTCTAGCATTTTTCTCCAGTAGGATAGCTGGTGTTGCCTGTTCAAAAATATGTTCATTCAGCTCCCAGATGGGTTAAGCTAAGAGACCTCTAAGCAGAGACCCCTACCAGAAGTGGCAGTAGGCAACCCAGCAGTTTTTTCTTCTTCAGGACTCGTGGCCTGTCAGTTGTCAGTTCATAGGTTCTTCTAGTTGTATGTAGCAGCCCTTTACCAGCTGCAGGTACCAGAAGCAGTTCTGTCCATTACTGCAGCTCCAGTGCATGCAGGTCCATGTCTTCCACTCTCGGGTCTCCTCAGGATGCAGTGAAACATAGATCTTTGCCCCAGGCTTGGAGAAAAATCTAGTCTTTCCTGTCGTTAGTTCCTTGGTTCTTCCCTTGCTTGAAAGAGTATAACCTACCTGGCTTTCTTCCTTGGAGATTTCGAAAGAATGTGGGATCTCAGATGGACCCCTCCCCTACATATCTGCCTTAGTTCTTATGTTTCTCCATGGAAGAAATTGGACCAGAAATGCGGTCAGGAATTTGTGCTCTGATCATCATCTTCCTGGAATCTCTTCATCTCTGTTCCTTTTTTTTTTTTTTTTTTAATGTTTCATATATTTTCAGATTTAAGAACACTCTGTTTCTTGCTGTTTTTTCTGTCAGTATCTATAGCATTCTACTGTGTATTACATGTCAAAATGGATACTGACCTGCCCTCTAGGTTTCTAATGTCCAGGGAAATAAGGCTGTTGAAAGTTGACCCTGGCAGTGACAGCAAAAAAATACCAACTGAGATTCTTTTAAAATAGGATATCAGTGTAGTCACTTGGAAGAGACTATTAGTTTTTGTAAGGGAAGGGACTTTTTCCCATCTCTCTTAGGCATTTAGTGAATGTGTAACCTTTGTCAAAACCTACTTGGAAACCCAGCATAATGTTGCACATGTCTCCTAAAATCTGCCTGGTTGATTGTCAAGTAGAATTCTGGAACATAATCTTTTCATAAATTAAAGGCTGGTTATATATGAATATTTTGTGATGTGTTACACTTTAGGTTCTATTTTTATGATCATAATTTCATACTTCCCTCTCAACAGTTTTTCTGATAAAGGATATTTTAGTAGCTGGCCCCTTTCAAAACGATTTTAAGAAGCTTTTGTAATAGTGATTTGTCTGTTATTTCATTTGTTACTTTGGGAAAACTCACAGGAACTGGCTTACTGCCTTGTCCAAAAAGATACCAGAGGATAGCAGTGGGGATGGAGTGGTCATTCAGGAAAGGGATAGCGTTAAGGTGACTTGGGAAATGATTTTTTTTTCTCTGCGCATGCTTTTCAAGATTATGTTGCTTATTTTAGTTTTCTGTTCACTTTTACGGGTGTGATGGATCCATACAGGATAATTTTAAATGCCAATGTAATTATCTTCTCTTTCCCCCTCTTCAGCATTGCTATGGCAACAAAAGAAAATATGACTTCACAGAGAGGAATGCTGAAGTCAATTCAGAGCAAAATGAATACTTTGGCCAGTATCCTTTTTGAAATTTTGAAATCACTAGTTTTTGGTGGGGAGGTATCTATGCCTTTTTTGCGGGGCGGAGCGGGGGGGGGGTGGCGGTTAGGTTGCCATCATCAAATAGCAGTTGAGGCCATTAGTAATTACATAATATGAATATGCCTTGCATTCCTACTTTATAAAAGTTGATTTTGTTTAGTGCCATTTGTAAAAGATTGTACACCATAAGTCTGATACTAATAGATTCAGAAAATTATAAATGAATTTTCAAATTACAAAATTATTTTACATTTTAAAAACTCTTGAATCCATGTTAGAATGCCACAGTATATATTATTCTTACCTCAACATCATAAATTACGTGCTTTTTCTTACTTTTTTTTCCCAGTTTGGAGGATAAGTCAGTAGCAGATGCTTAGAAGGAGAAAGAAGGAGACAGACATCCGTACATTTAGAGGAGTTGTATTTTCATTGTGACTCTTCATGCACAAGCTGAATGCTAGGATAGATTGTTTCTTGTGACTTCTACCTTTTTAATTCTTGAGTTTCCTGATTTGAATTAGGATTATTAATACTTCCACAAAACCCAGTGGGGAAACTGGTAAGCCTGCTACTCTGAAATATTCTGTTTACTCTCTGAGAAGTCAAGCCTTTTGGAGAAAAAGTTTTCTTTCCCGGTTACTAAGAGAGGAAGAACCTATAATTTTCAAAAGCTGAGTATCTTCTGGTCCTAGATAATTTAAGGCCACTTTTAGTTTGATACTTAATTCCCTAAGGAATATCCTGGAGTGTATTGGTATTTTCTAGTTTTTTGTGAGTTTTGTTCTTGTTTTTATCACCCTAAATATAAAACCATACATCTGCAATCATTTATATTTTATATTGGGTTACACAGTTTACAGAGTACTGTTACATATACTTGTATCATCAAATTATGATACTTCCAGAAGAATGTGTGTTCAAAAAAATCAAATAAAATGAGTGTTAGGACTCCATAGAGAGGTAGCAACAGAAACCTAATTCAGACTGACTTAAGGGGGGAAAGGAGGAAATTAGTTTGTATATATGTATCTAAAATTCATGGGTAGAATTTGACTTAAGACATGACTCAAAAAAAAAAAAAAAAAAAAAAGACATGACTCAATTCAGGAGCTCAGATTTATGGTCAGATTTCATTGTTAAACTGCCGTTCCTCTCTCTCTTTTCCCCCTACCTATTCCACTTCTTATCTTTCCTGTGGTTGACCTTATTCTCAGGTTTTCTCCTTATGGGGACAGAGATGGCTATAAGAGTCACCTTCTACTAGTTCAGAAGTCCCAGTGGAAAGGTGGGTCTTTTCTAACAGCTGTGATAAAAGTTTCAAGAGGACTGTAATTGCCCCAGCTAGGGTCACTGGAAAGGAATATTCTTCCTGGCCAGTCCTGAGTTCTATATATACCTGATGGCAGAGGACAAGGTCAGCCCACACTCTTACATGGACTGAACTAGATGACTATAGAAGAAGACAGAGGGGACTCCCTAAAAGTAAACTGGACAGAAATGTGCACATTAGAGACAAGGTTTCCTAATGCTGAGAGTTTGTGTACTCTAAGGGGATTGTTGATCTTTTTACTCAGCAAAAAAAGATTCAGCATTTGTTCTATATGAGATTGGTATCTTGTAAAAGTTATTGCCTATTATTTCATGCCTCCTGTTCTTATATATTTTTAAAATTATTTCTGAAAAATTTTTTTCATTAGTTCAGAAACACATTCATACAGTATGTGAAGCTCTATCCTGGGTAGACAGGGAATTTCAGGATTAGTAGAAGACATGGTCCTAATCATATAATATGTGGAATATATAAATACATGAATATAGTCCCTGCTGAGTAGTTTAATGACAGAAAAATGCAATAAGGATTCACAGGGTGGAGATACAATTCCAGCCCTCTAGTACTGTAGGTGGGTTTTGTTGGTGGTTTTTCTGACTTTGATATGATACCTCTGTTAACAAAGAGGATTCACCTGCAGGTATATTGTCAGAAATGCAAGAGTATAGGATGAGCACACATGTGCTGTGGTCTACAACATACAAACTAGAGCATGAAGATATTTTAAAATACTAAGTAAAATGTAGTTGTGACTGTTTTTAAACCTCTAAAATTGGAAACTTCCTATCTTTTTTTATGTTTCCCAAGTAGGACAGCTAGAGAGCAGTGTAACCTACTTTCCTACCATATCCTATCTACTGCTGCAAAATAAATTTAAAAATTTAAATAATTCACCAGTGACTGATTTCTTCAGACCCTAGAGTTGGTTCCCACCAATTCCATTCCAAGGGGCTTATCACCCTGTGAGGAGAGGATCAGTTACTTCTTCAAAACTCTTCTGGCAAAACTTCCCACTCTCCTGAGAGAAGGGGTTTAAAGAGAGTGGGAGGTAGGGAAGAGAGGGAGAGGAAGGAAGAGAGAGGGAGGGGGGAAGCCGGGGTGGTAGCAGTCGTAGTTGGCTGTACCTGTGCCTCCCTGCCCTGCAGTGTTCCTCTCTTCACACACTGGTTCCCACCCTGACCTGGTCGTAATGCCTCAATTTGGGGGGACTTTGAGCAGTAGGACATCCCTAGCTTGGGCATGTGTTTTTTTAAGACTCCCTCTGTGTAATTTTCTTCTCCTGTATTTCTTCTCATTATTTATTGTTTCTGGACTACACTGATCTCTCTTTTTGTGACTCCTGTGACTTTTATCTAAAGAGGCTTCTTCAAATATGACCTTAATAAAGATTTCCCAAAGATCGTTTTCCTGCTGTGAACAGCCTGATCCAGCGGATCAATCTTAGGAAGCGGCGAGACTCACTCATCCTGGGTGGTGTCATTGGTGTCTGTACCATCCTATTGCTGCTGTATGCTTTCCATTGATGGAACATCTCCAGGGACTCTTAACAACCACCACTTTCACACCCTGATCTGGAATAAGGAAAAGTAGGAAGGAGAAGTTGATGCCCTGATGATTATCCTGACCAGCAGGATTAATTCAAGACTGGTAGCGGTGGACTCTGCTGTGACATGGTCAGGTTGAGCTGAAGCCACAGTTTTGCTGTGCTATCTTTTCTAACACATATTTCCTTCTGTTTTTAGTTTAAAAAAAAAAAAAAAGTTTTCAGTTGCTTTTGTCTTCCTAAGAGGTAAGTAAACCAATCAGAAACAGTTTCTGTGCTTCAGTAATAGTGTCGAAGGCTGATGACAAGCCAGGTCTTATATCTGGACTCTTCAGAAAACCAGGTTTCTCTATATCCAAAGACTGCTTTCCTTTCAGCCCCAGATTGGGTTGTGAATAAAAATAGTTCTTCTCCTTTTATTTTACACTCATGATGAGAAATAACAAGTCATTTCTTGATAAGCTGTGCTACAAATTTCTACTCTGAGTCCCTGTTTTGGTATTCAAGGAAAATTACATTTTTCACAGATTCTTTGAGATGCCAACAGATAACTTCAACATAGTTGAGGTTGTCTGAAGCAGAAGACAAACACTGCAAAAAAAAGCTTTTTTTTTTTTCCTTCTTTTTGTAAATTGTATGCACACTGGGGTTAACTGTATTACTGGAAAAGCATCAAGAATAACAGGCTTTTTTTCAGTCATTGTTTTGATTTTTTGCTTCTTCCATAGGATTAATATTTGCTATTACAAGTAAATGAAATTTCAGTTCTACAGTGATAAAAGTAGCTGATAGCCAATGTCTGTCATCACCCCCACCTATTCCTCATGTCAGAATCGACTCTTGAGTGAGGGGACTGGTCAGTTTTCAGTGAGATCTATTCAACAAGCCACATGTAAAAAGACATTGAGGGGTCACCGTCCAGATAATTCCAGTTGTAAATGCTCCATGATCTAGGAGCAAAAGTTTAAGAACTACTGCCTGATGTTCTAGAAATTCTGGGTGTTATGAAAACCTATTCATTCCAAATCTGTTAAGCTTTTCCAAACATCCAGAGAATGCTTTTACTATTGAAGGTGCGTGTGTCAGAATCTCGCTATGTCTGCATCTGACTTCTACTACCGCCCCTGGACAGCGATAGAATTTTAAACCACCCACCCAAATTCTTTTCAGGCTTACCGTTTCTCCATTTCTGTACACGTATGACTTACTTGTCCAACTGAACTACCACAGATAGCTTGAAGACGTCAATATCTACACTCCTCACTAAGAAAGAAGGTTGCCCTTCACTGTTGGAATGTTGACTATGGTATTTATAGTGTTGGCTTCAGACTCTGCCACAGGGAATAAAAGGATATTAGCATGCAGTTCTTAACTACATCACAGTATATGGGCGATGACATTCAGGTGAACTTAATACACAGTATACTAACCCCTGGTCTGATATAGAAACTGAGAGGTGTTTCCTTCTGGTGTCAAAGTTTTATTACGTTCCGGGTGTGAAAGGCATTTGATATATATTTTTTTTTAACTGTGAGGTTTATTTTTCTAAATATGGGTTGATTAATAGGTTACTTGATTGGGGATGCCCTTAAAAGAAAGTTTTCCCAATGTGGATCATAAAGGATCAGAGAAGTTCATTTATTAAATTCTGTGTTGGGAGAACAAAACTACTCTCCCCTGACAGTTTATTATTATCTTTGATTTTTCAAAGGGCCTTGATTGGTGGTTGTGCCTCAGCTAGAATTTATGGGACTTCCATTGCTATATGGTTGGCATTTATACAATCTGAAGTATCATAAATAAAGTTATTTATTTAATTATATAACCAGTCTTTTTTACTGGTCTGATTATTTGGTACATTCATTAATGCTGATTGTGTGAGAGTAAACTGAGGGCCTGAGCTAATTTAGCTTGCTGCACTAAACACTACTTTTTGATGGCTGATGAGCCTTTCTATTAGGGTTATGCTTAAATGAAGTAATAGAATTATGTTATTTTCTTTATGAAAATTAACTAGTTTTTCCAAGCAACTTGAAAAAGCTTGGTGTGAGATGTTGGTGTCAGGTAGGTCTGACTAACTGCCCAGTGCTGTAGCCCATAGTGAGGTGACCCCGGGATCAAATGTAGATAGTCAGGATAGGGCTTGTCCTCTCCTCCTACAGTTCCTTCATTCACAGAAAGAAATCCTGGAATAAGGAAGTAGAAGTGTGCCATTTACAAGAAGAGGATTTGAATCCCATGATAGCAGATTTGAACTCCTTCAGTTTTGTGCCATTTAACTTTTTTTTTTTTTTTTAACCATCTTTGTTTTCTCCCCTTTTTCTCCCCTTACAGACCTACTGCTAGGCTCAGGGGCCAACTGTAAGTTGCTTGTTACAGCCAAGAGGTCAGAAGGAAGTGGCCTCTTAGGGGAAATTATTCTCCCTCGGCCATTGTCTTATATAATAATAATAACGGATCTTTCCTTTGGGATCATTTTGGTAACCATTCAAAACTTTTCCCTTTCACTAAGAAGGCAAAACAAGGGAAAAAATTCCCAAAAGTATACTGAGATTTTGTTTTAATGTGTGTTGATAACTTTAGTTAAAAATGTTTAATTTACTACTAAGTTCAAACCCAGATATCCATATGCTTCAGTTCATCTGTCCTGGCGCCCTCTACATTCTTTTAGAGTTTTTAATGATGCTGAAGGATTCCCTATAACCTGCATTTCTCACCCTTAATTTTTCTAGTGTTAGAAAAGGGCTTTCCTATGTACCAAAATCCCCTATGTACCAAAATCTACTTGTACAGAATGCCTTTTTCCCTTCTGCAGATCAGGCATGGAAGTAAAATCCTAAGAATTGAAACAAGTGAAGAGAGGAGGCATCACACGGGCACTTTTTGTACCTGAAACCAAATAATATTTACTTTAGGTCTTTCCTACTGGATGCTGAATACATCTAACTAGGACAGTGTACTTATTGAGACTTTTGATGTCATGACTTTGGCCTCTGTGGAACTGAGGCACCCTGGACTTGCATTCCCACCATTGATTGTCTATTTCACTGTTAATAATCTCAGCCTGATGAAAAGGACTTTAAAGAACTGGACTAACTTTTTTGGTTTTCTAATACCTCATGTTTGATCATTAGCCGGATATGATTTCTTAAAAATTGACCGAGTTCTCTAACTTGCTGCGGAGGTTAAATGGACATGTCTAGGATTACACTAAATGTGGCAAATGTAACTAAAGCACAAATGGATTCCACTCAGAAAAGTAAAATGATTGTGCTCCATTCTCCTTTTGGGTTAGAGGTGGTTTAGCCTGATCTCTGTACAGATGCAGAGCTTTTCATCATGGTCTTTATAAACCAATCTCGTTATTCTTTCTTTTTTTTTTTTTTTTTCGTTATTCTTTTATAAACTTGCATACTCTTAAGCTTCTCTGGGAAAAAATAAGGACTAAGTAACTCTGAAGGATGTTTATTGGATAAAAAGCTGAGATATAGCTGAGCCATGTCTTGAGGGATCTTTCTTATTTTCTTTGTACCTAACGTCTCTCTTTAGTATAAGAGTATTTGCATCTGTTCCCATCCTGTTAGTTCTGAGAGAGGAAGGGAAGTCATTTCCAGTCACACTTTACCAGGATGAGAGATGTCTCCTCATGAAAAAATGCCAATACAGATTTTTTAAAAATCTATTCCAAATGCACTTTCTAATTTTTTTGCTTTTAAAATGGCTTCTGGAACCAGATTTATTGTATTTGTACTTAATTTTTGTTGTCATCTAAATGTGCATTTTCTGACTGTATAGAAGCTTTGTTATGTAATTTAATAATAAATTAGAAATCTAAATGGTTGTGCCTATGGTTGTTTGTATTGAAATAGTACCATTGAGTTAGTTTGCAATAATGATTATGAAATCTTGGGTATAGATAAGTATTTTTCATGATGTCCTAAAACCTAGAGTGAAGTAGTATTGGTACTGAAAAGCTGCCCCCTCACCTATCGTTCAAAAACATCATATGAATATTCCATTGATAATTTAGCCCAAGAAATGAAAGAGAATCTCTTCTCAAAATGAAACTTCAGAAGGTATGACAGGAATGTAAAATTGTAGAATTTAGCAAGAGAAATGGGTTCTTATCCTCCCTAAATAATGACTTTTTATCCTACAGATCAGAACTTGATTGTCTACCCCACCAGAGAATGAAAATCTCTCATCATCCGTTACCTCTCCAAAATGTTTTTATTCATGTTTTCTGCATCCTTTTTTAAAATAACAATACAATTGAAATAAAATTCATGTACCATAAAATCTACTCTTTCATGGTGTGTGCTGATGGGGTATAGTGTATTAGTTGTGCAACCAGCACCACTAACTTCAAAACCTTTTTATATCACCCCCAAAAAAGCAGCACCATTCCCATTAGCAGTGACTCCCTTCCCCCTCTCCTTTTTATCCAACCAGAGTGTTCTTACTGTCTTGGCCACCCCAGTTTTTCCCTCTTACCCATTGACATGATTTCCAAAGTACCCCCTTCTTTCTTGAGATCTTGATATTTCTTTGGCTATTAACGTGCCCAGCTCTGAATGTGCACAGCCCCACATAGACCTACATAAAATCCAACACCACTCTCAGTGAGGGTAGCCATCCCTTTTATAGATAAGGAGATAAGCCCAGAAGGATTGAGTGATTTGCTCAACGAAAAGTAAAGCAAGGATTTGAATATTGAGGGCTTTTGGTCCCAAATACTGTGCTAGTTCCACAAGATAAAATTTAACTTGTGCTGCATCATTATGAGAGAAGCTATGAAAGAACCACCAATTTTGCCTGGTTTTAAAAGTGATATATTTAAAGCTTATTTAAAGTCCTAAGGCTTGATTATTTTAAAGGACTACTAACTACTGGCTGAATGCTCAGTAAAGAGGACTTGTTTTAAATCACTTCCTTTACGAGAACTAAATGTAATGCACTGCAGTTGTAAAAAAAAAAGTTTTTTTTTTTAGTGGCTTTCATTGGACCAACTCTGTTCCTGTTCAACTCTTCTTACCTTCTAGTTTAGAACCTCGGAGGTCTTCCTAGAGATGGCCGACGGTGGCAGCGGTGTGGTGCATTTCCTCTCTGGGTGGAATGGCTTTGATGGGCCCCCACTCCTACTAAACCTGCCCTTTCCCTGGGAAAGGATCTGAGGTACCGCCCCAGCATGCCTTGTCTGATGGCAGAGATGCCTAGAATTTAAAAAGAAAGAAAGAAAAAAAAAGCTGGAGAATCTTACTGAAAATGTTTATTTGTTTATTATCAGGACATTTTCTCTTCTTTCTCTAAAGCAAAAGCCAGAAGAAAAACCAAGTATATTCCTCCTTCTGAAGATACAGACTTGCTGGCTGATTTGGAACAAAGAGGGATGCACTTTATCCTGATGCCTTCTGCTCCACCCGGCTAAGATTCCCCCACCTTGGCAGAGCTCCTCAGCTTGCAGAGCTCTTTATTACTAACTCAGAAAATACTTAAAAGCTAGGAAGATTGGGTGCTGAAAATTTGTAACTGCTTAGAGGAACCCCAGAGATCACTTGGCTGTGTTCTGCCCTCATCAAATTATCATCTCTTTTGTTACCCTGATCTGTGGTATTTAGCTCTCCTCCTTTGGGATACAAAGCTCTTAGGAAACCATCACTTTCTCTTTATTAGTGCATTTCTTTTAGATATTCTCAAGCATCTAATTAGTTCATCCTTTTACTGGTGAAATTGCTTACAGCTTGAGGGAGAGCAGGCAAATATGATTGGTAACTACTTTTAAATCACTGCTGAAAAAGTATGGTTTCAACGTAATCATTTCCCTCAAAGTGACTATTTATTTCTAAATGAATGTGGTGCATAATTCATAGAATTCTCCTGGATGTATGTGCTCTCGCAGATAATGTGTTAAAAATATGGCGTTTTGTATTTTTCTGGAATAAGTCCTCAGTCCCCGTCTTGACCTCTCCTGTGCCCTGTTGCATGTCCCACAGGTAGGACCCGGTTGTTCACTAGCAACTGCGGTGACCGTCCTGAGCTGGGTGTCCTACCTCTCATGTAACCTCTCAGAGCGCTCCGCACACAGCTGCCTAGTATATCTTCCTGAACAACTTCCAACCCCTCATTGCTCAGTTCAATAATATCTGGCAGCTCTCTATCATGTTTGCCAGTGTGTTATAGTGAATTAACACTCAGAATATACACCCAGCACTTTGCTACATTCCTACATACATGACACAAAGTCCTGTTCACTTACATAGTATTCTTTTATAGATAAGGAAACAAAGCCAAGAGATCAGAGTACTTTTTTTTAACACTACATGAGCTTTATTTGCACAATCTGTATAAGATTTCTGAATCTGTCCCAATGAGGGAAGAAGGGGCCTGTCTCTCACATGTGTTACTAAAATGCAGATTAATATAATTGCTGATCAAACTTACTGTTGACAAATAATTTTTGCCCCTACTTAATTACTGTGACCATCAAGGCGGGATGGGGAGGAGGGAACCTTTTCCTAAGACACTCAGATGCAAAGGGCAGGTAGTGTTGCAACCCCCTCGCTGATCGTGCACCACTCTGAAAATATGCCTTTTGGCTCTTTCCCGCCACCCAGGGCAGCAGCAAATTTTCCTGTCGCCTCCTTTTGGCCAAAGCAGCCAAATATTTAGAAGTCTTTGCTTCACAGATGGCTAGATCCGCAAGTACTTTCCTGTTGAGCTCCACCTGGCACTTAAATTGACAGTGAATGCTGGGTTCTTCAGGCCACGCTCCTGGGAGGCCCCTGTCATTGGGTTAATCGAAACCAGAGTCTCCTCAGGTTCCTCTTCCTCAGTTTTCATGCTTTTGTGCATTTCATGAACGCTCTGCTCACAGTTCTGAGCGCCAGCCCTGGAGCACTGATCTTCCTTGCCTGGAAGCGCGGTGGGCGCTGCAGCTGGTGCACTGCGGGGAGGGAGACCCTGGCGCACGCCCTTTGGGCAAGGAACGCTTCCTCATCCCTGTGCTACCCGCTGCAGGGCTGCCTCACGTAGTAGAACACGTGCTGTATGCTGGCACTGGATCGGACACCTCTAGGTGATTTTTGCCATGGGCAAAATCACTAAACCACGCTCGGCTGTTTTGTTTTTTTAATCTGCAAAATTGACTCGAGCAACTTTATGCAGTTGTAGAGATTGAATCAAGTAAAAAATAACAATGGTACAAAATTCCTCAGAATGTTCTCAAGAAATAATTGGGGGTGGGGGCGTCTATTAGAGCCAAGTCCCTGGGGGAACCAGGGCAGTGTTCTGTTCCTTGTTACCATGTGCATGAACTTTATGCAGAAACTGTCACGCAACTGGTGGGGCGGCGCCTGGGTGATTCATTGGGTTAAGCGTCTGCCTTTGGGTTAGGTCATGCTCTCAGAGTTAGGAGATCGAGTCCCACATCAGACTCTCTACTCCTTGGAGAGTCTGCTTTTCCCTCTCCCTCTGTCTCCTCTCCCCTGCTCATGCTGTCTCTCTCTCAAATAAATAAATAAAATCTTGAAAAAGAAAGAAAGAAAAAAAAGCGAAAGAAAGAAAAAAAAGAAAACCTGTCACACAACTCTTCTAAATTCAATGAAATCTGACTCAGAGCCCCATCCTACTGGGCCTAGCAAAAAAAAAAGAAAAAGAAAAAGAATCTTGTTCATAATTGAATCGCCTTTCCTTTGCCTCCAGGTTGAGCAAAGTTCCCGAGAGTCTTTAAATGTCCAGAACGTTGGGGGCAGGCACTCTGATCCACGCTGAACTCCACAGATGTGTTCATTCTCTGAGCCTTCATCGTTCTCCTTGAGGCCACCAGCCACCTTGCCTCTATGTCACCCTTGGGCTAGGGATCTTTGCCAAAGAGCTCCTGGGTCTGGAGCTCCTGGGTGCTCCAGCCTCCTGGTGCACCGCCAACCCACAGCCATTCTCCTGAGGTGTTGCCACTCCCAGGAGCACTGGGAGGGACTGGCACACTGGCAGAGAGTGAGGCCCAGCTGATGCCGGTGACCACCCCCCCATCTCCCACTCCACCAGCGTGCTCCCACGATTCCCTCTGTCTTTCTACCTTCCTCTTCCCCTACTGCTTCTAGGATGAGACACTAACTGGCAGACACAGACGGTTGTGGTAAAAGAATGAGATGCTAATTCCCTCAGGAGCTCCTCCCCCTGTTGGTAACCTCAGGACCTGGCACACAGTAGGCATTAAGTGCTTGGTGAGTAAATGGAGGAAGGAATTTAAAAAGTCACAAAGTTTTAGCACTAATTTTCTGCGTTTGGAAACTCAGGACCCACATTCCCACTCTTGGCGGGGCAGAGAGGTGATAGTCCTGCCCTGTGTCCTGTTGTCTCCATACAGCTCAGAGGGAGGGCCTCCCAGAGCACCCTGAGACCTGTCCACTCCTCAGGGTTGGCGGTACAGAGTTGGGAGTCCTTCTAGGGCTCTTCCTGGTGTGATCTTGCCCCTCCCTCAGGGGTCACTTGGCAATGTCTTCAGACATCTTTGGTTGTCACAACTTGGGCAAGGTGGGGTGGACACTACTGGCAGTTCGTGGGTAGAGGCCAGAGATGCTGTTAAGTATCCTACAGCACACAGGACAGCCACCCTTGCCCATGCCAAAGAATCTGTCAGCCCCAAGTGCCAGTAGTGCCAATGCTGAAACACCCTGGCTCCAACTGAATTCATGGTAAAGTTGACAATATCCCTCCAGGGATGAAGGTTACTCAAATAGATCCCATAAGCACTGATTCCTCCTTACTACCCCATGACTGGCCCCCCACCACTTATAGGGCAAAGCTGGCACACATGATTTCCACCTCCCCTCGCCCTGCCTTTCCCTCTTGCTTCGCCCCATCAGTTCCTCAGCCCCACACTGCATATATTTTCATCATCCCAAGTGACTTCATGTTTCAAGGGCTTTGTAAAGCTCCTCTTTTGAAATGGCCTCCTTGGGACGCCTGGGTGGCTCAGTGGTTTGGCGCCTGCCTTCGGCCCAGGGTGTGATCCTGGAGACCTGGGATCGAGTCCCGTGTCGCACTCCCTGCAAGGAGCCTGCTTCTCTCTCTGCCTGTGTCTCTGCCCCTCTCTCTGTGTGTGTCTCATGAATAAATAAAATCTAAAAAACAAAACAAACAAACAATGAAATGGCCTCCTTTCCTAGCCTGTCAAACACCTCCCCCTTGTTTTAAAACCCTACCTGTGGGAAGCAACTGCTGAATGGGTACAGCGTTTCTTTTGGGGGGGGGGGGGATGCACTGTTTTAGAACTGTAGAGAGGTAGTGGGTAGCACAATGATGGAATGTGCTAAATGCCATTGAACTGTACACTTTTATTTTAAAGATTTTATTTATTCGTGAGAGAGAGAGAGGCAGAGACATAGGCAGAAGGAGAAGCAGGCTCCTAGAGGGGAGCCTGATGTGGGACTCGATCTCAGGATCCCAGGATCACGAGCCAAAGGCAGACACTCAACCACTGAGCTGAAACTGTACACTTAAAATGACCTCTGTTATGTGAATTTCACCTCAATTTTTTTAAAAAGGAAAAAGAAAAAACTACGTAAATGGCCTTTCCTCTGGGAACACTTCCTGAGCTGCCCCTCCTCTGTGCCTCCTTTTTTCCCTTGTCCCCCCCCCCCCACCTCTATCAACAAACATAGCAGGTGCTCCATAATCATTGAGGAAGAGAGAGGGAGCGGTCCATGGAGGGATCCTGTTGCCCTGCACCACAGTGGCTGTAGCACATGGAAATGAATGTCAGCAGATGTCAGAGCGTCTTCATGAACCACCACCTCCCTGCTTTACAGCTGCCCGGCCCTTCAATCCTGTGATCAGTTCAGGCAGACTAGGCACCACAGGGTGCCTGAGTTCCCACAACTAGCTCAAGACAATCCATTGCAAAAGAAAGTTTGGTACCAAAGAGTAATTACAAACCAGGACTGCACTACCAGTGCATAGGGAGCATGACCACCAAGGACATCCCACTTTGTGGAATTCTAATAGCTGCTGGGCAGTCCATGCAGGGACTGTCCCTGCCTTTCAAAGCAGGCAGGACTTGAGCTAGTGGGAAAAATGGAGCAATTTCAAAGTCTCCATCAAAATCATAAATTAATATAAAAGGGGCTAATCAATCTCTTTTTTAAGATTTTATTTATTTATTCATGAGAGACACAGAGAGATAGGCAGAGACAGAGGCAGAGGCAGAGGGAGCAGCTCCCTGCAGGGAGCCCGATGCAGAACTCCATCCCAGGACCCTGGGGATCATGCCCTGAGCCAAAGGCAGATGCTTTAACCGCTGAGCCACTCAGGCGTCCTGGGGCTAATCAAGCTTATAAGGTGCAAAAAGATGTATAAATAAGGATGTTCATGGCAGCATTGATTGTAAAAGACTATATGTATCCTAAACTTCCATCAGAGGGAAGATGGCTAAATAAATTATGTAAATCTGTATTCAGCTGTTAAAAAGAAAGCTAATTTACTAATTTACTATGTACAGATAGGCAATGATCTCCAAGATGTGGTAAGTGGGGAAAATGATCTGCATGTGTCACATACACATAATGTGTGTTTTATTTTTTTTTTTAAGATTTTATTTATTCTTGAGAGACACAGAGGGAGAGACATAGGCAGAGGGAGAAGCAGGCTCCATGCAGGAAGCCTGATGTGGGACTTGATCCTGGGACTCTGGAGTCCCGCCCTGAGCCAAAGGCAGACGCTCAGCCACTGAGCCACCCAGGCATCCCCATAATGTGTTTTTTATTTTTATTTTTATTTTTTTTCATAATGTGTTTTTTAAAAGCAGCTTTATTGAGTTATAATTGGCAGATAACTCCCATATTTAAAGTGAACGATTTGATCACCATAATCAGGATAGTGGACATCTCCATCATCCTCCAAAGTTTCCATGTACCTCTTTGTAAATCCCTTCTTCTTACCCCTCATTACCTGCTCATCCCCCAAGCAACCACTGCTCTGTGCTCTATCACTATAGTTGACATCTTCTAAAGGTTGTTTTTTTTTTTTTTTAAAGATTTCGCTTATTCATGAGAGACACAGAGAGAGAGGGAGGCAGAGACACAGGCAGAGGGAGAAGCAGGCTCCACGCAGGGAGCCCGACATGGGACTCCATCCCAGGTCTCCAGGATCACACCCTGGGCCGAAGGTGGCGCTAAACTGCTGAGCCACCCAGGCTGCCCCTAAAAGTTTATATAAATGGCATCATACAATATGTACTCTTTTGGAGTGGGTCTGGCTTCTTTCACTTAGCATAATTATTTTGAGATATATCTATATTGTTGTGTATACCAATAAACCATTCTTTTTTCTTGCTGAATAGTATTCCATTATATGAATGTGCCACAATTTGCTCATCCACTTCTCTGTTGTTGGACATTTGGGTTGTTCCCAGTTTGGGACCATTACAAATAAACCTGATGTGAACATTCACGTACACATCTACGTACAAGCTTATATTTACTTTCCTCTCAGGTAAATACCTAGGAGTGGAATGGCTAGATCACTTGGCTAGTGTGTGTTTAACTTTTTAAGAAATTGCCAAGTTATTTTCCAAAGGGTACCATTTTAAAATCTAGTCTGTGAGAGTTCCAGTTCCACATCCTCACCAATGTTTGATGTAAGTCTGTTTAGCCATTCTCATAGGTGTGTGGTAATGTCTCATTGTGATTTTAGTCTACGTTTCCTTAATAACTAATGATCTTGAGCTCTTTCATATGTTTGTCACCTGTGTCACTAAATGTCTGTTAAATCTTTTGCCCGCTTTTATGGGTTATTTTTTTTGTGTAGAATATTGGAAAAGATATTGGAGACGGTATGTGCAGCCACCTCTGGGAAACAGAATGAGCAAATTGGAGGCCACAGTCAAGAAGGACTCTTAATTTCTCACCCTGCATATACTGCATTTTATAATTGTTTATATTTTTTAAAAGGGAAATAGGCTGCTTAGAAAAATGTCAGTATTGAAAGCAGGTTTTATAATGGATGGATGGAGACGGTTCTGTTTAGCCAAGAGCACTTCAGAAATCCACACTGGTAGGAAGTTGGAGCACTGAAGCATTAATGGAACTGTGAGCTTTTTACATCGCATCATATTTAATCATTTATGGTGGCACACAAGTGGCAGTGATGCCGTCTGGGCTGTGACTCCTCTAAGACCCCATCAAGCAGGGCTTGGTATTTATGTTTAAGTGAATATTGTCCTGGCTTCTTAATCTCCTCCCTCTTCCCTGCTCGAAGGCAGTCTATGGAAAGAAAACCCAAGACTGGCTCTCCCACCTTATCTGTGATCAAAGATTTGGTAAATTTCCCTTCCCACAGCCTGCTTTCTGCTTCCAGCCCTGCTTCCCACCTGGGGCATGACTTAGATTTGCAGGTGTTCTGATCCATGGTAGGTAACTGGCCTCATCCAAGTTCATATCCTTTTAGGAAAGTGATGGTGAATTAATAAGAAATGCTTTATCTTCTAAGACCTCTTTGTGACTATTCTGGTCCTGCTCTTTGGTCCAACCCACTAATTAGTTCATAAAAATTTCACATAAACTAAAATTCATCTCCTAGGCTGGGCTGAGTTCTACCGGATTAATATTTAACTCCAAGGAAGCATGGACATCTGTCTTAAAGAAATTCTTTATTCTAGGGAAGGATCTACATTGTCGTCATTATTTGAATGTCATTGAAATTTTATTTCAGCCTAAAACTCTCTGTATTGCCCCATTGAAAACGGGAAATTCTTACAGATCCATTCACTGGTTCAGCATCTATGGGGTTTTGTTTTATTTTTTTCCTTATGAAAGAAACATGCTTTATGATAGAAATAAGGATCAAGTAGAAAGATTAAAAGAAAATAAAAATTCCTATTTAACCAACATCCTATGATAACAGCTAACACTTGAAATATTTTTCATTTTTGAAAATATCAGAATACTTACACGCATATGTTTTTTTAAAGTTGGGATCATATGGTACATACTATAAGATTTTTTTCATGGACTGAAGCACACACAGCTTCCACATCATTACATTTTCACATGCAGCATACTTTGCAGGGGTCACACTGAATTTCATTATGCAGACACCCAACTTCTGATTGTTTTGTTATACAAATATAACCAACACTTTATTTATTTATGTATTTATTTATTTATTTATTTATTTATTTATTTATTTATTTATTTATTTTTGAGAGAAGGACAGCACAAGCAGGGGAAAGGGGCAGAGGAGGAGAGAGACTCCCAAGCAGACTCCACACATAACATGGAGCCCGATGTGGGGCTCAGTCCCATGACCCTGAGATCATGACCTGAGCTGAAATCAAGAGTTGGACACTCAACCAACTGAGCCATACAGGTGACCCACCAACACCCTATTTTTTAACTCTTATGTGGTTTCCAGTTTTTACCCCATTATAGGTAACTGAACAGCACTTGACTTTTCTTTTTAAAAATCTTGAAAGAAGGAAACATTTTTCCAATTCTCAAGACATCCGCAGCCTGATGGCTTCTTTCTGGGTGAGTGTGTGTTTGTTTTTTGAATTGGACCTAGTTGAGCTTTCCAATTTGCTATGAAGAATGTCCAGGCTATTTCTCATAGATAAAAGAAAAAGGGATCCCAAAGAGGAGGATGCCAGAGTAGAGAGAGTAGCACTCACCCATTTAGAGTGGGACAGGAATAGTTTTCATGGAAGCAGAGCTGCAAAGAACTAAATAACCTCCCCTGGAAGATTCTGTTTAAAACTCTAGGTCTCAGGGTACTTGGGCGGCTCATTCAGCTCAGGTCATGACCTCAGGGTTGTGGAATCGAGCCCTGAGTTGGGCTCCATGCTGAGCAAGGAATCTGCTGGAGACTCTTTCTCCTTTTCCCTCTGCCCCTCCTCCCACCCCACCCCCCTCAGATGAATAAATAAATGTTTTAGGGACACTTGGGTGGCTCAGCGGTTGAGCATCTGCCTTTGGCTCAGGGCGTGATCCCGGGGTTTCAGGATCGAGTCCCAGAGTCCACATTGGGCTTCCTGTGTGGAGCCTGTGTCTGCCTCTCTCTCTGTGTCTCTCATGAATAAATAAATAAAATCTTTAAGAAAAAAATTAAAAGGGGATCCCTGGGTGGCTCAGCAGTTTATTGCCTGCCTTTGGCTCGGGGTGTGATCCTGGAGTCCCGGGATCGAGTCCCACATCGGGCTCCCTGCATGGTGCTTGCTTCTCCCTCTGCCTGTGTCTCTGCCTCTCTCTGTGTCTCTCATGAATAAATAAAATATTTTTTAAAAAATTAAAAAATAAATATTTAAAAAATAAATAAATAAAACTCTAAGTCTCATGGTCACTGCCTGTTCTTTGGAACACTCCCCCTCCTATTTGTGGTTTGTTACTACGACCGTTCTCAATCCTTGTTGCATACTGGGATCACTTGGGAACCAAGTGATGCATGCAGATCTACCCCGATTGGACTTGGGGTGGAGCCCAGATGTTGGAATTTTTCTAGTAATCTCTCTAGATGATTCCAACTTGCAGCCGGGACTGAGAACTTCTGCTTCTATGGCTTTTTACTCCTCCGATGGGGCTTGAATCGCTGCCTTTGGTGCTCAATCTCTTTAGGCCACAGGCTATGCTCAGGGAGACCCTACTTCCTACTTTGTTTTGCCTACGTCATAAGCAGCTGTTTCAGAAACGCTGATGCATGGAGGAAACTATCCCAGCTTGCTCCCAGTGATTAGGGTGAAAAGATCAGCATTTCACTACAGCTGCATCCACCTCCCTATTAGCTGATTAGCTGAAACAGCAGACACTGACTAAAGGAGCTCTTTGAGGGCTGAGCTTTTAATGCCCAGAGGCACATTAGGTAGCTAAACAATACTGTATTCACATCAGGCAAAACCATCTTGCTTTGGGTTGCAGTATTTGCTTCCTGGAGAAAGGGGGCCTCGCCTTGGTAACACCTGGATAGATGGAAAGAGAGAGGAGCATGCCTTGCATTCTGGAGACACTGATGGCTATGGAGGAGGGAGCATTAGACCCAGAGACAGAAGATGTGGGCGTGAATCTCATCTCTACTTTTGTGTAGCAGCAGGACCTTGCAACTAATCCAGCTAATGGTCAGTTCCTTCTCTGTAAAACAAGGATAAGGATGGGCACTCTTAAGTACATCATAATTATACGCTAATTATGTTGTCAGAGTTATGGGAGGTAACGTTCACAAGCATATCAGCAAATCCAGGGATGTGGGGCTGACCTGACAGAGATTTTTGTGTTTGTTCTAATGGTCAGAACCCAGGCCTCTTACGCTGCTTCAGTCCCCGCTCTTGCTGATGTGGGAGAGGAGAGAATCCGCAGGCAGTCGCTGGCAGCCATCCTCAACAATGGTAAGAGCAGCTAAGGGGGAGAAATGTGAGATACACTCTGGTGGCAGGGCACAGGCAGCTGGAGCCCAGCGATCCGTAGTTAACAAGCCCTCCAGGTGATGATTCTATTGCACACAAATGTCTGAGAACCATTGCTCTGCAGTATTTCTTTGTATGAATACCCACACACAGTGTATTTAGCCAGCCGACCGTAGACGGATAGTTTTTAGTTTGGAACTATTACAAGATGTGCTGCTCTGAACATTCTTGAACACAGATTTTGGGACACATATGTAAGCTTTTCTGTTGGTTATTTATACCTAGGAGGAGAATTGTTGGATTATAGGTTATACATGTATTTAGAATATTTAGCTTTAGGATATACTGTCACAGTTTTCCAAAGTGATTGTAGCAGTATCCATTCCCACCGACAGTGGTTCTTCCATCCCCTCACAAACACTTGGTGTCGTCAGTCTGAACTTGCATATGATCCAGCAACTCCATTTCTGGGTATATACCCCATAGAGTTATGACTTTCGTAGCATTATTCACGGTAAGCAAAAGGTGGAAGAAACCCACGTATCTGTTGATGGATGAATGGATCAACAAAATGTGGTATGTATGTGCAGTGGAATATTATTCAGCCCTAAAAAGGAAAAATCCTAACACACGCTACAATGTGGATGAAACTTGAGAACATTAGGCTGAGAGAAGCCAGTGACAAAAAGGACAATTACTGTATGATTCCACATATTATACGAAGTACCTAGTCAAATTCTTAGAGACAGAAAATAGAATAGAAAAATAGGTGGTTTCCAGGGAGTAGGCAAGGGGGGTAAGATGGCATTAGTGTTTAGAGTTTTAGTTTTGCAAGATGAAAGGAGTTCTGGATATGGACGGTGGTGGTGGCTACACAAAAATGTGAATGTTGGGATCCCTGGATAGCTCAGCAGTTTAGCGCCTGCCTTCAGCCCAGGGCGTGATCCTGGAGTCCCGGGATCGAGTCCCACGTCGGGCTCCCTGCATGGAGCCTGCTTCTCCCTCTGCCTGTGTCTCTGCCTCTCTCTCTCTCTCATGGATAAATAAATAAAATCTTTTAAAAATAAAATTAAATAAATAAATAAATAAATAAATAAATAAATAACGAGCGAGCTTCTGGTGAAAGAATGAATAAAATCTTTAAAAAAATAATAAAAATTGAAATAAAGTAGAGCTTCTGGGAATAAAGGATTTTATGATTTGTCCCCAGGTAATTTGCATTAAGAATGAGACTGAGGGGATCCCTGGGTGGCGCAGCGGTTTGGCGCCTGCCTTTGGCCCAGGGCTCGATCCTGGAGACCCGGGATCGAGTCCCACATCGGGCTCCCGGTGCATGGAGCCTGCTTCTCCCTCTGCCTGTGTCTCTGCCTCTCTCTCTCTCTCTCTCTCTCTCTCTGTGACTATCATAAATAAATAAAAATTTTAAAAAAAAGAATGAGACTGAAGTTTTTAATGAAAATGAAAACCTGCAGTTCACTATTTAACTCATCTGTGTGCTTTGCTTATCATCTGTTAACCATCTCTAAAAGGGGTGACTTCTTCATGTCTGTTCTCTCCAAACACATGCCCATGTCCCCAGATGAAGGGTTTTCTTAATTTCTCCCTCACTGAATTCCTTCTTTGAGGCAAGAGAAGGCTCAAGGGAGGTGTTTTTCCTTCCCTGCAGGACCAGGTATCCTGAGAACGAACCTCCAGGGCTCAGCTTCCCCAAACCACGCCCCTCCTACCTCCCTGCACCCCCGATCTGCCCTGGGGATGTTCCTCTGAGCAAGGAAAGCATCCTGGGGCACAGGGCTCTCAGGACTACAGCCTCCTGGGGCACGGGTTTCTCAAGGAGCCTCCTTGGGCAAGCAGGACTTTGCTAGATGTGGATGGACAACTCAGAGCTACCCTTGGGGCCAGAGCTGGGCTGGAGGAAACTTTTAGGAACAGACTCCCCAGAAACCTCAGAAACATGAGCAGCAATCCAGAGATGAAAACTCTAGGACCTCTAATTAAAATGAAGTTAAATCCATACAAGATCTAGTATTCTGGTTTTGTAAGTGCTGATAGCTGTAGGTGACCAGAAAGAAGACTGGTGGCCTTGGAGGAGGCAGCTGAGAAAGAGCCCGAATTTGGGGAACAGAAAGACCTACTACGCCGGATTGCAAATTACAGGCTGTCAGAAGCTGTTCTGTTGGGTCACACTTGGGAACTGTTGCCAGTGGGAGACAGCAGGTGCAATGGTCATCTCAAAAGGTACTCTGAGATACTCTTTGGTTTGGAAAGAGCAAAGACCCAAAGAGGTGGAGGATTTTATTTTTAATTAGCAAGTACAATTGACAGAGTTCATTTGAAGTGGTGAATATAACACAATTGATGAACTACTACCATCTCCTGCCTATTACCATCTCCTGCGAGTGAACATGTACATGTTGCCCTGGATTCATTCATTCATCAGATGCACGATAAAGCACCTCCTACGTGCCCAGCCTTTTCCTGGGCCCTGGACATTAACTGGGTACATAACAGACTCTTTGGGCTTCTCTGCAACTCAAATACACTATGTATACACAGCCAACCAAACAAAAACCCGACAGCAGATACTTAAAAAAAAAAAAAAAAAAAAAAAAAAAAAAAAAAAAAGATTTCAGATTGTGGTGGGGGGAGAAATAGATAGTAAAGTAAATCAATAGGATGAGTTCAGAGGATGGTTAGTGCCATACTGACAGTAAGCCTGCTGAATGTGAGCATGTCTAGAGTATATAATTTCAGGACATTTTTGTCTTATTCATTACAGTTTTTTGCATTTTCCAAGTGTGTCACAATAAAATTGTATTAATTTTGTGATCAGAATGAAGTGAAGGAAGGAAGGAACCACTCCACACTCCCAAGATGTCAGCTGGGGGAACACAAGGGAGCCCAGCCCGTACACACTGAGCAGTGGGGCTAGGGTTGCTGGTAAGGGGTTTTTCCCTATTTCCCCCCACCTTTTACGCTGTTGTCATTACAATTAAACCTGCTGCACGGGGAGCTGAAGTCAGTCTCCTTGGTGTGTGTTTACCTCCTGCCTGTTTAACCAGCACAAGAGCAGCTCCCACAGGCCATCATCAAAACATGAGTTCATCAGGCATGGTTCCTCTGGGAGGGTGAGCTGGTCTGATCTGGAACCCTGTGTCTCCCTCTCCAGGGAATGTCCTGAGACCCTAGACGGAGCCCGGCCTAGGACTTCCCTCAGCTTCCCAAAGCCCCTGACAGATGGATGGGTTTGGGGATAGCTGTAAGGTGGTTTGAGAGGCAGGAGGAAACCACATGGCTGAATCCTATTACATGAACTTTCCAGCATCCAAGTTGTCCCTGACATGAGCATTGTGCTACAGCCACAGGACCCCAGAAAGCTTGGCAAATAGCAAAGGTCTCAGGGCAGCCCGGGTGGCTCAGCAGTTTAGTGCCACCTTCGGCCCAGGACGCAATCCTGGAGACCCGGGATTGAGTCCCACATCAGGCTCCCTGCATGGAGCCTGCTTCTCCCTCTGCCTGTGTCTCTGCGTCTCTCTCTCTCTCTCTTTCTCTCTCTCTCTCTCTCTCTCTCTGTCTCTCATGAATAAATAAATAAAATCTTAAAAAAAAAAAAAAACAAATAGCAAAGGTCTTCTGACCTCAATAGGGGAAAGGAGGAGGTATCTGCCTCCGGCTGGCGTAATGGGAGGGCAGGCTTCTAGCAAAGGGAAACTGGGGCAGGGGCTGGGAGAAGATTTGAGACAAGAGCCAGAGTGAAGCATCCAGTCCTAGGGTGAGGGCCAAGAGCAAGAATTGAATCCAAAGCAAAGGTCGAAAGAAGTAAACCTTGGGGAGGTCCCTGGAGGTGATGCCCATGCCAAGGGAGGGAGGTTTTCTGGAGATCAGCCCAGTCCAAGGAGAGACAGAGAGAGCTGCTCTGGGCTTCCAGCCCCTCTGAAAACACCCACTCCCTCCCACCTATGCTGTGCCGTGTGGTGTGTCCTTTCAGTCCGGTGAGGCTGGCATGCCTGAGGAGGCAGTTTTGAGGGAACTCAAAGGGGGCTGCTACTTAATCTCCAGCAACAGCGCCAAGAGCCCTTAGCTGATGAGCCCTTTTACTATCGAGCAACTTGCTGTGTATTAAACACAAATTCCTTTCTGGAAGCCTGGAAGCAAAATGCTCAGATATTCACATTGATTGCTTCAGCTAATGGATTATGGGGAAGATTTTTTCCTCCCTCCTACATTCCTATTTTTAAAAATTAGATTATAAATTGTGTAAGTACCATGGAAGTGAATGCTTGTCGTGAAAGTCTGAAGAAACAAGGGCAATGGATTAAAACACTCTGTCCCCTCCCTGGGGCTACTCCCCCACCCCGTGGGTGCCTGTTGATTTCACTTGGGGGCATCTAACTTGTACTGTTTTCCTGTTAAAAAATGTTAAGGAATGAAGACTGAGTGGGCCAGGGAGCACCAAGTTCTTGAGGAAAGTTGCTGACAGCACTCGTGGTGCCTGAGAGGCCTCTGGGGTGCTTGATCCTTGCGCCATACGGTAGCTCACTGCATTCCTTGGAGGGTCCTAGGGAGACCAGTCCTCTCTGACCCAGAAACTTCAGCCTCTGACAGGCAACTGTGGAGACACAGTTGGGTCTGAGGCACAGAGGGGATCCCTGTTAAAAAGTCCTTGAGGAACCCAGAATTCAAAGTAAATTAAGACATGCATAGAAGAAAATTCTCCATCCAGGGAAAACACATGGAGAAACCTTGGAGACATGGGAGAGGACTGAGGCAAGAGTGTGGGGTGACTGACCCCCAGCCACCCACCTCTCCAACTCCTGACTTCTGCTGCCCACTTTGCCCCAACAGGCAAATACCACAGGAGAAAGAGTCTTCTGGCTGTGAGTCCTAATGGCCTGGCAGTGCCAGGAACCGTAAAGAAAGTCAAGGCAGCTTAGAGGCCCGTCCATCATTGCCAGGAGATCCCCCAAGACTGTCAGGTGTGGTCAGCCTCAGCGCCACAGGCTCCCAGCCACCTGGCTCCAGGGGCTGCCTCGTGTAGCCCCCATCTGCCAGCATCTTCCCACTTCCCAGCCCTTCTGGTTGCCATGGTGACCAGGGCCGTAGTCCCTGGCTCTCAGGAGCCTTGGAATCCAGTAAGTCCTCAAGGGCAAGAGCTGCTCCTGGAACACCTTCAGACTTTGCTCCCCTTGTGCTTAAGCCCTGCTTTTAAATTATAGGCAGGAAAAAAAAGGACAGAAAAACTGGGCCCCTAAGTGCCCAGCAATAGGAGAAGAGATGAGCAAATAAATAAGTGATGGTTTATACATATTATACAGCCACTAAAAAAGATGTTCACAAAGAGTCTCTATTAATATGGGGAAATGTTCGGCTCTGCAAATCTAAAGTAGGTTTGCAAGAAAAAAGCTCCTCAAAGAAAGGGCTTGGCGGTGCATTGATTTTAGGAAATGCCGCATCTCTATTCTCTCTTGGAGATTCATGTTGCATGGTGGTGTATTCAAGGCTCTGAGAAGTCTTCCAGTCCAGCGCTCTACTTAGCTGTATTTAATTCGATGTTTTCCTGATCTATTTGATGATAGAACTCTTTTTCCCAAGACCCCTTTTCCAGCCATGGGGCCAAGGTGTGTGACCCTGCCTGTCCCATTGTCTCCCGATCAGGTGGTCTCTATGTCTTCAGCAGATGGTTGGCTCCCACATGCCTCCCTGGACACCCCAGGAGCTCCTCAACACAGAGGTTGCATTTCCTTCCTCTTCCTCTCACCCCTAGTTCCCACCCCATGGCCTATGGGAATTTGCGGTAACGCCTTTTGGAATTAGAGTCCATGTTTATTTCCAGCATTGATACTGATGATCTGACTCTTCCTTCTTTAACTGGTGTTTATAATGGGTTTTATCATCATAGGATGAGCAATCAATTCACTCTTCTACTGTCATTAATTTACCTATAATAAGAGATTAATCACCTACTAGGCAGGAACCAGGTGCACTAACCAGCCTTCCTGACATTGCTGTGAGATGAGCCCAACACTTTCCCACCTGGACCTTGGCCCATGCCAAAAAAAAGGGGGCGGGGGGGAGGAAAGCAAGCAAGCTAGTCTCTGCTACAGAAACTAATATGTTGAGTGGGTTTAGAACGAGGATGGGCAGACTATGTATGGCCCATGGGGCTATTCCAGTCCACATGTTTTTATAAATAAAGTTTTATTGGAACCTGGCCATACTCATTCATTTTTGTATTATCAATGGCTCCTTTAGGGCTACTATCTGACCCCTTACAGAAAAAGTTTGCCAATCTCCAATTTAGAGGATTTCTCAATTAAGTTTTATTTATGATTCACCTTGGGTGACAAGGAAAGGAAAAGTGTCAAGCCTGACAGTATGTTGCTAATGCTGTTTCAAAGCAAGAAAAGCGCAAGCTGTACTCTTCAGCAATTATTGACAACTAGCTGCACATATTAGTAGGAATAATAATAATGCTGATTTTCATGTTGGTCAGCTTAACTCTTTTAGTGCCCTCAGGAAGATGAAGGCAGGTGAGCAATAAGAAGGAAACATATATATAAATAAATAAATAAATAAATAAATAAATAAATAAATAAGAAGGAAACATCTGCTTCTGATATGGCAACATGAAGAGCAGATAGCTCAGTGAGAAGTAAGGCCCTGCTTCTGGAAAGACGGCGTAGTTAGGGACAGGATCCACTTAAGACGGAAGCAAGAGGGGCGCCTGGATGGCTCATTGGGTTAAGCATCTGCTTTTGGCTGAGGTCATGATCTCAGGGTCCTGGATCGAGCCCCACATCAGAATCCCTGCTCGGTGAGTAGCCTGCTTCTCCCTCTCCTGCTACCCCTGCTTGTGTTCTCTCTCTCTCTGCTCAAATAAATAAAATCTTAAAAAATATATATATATATGTATATATATATATATATATATACATATATATATATATAAAAGATAAAAAGACAGAAACAAGAAACGTCTCCAAGCATGGAGTCCTGGACCCAGGCAGTAGCTCCCAGGCCTCCTGTGATTGGCGGGGTCCTCCCCACCTGTCTGCTCCCACCCCTCCTAGGCTGTGCAATGTCATGGTGTCTTCTGTGGCACAGTCCACACCCCTCCAGACCTCTGGGGCTTTGCTCAGGCTATTCCCCTCCTAAGATGCCCTTCCTCACCCTTTCTTCCTCCCACCATTCACTCAGCTCAGCTCCACGGGGAGCCCTCTGACCCCTCCTCAGCACTGCTGGGATGCCCTCTGCTTATCCCCATCTTCACACAGCCCGGGCTCTGTCTACTTTGTGTGTCTCTCTGCCTTCCTAGGCTGTGGGCAGCTTGTGAGCAGAGACCACACCTGCTCTGCTCCTGTACCGAGGCTCGGGCCACTAGGAAAAGCATTCAGTGCAGTGTATTTGTGGCAGAGTATTGCTTTGAAATATTAACCACATATTTTCCTTTTCTCGTATTTCTCTGAATCATCCTTTCCTCCATTCACTCAGTCTTAATCTCAAGGTAGGAAAGACCCAAGAAAAAGCAGGAAGGAAAAGGAGCCAGTTCTTGGCTTTTGAGTTTCAAAAGCCTAGTTTTTTGAAAGAACTAGTGGCTTAAGAAATAGATTTGGAAGAATATGTGTAAGAGGAGTCAGAGCAGGGCTCCTGCCCCAAGACTCCCCGATCAGAAGGGAAATGAGAAAGGCGGGGAGGTGCCTGTCTGCTCCCATGGCAGTTGTGGTGGTGGCGGTGGTGAGGGGGACATACAATGCAGCTCTTGGTGGGTTTATAAGATGCAGGAACAGAGGGGCTCTGAGCATGTTCCTCTGGTTAAGCAGGTAGAAGGAGAGCAGGGCCCCAGAGAAGACAAACACTGCTAGTGGGTCTGGGCAGGCAGCACGTGGGGCAGCCTGACGGAACATCTACAGCCCACAGAGCCAACGTGGCGGGAAGCCCTGGTGCTGCCCAGTGTCCATTTTCCCTGCCTTCCTTCCTTACAGAACCTTGCTTTTCCTTGGGACAGCAGCCTACCCGGTGAGAAGACTGTACTTCCAGCCTCCTTTGCAGCCAGTGGTGGCCATGTGACACAGCTGAGGTCAAAGAATGGAAAGCAGAAGTCACTAGATGGGACTTGCAGGAAAGCCCTTTAAATGGAGCCCACTCAGCCTTCGTTGGCCCTTTCTGCCCTCCCCCTTTCCTCCTTCTCCCTAGTGGGAATGGCTGGAGCCCTGCAGCCATCCTGGGGCCATGCCTAAGGTGGAATGCCAGAAGGCAAAAGGGCAAAAGCCTTAGGCTTGGATGGTGAAGCGAGCAGACTGCAGGCACCTGGTTGATGACCCCATGGGCACACTGCACCTCACCATTGGCTGCCTACCTCTGGACTTCTTGTTAAATGAGAAAAAAGAACCCTATCTTGCGTGCACTGGTGTTCAGAAGGGATGGACTCAGGAGACAACGGAGCCATCTTCAGGCAAAGGAGAGGGTGGAGGAGCAGAGGAGCCAAAGCGGAGACCAACGGGGTAACTAAAGGTTGACTCCGCAGCCCTCTACAGGGACTAAGGACAATGGAATGAGGACCAGACTGTTGCCACCTCTGTCCCCAACACCCCAGCCAGCTGCAATCCGCAGGGAAAAGGGAAAGCCATCTGAACCGACCACACTTACGTTTCTGCCACCAGCCATGTCGGGGCAAAAGAGAAATGAAGTTTCCTGCACACCCGAGTTTGGCCTGAGATTATACATTGTACGTTACCCTTAATAAATATGAGTTAAATGGAAACGTGGAACAGAACTGGGCCCGAGATCTACAGTGTCAGGATGAGCTGATGGACTCCAAAACCTGCAGTCCCATTGCCTTTCCCAGGTGGCTCTGGGGCCCCTGAGACTGTCGTTTGGAAACATTTGGTCAGAGAAAGAAAATCCCAGGAGGAATCCTGAATAATTCTTTTTTTTTTTTAATTTTTATTTATTTACTTATGATAGTCACAGAGAGAGAGAGAGAGGCAGAGACACAGGCAGAGGGAGAAGCAGGCTCCATGCACCGGGAGCCCGACGTGGGATTCGATCCCGGGTCTCCAGGATCGCGCCCTGGGCCAAAGGCAGGCGCCAAACCGCTGCGCCACCCAGGGATCCAATCCTGAATAATTCTTGTGATGTCCCCCCACGGCCCCCTTCACTGCCAGGGCCACACCCCTGAGGCTCCGACTGCACCCCACGCCAAGCAGGCTTCTCCATCATCCAGCACTCACCCCTTCCCAGCCAGTGCCCTCAGCCCTTGGCCAAGACCTGGACACCAATGAAAGAAGCCACCATGTATCATAAATGACATCGACATCATTACTGGCTCCTGCTTACAGAGCAGGCACCGCAGGTCAGGATGACATGAGGACCTTCTCAGGCATAAGGACCCAGCTAGTCAGAGAAGTTAAAAGGCTCAGCCAGTGAAGTCAGGCCCAGTGACTCTAGAGTCCCAGGTGAGCAGAAGGAAGCATGGCCAGGATGGGTCACCTGGCTCCTGCAGCTGCAGGCAGTTCTGTACCAGCTGGGCCGGATCCAGAGCCACCCCGAGCCTGCAGGACCTATACTGGGCCTACCCGTGGGCAGGAGGAGACACTTGAGATTCAGGAAGCCCATTAAACAAAGAGGAATAACCCCTGAGCACTAAGGTGGGAGGAGCCTGGATGCCTCCAATTTGTAGTCCTCAGTGCTTCCTTCCCCTGCTGAATTATTCATGTCCACGGCCAGGCAGCAGATCAATAATGCAGGAGGCAGAAGCCCTGGCAGGCCCAGCTTCCAGCAGACCGGCTCTGCCCTGGGCTCCAGGGAGGGACTCTGCGGTGTGGGCAGGCCTCTGGGCCGGGGGCACTGTCCTCAGGGCTCCAGACTGGGAGCTGGGCTGCAAACATACCCAGGAAGGGACCTTTGTACAATTTCCAAACCTCCTCCACCTGGAGGGGCCCGTGTGTCCTTAAGCACAAAGAAACTATGGGTACAGATCCAACCCCTGGAGTAGGAACTCCCACCTCAGGATGAAGGTGAAAGAGACATCCCCTCTAGGGCCCAGAGTCTGGAGGGTAGAGAGTCAGGAGAGCCAGAGAGTTCATTCTGGTTACAAGAAGTTTTCATCCAAGCAGTAGCTTTAAGACACCTGTTTGACTTTCCAGCAGATTCCATCAGGTCCATAGTGCATGGGGCAGAGGCTGGGGAAGTTTCATGCTTCCTTGGGAATGGTGCTTTTGGGGGCACACCCTCCATGATGACCCTCTGACCTCCACCCACATGCATGTGCCCCCTACACAGAGGCCACAGCCTTGCTGGCAAACACTTTGGGGAGAGGAGTGCAGACTTCTTCTGCTGTGAAATGCCAAACTTATCTGGGGTTTCTCTCTTTGTCCTTCTCTTTGTGTCTCAGTATTGCCTAGATTTTTCTCAGTTTGTTACAGTAGATCCTGGTAATAAGAAGGAAAGGAAAATGACTGTTATTTTTGGAGGGGAGATCAGAGCCCCGTTGGAGAAGGTGCACCTAAGGTGAGACCAGCTAGCACCTCTCCAGGCATCCAAACCAGAGCTTCCCCAAACGTAACCTGTAGATGAACCCCCCACGGATCTTGTTAGAGTTTAGGCTGTGGCCTGGGTTTCTGCATTTTTGCCAGTTGCTGCTGATGGCCAAGCTAATGGTCCAGTGACCGCGCTTTGAGTAGCGAGGCTCAAGAGTCTATCCCAGTGGCTCCCAACCTCAAAAGAGCATTGGAATAACCACTGAAAAGCTTTTAAAAATCCAGATGCTCCAGCCACACCCCAGACATTTAAACCAGATTCTCTAAGGGTGGCAGCCAGGCCTCAGCATTTCCTGAAGCTCCAGGTGATTCCGTGGTGCAGCCAGGATTGAGAAGCCCACTTGACACCAGCTCAGCTCACTCCTTCACTTGAGGACACAGCCCCAGAGAGAGGCCAGGGGTCTGCTCACAGTGACATGGACAGTGAGGGAAAGTTTTGGGGGCCTGAGCCAGAGAGCTTTCCAGGGCACACAGGGTTGTCTCCTATCATGTGCCGGGAAGTGGGGAGGAGGCAGATAGGACTGGGGATGGAGGACATTGGGGCTTCAAGGGTCAGGACAGGGTGCCCAGAACTGCCCAGACTCTGGGATGCTCTCCAGGCTGGAGTCAGGCTGTGCTCCCCACATGTATCAAGCTCTCATGCTTCACCTGGAGGAGCCTGCCATCAGGCTTCCAGCAGCCCTGTGGATTCACAGAGCAGATTATCACCCCACTTACAGATGGTGAGTTGGGGTTCAGAGAGGCCAGATCCCTCATCCCAGGGTACCGTCATCTGTCATCTGAGGCCTGTGCATTGTGGAAGCTCTAACTTTTCCCTCACTGATTGTAAGACACGTGTACTACCTGCTTCCCGTGCAAAGTTTCTAAAATTGGGTTGTGTCTGACAAATGATGCTTTCAGACTACCAAGCCAGGCACTCAGGCGATGTGATTGTTCCCGGCAGTGCCCCTGGGTAGGAAGTGTCCATCACCTTAAATTGGCAGCATTACAATGGTAGCATCTCATCTTCATTGGGATCCGTGGGTAATGTTTTAAATATCTTTGGAAATGTCATGAGAGGCTCCTGGTGGAGGCCACCTTCCTGCTCTCGGTTCCCCTGACCTCCCAGGACAGGCTTCTGCCCCAGGTTCCCTCCCTGCGGCCCTCATCTACCCAGGGCACATTCACTTACCCTGCCCTCAGGAACTTAACTCTCTCCTTCCTTCCAGAACTTTCCCTTTAGGTCAAAGGTCATATGGTCCAGAAAACTTGTCCTTTTCATCTTTGTGTCCTCAGGGTCCAGTACATGGCCTGGTATGTAGTCGGTGCTTGATGTGGAGGCAGCTTCTAGGCAGCAGGTGTGAGCACTGGAAGCTGAGTGAGGTAAGAGGGCCACAGGGACAACCGGGCTGAGTGCAAACAGACCTATCAGGTGACCCAACCTGAAATAACCATAGGCCCTAATTAACCAATTACAACCGGGCACAGTTCCTACGATTACCAAAAAAGAACAAATTCCCTAAGTTCCTGTGCTCCCTCACTCTGCTCTATAACTGTGACCCCCCCTCACCACCACCTCGTCCCAGACAGTCTCTCCCCGTCCTGCCCGCTGCTCCCTTACAGTGTATTCAATAGACTTCTATCTCCTTTGTCCTGCCTTGGGTGAATCCTTTTACCACCCGCACCACTAGCCCCCAAAAGATTGGGACACCCCACATTTGGTGCCACCTGCCATCTGATCAGAGCACTCCACACTTAATAGAGGTTTGTGGAAGGAGAGAGGGAGGGGGCCTAGCCCAGGGTCCTTTGGGGAACCTCCCTCCCACTCTGGGACAAAGGTGGCTGCTCCCTTCATGGCTCTCTCAGTATCTGCTTGCTGTGTCCCTCCCAAATTTCTATGTTGAAATCCTACCCCTCAAGGTGAGTGTTAGGATGGGATCCCTGGGTGGCACAGTGGTTTAGCGCCTGCCTTTGGTCCAGGGCCTGATCCTGGAGACCGGTGATCGAATCCCACGTCAGGCTCCCTGCATGGAGCCTGCTTCTCTCCCTCTGCCTGTGTCTCTGCCTCTCTCTCTCTCTCTCTGTGACTATCATAAATAAATAAAAATTAAAAAAAAAAAAGGTGAGTGTTAGGAGGTAGGGCCTTTGGGAGGGGCCGAGGTCAACAGCATTCTGGGATTAGCGCCCTTATAAAAGAAACCCCCAGAGGGGGAGGGAAGGAAAGAGGAGGGGCTGTCACTCTGCCCACACTCACCTCCCCGCTCAGCCTGCCCTCTTGCAGGCAAGGCGTGGCCCCCCTCCCCCCTCCCCTCCCCCACTGGGACTACCTTGCCTTTCCTTCCATAGGGCTTTCCTCTCTGGGTAGCAAAGTGTGGCAGCAAGATGCCAACTTTGGGGTCAGCCCTAGGGAAAGGGTCAATTCACCAACATTTATTCAGCACCTCCTATGTGCCAGGCATGGTGTGACCTGGCACAGGTCCCCGACCATCTTGGCGCCTCAGTTTACCAATCTGAACCAGGGGATGACACTCGTAGCCCCTAGGATTTACCCATGTACATGAAGTGCCCAGCAGGTGCCGGGCTGTCAGCAGGTGGCGGTTTCCTGCTCTCTACTCTCTGCTCCTGAGGTCTTTGTCCAGATGCAGAAAGAACAGCTGAGGAAGGATGGGACTGGCATTCCTCATTAGGGAAACTGAGGCCCAGGGAGGACAGACTTGCCCAGGGGACCACCTTGAGTGTGCCCTTGCCCAGCTCCCAGTGTTTCCCTTGCCCAGTCCCAGTGTTTCCCCTTGCCCAGCTCCCAGCCCCAGCCCTGGAACCCTGGAACCCACAGGCTGAGTGAATTCCGCTCGTGCCCCCGTGGTTTGGACCCCCTTGGCCCTGGCGGCACAAAGACACAGGCCCGTGGTGCATGTTTACTTTCAGCTTTATTTCTTCCCAAGCCAAGCGATACAGAGGGGCCACCTGCCGGGTGGCGGTGGGGGTAGTTCTCCCCCTGGGACACAGGGAGAGGCTGCGTCAGCGCCCCAAGCTGGAGGGTTCATGTGGCCAGCGGCTGGACCTCCAGTGGAGCAGGGACAGCAAGGGGTGAGGCCTCGGGGTGCCAGGCTGCCTGTGGGTGGAGGCGTCAGGGGACCCTCCCCCCCAGTCTCTCTGCAGGGTTCCTGGTCCTCTGGCCAGAGGGATCAGACTCCAGGGGCCTCTGCCTCCACAATGCTCAGAGCCTCTGAGCTCCGTCCTTGGTACAACTACAAGTTTCCCAAGTTGTCCTCTCCTGAACGGAAGGACGCCCCCGCTGTCCTGTGGCTGTCTGCCAGTGGCTTCTCTTTTCTGGGCTTTGAGTGTGGACAAGTGTGTGCCTGTGCAGATCCAGGGCAGGTCTGGGTGTGTACGCCAGTCACAGCACCAGCCCCGCCTTGGCCATCATTTTCCGGACAGGACCATGCCTAAACCAGCTAGTCACCCTCTCTCTTCCCCCTGGGGTGCTGAAGCTGTGGTCCCCAGGGCTTGCCAGGAGACCACCAACTCATGAGCGGCCAGTTCCACAGATGTCATGACAGCTCCTGGCCCAACCTGACTTGGCAAGTGACACAAATACTCTGGGCTCCCTCTCTCCCTCCCCCAACAGAGGCATCTCTATTTGGGCCTCAGAGGTCCTGTAAAGCAAAGCCAGCCCCTCCTTCCGGAGTTTGCTCCCCAGGGGAGGAACTGAGGAACTGACGCTGGAACAGGAATGCTGGGCCCCAGAGGGATCCGCCCAGTGCCCCTGGGCCCTGCATCCCTCCCCTGCCACCAAGGCCCTTCTAGAAAGTTCAGAGCTGCTCTTGGGACTCCTCCTGGTAGACAGAGCCTCTGTGCTAACAGGCTCCCTCCCAGGAGCTCTGAGGAGCGTCGGGGAGACAGGCAGGGGACCTGAGAGAAGGCACGAGGGCTCTGAATGGGTGCAGGGGAAACCATGTCTGCCAGCCTGGGGCTAGTCTGGCTGTGGCTGGGAACAGGCCCTCCCATCAGGGGCCATAACGCCCACCGGCTACTGGGCAGGGCCTGGGAGCTGAAGCCAGCAAGGTAGGTGGGCCTAGGAGAAGCCCCTGTGGGCAGAGCCTGTGCCAGTAGAAGTCTGGGGAGAATCCCAGGGCAAGAAACCAGGCAGGAGGTCAAAGGACCCTGTTCAGTCCTTTCAGTTGTCAACTTAGGTCCTGACACAGAAGCCATAGTGTCACTCCCTGTCTCCCGGCACATGAGTGTATTCCCAAGCCCAGGGCCTCCCACTCTCCCAGACTGGCCCCTACAGCCAGGCCCTTCCCTCCATCTTAGAACTCTCTAGACCAAATCAACACTAAACCTTCATCAAACCCTCCAACCCATTCCCTGCTAATAGCCTGGGAGCCCATGGGAAGTCCCCCACCAAAGGTGTTCCCAAAACCCCCTCTAGGGAAAGCCTTTGTAGTCTGTGGATGGCCAGGGACACAGGGTAAAGCACAGAGCATCAGGGGCTTCTGGGCTGGGAACTACTCTGCATGGGGTCCCAAGTTTGTACCCTAGACCATCAGGGAGGCCATCGCAGGAGGCAAGCTCAGGTCTGGGCTCCTCATGGGCTGAGCAGGTCTGGGGTCAGACCCCAGGCAACGGCACAGGTAGGGAGGGAGCAAGAGGCAGGCTGGGTCATCCGGGGAGACGTGTTGGGACCGGAGCTCTCAGCAGAGATGATCCTGAAATTGAAAAGCTAGAGAAGAGGTGCAGTTCCTAGTCCTGTCTTCACCAGCATTCCTTCTGGTACCTCCGCCCTGTGATGCAGGGGGCCCGTCACCTCTCTCCAGGCACCTGCACATCTTGGGTGCCCAAGGAGGTCCCAGGGTGTGTGCTGGGCGGCAGCTGAGCCTCTGAGCTGGGATCGAAGCAAGCATGTGGCACAAGGCATGCAAATAATCTTTTTTACACCCGGGCACCCCCCACCCCGCCCACAAAAATACAAAAGAGAAAGTCCCACGTCCTGGCTCCTGCTCATCAGACACACAGGGAATGTGCTGTTTCTCCTCTGCATCTCCTCCGCGGAGCTGGTTCCCCTTCCGACAGGCAATATGTGCTGCTTGGTGAGTCAGGAGATCGTAGGGATAAGAAACAAGCCAGTACACCGAGGCCAAACACCGGGCCGTGTCCATCAGATTAAACCACATTATTCGTTCTTCTTGCTTTTTGCATCTAATGTGGGCTGACAGTGGGGAGACCTGGGGGCTTCCCTCCAAGTTCGTGCTTTGGGGGCTCAGGGACGTCACTGTCCTGTGCTCCCGCGGGAGGTGGGGTGTGTGAGTTTGGAGGCCTCCAGCCGGCCAGGGCTGCCTCCACCAGCGCAGTGCCCCGGTTGGTTTTATTTCTTTGGAACTGTAAAGAGAACAGTCACGGCAGAAGAGAGCTCAGAACAGGCGTTCAAGTCCTTGCCTGGAGGATTTGGGGTTTTGTTTCCTAATGGGAAGAGGCAACAGGGTCCTCTGACTGGGGTGTCTAAACTCCCACCTGCAGCCTCAGCTGTCAGTTCACAGCGCCAGAGGACCCCCAAACATAGAACCATCGAGGCCTGAGTTTTTCAAACAATTCCCTTTGCCAGTTTGAGTTCAATACTCATCCTTTGCCGTCAAAAAAGTCATGGCAAACGTGATAAGCAGCCACAGGACAAAGGAGGCTGAGGTGCACAGGGGGCTCCCCAGCTAATGCTCACACCAGCAGGCCCCTGCCCCTCATGTTCCTGTGCGGCCGCCAGCCCCACAGACAGCATAGAACGTGCTTCATTTCAAACACTTGGACAGTGGAGGACGTGGATTTGAAACCCAAGCAGGCTGAACACAAACTGAACTCTTCCCTCTCCAAAGTGGCCAGGGCTGCCCATGACCCCACCGCCGAATCTCAGGCTTTCTGCCCCAGGTTGAACCCTCCTGTTCTAAATCAGTGCCTCCTTTAATGACTGGACTGGAAATCTTACTGAAATGCAGACCCTTAGCTGAAATGCAGTGGGTTTGGGCTGGGGCCTGAGACTTTGCGTTTCTGACACACTCCTGGTGTCAGCAGCCACTGCTGCTGGTCCACATGGCGCATCTGGAGTAGCCAAGTCTTTAGGGGAAAAGCTTAGGCTGTTCCCTGCAAGAGGCAGAGATGGTTGGGGGCTTCCCAAGACGAGCATGTGACAACGCTGCCCTGCACAGCCCAGACACTCAAAGCTGTGCTGGCCCATTGAGCAGCTGAGGGTCACCTTTCAAAATGGTGCCCTCACTTGGTTAATTTCCCTGGGCCAGGGATCCCTGGGTGGCTCAGCGGTTTGGTGCCTGCCTTTGGCCCAGGGCACGATCCTGGAGATCCGGGATCGAATCCCACATTGGGCTCCCGGTGCATGGAGCCTGCTTCTCCCTCTGCCTGTGTCTCTGTGCCTCTCTCTCTCTGTGACTATCATAAATAAATAAAAATAAAATAAAGAAAAAAAAATTTCCCTGGGCCAACTCTGGGGGCTCACAGAGTGTTCCCCCCAGACTTCCACCACATGCATTGTTTATTCCCAGTATGTGCTGGCCATCGCAACAGGAATGCTTCCAGGGCGGGCCCACCATTCACCAAGCAGCATCACATCCATGATCTTGGGTGATGCTCACAAGGCTCAGCCAGACACGACACCAGCCCAAGTCCCTCAGAGCTGAGACTGGAGCTGGCCGCCTCTGACTCCCAGGCCTGTGCTTTTCCCATACCCTTTCCTAATGACCCGGGTGAAAGGCAAGTCAGAAGCCAGTCTCATTCAGCTGGGCACCACCGGGGATAGGGTCACTTCTGAGAGACGATCGGTCTATGTCCCCCATGTGCTCTTACCTCATTCCCACTGCCCCCTCCCCAGGGAGCTGGGCTGCACCCTTCCGTAGTCCCGAGCAAGCTGGCTTGCTTGGCTCCCTGTGACGGGGCCTCACCTGTGAAGTTGACGGTCATGGCCACGATGATGATAATGATTCCCATGATGATGAAGGTGATGCTGAGCAGCCGGGCCAGGCGACCCAGCCTCCGAGCCCCATCCAGGTCCCCCTGTTGCACGCTACTTCGGGACTGCAAAGAGAGGGTGGCAGAGACCTCAGGAAAGCTGTTCCCAGCAGACCTGTGGGGGGGCCCCTGGCCTGGGCCTCCAGAACCCACCCAGCCTCCATTGCAGCCCACATTCCAGCACCTATCCTGAGGACAGGAAGCAGGCTTCTCCTGCTCAAGTGGCTCACATCTCTTGTGGGAACCCCCAACGGAGCCCACCCCTCACTGGAAACAGAACCAAGCAGTGCAGGGCACTTCCTCCCAGAGCAGTGCTGAGTCACAGTCACAGTGGCAGGTGGCATAGTAGGGACCGAGAGTCTGGGAGGGTGGGCCAGGTCCAGGCCATGCTGAGCTGGCAGGACAGGTAAGCCCCCCCTCTAGAGCCCTGCCCAAGGCTCACTGCTATGGCCACCCTAACAAAGCCCTATGGCTTTTTCTGTAGCCCGAGGGCCTGCCTCTGCTCCTCTATGACCCTGTCTTCCACAACAGGAAAAAATATCATTGATCCTCCCTCTTCCTATTTCGCACCCAGAAACCACGAGCTTCCTCAACTAAGCTGACTTCCCAAATCATACCAGAAAGGCAGGCATCTTGGGTTTGAATTGGAGAGGCTGGGGCTTGGGGGAGGCCATGCTTGGCTTCACAGGGGTCCATTTGATACCTCACTCTTTCTCAGTGAGTTTGGTTTTTCTCAGCCTTATTTAATTTAGTGAAAGCAGGTGGGTGGTGTGGGGATGGCCAGCTCTTGGGAGGTCCTACAGGGGCTCAGTAGGAGGTGTGTCCCAAGTGTATCCATGGAGGCCCCACACCCCATCCATGATGGTTTAAGAATCAGCCTGCTGACCAAGGCTGGCCTGTGACTTCCAGACTCCTCCAGCTCTAGAAGTCTCTGAGGCTTCCTGGACTTCTAGAAAGAACAGATACAAGCAGGAGTCCACTAGAGGTGTGACTGCTTTCAAGGTATTAGGCCACTTATTTGGTTACTTTATTATCCAAATATCTGAGGCTCCTGAGTTCAGCAGGAAATACAGTTGAGTCCTTTGATGATGGTGGTGGTGGTGGTGATGATGTCTTGAGACCTTACTTTGCACCAGGCAGGTTGCTAAGGACTACACCTGAATCTCATTTAGGCTCAGAACACCCCATGAACTTGGCAATGTTGCCCACTTTTAAAGAAGCTGAAGTTCAGCAAAGATACCCCTCCCCTCTCTGTTCTCTTCATGAGGGTGCCCTCCCTCCCCCAGGTCCTGTCTTTTTCTCCTCTCAGAAACCTAACCAATCTCCCACCCCACACCATGGCTCCCTGTTCAAGCTCCTTCCAGGACGGTACCACCTGCCTGCCACAGTGTTTGACATCAGACTTGCTCTGCCTCAGATCTGCTCCTGGCCTTGTGCTCCTCTGTCCAATTATTGGCCACAGCCTGGAGTCCATCATCCCAGTTGGTCACAATGCCTGTCCCATCCATCCTACCAAGAGGTTTCCTCTCCTGGTCAATTCCACTGCAGTCTTCTCTGGCTGCCTTGCACCTGCCCTGGGTCCGGTTTCACTTCCCACCCAAGCCAGCACAATGGCCTCCTGAAGATCCATCCCCAGCTCTACACTCTCTTCCTCTCCGTGCCACTCCCCACACGACCATTCCCCTCCACAGAGATTTATGCCAGACCCTGTGCTAGACCCCTGGCATGTGGTCGTAGGGTGGGATCAGAGAGGAGGTGGAGGAGATCCCTGGGTGGCTCAGCAGTTTAGCGCCTGCCTTCGGCCCAGGGCGTGATCCTGGGGTCCCAGGATTGGGTCCCACATCGGGCTCCTTGCGTGGAGCCTGCTTCTCCCTCTGCTTGTGTCCCTGCCCCTCTCTCTCTCTCTCTCTCTCTCTCTCTCTCTCTCTCTGTGTGTGTGTGTGTGTGTGTGTGTGTCATGAATTAATGAATAAAATCTTTAAAAAGAGAGAGAGGAAGTGGAGAGTTGGAAGCTGATGCACAAGTTTAAGAAGATGGTGACTTAGCCAGTGACCCTGCCCAGCATCTTCCATGGCTTCTCCACTGTTCACAGAACAAAGTCCAAACCCAGGTTAATGTTGCACTTCCAGATTTTATCCTCTATTCTTCCTTTCCACAACCTCAGGACCCAGCCAATCTGAATTGCTCCAGGTCTGAGCACCAACTCTCACATGCCTTTGCCGGTGCTCTCTCTCCTGCCAGCATTCCCACCTTTTCAACCACTGGTCCATATCGTCTCCATCCTTCAATGGCTGCCCCAATGCCACCCCCTCTGTGAAGCCCACCAAGGCTCCTCCACCTCCACCAGAATAACAATCCCTATCATTATTCAAACATCTACCTTGTACCGAGAACCATGTTAAGTCCTTGTCATCCAGCAGAGCATTAGAGCACCTAACACTCCTATGAGTTAGGGAGTATTATTAGACTATTTTACAAATGAGAGGCTGGAGCACAGAGCACCACGCAGGTGTGAGAGAAGCAACTGGAGCAGAGAAGAGAGGCCAGGTCAGCAAGGACCCTGACTATCACAAAATGGAATCTGGATTCTGTCTTGCAGGTACTGGGCGTCCTACAACTGAGTAAGACAAATAGAGGATTTCATCAAAACAGGAGAGAGAAAGATCCAGTCAGAGGGAGAAGATGAAAAGACCCAGAGGTGATTGGTGCCCCAATGTCCTGAGTATTCCTGAGTTCTGAACCCCAGTGTCCTGAACTCAGGGTAACAGAGAGATTTAGACTTGAGCACAGCCAGCAGAGGAGAGCACCGCTGTCTTGGAGACAGGACAAATGTGGGTACTGGTGGTCTCACACTTCAATAGGTCTGTAGGAGGGTCTGGTCAGAATGTTGTGAGTGTTCATGCCTCTGGACCTCAGGGTGCCCAGTGACAATGGACAAGTGTCATCCAGCAAGAGGTTTAAGAGGAGGTGGGGCTGGTTTGAGGAGGGGGCATGGGCGGGGGCTCAGGCAACAGTCCATCCTGAGACTCACAAGCCCACCTAAACCTGGCAAGCAGGTGCAGCCTCCCAGCCCCCTACAAGGCAAGGGCAGCCTGGAGGGGAGCACAGGTTTTGAAATTAGACTTCCTGCGTGCCTGTCCCCACCCTCTACAGCTCTCCTAGCTCCATGACCCTGGATGAGTGGCTTTTCTCTGTCTCTCCTCATCCTCAAATATCACCAGGTATGAATTCTTGACCTTTCTAACGTCCCTCAAGTCTGCCCCTACATCTCCAGCTGTTTCCACTGCCCTATCCACTCCTGCAATATGTTTCATCTGGAGACTGCACCAGCCTCACCCTTCAAGAATCACCTCCAGTAAAACTTTCCTTGGTGCCCAAAAGCAATCAATCAGCCCCTCTTTGGGGCTCCCATAGCATCTTACACCATGCTCTCTTCCTCCCTTCCCATCTTGTATCATTAGTTTTCATGTCAATCTCTTACCCTAGACTTGAAGGCAGGGACCGAGCAGCCTCAATCTTGGTGTCCCTCTTATGTAACCTAGGGACTGGCCCTAAGAGACATTCAGTAAGCATTTGAGGAAGTAAAGGATAAAAGAAGAGAAAAAGAATGAGAGAAGAGTCTGTTTTCCAACTACTGAACTTAGCCAGCGGAATGCTCCAAGTTAATAGAAGATTCATGAATAAAATAAAGGCAACAGGTCCCACAGGAAAGATATCTGTTATCTGGGTTTTGTAACTCACGCCACCTCCAGCTCTCTGCATGGCCAGCCCAGGTCACTGCACGAAGGACTTCAACATCAAGGCAACACCTTCTTCCCTCTTGGGAGGAAGAGGGGGCAACATACAGAAATGCTTCAGGAATTTCCAGGAAGTTTGGCCTTAGAAATTCTGGGGCTGGGCAGCCCCGGTGGCGCAGCGGTTTGGCACCGCCTGCAGCCCAGGGTGTGATCCTGGAGACCCAGGATTGAGTCCCATGTGGGGCTTCCTGTAGGGAGCCTGCTTCTCCCTCTGCCTGTGTCTCTAAACAAAATCTTTAAAAAAAAAAAAAAAAGAAAAAGAAAAAGAAAAAAGAAATTCTGAAGCTACTTTGAATCATTACCAAGAGACTCATTCTCAGCTGTAAGCGTGGCATGCAGCGGGAAGGGGCACAGGATTTGGGATGAGTCCTGCTCCTCACTTGCCAGAGAAATCTTTGTGCATTTGGCAATGATTCAGGACCCGTGGAGGCGCGTGTGTGTGGTTGCTTGGGTATAAGAGGTGGGAAGGGGAAGCAGGAGGGAGAAATGAATTTTTCACTCTAAACTCAATTGCTCTTCATTATCCACAGAGCCATCAGCCTGTGCATCCCTCTCATGCATGTTCCTTTGAGCCTGAGAGACAGTGTTCAGGGACATGCACTGGGAATGGCCAGATAAGCCATTGTTGGATCATACGCTGTCATATGTTGTGCAACGTAAGCCTCACGACTATTCTGTAAATCTTAGTTTTCTGATCTGTAAAATGGAGGGAATAGCTGCCTTGAAGAGGAGAGCCCTACTTTTATATATAGAAGTTCCTTACCACTAGCTGGCACTCATTTCTGAAGTCCTTCCATTAGTTCCCAAATGAAAAATTCATCCCTTGACTCCAGGAATGGAAGAAGATCCTTCATTACTTTTTATGAGTGACTTACCAGCTGCATATCAAACCCCACTTAATGACATCCTCTCCCCTTTATACCAAATGGCTCAAGTTGAAGGCACAATAATAATTGCAGTAATGGTTGTAATGACAGTGAATTAATAGATCATTTGTGATTGCAACGGCTGTGGGAATGGTAAGGGAGAAAATGAATTCAGGTTAATAGATCAGTGAGGAAAGACACTGAAAAAAGCCTGAGAGCTGGTAGGGGGTGGGGAGGGAAGCAGATGGGGTAGGGGAAGTGTTGGGGAGAGCTGCGGGGGGGGGGGGGGGGCGGGGGGGTGCGTAGCTGAAACCGCCAGAGGAGGGTGGCTGCCGAACCTATCAGGAATGAGCTTCCTCCACTCATGAGGCTCAGGCCAAGCCCCGGCAGGTCTGAGGAGGACTGACAAGATGTGATCAGCTGATCGATCGCTGACCAGCTATTTGTTCTTCCACAGAGATCAAGAAACTCCTGGCAGGTCAAAGCTAAGGGATGTGCTTCCCCATGCCCCCTTTCGCATCCCTCTCTGTACAACAGTGCAATTCTTTCTGGAATGCTCTAACTACAGGGTTAACTTCAGTTGCTGGAGAGTGGAGAGGCATGGGGTGGGGTGGGGGCTCCTGGGGAAGGACTCCAGTCAGCTCCCATGGGGGGTGGGAGTGGGAGTGGTTGGAGATGGTTAGGACCTTGAGACAGCAACTGTTTGCCAACCATTCAGAAGTATGTCAATATTTTCAATACTTTAAGCCATATGTCTGTGCCAGCTGACCCTCAGTACTGGTTGGGGCTCAGCACTCTTGCTGGGTGAATGCATGAATGCATGAAAGGGAGTGAATGCAATGAAAGGGAGTCTACAACTGGTCAGTTAAATAACCAGGTCATCCAGAATGCCTGAGAAAGGGAATATTGAACCACTCTGGACCTCTTTCATGCTTCCCACATGTGGTAAGAGGAATTGACAGAAAAGTGGTTGATCAGAGGCTTCCAACAAAACCATGGACAGGGCTGCCCCTCTCCCAGACGGCGTCACGAGGGCTGACACTCCAGTATCCCCCAAACTGGCTCAAGTCAGAATTGCTTGCCCACTAGGGATTTGCCCTTTCCTCTGACATTACAAATTTCATTTAGTATTAATAACAGTAACCACTGCCATTTATTAAGCATTTACTATGTGCCAGGCTCTGTGGTAGGTGTTTTCACATATTAACCCAGTTAATCCTCCCAACAGATTTATGGGGTAGACAGTCTTATTAAACCTGTTTAATAGATGAGAGAACTGAGGCTACAGAAGGAAGGAAGTTGAGGGATTTAGACACGGTCCCCCAAGCTGTCACGCGGCTTTTAATGCCCAGAGCTGGGATGCACAGCCAGGTCTGTCTGATGCTTGTTTAAGCACTGCTGTCAACTGAAGGCCCAACTGCCTGGGGTTCAGGTCCCCCTGTTGCTGGCCCTGAGGAGGAACATGGTCATCTGTCAGCCTGACCCAGGAGAAAAACAGATGAAGCCAGTCCTGGCCACCTCAGGAGGCTCACGGGAGGCTGCAGGGTTAGGTCTGAATACCTGGGATCCTGTTGTTACAGCCACAGTGGAAAGGACCCTGCTGGTCCACTAGTCTCCCACTGATAGAGTCAGTAGGGGTGGAGAGGGATGACATGTTGAGGGGGAGCGTGGAGAGAAAGAGGGAAGGAAGTGGATCATCACATCATCCCTGCACAAATGCCCCCAAAGGTCTGGCTTTCCTGGGAGGGATACACCATCTTTGTCCCCAGAGGTAGATGCAGGGCAGGGGCATGGAGAAAGATTCAGCATCCAGCGGACATGCCTCTTACCAGTTGTGTGACCATGGGCAAGGCACTGCTCAAGTGTCTCTGTCACCTCATGTGGTAAATGAGAACAATTAGCCAGACTGTCGGCCTCATAGTAGGGCATGCTCTGCAGACTCTAAGCTCAGGAAAGGCCATCAGGGCTGTGGGTCTCCTTCCCCGCTGGGGTCAAGGGCTTTACTTGGTAACTAGAGTGGGACTCAGGTAAGGAGTTCTGGAGTCTGTCCCCAGGACCTAGAGATACCAGCACAGGAGACTTACTATCTGTACTCTCTGTCCCTCCTTCACCCCTGCTTGGGTGGGGCCACGTCTCATGGCTCCATGAATAACTGACCCCTTCCTTCCTGGGGACTGGGAGGGTCCTGTGAACTAGCTGGCTCCCAAAAGAAGGGAGACAATGGTGGGCACACCCAATAACACCCCATCCTGGCCAGGCTCCCCCAATTCCCACGAGGTGGGCTAGTGTCCTGGGTAGAACAGGGGCTCTGGCTCCAGCCATCTAATCCTGGGTTCCTCAATCCCAGCAGGTTACTCCACAGCTCTGCTTCAGCTTTCTCAGCTATAAAAGGGAAAATAATACCAATACCTGGACCTCATATGGTTATAGCCTGGATTAAATGAGATAATGTATGTAAAAAATGTGGACCTGTGCCCGACATTTAGCAAGTGATATCCCTCAACACAGGGCTCCCCCAGGCTCCTTCTTTCTGGTTTCTCACAGTTCTCTTTGGAAATTCATTTCCACAGCTCTACTCCACCTCGCTGCCACCCCATATGGCCCTGCTTTGAAATATCAGCCCCCAGAACCTCTCTCATGCCCTCTCTCTCACAGCACCTGCTCTTGGACTTCTTTGAGCCTCTACCTGTTACCCCGCCCTCTCCTCCAAAGTCATCACCACCTTTCTAGCCTCATTCCCTCCAGCCCAGCCTGATCCTTCTGTCCCACATTTGCCATCCTCGCCAGCATCATTCTGTGACACTTGGTCTGCCTTCATGGCAACCCTGCCATCCCCAGCCTTGGATGGATCCAATGTCCCATGTGTGACTCTATACCCAAAAAGCTGGAGAAAAAAAATGCACCACCGCGCAGGCTGTTGACCACTCAGGATCCTGATGTCCAGCCTCAGCAAGGCCCTTAGGTCGTTGACCTCTCTGTCCCTTGTCACCTCTCTTGTCATCCCCTGTCACCGGGCCCTTTTTCTCAGCAAACGTCCTTGTGTGTGCCCCTGGTGGCATGGAGCCCATACAGCATGAGCCAGCTCCTTTTCACTTGAGCATTTCTATCTGCTGCTGCCCTCATGGCCTTTCCTGCAGGCTCCCAGAGACGGGGTCCCTCTTTGGGATCCCACTTCTGCACCCTCCATGAACCTCCTCAGTCACCTCTCCTTCTTGCCTCACCCTCTCCGTCACCAGGGTCCCCAGGGGTCTGTAAGTGGCCCAGCCACTGGACACTCACATCTGTATTGGGCCTGACCTCTCCACTGCATTGGACCATTCCTCCTCCTCTCAAACTTGCTCCTCCCTGGGTGTCTCTCCCTCTCTTCTAGTTTACCTTCCACCCCTGGAATCTTCTTTTCAAAACTCTTTCCTGTCCCCTTCCCTTGGAGTGAGATAACCAAGAGTGTGAAATAATTGCCACTGCTTTCTCTTCTCCAATTCTCTCATCGGTGCCCTCCTTCCTAAGCCACTGCTCGGCCCATGCCTTCATCATCCCATCTGGACTAACTCAAGAGTGTCCTACAGGGTCTCCCTCCCCCCAGTCCTGCCTGCTCAAGCTCATTTCCCAGTGCAGTTGGGTGTTAGTTTTAAATTTTTTTTTTAAGTTTTTATTTATTTATGATAGTCACAGAGAGAGAGAGAGGCAGAGACACAGGCAGAGGGAGAAGCAGGCTCCATGCACCGGGAACCCGACGTGGGATTCGATCCCGGGTCTCCAGGATCGCGCCCTGGGCCAAAGGCAGGCGCCAAACCGCTGTGCCACCCAGGGATCCCTGGGTGTTAGTTTTAAAATGTGAACAGACCACATCATGCCTCTGCTTAAAATTTTTCAGGGGCTCCCCAGAGCCACTAGGATAAAACTTAAATCCCAAGAGCAGGTCCCTGCCTACCTCTCTCCATCACCATACTCTTGCATCCTTCCACCATGTCAAATAGACCGTGTCCTCCATCTTCCCAAATGCCTAGCATGACTCCTCATTGGTAAAGGGGGCATAGTCATTCATGGGGGGCTCAATCATTCTCTACTACTTAGTTGTCTCCATACAAGCAACTTGCCAGTCAAGTGAATGGTCAACTGAATAAATGTTAACAACTCTTAGAAGGTTTCCAGGAATCCTTTTTGCCTCTCACTATGCCCTGGTCCAGGCTTCTTCATCTCTCACCTGTGCTCCTGCAAAGTTTCCTTCTCCCTACTGCCAGGCTCAGAGGGACCCCTTCCACCCCTCTTACCCTGTACCAGCCAGCTTTACCAAAATGGAAATCTGACCACACCTCTCTCTGGCTCCAAACCGTGTGATACATATGCCACAGCCCAGCTGAAGCTTGCAGCCACACCCAAAGGACCACATGCTGTAGGATTCCACTGATATGAAATGTCCAGAAGAGGCAAATCCATAGACACAGAAAGATAAGTGGTTTGTTAGATTTGAGGGGGCTCATGGGAGAGATGGGGTGATAAAAAAAGGCATGGAGCTTTTTTGGAGGTGAGAAAAATGTCCTAAAACTGACTGTGGTTATGATTGCATTTATCTGTGAACATACTAAAAATCTCTGAATTGTACACTTTGAACAGGTGAATTGTATGATATGTGTATTATATTTCAAAGCTCCGAGAAAACCCAAAAAACCCATGATGGCATCCCATGCCTGGCCAGGGAGACACTCAGGTTCCACTTAATTATTGCTACCATGTAAGAGCACTTGCTGTGTGTTGGGTATTGTACTTAAGCACTTTGTGCAGCTCATCTCACTTCACCCTCACACAGCTCTCTAATGTAAGTGTTGTGTGACACCCATTTTGCAGATGGGAAAACTGAGAAGAGAGATTTGAGTCACTTGCCCGAAGCCCCATGATACCTCGTGGTTCCATCTAGCATGAGCACTTCTTGCAGTATGTTACAGGATCTGTTTACAAGTTTCTCTCCACTAGACTGGAGGCTCCTGGGAATTGGTTCTGGTTTAGCACCATATTCCCTGCCTCTGGCCCAGTGACCTTCAGAATGGACTCAGGAACCTGAGGAGGATGTACAAATGTCCTGGGGGTGGCTTCAGTGGTCTCACAGTCTTGGACTCAGGGGCATTTGACAATGTCTTCCCAGCCTGCACCCTGTCACCCCCACAAAGAGATGGATTCCAACAACCTGTTTTCTCCTGGGCCCTTGTAAGGTTTCCTCACCAAAGCTTGTCTCCCCTTCTGGGGCTTCTCCCTATAACCAAGAGGGTGGCCCTGCCCAGAGCCCCTGGCTGCACCTCTGAGACCTGGTTCTGCCCCAGCAGCCCCTAAGTGCAGAAAGGTACAGGAAGCTCCTCAAAGACACCCCCCCCCCCCACTGTCGGGTCCCGCTCAGCCCTGGATCTTGTGCTAGATCTGCCAGGGGGTCAGGGAAGACATCCCTGGATGGACACTGGGCCTTAGCAAGGCGGAAGGAGGTGTCTGAGGGGTCAGGGGCTTTCTCAGAAGACAGCCCAGGAGCAGCAGGAGTGACCACAGCTCTCAAGGACTCAGTGACAGATGACTCAGCAGGGAGTCCCTCCACAGGGAAGCAGACAGCATCTCCCTGCCCTGTCCCCCAGCCCTGACCAGCGTGGGGCCAGTGCTTTACTACTCCTGTTTTCTGTTTGCATTCTGAAAGCCAGTGCCTGCCCCGTGTCTCTCTCACCACCCTTTCCGTCCCCCCTCTTCCTGGACCTCAAAAGTCACTCGCCAACATCTACCAATGTTTGCTGTGGATCTTCTGTAAGTAGCTCTAATCAAATGGCTTGGTTTGGGGACAACCTAAGTTTACTCAGAACCCTAAGGACAAGTGTGTGAGAAGCGAAGACTAGCCCACATGCTCCTCCTTGGCAAGGCCAGCCATGCCCTCTGACACACACTTTTCATCCACGGCCCAGACCTCCCCTAACCTAAAGACAGACTAAAAAAAAAAAAAAAAAAAAAAAAAGACAGACTAAAGACAGATGCTGAAATCAGTGTCAGCACTGAGGCCCAGGGGCTCCAGCAAAAACAGCCCCCCCCCAAGGAGCAGCCTCGGGGGAGTCAGGCCCCAGGGCCCTCAGTGCGCGTCAAGGAAGCCACGCCGGCTCTTGGAAACCAGAGTTGGCAAAGGCCATTAGAACACCCAGGTGGCCTGGGGTGAAGGGTGGGGGCAGCTGGCTCCCCTCCTGAGAACTCAGGGTCCTGAGAGCCCACACTGGCCACAACCTCTACTAACACACAGCCACGGCCCCACTCAGGGTGACTCCTTGGGACACTCCCCCCTCCAACAAAAGGCAAGCCCTCGGGGATCCCTGGGTGGCTCAGCGGTTTGGTGCCTGCCTTCGGCCCAGGGCGTGATCCTGGAGTCCCGGGATTGAGTCCCACATCAGGCTACCTGCATGGAGCCTGCTTCTCCATCTGCCTGTGTCTCTGACTCTCTCTCTCTCTGTGTCTCTGTGTCTCTCATGAATAAATAAATAAAATCTTTAAAAAAAAAAAAAAAAGGCAAGCCCTCCCAACTTCAACTTGGCTGCCTCTCTGCAATGTGGAGTTGAGCTCCATGTGGCTCCCTGGGGTCCCTTCCCTAGCAGGGATGTGTGCAAAGTCAAGCTGTAATGACAAAAAGCCGAGATGAGGGAGGGCAGCAAACAGAAGGTCTTTGGTCCCTGGCCCCCTCTTCTGTTGGGGGGGGGGCGGTAGTAGGCCAGGTGAGAAAGGGAATTTTCCTCCCAGCTCCCAGCCCCCAGCTCTCCCTCCTTTGCACCCTAGGCAGAGTGGTGCCTTCCAGGGGAACATGCTTCCTGAGCCCAGGGCCCAGTCTCTGCCCTGGAGCAAAGAGCAGCACTTACCATGATAGAAAATATGAGGGGGATGAGGTTGAGGGGCCAGACGGGACAGAAGCAGGAGGCGATGGCAAGGATGAGGTAATCTTTGGGGACTTCTTGGTCCTGGGCAGAGGAGGCAGTGGCAACGGAGGATGCCCTCCTAGAGCTGGCCCGAGAGGGAGACCATGGCAGTGTGGCTTCCTGTCGCCCCTCAAAAGCCACCTTGAAGGGCAGGCCATGACCATTCTGCTCCAGGTCCAGGGCCCCGGAGAGGGACTTGGACAGCTTCAGTGGCTTGTCATCCTTGCCTTCCACCTTCGTGAGGAGCTTCTCCATCTCTGGCAGGTCCAGGGGTAAGGCAGTGCCGGGCTCCTGAGCCAAGGGAAACTGAGGCTGCACAGGGTTGGCCATGTTGGCTTGGGGCTTCAGGCTGAGACGATCGGCTCCAGAGGGACCTCAGCACACCATTCCTCAGCCCAGATCCAGGGGCCTACAGGTCAGGGGCAGAAGTGTCACCCAGGGAAGCCAGGGCTAGATGGCAGGGTCGGCTTCTCCAGGCAGCCCGAGTTCAGAGGCTGAGGCCTGTCTGATGCCCCCGAGGAGCTTCGGGAAGCTGGAGCCCTGGGCTCTGTTCAAGTTGGAGGCCAACTTTGCTGGTGCTGCTAACAGCACAGATGGGCGGGGAAGTAACAGAGGCAGCTCCAAGAGCAGAGAGAAGACGCTCCTCTCCTGGGTGAGGCTCAGGCTAAGTCGGGGAGGGAGGGAGCCAGTATGTGTGTACACACAGCTCCCTCCCTCCCCCTTCAGAGATGCTTTTCCTTTTTAATTCCCCTCTCCCCTGAGAACTGCCAAGCGGTGTACTGCCTCTGCCCCAGCGCAGCCCAGTGCAGCCCAGAGGGACTGGGGTGGGCCTCTGGCTTCCACTGCAGCCACAGAACCTGCCTCAATGGGCTGGGGGCTCCAGGTAGGGGAAAAAGACAAAGTGGGTCACAGAGTGTGGGGGTGTCTTCAACTGTCCTGGGAAATGGAGCCCTCCGCTTCTCTTCTGCTGGAGTAGGCTCACACTCCTTCCCCTCTGTCGGGAAACGCTGAGCCCCAGACCTAGGGACCTAGGCAGCCCACCTCCACCCTCACCTCCATCCCCCTGAGGTGTCCAGGCCACAGCCTGGCTCCGGGCTCCAGGAGGGGAGGGTGGACTAAGCATCGCCTGAGGATCCTGCCTCAATGGGGTTCTGAGCTCCTCAGGGTGTGTGTGTGGGGGTGTTAGGGAGGAAGGTTCCATGAGGGTTCTAACTCATGCCCATCAGGGCCTTTCTGGGGTGCTCTCAAGGAGCAGCAAAGACACTTCTGTTCACGAGCTCCCTGGGGGCAGATGCCAGTTCTGAAGGGCTTCGATCCTGGTGAGCCCTCACCGGGTGAGCCTGTCCTCTCTGATTCTTGCGGTCTCCCGTCATTCCCTCCCCTGTCTTCCCCTTGTTTCAGCCTCCTCTTCCATGCTCCTCATCTCTTTTGTGTCCCCAATATCTCTCTCCTTTCATAAGCACCACCTGGAATCACTCTGTGTGTGTGTGTGTGTGTGTGTGTGTGTGTGTCTCAGAGTGGGTGGTGGGAGAGGGTACAGGAAAGAATCTAAAGCCCTAGCTAGGGTCATGCAGGACAGGGATGGGAAGGTAGAGGTGGGATGGACCTCAGAGGTTGTGGGGTTCTGATAGTCCCGATGAGAAAACTGAGGCCGGAAATGGAGGGACACTCATCTCAACCAGATATCACTCCCTTGTCCGGGCTTGGGGCCCAGCTTGGCACAAGATGAGCCACTGTAGTGAAAAGAAGTAGCTTTGGTTTGTGTGTCAAGCTGGCCTCAAAAATGCTGCTTCCAGGGGCACCTGGGTGGTTCAGTGGTTGAGAGTCTTCCTCTGGCTCAGGTCATAATCCTGGGGTCCCTGGGATCAAGTCCTGGGAGCCTGCTTCTCCCTCCCTAAGTCTCTGCCTCTCTCTCTATGTCTCTCATGAATAAATAAATAAAATCTTAAAAAAAAAAAAAGCTGCTTCCAGCAAGGGCTGTGACAAGGGATGGGGGTGGGGGGTTGGAGGGTGGTAATGTGACCAGATAACAGAGTGGAGGGAGGAAAGAGCCACATGCTAGGGGCTCAAGGGAAGTCTGGGGAGCTGAAAAGGCACCTGGAGACTAATGAGTTTTGAAAATAGTGTGTAACTTTGTTATTTTCTTTTTAAAGATTTTATTTATTCATAGAAACACAGAGAGAGAATGAGAGGCAGAGACACAGGCAGAGGGAGAAGCAGGCTCCATGCAGGGAGCCCGACATGGGACTCGATCCAGGGTCTCCAGGATCACTCCCAGGGCTGAAGGCGGTGCTAAACCGCTGCGCCACCGGGGCTGCCCTAGTGTGTAACTTTGGCACAAATTTTCAAGTTTGGTGAATCTGACTATACTAAATTAAGAATTTTTGCTCCATAAAGGAAACCCATTATTGTTTGCAAAAGGCTGTCCTCCAGGGCAAGCAATGAGATTGTTGCTCTCTGTGGGGAAGAGCAGGTAGGGTGGGGGATAGAGACTTCCTCCTTATCTCTGTTCTTAAGGAAGCTCTTTCACCCTCAGGCCAGGGGTGGGGCAAGAGAATAAGCTGGGCTACCTTGCCCAGGAACTTCCGAGAATGTGCTAATGCCTTTTTAAACAGGAGATCTCCCGCAGAGGGTGGGAAGTTGGGTCCCTGAGACCCCTATACTCTAAGTCAGTATCAGACTTAGGCACTTCCGTATTACATGTGGAAGCTGACCCTGGGCCCCTCTGGGGGGGGCGCCCTATAGCTGCCCGGCCCAAAGGTTCCATAGCCTCTAGCCCAGCGTGGCTATTGAGCACCTGAAACGTAGCTAAAGTGAAATGTGCTGGGGCACCTGGTGGCTCAGTGGTTGAGCATCTATCTGTCTTTGGCTCAGATCGTGATCCTGGGGTCCTGGGATCAAGTCCTGCATCAGGCTCCCTGTAGGGAGCCTGCTTCTCCCTCTGCCTATGTCTCTAGCTCTCTCTGTGTTTCTCTCATGAATAAATAAATAAATAAAAATCTTTTAAAAAATAAAATAAAGTGAAATGTGCTTAACTATAAAACACACTTTCGAATAATTAGTACAAAAAGATATGTAAGGGGCGCCTGGGTGGCTCAGTTGGTTAATCGTCTGACCTTGGCTGGGGTCATGATCTCAAAGTCCTAGGGTTGAGCCCCACGTTGGGCTCCATCCTCAGCAGGGAGTCTGCTTGAGTATTCTCTCCCTCTGCCTCTCCCCCTGTGTTCTCTCTCTCTCAAATAAATAAATAATCTTTAAAAAAAAAAAAAAAAGGAATGTAGGCAGCCCGGGTGGCTCAGTGGTTTAGCACCATCTTCAGCCCAGGCATGATCCTGGAGTCCCGGGATCGAGTCCCACGTCAGGCTCCCAGTGCATGGAGCCTCCTTCCCCCTCTGCCTGTGTCTCTGCCTCTCTCTCTCTCTCTGTGACTATCATAAAAAAAATAAAAAATAAAAATAAAAAAATAAAAAAGGGGTCTTTTTTACTTACTTAAAACTCTAAGAGAAAAGAAAAAGCCAAGAAGCCCCCAGGGTGACTGGTGGCTGTGGGGCTGCCAGGCTGGCTTCCTGGTCTTGCCCCCCCAACCCCTGCCCACCCTGGGATGACTAGGCCACAGGGCGATGCTGGGCTCACAGTGCCATCTAGTGGCCTCGTAGTGATGAGGGGAAAGACCAAAGGTAGGGCTGGGGCCCGGGGAAGGGGAGGAGCAGGGAGGAGCCTCAGGTCGGGGGTCCCTCCAGGGCGGGTAATCCGGTGCAGCCAGCTGCCCCCACTCCAGTGTGCGGTGCCGCCTCCGCACTTCCCCCACTCCCAACTAGGCTCTCTCTGTCTCTCTTTTGTTAAGATCTTAAGCATTTATTTATGAGATTCACAGAGGCGGAGACATAGGCAGAGGGAGAAGCAGGCTCTTCACAAGGAGCCCAATGCGAGACTTGATCCCCGGACCCTGGGATCACGACCTGGCCCAAGGCACATGCTCAACCACTGAGCCCCCCAAGCATTCCCCAAGTAGGGTCTTAAACGGAGGCCCATGGCATACTTAGCATACAGAGTGGGTTTGGTCTGCACAGTGTTAACTCAATATGTGCTTTTTTAAAAATCCATTTCACATAGAAATGGAGCACCAGACTTTTAACATGAAGATCTGGGAACTCTGGGCCCGTTTTCTGCAAAACAGCAAGGTGCTGGGCTAGCTGCAGGCATGGAGCTCCTGCAGCTCCACCTTCAGGAGGCTGGCCTTCCCCGGGGGACTGGAGCTGTGAGCCCCTGCAGCTAGACAGACGGACTGGCCTGTCTGTTCCACTGGCTGCTGAAGAAAGGTATTCCCAGGTATGCCCTGCCCCTTCCTTGCCCAGACCCTGGCCCAGTGAAGGTCTGGCTGGCTGAAGACACCAACCAAGTGCCCAGGGTGTGTCCACATGGACGCTAATTCCTACCTCTCTGCCTGGCCCCAGCCTTAGTGCACTCGGAGCAAGGAAGATGGCGAGATGTTAGCAGTGAAGGGGAAAGGGACCTGCATACTGTGGGGATGTCCTTTGAGGGTAGGATGGGCAGGGGAGCAAACCTCAGAAGGATGGGGGAGTTGGACCCCAATCCAAGGGTAGAGGTAATTGAACTCTCTCAGATCCATGCCCCACAGGTGTCAGGAAACCCTCTGGGGCTGACGGGGCAGGAATAATGAAGTCAATTCCTCTTCTCACTGAGGCCCTCCTGGGCTTAGCTCACCCTGCAACTGCAGCCTTCTGGTATCTGTGGTACGTGTGAGCATGCATGTGCACACACACACACACAATGTAAGAAAAACTTGATGTAATCCCACTCCTATCAGCAAGCATCCAGGTTTCACATCCAGTGAAGTGGACTCCCTGCAAAGGATCCACTCGGGATACTTTGTCCTTGCTGTCCTTGCTCAAAACATTTCCCTACCCCTCTTTGGAAGGCTCTCTAAAGAAACAAATCTTGCACCTTTAAAAAGCAAGTGTGAAGAACCTAATAGATACTAACTGTTTGCATCTCTCCAAATTCTCTTAGGGTATCGTTCATGTACCTACACGTTTGTCTATGGTTATAATCAGTGGGCACAGACCATTGTGTGATCTGCTCCTCTAACTCACGATTTTCCCTCTGTTAGAACACCAGCCTTTGCTCTTCACCATGTCTCTAGGATTGGGCCTTGGTATTCTTTCAAATCTTTCACTGGGCCAGTGCCTCTGGGACCACCTTCTTTGCAAATATGCTTTTCCTTTTCGGATTACTCCCTTGGAGTACTTTAATTGCAATTTGGCCAAATTGTTTTATATCAGAAAAGGAACAGATCCACAGGACAACTAGAAATCTGGAAATGTGCCCTTTCCTCACCATCCCTGACAACATCGGTCTCACATTTGTTATCTATCTCTGCCAGTGTGTCTCTCTCATTGCTAGACAGACAAGGTGCTGGTCCCTGTGATGGAGGCAATGAATACAAGGGGAGGGGTTGGAAGGTTCAGACTTCCTAAGAGGAGCCAAAAGACTGCGTGTATCAGCCCTTCGTGAGCTGTGAAGCTGCTACCAGGGTCTGCCATTCTTCTCTGTGCCCCCTCTTTCCTGCACTATTCCAGTGCACGGTTGCGATCAACCTTATAGATAGAGGATTTCTGTCTTTAGATATACCAGTCTTCCATCTCTCTCTCTCTCTCTCTCTCTCTCTCTCTTTAGACTTATTTTGGGACACCTGAGTGGCTCAGCAGTTGAGCGTCTGCCTCAGGCTCAGGGCGTGATCCTGGGATCCCCCATCAAGTCCCCACATCAGGCTCCTTGCAGGGAGCCTACTTCTGCCTCTGCCTATGTCTCTGCCTCTCTCTGTGTGTGTTTCTCATTAATAAATAAAATCTTTTTTAAAAAAAAGTTTAAGATTTATTTATTTATATATTTGAGAGAGAGCATGACCTGGGGGAGAGGCAGTGGGAGAAGCAGAGAGAATCTCCAGCAGATTCCCTGCTGAACTCAGAGCTGCATCCCATGACCCCAAGATGGTTACCTGACCAAAATCAAGAGTCAGATGCTCAGCCGACTGAGTCACCCAGGCGCCCCAACACTTCGTATCTTTTAGCCATAACTTTTAGCAGCTCTCCTACATGTTTTCTCTTTCTAGCACTTTCCTCTTTAGATTTGCTTCATACCTATTGTCAAACCATTTTTCTCTGTATTTGGACAAACCTATCTGGTCTCCGTTGATAATGTCCATTTCTTTAATAATCACAAATTTAGCTTCTTTCACAGTAAGCCAGTCATCTTGGATGGATATAGTTTGGGGATCCAGATTAAAAAAATCAAACAAGGGTTCCAGAAAATTTGGAGGGCACATGATTAAAGGTATTCGAGCCCAGGAGACCCTAATGCATCAGGGAGAGAGGTAGGGAGTACCTGTTAGGTCAATAAATGCACATATACACACACAAACATTCACACGTCCACATGTCTATATAAGCACTCATGTGATGTGTGGGTGTCAGAGAACCTTTGCGACAAAAAAAGGTCTTTGAATACTAGGCAAACACCTAACAGCACTCAAATATACACAAGTATGGGGGAGCCTAGGTGGCTCAGTGTTTGAGCACCTGCCTTTGGCTCAGGAAGTGATCCTGGGGTGGTGGGATCGAGTCCCACATCAGGCTCCCCATGAGGAGCCTGCTTTTCTCTGCCTGTCTCCGTGTCTCTCGTGAATAAATAAATAAAATCTTAACAATATATATGTGTATATATACACACACACACACACACAAATGCACTCGAACACATGGTCCTGATAAGACAATAGCTAATGTGTTTTCAGCTTTCATTTATAAAACAGCTTCCCACGCATTCTCTCTTTATAACAACCTGTGAATAGAATTTGTCTTAATAGCTTTCACTCATTGAGCGCTCACAGGGCCGGACACTATGCCAAGTGCTTGAAATGCATTATCTCATTTAGTCTGCACAACAGCCTATGATGCTCACCTTTAGCCCATTATACAGAGGGAAACACCGGGGCTCAAAGCCCTTAGGCAATTTGCCAAAGGTCACTCGGCTGGAAAATGAAGACACTGCGAAGTACTTTCACATCCTCCCCTCTGACTTCACACATCTGCTGCACACTCACACTTCCACCTGCAGGGGGCACCCTCACCATTCCTGAGCTGAGAGTGCAACTGAGCCAGAACTCTCACCTCTTTCTATCCTGGAACTTAGGAAAGCAGGACTTACTGGTCATTTTATTATGTTTCCAGGGCATAAAAACCTGGAGCCGAAGCAAGGCAGAAGCATTGTCCAAACTTATCATAAGATTTATAAGAATATACAAACAGTAACAATTTATGGAACACCTTCTAATCGCCAGAAACTGCACATAATGAACCAGTGTTAACCCTCACAGCCACCCTGAGGTGGAATCATCTGTGTCAGTGGTGAGGAACTAGAGGTTTAGAGAGGGTAAGTGATGCCATGGGTCACACACGTAGTAAGTGGCAGAACACACGTAGGTCTGGCTCTTTCCTTTCCACTATCAGACGGTGGCACCACCTCTCCACAGATGGAAGGCTCAGTGGGCAAGCCTGGGGCCAGATTCCCACATTTGGTTCCTGATTGGATCCCATGATTCCTCTGCCCAGAGTCAAAGCCTTTTTGTGATCTGTGCTGCAGCCACCTGCCCTGTAAAATTGGGAGTCCTAATACCTGTGGGCTCGGGACAGGGTGCTGAGTGTGCCAGCCAGTGTCTTGCTTGCAGAAAGCAAAGATATCTTTAATTACAGCAGTGAGCCTCACCTTGACTATCTGGGGGATCTCTCACTCATCTCGGGGTCTATAGCTCCAACTTCATCTGTGATGCTCCCCCAATTCTGAGTTGTGTAACTTTTCTTCCCCCAGCTGGAGAGTGTCCAGCTCTCCAAGGAGACCAGAGAGCCCCCAGCCCCTCCCCTGGCACACCTGGGTTCTCACCCCCGCCAGCAGCAACTGCAGCAGCAGCCTGGTCAGCAGGAGTGGGGCCAGACACTAGCTCGGGAGTGCTCACCTTAGATCCCAAAGCTCTCCAGACCTCTCTGGGAGGGCCAGTCATGCCTCCCACTTTCTCAGCAGACTCGGCCTCAGGCCCTAATTCCCTTAGCCTCTTCCCTGTAATCTTTTGATTCCACCTCTGCCCCTCATCAGAGAGGCTCTGGCTGCACCAGACCACTTTTCCCTGGGAGCTCCATGCACCCACACTGAGGGTACAGGCAGGACTTACTGACCCCCCAGTCCGTGGTCTGCTGTAGGCTTCCTTTCCTGGGACTAGCCCAGACTTTGCTTCTGATGCAGCCCTGGCAGTGGGTCACTGCAGACAGCGGCTCTGCAGGGTATCCCGTCCAGAGGTGAGGCTGACCCCAGCTTGAGTCTCTTGGTGCTGCTCCCCCTCTTCAAATAATGTCCTCTCCCACAGTGCTCCTCACAGTGCTCAGCCACACCTGGGGGCTTGCCAGGAATCAATGCCCCAGGTACCTACCTCCAGGCATCAGGCCCGGGTCCCCACATTCCGCAGTGAGCTCCCAGTCCTCAGGCTTTCCTGCCACCCTGGGCCACTAAGCCCAGTGGACACCTTATAGCAGACAGAGATGGCAACTTTTTCCTTTTTATTTGGCTCCTTCTGTTGGCTCTCTCAGCTCACAGACTTGGGGTATCAGCACAGGCAGGGGATGTGGACAGCACACTGTCATCGGACCACACCAGGGGTCACCCGCCCTCCCACATTCAAGTCCCCCTGTCCAAAAGCCCCCTTTCTCCTATAGAGCAGCAAGAGAACACAGGACTCAGAGGCACAGGACTGCAAAGATCACTTTGAGAGAAGAGTTCAAGTCCAAACGGAAGGATCCTGCACCTTTCTTGGAGCCGCCACCCCTGCTTGGGATCCGGGCGGCGAGAGGGGTGCCGGGCAGTGCGGCCCTGGGCTCGAGTTCCTTCCCACTGGCCAGGCTGCCTCCTCTCTCTCTCAGGCCTCAGCCACTCCGTTGTGGCCCGGGGGTTTGGGGCAGTCTGCCCGTTTGCAGCCGTGGCCACTGGCTCCTCCCTCCAGGCCTCCGGTAGCTCCCGGGAGCCAGTCAGGAGCGCTGGGAGCCCAGCCCGGGGCCCGCTCGCAGGTGGGCCCGCGGCCAGGCCGAGGGAGCCGCTGGGACCCGGCGCCAGCTTCCCGCGGACGCCTGGGCCGCGCCCTGAGCCTCGGCCGCCGCCCGGGGCCGTCCGGGGGGCGTGCGCGGGGAGCACGAGGCGCAGCGCGGCGCGAAGGGGCCGACGGGCGGCGGCGCGGGCGGCGGGGGGCTGGAGCCCGCTTCCCCGCTGCCCCCCGCGGCGGCGCGCGCGGCCTGCCCGAGGCACTCCAGGTGCCCGCAGGGCCAGCGGGGCGCGGGGCTGGCGCGCAGCACCAGGGAGAGCGCCGCGATGCGGTGGATGGCCCTGCGCAGCGTGGCGATCTTGGAGAGCCTCTTGCCGCCCAGGTCGTGCCGCAGCGCCCGGCGCAGCGCGTTGAACGCCTCGTTGTAGTCCAGGATGCGCTTGCGCTCCCGCACGTTGGCCGCCATGCGCCGCGCCTTGGAGCGCACCGGCCGAGCGCGCTTCCGGCCGCCCGCCGCCTCCTCGGCCTCGCCCTTCTCCCTCAGCACCCCCAAACGCCTCCCGGCCTCCGGGCGAGAGCCCCCCGAGTCCTCGGAGGAGCCCTCGGCCCCCTGGAGGCCCCTGAGGCCTGGTCCCGGCACGCGTCGGTGCATGGCCTTCCCCGGGCCTCGCTGCCCCCCGCTCCAGCCCACTGGGCTGGCAGGCCACCTCCGGAGCCTCGACTCCTGCGGGCTGGACACTCCCCGGACGGGCCCTCTCTAGCTGGGCTTTATGGCACCACGTGGCTCTCCACCCTCCCCATCCATCCATCTCCCTCCTCCTGCTTTATTACCTGCCTCCAGGTAGGCTGGCGAGGGAGGAACCGAGAGGAAGGAAACGACGAGGGGAGGAAGCATGCAGATTCTTGTACTAGGGGACCAGACGGGGCGGCCCGGCCACGCCCGGGGCAGTGCTCCAGCCGCCAGGGGGAACCCGCCCTGCCTCACTGGGGGGCCTCTCTCGGGTGACCAGGTTGAACCTTCTACACCTGCAGCCCCCAAATACACCGCCAAATTTGGCCTCTGGGCGGGAGTGCTGGTAGGTGCACAGAAGGGTCACAATGGTAGTTGAGTGTGTTTCAAGAACCTGGAAAGTTCTTGTCCAGGCCTGTGGACAACCACAGAGCTGTCCTTGAGGAAAGCATGACTGTCCCAGGGGGACCATACAGAAGGGCCCTGCAGGTAAAGGGGACCTGGAGCTTCTTGCTTTTTCAGCTACTTGAGTGAGGCTGGCTGGGATCTGGATTTGGGCTTTTAATGGGCCTTACTCTCCCTCTCCCTTGCCTTTGGCTCCTACTTCTGAAGGCAGAGCTGGACTGAGTCAGCAGCAGAGGGTGATATCTCTCTGGCTCCCCTTGTGGTACCCATCAGGGGCATCTCTTGGTATTCAGGGCCCTTGTGTCCCATGACACAGAGCTGCCATGTTGTGAACTCAGAGAACCCACCCCACCCACCCATTCCTGGGGATTTGAATTTGTAATAGTCTCAGAAATAGAATAATACTAGTCCTAGAGGAAGACCCTCAATGGAATTTCAGGCATCCACAAGTGAGTTATTTGGAGTACCAAGGTCAATCTCATTCTCAGCCATAGTCCAAATGCCTCAAAATGGAAAGGCTTGCTCTGGCATCAGCTGGGATGGCCATGGGGTTCACATTCATCTCACCAAAGACCATACCAACAATCCCATTATTTCAAACTGTTAATTGCTCCATGGTGAAAGAGAACAAGGCACTAGGAAACAAATTATATATGTATCTGTGTGATAATTTGTTTTATTGTCAGTCTTGCTCACTAGACTGTAAGCATCCTTAAGGATATTTGTATTCCTAGGGCTCTGTTCCCCAAATCTGCAATATCTATGAAAATAAAAAGTGAATGAAAGCAGATAGAACTGGATGTTTTCTCCTCTCAATCTCTTTCCCATCACCCCACAAATACACACATATGCACACATGATCACACAAAAATATACACCTCCAGGAGGATTCTACACAGAGCATAGGCCACAGATGTCTGAGCGCCCAAGTCCACCCATCCAGCTCAAGTCACAGGATGTCAGTCTCACAGGATGTCAGTCTCACTGGATGTCAGAGTGAGAGGCAGAGAGAGTCAAAACCCAGGAAATCTGGGACACCTGGGTAGCTCAGTGGTTGAGTGTCTGCCTTTGGTTCAGGTCGTGATCCCGGGGTCCTGGGATCGATTCCTGCATCAGGCTTCCAGTGAGGAGCCTGCTTCTCCCTTTGCCTGTGTCTCTTCCCCTCTCTCTGTATCTCTCATAAATAAATAAAATCTTAAAAAAAAACAAAAACAAACCAGAGACTCTGATTCCTGAGTGTTACATTCTATGGCCACCTCTGCTCCCACCCTAATTCATGTCCCTTAGCGCCTCAATGTCACTCTACAAAGAATGGAGTCATTGCCCTGCTCATGGCTTTGCCCAGCCCTTCAGAAAAGCCTGGCCCCTAGGGCCAAAGGTGGGAGTGTCAGGAGATAGCAGGTGGACATTTTAGTCCCAGAAGGGCCAGGTAGAATAGGTGATTTGGTAAGTGGAAGCCCTCTTCTAGCCTTCCCCCAGCCAGTGTCCCCTTATGAAATGTCCCCCATCCATGGCACCTTGGGGCCTATGAGTGTTTCCAGAGAATTCCCCCAGACAGGGAGTCAGGAGACCCAGGTCTAGTTCTGCTACCCACTTGCTTCATGACTTTGTACCAGTCATGGTACCTCAGTTTCCTTTTCTTTGCAAAGAAGACATCCTTTCTACAAAAGAAGGTAGGCAGGACCAGCTACATAATTTGCATGGCCCAGTGCAAAAGGGAAATATGGGGCTGCTTATTCAAAACTATTGAGATTTGAAGATGGTGACAGCAGAGCATTAAACTGAGCTTGGGGCCCTTCTATGCGGGGAGGGGGGGCAGGGTGCACAGGTCCCAAGTCCATGAAGCTGGCCTTGAGTATAGGACACAGTAGTGTAGTGGTAAAGAGCACAAGCTTTGGATGTAAACTCATCCAATATTTGCCTCTTCCTTTTTTTATATATATATTTTAACAAATTTTCTTTATTTATTTGAAAGAGAGAGCACAGTAAGGAGAAGAGGCAGAGGGAAAGGGAGAGGGAGAAGCAGACTCCCCACTGAGCAGGGAGCCCAATGCAGGACTCCATCCCAGGACTCTGAGATCATAACCCGAGCCAAAGGCAGATGCTTAACTGACAGAGCCACCCAGGTGTCCCTGGTATTTTTCTCTTTCATAAAAACCTCAGGAAAGGCTCGGAACCTCAGTCCTCTACCTGCCTCAGAGGACTCAGCGAGGTGGAACCCGGTGAAGAGTCGGCCTCAAGAAACACCATGCCTGGTTATCTTGAGGGTAACCTCAGTCTGAGTATGACCATTAACAGGTTTCCTCTCCCCCATGTTGTCTCCAGGGAGCGCATAACACATGATCAGGAGGAAAGGGATGGGCAAGCCCAGAGCCCCCCTCATGAAGGATAGACATGAGTTCCCCGAGGAATCCTTCCCTTCCCACTGATCCCCAGGGCAGCCTCACAGAGGGGACAGTCTGCCTGGGGCAGTGTAGTAGCTAAAGGGAGGGTGCCAGTCAGGTGATAAACATACTTAGGGATGCCTGGGTGGCTCAGTGGTTGAGCATCTGCCTTCTGCTCAGGGCGTGATCCTGAAGTCCCAGGATCGAGTCCCACATCAGGCTCCCTGCATGGAGCCTGCTTCTCCCTCTGCCTGTGTCTCTGCCTCTCTCTCTCTCTCTCTCTCTTTCTCTCTCTCTATGTCTACCATAAATAAATAAATAAAATCTTTTAAAGAAAAAGATACTCAAATAGTTTCAACCAAGTATAAAAATTAAAAAGAGCTTGGCTGACATAGAGAAGGGTTGGGGTAAGGAGGGAAGGTCCCCTAAATGAAGAAGGACAAGCAGGAAAGAATAGAGATTATAGGCTGGAAGCCAGGAAAAGTCCCAATAAGCCCAACTGCCCTCCTCCTGGGCTGACATTTGTTACCTAGAGTTTCCTTGGCTAATCCTATTTCCAATACCAGCCGAACTGATGAATGCTGGGACCCCAGGGAGAGCACAGAGAGCAGAAGTGACAAACCGGTGCCCACCTGCTTACCCTACCGCAGGTGAGCAAGGGCCCAGCAACCCAGGTATAGCTTGAGGGGATTCAAGGTCAGCCTGTAGCCTCCTAGGTACACAGGTTGGGAAGGCTCTAGGCCGGAGTTCTGGATGGAGTTCAGTGGACTGCAGGGAGTCACTAGGCTCTGCCACAGCTTGCTAACCTTTCCTCTGTGAAGCCAGCCCTGAGCCCTTCCCTGCAGGGCTCCCCTTCTTTTTTTAAATTTTAATTTTATTTAAAATCAATGAACATATAGTGTATTTTTAGTTTCACAGACAGCATTTAGTGATTCATCAATTGCGTATAATACCCAGTGCTCATCACATCACATGCCCTCCTTAATGCCCATCACACAGTTACCCCATCCCGCCATCCATCTTCCCTCCAGTGACCCTCAGTTTGTTTCCTATAGTTAAGATAACCTTAACTATAAAAGACAAACCTTTTATGGTTTGTCTCCCTCTCTGATTTCGTCGTATTTTATTTTTCCCTCCCTTCCCTCCCTTCCCTTCCTTTCTGTTTTGTTTCTTAAATTCTACATATGAGTGAAGTCATATATTTGTCTTTCTCTGATTGGCTTATTTCATTTAGCATAATACCCTCATAGTGATCCAAAGGGGCACTTGCACCCCAATGTTTATAACAGCGATGTCCACAATAGCCAAAATATGGAAAGAGCCCAGATGTCCATCGACAGATGAATGGATAAAGAAGATGTTACATATATATATATATATATATATATATATATATATATATATATGGAATATATATATGGAATATATATATATGGAATATATATATATATATATATGGAATATATATATATATTCCATGTAACATATATGGAAACCATGAATGAAATCTTAACATTTGCAACTACGTGGATGGAACTAGAGGGCTCAGATCCCTGGGTGGCTCAGCGGTTTAGCGCCTGCCTTTGGCCCAGGACGTGATCCTGGAGTCCCGGGATTGAGTCCCGCATCAGGCTCCCGGCATGGAGCCTGCTTCTCCCTCTGTTTGTGTCTCTGCTTCTCTCTCTATATATATATCATGAATAAATAAATAAAATCTTAAAAAAAAAAAAGGAACTAGAGGGCTCTCCTTATTAAACTCCAACTCAGAATTTAGCAGATCATATTGTATTCTTGTGTTCATGCTGGGTTCACATTTAGGTCCCAGTCCTACCACAGTGTCTGGTACATAGCAGGTGCAAGGAAATATTTCCTGAATGTTGAATAGATGGTGTGATTCCTGATATTAAGAATTTCATGGGGATCCCTGGGTGGCGCAGCGGTTTGGCGCCTGCCTTTGGCCCAGGGCGCGATCCTGGAGACCCGGGATCGAATCCCACATCGGGCTCCTGGTGCGTGGAGCCTGCTTCTCCCTCTGCCTGTGTCTCTGCCTCTCTCTCTTTCTCTCTGTGTGACTATCATAAATTAAAAAAAAAAAAAAAAGAATTTCATGAAACATTGGAAACTCCACACTGGTCTGATGAAACAAACTCTATATTCAAATCCAGGAAACCTTTATTGAGCATGTACAAATACCAGGCCCAGTGCTATAGGCTCTCATGTGTGTTGAAGCTGCAAACCTGTATTAACTTAAGTCTAGAAGCTCAGGATTAAAATAGAAGGATATAAAACCCAGCAGCCAAATAGAAATACTTTAGAATCCCCCACCCACCTCGTTCCCTGGGGGTAATTTGACAGTTGTCAAAACCTGGTTCTCTGCATGCCTGGCTGGCTCAGTTTGTAGGGCACAGGACTCTTGATTTTTGGGTTGTAAGTTCAAGCCTTGTGTTGGGTGTAGAGATTACATAAAAATAAATTTTTTTAAAATTTTTATTTATTTATGATAGTCACACACAGAGAGAGAGGCAGAGACATAGGCAGAGGGAGAAGCAGGCTCCATGCCGGAAGCCCGACGTGGGACTCAATCCCGGGTCTTCAGGATCACACCCTGGGCTGAAATCCATGCTAAACCGCTGAGCCACCCGGGCTGCCCTTTTCTATTTAAGTTTAATTTTTTTTAATTTTTAAAAATATTATTATTATTTTTAAAGATTTTATTTATTTATTCATGAGAGACAGGGAGAGACACAGGCAGAGGGAGAAGCAGGCTCCATGCAGGGAGCTCGAGTGGGATTCGATCCCGGGTCTCCAGGATCACACCCTGGGCCAAAGGCAGGCGCTAAACCGCTGCGCCACCCAGGGATCCCATAAAAATAAAATCTTATAAAAAAAAAGAAAAAGCTGTGGTTCTCATATTGTGTTTTAATGGCAGCAGTACCTCTGACCTTATCCCAGATCCACTGAATTCAAAATTCTGTCTTAACAGCAAAGTAGTTGGAATGCTCAGAAAGACGTATCTGATTCTCCAGAGTCTCACTCAGTGGCTATTAAATTCTAGTTTGAAAATAAATAAATAATAAATAAATAAATAAATCCTAGCGTGCATAGGAATGACTGTTGAGGTTATTTACATCATACTTGCATGCTATATCGTAAGGTTTATTCAAGGATGGTTTTGATTACACGCAATTTTCTTCTTGCACGTTAACTTTAGAAAACCCTACCCCTGCGTTGGTTGGAGGGAAAGTTTATGACAAGAGACAACTGTAGGTCTCAAAAGGAACAAAGTGGCCATAGAAAATCAGCAAGGAAAAAAATAAATGAGATTGAACCACCGACTTCTCTTCGGGTCCCCTAACATGAACCCTCTAATCGACCTTAAGACGACGTTAGGAAAAGCTAAGAAAATGCCCAAGCAGCACCATTCCCAGGTCCGGGAAGGGGCTCTCCCTCCAACCCCTCCTTCCCCACCCGGGGTCCCCCATACAGCTCTGGCTCTTCTTTCCCGCGTTCCGGACTTTTCCAGGCCAGCTCCCCACGCCCTTCCCCTGCACAGATCAGGACATGGCCCCGGGCTCCACATTCATAATTCTGAGCCACACTCTCCCGACAAATGGCCCGGCGCCCCGCCCAAGAGGAGCGCCCCCGCCTCCCTCGGCGCGCGGCCCCCAACCGCGGGAGTCCTCCGAGGCTCGGTCCCTGGGACGTGCTGCTCCGCGGGGGGCGCGGGGGGCGCGGGGGGCGCGGGGGGCGCCGGCCCTTCAAAGGCGGGCCGCGGGGCCAGTATTTCCGAGGCACCCGCGGGGCGCCCGGGCCTCCCGCCGCGCGGCTGGATCCGCCCCCGCCTCGGAGCAGCGCGTCCCGGGCCCGCGAGGCGCGGAGGGAGGAGGGGCCGCCGCCGTGATTTAGGGCCAGGCGGTTCCGCCGGCGGTCGCGAAGGTGCCTATTACCGCTCGGCTGGGCCGGGATGTCAGAAATTCCTGCTCTTCCTCTGGAAGTTCCGGCGTCGTCCCCCCCCCCGCCCCCCCACCTCCAACCCCCCCTCCCCCCCACCCCCACCCCGCCTCCACCCCCCCGCCCCCCCCAGGGGAGAACAGAAGTCCCACCCGAGAGAGAACGGAGCCCGCGGGGTCCTGAGAACCGGACGAGCGCCCGAAAGCGACCTCCGGAAGGCCTGCCTCTCCCCTCGCCTGCAGCGGGACCCTCTCCAGGTCCGCTCCGAGATCGTGGAGGGATAATTTGGAACCTGGCACATTTGGGCTGGGTTTCAGGCGCTGCCCATTCATTCATTCATTCATTCAACTGAAGTGCATTGACTGCCTAAGGAGTTCGTTACTGGTGTAGAGTAATAAAACAAAAACCTGTCCTCATGGAAGTCACATTTTTTTTTTTTTTAAGATTTTATTTATTTTAGGGAGAGAGAGAGCAAGAGCAGGGGCAAAGGGGCAGGGGGAAGCAGACTCCCCGCCGAGCAGGGAGCCCTACTGGGGCTGAACCGCAAGACTCCGAGACCGTGACCTGTGTGGAAGGCAGACCTTAACCACCGGAGCCACCCATGCGCTGGAAGTCACGTTCTAGTGCGGAGAGCAAATCATAACGAAAATAAGGAATTCATGAAATAAATAAGCACTATTAGAAGTACATTAGGAGGTAATAAATGCTCCCCGGGGAAAAGAAAAAAAACAGCAGAAAAGGTAGGACGCAGAGAGTGTGTATAGGTTCAGGGGCTGGGCGGGCAGCGGGGTAAAGCAGAGCTCACCTGAGAAAGTGACATCTGAGGAAAGACTTGAATGTGACAGCATGGTGGCTTTCTTGAGGAAGAGCTTCCAGGCCGCAGGAATAGCACAGGGCAAAGGCCCTAAGGCAGGAGAGTATGGACAAGCAAGGTGGCCAGTAAGGGTGGGGCAGAGTAAGAAGCCAGTTTGTGTTGGTGACATGGCCATGTAGGCCACCGCAGTATCTTCCAGTTTTACTTGGGCGACAGAGGGAAGCCATTAAACATTCATCTCCTTCCCCTCACTTCATGGAGCTTTCAACAGGGGTGCCTGGCTCTCAGTCCAGGGAGCTTGCAACACTTGATCTCAGGGTTATAAATTCAAGCTCCATGTTGGGTGTAGAAATTACATTTTAAAAATATGTTAGGGCAGGGACCCCTGGGTGGCGCAGCGGTTTAGCGCCTGCCTTTGGCCCAGGGCGTGATCCTGGAGACCCGGGATTGAATCCCACTCCAGCTCCCTGCATGGAGCCTGCTCCTCCCTCTGCCTGTGTCTCTCCCTGTCTCTCATGAATAAATAAACAAAATCTTTAAAAATAATAATAATATTTTTAAAAATTAAAAAAAAATTAAACTTAAATAGAAAAGGGCAGCCCGGGTGGCTCAGCGGTTTAGCATGGATTTCAGCCCAGGGTGTGATCCTGAAGACCCGGGATTGAGTCCCACGTCAGGCTCCCTGCATGGAGCCTGCTTCTCCCTCTGCCTGTGTCTCTGCCTCTCTCTATCTGTCTCTGTGTGTATCTCATGAATAAATAAATAAAATCTTAAAAAAAAAAACTTAAATAGAAAAAACATTAGCTTTCTCTTTCCCTGACTGTTGGATGAAGACTCCCTCCACCCTACTTCATTTCTTCATGTTAGTGTCCTCCTTCCCCTACCAGTGCTCTGGGGCGTGTCCTTTTCTCTCCTGCCTCCCCTCCACATCTCCTGGCTCATCAGTTGCTCCTCCCTTGGTTTCATAGCTTGCCCCTTCACTGGCTCTTTCCTTGGAAATAGAAAAGTGCTCAGGCTGCCTTCTCTGAGCTAGTCTTTCTCTACATACTGCAATGATTATCTTCTTCCTTTCATCTCCCAGCATCAATTCTCACTCCTCATAAGCCAAGTCTGGCTCTTGCCACCCCAACCCCCAGTCTTCTAAAACCCTCTTCTTATTCATTCATCTCCCCAGTTACACATTTATTGAGCATCTATTTACCACGTCTTGTCTTAGGTACTGAGGATACAATGATGAAAAAAATGAACAGGGTTCCTATCCTCATAGGGCTCACCATCTAGTGCAGGATACCATCTCATAAACAAGTTATTTCAATAGCACAAAACAAGAACTCAAGGTTTAGAAGTAGGGCAGAGGAGTATGAGTTTCTCTGAGGGGTCAGGAAAGGCTTCACAGGGCACGTGATGCCTCAACTAGATTTCAAAGGATGAAGAGGAATTTGCCAAGCAGACAAGGGGTAGAAAGACATTGAAGATCAATGGAACAACATGTGCCAGGGCCCGGAAGTTTAAGCCATCAGAGTATGATGAGGACAACGCAGTAAATTGGCTTTTCCAAACCATGATATGAGAGACCAAGAAGTGGGAGGGGAGGCTGGGGATTACTAGGAATCATGCCCCAAAGCTTGGGTTTTGGTTATTGTAGGTCCCTGAATACCACAGAAGGAAGTTAAGTTGATGAGTGACACAGTCATATACAGATTGTAGCTATAGCTCCTTGAGCAGTATGGAGAATGGATTTAAGGCAAACTCCAGTTAAGAGACTACTGCAGGGATGGGACGCCTGGGTGGCTCAATGGTTGAGTGTCTGCCTTTGGTTCAGGTGGTGATCCTCGAGTCCCAGGATGGAGTCCCACATCGGGCTTCCTTCATGGAGCCTGCTTCTCCCTCTGCCTATGTCTCTGCCTCTCTCTCTCTGTGTGTGTCTTTCATGAATAAAATAATAAAATCTTAAAATAAAGAAAAAGTGATCCCTGGGTGGCTCAGCAGTTTGGTGCCTGCCTTTGGCCCAGGGCACGATCCTGGGGTCCTAGGACTGAGTCCCACGTCAGGCTCCCTGCATGGAGCCTGCTTCTCCCTCTGCCTGTGTCTCTGCCTCTCTCTCTATGTCTATCATGAATAAATAAATAAAATCTTTTTTAAAAAATTAAATTAAAAAATAACTTTAAAAAAAAGAGGCTACTGCAGGGGTCCAGGTGACAGGGGAGGGGCCTGAGATATGCAAGTTGGTGGGATGGGGGAACTGGAGTCAACACCTGTTTGGAAACTAGAACTGGCACAGGGGCCACCAACTGGATGTGGCAGATGAGCATCTCCCCATCCTCCTTCAAGAACCAGAAGCCTGGGATTTCTGAGAAGACTCTAGTGATGGGCTCTCTAGGGTCCAACTGTAGACCTACCTGGAGAAGGCCCAGGTAGGGCAGAGAGCTGATGGCGTTATGGTCACCTCTGGGGGGTAGCCGGGAGACCTGGGAGACTGGGGCATTCCCATGCCTGCTTTTGTTATCATTGTTGTTTGCTAAGTAACATTCCAATAGTCTTCTTACCTGGGGGGAGGGGCACCTCCCTGGTGGGATTTCAGGTGGGAGGGATTCCTCCCAGCTGAGACAGACAGGGGTCTTGATTTGAATGTAGGAGCAGGTGTCGCAAAGAAACAGGCAAGACAGGAGAAATTACTCTGCCAGTACCTGGGCCAGTAGCCTCCAGTGTCCTGCAGGGGCATCCCTAGGAGGTTACTGTCTAGGCAGGGTCCAGCCACCCGGTCTCCTGTAATTCCTATGAGTTTCTTTAATTTGATCCCCAGTCTTTCTTTCCATTGACCTTATGAGCTGCCTCAGAGCTACCCAGTAAGTTCCTCTTCCGCTTAAGTGAACCAAATTGGGTTTTGTTGTTTACAACCAAGAATCCTGACAACACAAATTCCCAAGCCAGTCCCTGTACCTATGGTGTGCCAGCTTTGAAATCTGGGCCAGGTCACTTAGCCTCTCTGATCCTTAGTTTCCTCATCTATAAAATGAATTGATAACTGCCTCCTAACCAGATTGTAATAAGTAAATGACAGCATGCACAGAATACCCTTGGTGCTGTGCGTGGCACATAGGCACTTAATACAATTTTGTTATTATGATTGTTATCCTCTTTCTGGCAGACTTACCACCCAGGAGTTCTTTCTTCCAAGCTCATGCAGGCATATGGCCCTCTACCCTGCCCCTAGGTTCAGCCTACAGAGTAACTCAGCCAAACACATGCTGGCAGCTTGTTTCTTCTTGCTCTAAAGCTAGAATATTTCTGGATTCTTCACTTATACTCACCTCTGGTATGTCTGTAATGCTTAACAGCAGAGTGCTTGTTTGAGCTCTGGAATAAGACCATCATTTATTAGCTGTATAGCCTTGGGCAAGATGCTTAATTAACCGATCTGAGCCCCAGTTTCCTTGTCTGTAAAGTGGAGACATGCCCTTCATCATGGGCAGCCTGGGTGGCTTAGTGGTTTAGCGCTGCCTTAAGCCCGGGGTGTGATCCTGGAGACCTGGAATCAAGTCCCACGTCAGGCTCCCTGCATGGAGCCTGCTTCTGCTTCTGCCTCTGCCTGTGTCTCTGCCTCTCTGTGTCTCTCATGAATAAATAAATAAAATCTTTAATGAAAAAAAAAAAAAAGAACTGCTTCACCAGATTTGTTGTGAGGATTAGATGTTATGCTTTCAACACCTGGCTCTTGTAAGGTGTTCTATGAATGTTAACTTTCTCCTCCTGTTGATGCCCTGCTCCCTTTCCCAGCCAGTCTGGCCACTACTGCTGTAAATCATCCAAGAACTAAGAGCATCCTCCCCCTCCCACTCTAGCACCAAACTCCTTATCACCTCCACCCACTAATGACCTGGTGATTGGCTTCTCATTAAAGCAATGACAAAGGGCCTCTGTAATTTTAGCCCAGTTCTAATCAGCCATAGATCTGCCCCAGGGTCAGTCAGGGGTGAGGTAGGAATTCTGGATCCTGGGGCCAGGCTTGGTATAGACTGAGGACTCTGTCTCCCTGTGCCACTGCCCTGACCTGGAATTCCTAGAACAATGCCCTGCTATTATGGGGAGGGGGGACAGGGTTCCCCCGCAGTGCCTAGGAGGCCAAGAGCCAGGTGTGGCCTCAAGGAGCCTTCTCTGCCCTCCTGAAGTTCAGTGTTTTCATCTGTCAAATGAGAACGCTAAATGATAACATCCACCTTGTGGGACTGGTGTGAGAACAGGAGAGAAATTGAATGTATATTTCTACAACTTTGCAGGTGTCAATAAGTGGTAGTCATTATTATTGTTGTTATTGCTTTCATTATTGGATTTCTATTTTTATTATTATCAGAACCCAGGTACCAAATCTTCCAACTCCATTTGGTAAATAGCTTATTCTGTCTCCAGTGATTTGTAATGCTATGTGTCTATATAATGCCACCTCCAACCATTTCTGTTTAATCCTTATGTGATCTGGGCAGCCTGTGTGGCTCAGCGGTTTAGCACTGCCTTCAGCCCAGGGCCTGATCCTGGAGACCTGGGATCGAGTCCCACGTTGGGCTCCCTGCATGGAGCCTGCTTTTTCCCTCTGCCTGTGTCTCTGCCTCTCTCTCTCTCTCTCTCTCTCTCTCTCTGTGTGTCTCTCATGAATAAATAAATAAAATCTTTAAAAACACAATAATAATCCTCATGAGATCTGGCCCTCCCTTGGCCTCCTTGTTCATTTTCAGAATTGTCTTGGATGTTCTTGGCCCTCTATACTTCCATGGGAATTTTAGAATCCTTTTGTCTAGTTTAAACATTCCTCTGATTATTCTATGATTATTATTTTTTTAAAGATTTATCTATGTATTCATGAGAGACAGACTGAGAGAAAGAGGCAGAGACATAGGCAGAGGGAGAAGCAGGCTCCCTGCAGGGAGCCCAATGCAGGACTCGATCCCGGACCCAGGGATCACGACCTGAGCCGAAGGCAGGCACCCAACTGCTGAGCCACCCAGGCGTCCCTGATTATTTTAATATCTCTTTTTTGTATGTTTCTTTCTCAAGGTGGCTTTCCTCATGGTGGCAAAATAGCTGCAGGAATTCTAGGAGTAACATGCATACTCCATCATGCAAAAAAGGACAAGAAAACCACCAACTAGGCAGTGATTCAAATCCTGACCTACAGGAACTATGAAATAATGTTCATTGTTGTTTTCAGCCATTAAGTCTAGAGGTAGTTTGTCATGAAGTAACAGATAATGGATATACCATTTTCCAGCCTTTCTTGCAATTGACTGGGTTCTCCTATGAATGTGAGCAGAAGTGATACAGCTCACTCCCAGTATGTCCATAATAATTTTCCATATGCAGCCTCCACACTCCCTCCTCTTCCTCCTGGCTTGAAGACTGAGGGCAGCCATGGGAACCACAAGCTAAAGATCACAGAATAAAAAGGGAAAAGAAGCCTGGGCTCCTCATCCTGCCTGGAGCAGAGCTGCATCTAACATCACCTTAACTAATATACTTTCAATACAGTGTTTTATGGATTTTTTAAAGAGACATTGTTCATTCAAATTTGCTCATATATTTATGAATTTCTTTGCTCTACATTACCTCCTATATCTCAGACATTCCATCTGGGGTCATTTACTTCTGTCTCAATTATATTACAGTGTTAAGAATTTTCTCTACTGAAAGCCTGCTGGTGCTGGCTCGCTCACCTTTGGTTCTCCTATACAAGTCTTGGTTAATGATTATATTTTTAGAAAATCACTTTGAAGATATGATGTTGTCTTTTTACTTCCATTGCTATTGATGAGATGCCAGCTTCAGAGTAACCGTTACTCCTTTGAAGGTAATATTATTCCCAGATTGGTTTTGAAAGCCTTGCATTGCTTTTGGTGGTTTTGATTGTTTTGATGGTTCACTATGACACATTTAAATGTCTGTTTTTTAAAAATTTTAGTTCCTAGGATCTGTTGGGCTTCTTGAGTTTGTGGTTTGTTATCTCTTATCAGACTGGTAAAATTCCTCACACTTATCTTCTCAAATATTGCCTCTGTTGCTTTTTATTTTTCTCTTCTTATGGTTCTCTAATTACACATAGGGTAGACTTTCTCACTGTCTCCTTCACATCTATTCTCTTCACTTTACAGACAATTTTATTTGTTATTTATTTTTTATCTTTTTTATTTTTTATTTTATTTATTTTTCTTTTTGATTTTTTAAAGATGTTATCCATTTATTCATGAGAGACACAGAGAGAGAGAGAGTCAGAGACATAAGCAGGCTCCCTGGGGGGTAGCCTGATGCGGGACTCAATCCCAGGACCCTGGGATCATGACCTAAACCAAAGGCAGATGCCCAACCACTTGAGCCACCCAGCACACCCCACTCCCCCAGACAATTTTAAAAAGCATTTCCATAAACTTTGGTTTAGTTTGATCCTCCTGACTCCTTGTGAGGTAGGGAAGGAAGAGTTCCTCTTTTGCCAACAAAGACAAATGAGACTCAGCAAGGCAAAGGTATTTTCCCAAGCTCACACAGCTCCCAGTAGAGCAGAAAGACAGTGAGGCAAGTAGTAGCAAATATGCAATATTATCTATTCAAAAAAGTTTAAGTTCCAAGGACAGATAGTCAGGGGTCTGAGTCCCGGACCCACTACTCACTAGCATAGTGACCTTGGAGAAGCCCCTTAATTGGTTCTTGTTGGGATTTCTCCACTTGTAAAATGGGAACCATAATGACTACCTTGCAGGGCTGTTTGGGGATGTTTATGGGCTAGTATATGCAAAATACCTGGCACCGAACAGGCATTCAATAAATGCTTGATGAATGAATTAATAAAATGTTTGGCCCGGTTTGGCATAGCCTCTCAATCAATGTTAGCTATTGCTATTCTGTTTATATTTTATTTATATACAAACATATTACAGTTTGTTGCTATCAAGATTGTCATTTCAACAAGGCCCTGAGAATCTGGGAGCCTCTCAGGTCTCCTGTCCCTAGGCCTCCAGGCTCCCCCAGCCGTGCCCAGCGCCGGCTGCAGGACGCAGCCCGCCCCGCAGTAAATCAGGCGCGGGAGGCTCGGGCCTGTAATTAACAGGCCGCACGGGGCGGGGCTGCGGCGGCCCCGCCCACCGTGTCCCTGGGGCTTCCTGCGCGCTCGTCCCCTGCAGAAGGGGGAGGGAGGGCGCAGGGAGCTGGGGGGTCCCGGACAGCCTCCTGATTTATCGCCCTCTGTGTGAAGGAGATTTATGAGCCAAGACCCGGAGAGGGGCTCTTGGCGGGAGGCCCGAGGAGCGGGGTGCCCAGAGGCCGGGGAGGCCGGTGGTCACCCACGGAAATCCCGTGGGCTGGCCGTGTAGGTCCTGTCCAAGCCCGACTTGCAGACCCCGGGGCCGGCTGTCTCCCTCTCCTAGCCTCCCAGGACCGGGCTCTGGGGCCGGGGTTCTACGAGATTACTGATTCTTCACGACATCCTGCAGAGTTCTGGTATCTGTTACCCTGTTTTTCAGAAGAGAAAAGGAAGTCTCAGGGAAACGAAATTCGCCCTGACTCCAAAGCTTTGGTGCTGTCTGTTGTACCATCCTCAATGACTTCTTGGGGATTGTTATAATCCCACCCCCTTTCGCGGCCTTTTGGCTATGTTATCCCCCCCCCCCCCCCCCACAAGGGAAACAGCCCAGGTGGAGAAAGGGCAGCTTGAGGTGGGTCTGGGAAGTGGGGAAAGAGAGCAGACAATCTCCAGGCACTGCAGATGTCTCTCTTAGCTTTAGAACAGCCCTTTGCTTGACTATCCTTAAGCCCCTTTCATAGATGTGGAAACAGAGCCTCCTGGAGGATTAGCAGTTCTGGGAAGTTCAGGTATCTGGACTGTTCTCTTTGTGGGGTTGGATGAGGACCGAAGGGAGCACACCTGAATTCACCATCTATGCAGGGATTCATGGAGGCTTGGGTTAAGAAAGGGGCTTTGGCTCCAGGGGCCTTCAGCAGATGAACAGGCCAACCAGATCTCCCTCTCCTGGGAATCTGACAGCCCATGGTGAAGTTCCAGCCCCTCTTCTAGTGGGATAGTAGGCCTGTTTTCATATACAGCCCCTCAACCCTACCATTGTATTTACACTGGAAGGAATAAGTGTAACCTTTACCTCGGGGTCATTAGGACGTGGAATAAAGATCTTTCAATGGATTTTGAGCCAGACAGACTCTGACTCAGATCCTACTCCACCTTTGATTAGCTGGGCAACCATAGGTAGGTTATTTAACCTCTCTGAGCCTTGGTTTCCTCATTCAAAAAATCAGGAAAATTAAAAAAAAAAATCAGGAAAATAAAATCCTCCTCATTGGATAGTGTGAAGGTTAAATAAGATAAAATGCATTTAAAACAACCTCTGGCCTCCTATAAAAAGGATCTATATAGCAAATATTTCTTCCCAGGGTACAGGGCTAGAAGTTTGTTTCTGTTTGAGTGAGCTACATCAGAAGCACTCAGGGTGGAATTTCATAGACCCTAAGAATCTTGAGACAGAAAGATATCATCTTATTTTTTAAAAAAGATTTTACTTATTTATTCATGAGAGACAGAGAGAGAGAGAGGCGGAGATATAGGCAGAGGGAGAAGCAGGCTTCCTGCAAGGAGCCTGATGTGGGACTCAGTCCCAGGATTCCAGAATCACACCCTGAGCCAAAGGCAGACACTCAACCACTGAGCCACCAGGAGATCATCCTATTTCAAGCCACCAAGAGATCATCTTATTTCAAGATCCTGAACCTTGGCTAACTTCAGATGTGGGAGTAGGGGTGGCCTCTGCATCCCCCCAAATCCATTCATCAGTTCTTACAGAACATCTACTACACATCAGGCACGGTACTAGTCTAGATAGCAGTAAATGAAACAGACAATGAGCCCTGTCTTCTGGGTGGAAACAGACAAATAAATAAAATATATAGTTTATCTAAAATGTTACATGTAGGGGCACCTGGGTGGCCTCAGTAGGTTAAGCAACTGCCTTCAGCTCAGGTTATGATCCCAAGGTCTTGGGATCAAACATTTGGCCCCCTGCTCTGGAGGGGAGTCTGATTCTCCCTTTCCCTCTGCCCCTCCCCTCTGCTCTTAGGCATATGCTTTCTCTCTCCTTCTCTCTCAAATAAATAAATAAAATCTTCTTTAAAAAATGTTACATCTGGAGGCTTTTATCAGATTGTCAGGGGAATCTATAACCCAAAAAAAGGTTTAAGAATCACTAATCTGGGATGCCTGGGTGATTCAGTGGTTGAGCCTCTGCCTTTGGCTTAGGGTGTGATCCTGGAGTTCCAGAATCGAGTCCCGCATTGGGCTCCCTGCTTGGAGCCTGCTTCTCCCACTGCCTGTGTTTCTGCCTCTCTCTCTCTGTGTGTCTCTCATGAAAAATAAATAAAATCTTAAAAAAAAAAAAAAAGAATCACTAATCTAGTCCAATACCCTAAAGGGGAGCCCTAAATCACAGGACCAGCCAGGACTTGAATCAAAATTTCGGAGACCCCCGTATTCCTCTTTTCCCTGCACCATTTACCCCAGAGAGCAGGTGAGCTGAGACCTACTGGATACTCTGTGCCTAGTGTGGGTTGGTATATTTGTTGATGGGTTTTATCACAGAGCCAACCTTCCAGGGCTCACCTACACCCCCACCTCATCCTGGGACTTCACTCTTAGCAAGGCCTCAACCTCTGTGTCCACAATGAAAGCAGAAGTCATGTGGGGGCCGGGGCAGGGAAATCCCCAGCTTCCCACCTGTAACACTTCTGTGTGCACACTGTCCTTTGCTTTTGTGTCAGGAAAAGAAGCAGACTTCCCTCTGTCCAGGCCCATGCCTTCAGCCTCCAGGACAAACTCACTCCATCAGTTGTTCCTCCTCTGTCATGAATCAGCCTCTCTCCCCCAGCTCCTTCGCCTCCGTCCATAAATACACTGCTATTCAGTTATCTATTGCTGTATGACCAACCACCAAGTGGCTTAAAATACTAATCTGTTATTGCTCGTGATTCTGTGGGTTGATTTGGCAGTTATTCTGCCTCACGAGATGTCACCTAGGGTCAGTGATGTGACTTCATTCATCTGGGATCTTCTCTGAAGCTGGAATGCCCAAGAAGGCCCCTCTCACCTTGTCCAGGGGCTTCTCCACATGGGCCATCTCTCTAGCAAGATAGCTTGGACTTCCTTACAGTTCAGCTGCTGGGTTCCAAGAGGGTAAAAGGGAAACTGCTGGTTCCCTTAAGGACTGTCCTTGGTGAGAAGAGCCGAAACACCACTTCTGCCAACTCTCTTGGTCAGACAAGTCCCAAGGTCAGCTCAGAGGGAGGGAAAATAGATTCCACTTCTTGATAGATGGAGTGACGCGCGTGTCCGTGGGTTAGATGAATTATTTGCAACAGCATTGGGAGACTATCTTCCAGAAGTGATCTTGAATATAACAAAACCTTCCCTAGATCCTGCTTCACCCTAGAAATCTCTCACTGGCTCACTCCCCACCCCCCACCTGCCTCATTTATGCATCCCATAATAATCTGGACTAGCTTCTCTCTACCCTGCAGAAACTGCATTAATCAGTGACCTACTACATGGCTGACATGATATTCACCTTCAGTTTCCACCCTGTTTGCTCGACCAATGAGCTCTGAAGCAGCTGACACCTCCTTCCAGAAACAGTGCTCCTTGCTTCTTGATATACACCTCTCTTTTGGATCTCTCCCCAGTCTTTTTCTGTCTTTTCTGTTAGCTCTTCTTCCATCAACCCCTTAAATATCAAATCTCTATTTCCAGCTGCAAGCTCTCTCCCAACATGCAGATCCATGTTCCTTGCTTCTGGAATACTATTCTGTAGACATCACAGCCCAAATACATATCTCTTCTCCCTGGCTTCTCATCTTGGTGAATGAACAAAATTCTCATTTACCTGACTACTCCAACTGAAAACCCGGGAGCCATCCTACATACTTCCCACCCTCATTGCGTACCCTCCCAGAAATGCACAATCCGATGGTCCACTGACCTGTTGCTTTCACCTCTGGGTTTGCTCTCCAATCTGTCCCCTCCTCTTCACCCTCATGGCCACCGCCCCATGGGAGAAGAGATCCCAAACTGCTCTCACTGATCTGGCCTCAGTCTATCTATGCTTCATTTCTCCCTCCACCCAGCTACCCAAACACCATTCCCAAACGAGTCTGGTCTCTCCCCTCCCTGCCACCAGGGCAGTGCTTACCACCACAACAAAAGTTCTCTGGACAAATAAATTTGAAAAATGATGGGTTTGAACAAAACCATTGCAGGTTTGTTCGCTACCTTCCTCCTAGGACTCTCTATGCCGCTTGCTATGCACAGAAAGAGATAGCTTGCAGCTTTGCCAAATTTACTGACACAGGATCCTTTCCTCAGAAAGCGTCTCCCAGCACACACATCTGTTGAATAATTGTTAACTGGTTCAAACCAAATAGGAATGCAGTGGAACGATCTTCCAGTAACCCCCTTAGCCTCTCCGCGACTCTGTTTACTTGGCTGTAAAACGGGGGTGATACTAACCACTCAGGTGAGGATTAAATGAGGCGGCACCTAGAACATCACCTGACAAGCTCCAGGCCTTCAGGAATGGCCTGCGGTGGTGGACACTGCCCGCTCTCCCCTGAGGGAAGCAAGCAAAAGAAATAAGCTTCCAGAGGCATAACCAAACTCTCTCCCTTCAAAGGTGTTCCTTTGGGCTATTTCAAAGAGTTTCTTATCCTGCAAACATGGCTCACTCAGAAAAGAACTTTTTACTTCTGCAACCAAAGGCTTTGAACTGCTGGAAGAGAAAATTGGGAAAATCCACACCAAACCAGGGACGTAGAACGTGAAAGAAAAATTGTGTGGTGTCTTGGCGCTCTCTGCTGGTGATGATGTGAAACTCCGAGGAGCCCTTCAATCTAGGCCTTGGGCTCAGGCCTCCAGGCCCTGCTCCAGGACGGTGCGCGCGGTACCGGTACCGTCTGTGACACGGCACAGGAAATTGTTCTTTTCTATGCCCTGGTCAGCTTCTTCCTCCTCTCCCCTCAGGGGCTGTCCAAATCTCATCACTTGCAACCCACAGTTTTTCCATAGGCCTCTCAGCAGGGAACCTACCCTCACCTTCCGTGTCAAGGAGGAGAAATTAGAGCCCTCAGATGTGAACCCGCAACTTCCTGCTAGGGCTCACGAAAATACCTCTCTGCACCCACCTGCGTCTCCTCTTCTCCAGCTCGTGGGGGCTCCACAGGCTCACCTGTGGCTGAGCTGGGGAGTCCCTGCCCTTCCATCTCTTACAAAACCTAGACTTTTTTTTTTTTTTTTTTTTACTTTTTGAAACTAGACTATTTTTTTTTTTTTTTTTTTTTTTTTATGATAGTCACACACAGATAGAGAGAGAGGCAGAGACACAGGCAGAGGGAGAAGCAGGCTCCACCCAGGGAGCCCAATGCGGGACTCGATCCCAGGTCTCCAGGATCATGCCCTGGGCTGAAGGCAGCGCTAAACCGCTGAGCCACCCAGGCTGCCCAAAATAAGTCTTTTTAAACCTATCTGTATAAGCATCAGAGAATGGCCATATGTTCCACTCACTGAAACAACGTTGTGCTGAATGCATTTTTCAGATCACTTCTTAGAAACATCTTGTAAAAAGTGTTCTTAAATACATCAATTATAAGCACTACTGAGTGATTATATGTTCCACTCACTGAAATCACACTTTGCTGAAAGCCTCTTTCAAATAATTCTTAGAAAAATCTTGTAAGATTTTTTTCCAAATATTTTATTTATTTATTTTAGAGAGACGGAGAGAGATGTGGGGAGTATAGAGGGACTGATGGGGAGGAGAGGGAGAAGGAATTTGAAGCAGACTTCACACTGAGTGTGGAGCCTGATGCAAGGCTTGATTTCATGACCCCGAGATTATGACCTGAGCCAAAACCAAGAGTCACATGCTTAACCGACTGAGCCACCTAGGCACCCCATAAGCTCTGTGTGTGTGTGTGTGTGTGTGTGTGTGTGTTTTAAAAATTTAAATTCAACTTAGAAGCACCTAAGTGGCTCAGTCAGTTAAGCATCTGCCTTCAGCTCAGGTCATGATCCCAGGGGCCTGGGATCAAGCCCTGATTTGGGTTCCCTGCTCAGCGGGGAGTCTGCTTCTCCCTCTTCCTCTGCCTCTTTCCCAGCTTGTGCATGTGCTCTCTCTCTTTCACTCACTCTCTCTCTCTCTCAAATAAAATCTTTAAAAAAAGAAAGAAATTCAGTTTAGTTAATATATAGTGTATTATTAATTTCAGGGATAGAATTTAGTGATTCATCAGTTGCCTACTGATCAGTTGCCTAACATCCAGTGCTCATTATATCAAGTGCCCTCTTTAATGCCTATCACCCAATTGGCACATCCCCACCCCCACCTCGCCCATGTAAGATGTGTTTTTAACTTCTGTATAAGCATCACATAATTGCATATGGTCCACTGGTTGAAACAACCCTGTTCCTAGCACAGAGCTCCTAAAAACCCTTGGAAATTCCTAAGTGATGAGAGCAATAAAGGTGTCCTTTGTTGTATTAATGAGCTGACTTTCAGACCATCTCTAAGGATGAGGGCTGGTTGCCAGGGGGAACCAATCATAGGATCAGAGTTTTGGAATTTCCAGTCCTCCTCCATGGAGAAGGAACATGTCTTGAGAAGACAAGGAGCTCGTTTTTGAAAAGTCGAGTTTGGGATGACTGTGGGACATCCAAGTGGAGATATTCAAAACACGCAAGAGTTTATGCAAGCATGAAGCTTGGGGAGAGTTTAGCATGGAGGTATAGTCAGCAGCAGACGCTGGAAGCTGCTAACGCCAGGTGAGTGGATGAAATTGCCTGAGGAAACATGTAGAGTGAGGAGAGCTGTGGGTGTCAGAAAGATCTCTTAACAGCAGAGTAGTTTTGGGGGTGAGGAGGAGCCCTCAAAGGAAGCTGAAGAAGGAGGTCAGGGATATGGGAGGAAAACCACAAGAGAAGACTCACAGAAACCAGTGGCTAACATTTTGAGAAGGCGGCCACAGGCCTGAACCAAAGGCTCTGAAGAAGTCAAGTACAATGATCAACCATCTTGATAGCTGGATTATAGTACTGGCTGTATTACAAGGATGTATTTTTCCAGGATGCAAGGAAGAATTTCCTTAGGACAGTGGTTCTCAAACCTGAGCATGCATCAGATGCTTAAAACATGGTTCTGGGGGCCCCCTGGGTGGCTCAGTCAGTTGGGCATCTGCCTTCCACTCAGGTCATGGTCCCAAGATCCTGGGATCAAGCCCCAAGTCAGGCTCCCTACTCCATGGAGAGTCTGCTTCTCTCTGCCCCCTCCCTGTTCTCTCTGTCTCTCAAGTAAATAAAATATTAAAATAAAAAAGTAAAAATAAAACATAGTTCTGGGACTGTTCCCAGAGATTCTGGTTCAGGAAGTCCGTGGCAGGCCTGAGAATGGGCATTTCTCACAAGTTCCCAGGTGGTGCTGGTGCTGCTGTCCCAGGGCCACACTAAGAAACACCGACTTTGTCAGGGCCATCCTCAGGGGAGTGAGGCACAAGGTTACACTTTCTTGGCAGCCACATGGTGACTCACGGACACAGGGAGAACTAGATCAACAGCTTGTTGGCACTCTAGTCATGGAAGAAACTCCCATAGATAAAGCAAACTAGCAGAGGGTTGAGAAGACAGGCCCCACTGCAGGGGTCCAACCCCTTTCACACATGCTGCTGGAAGGGAAATTGGAATCACTCTGATGAAGAGCAACTTGGTCATAGTCATCAAAATAACATAGGTATATTCCCTTTAGCCCAGCAATCCGCTTCATGGAATTTATTCTACAGATATACCTGCACACATCTGCCCCTGTTCTTCATGAGAGCACCATGTTGAAAAGCAAAAGATTGGAACCCATCTAAATATCCATCAGTAAGGGACTGTTTAAACAAATGGTACACCTACACAGTGGAATAGTATGCAACTTTAAAAAAGAGAAAGAGGGATCCTGGGTGGCGCAGTGGTTTGGCACCTGCCTTTGGCCCAGGGAGCGATCCTGGAGACCTGGGATCGAATCCCACGTCAGGCTCCCGGAACATGGAGCCTGCTTCTCCCTCTGCCTTTGTCTCTGCCTCTCTCTCTCTCTCTCTCTCTGTGACTATCATAAAAATAAATAAATAATAAAAAATAAATAAAAAAGAGAAAGACCAAACCAATGTAGAAGTTTCTCCAAGACATTTTGTTAAGTGAAAGCAGCAAGGCACAGAACAGGGTGTAGAGTATGTACCTTTTGTGTAAAAGGTGGAAAAGAAGAATATATATTTGCACATACTTGCATTTATTTGCAAGTATAAAGAAGTACTCGAAAGATACATGAGAAATTAATATGAGTGGTTTCAGAGGCAGGGATGGGATAGGACTAGAAGGTTGGAAAACAGTGGTAGGAGGCAAACTTTTATTGAATACTTATTTATGCTTTTTTTTTTAAAGGTTTTATTTATTTATTCATGGAGATGCAGAGAGAGAGAGAGGCAGAGACATAGGCAGAGGGAGAAGTGGGCTCCATGCAGGGAGCCTGATGCGGACTAGATCCTAGGACCCCAGGATCAGGACCTGAGCCAAAGGCAGATAGATGCTCACTCACCGGGCCACCCAGGAGCCCCCTTGCTTATGCTTTGTAAAAAACATCCAGATCAGGGCACCTGGGTGGCTCAGTCAGTCAAGTGACTGCCTTTGGCTCAGGTCATGATCCCAGGGTCCTGGGATCGAGCCCCGTGTTGGGCTCCATACTCAGTGGGTAGTCTGCTTCTCCCTCTCCCTCTAATCCTCCCCTCTCTCAAATGAATAAATTTTTAAAAAATCTTTTTAAAAAATCAAAAACATTTGGATCATGTGACTCTATTATCTTTTTTTAACAGACTATTTTCTTAGAGCAGTTTTAGATTCACAGCAAAATTGAGCAGAAGGTACAGAGATTTTCCATATACCCCTGCCCCTATATATGCAGTGCCTCCCCCATTAACACCATCCCTCACCGAAGCGATAACATTTGTTGTAGTCAACGCACCTAGGCTGATAGAGCAATAATCACCCAAAGTCCACAATTTACATTAGTGTTCATTCTTGGTGTTGTACATTCTACAGGTTTGGACAAACGTATAATGACATGTAGCCATCATCATAGTATCACACAGAGAGCAGTCTCATTGTCCTAAAAATCCTCTTTGCTCTGCCTATTCATCCCCTACCCCCCAGCCCCTGGCAACCACCTTTTTTAAATTAAAAAAAAATTGTAAAGATTTTATTTATTCATTTGACACAGAGAGAGATTGAGCACAAGCAGGGGGAGCAGCAGGGAGAGGAAGAGGGAGAAGCAAGTTCCCTGCTGAGCAGGGAGCCTGACTCTGGAGCTCAGCACCAGAACCCCAGGATCATGACCTAAGCCAAAGGCAGACGTCCAACCAACTGAGCTACCCAGGTGCCCCTACATTAAAATTTTTACATTATTTTAAAGAATGGAACACAGTTTCTTTTTTTTTTTTTTTAAAGAATTTATTTATTCATGGGAGAAACGGAGAGAGAGAGAGAGAGAGAGAGAAAGAGAGATTGGCAGAGACACAGGCAGAGGGAGAAGCAGGCTCCATGCAGGGAGCCTGACGTGGGACTCGATCCCAGTTCTCCAGGACCACGCCCTGAGCTGAAGGTGGTGCTAAACCACTGCACCACCTGGGCTGCCCCTGGAACACAGTTTCTTAAGCCATAATGTCTGGGTTTGAATCTCCTCCCTACCAGGGCTGGATGACCCATGGCAAGTTGATTAACCTGCTCAAGCCTCTGTTTTCTAATCCTAAAGTTGGGGCTGCACATAGTGTCTATGTTATAAGACTGCTGGAAGATTAAATCAGGTAAAACTTGAGAAGTATTGGGCAGAGCCCCTGGCACTTGGTAAGCACATATCCGAGTACACACTGTCACTGTGGTTATTGTCACCTCCGAGCAAGTAGCCTCCCTTGTCCCGGCGTGCACCTGACATTGCAAGTTCCAAGGGAAATCTGATTGGCTGATGTTGTTACGATGCATCAATGTACGATGCATCAACCCCTTATGATGCAGGGATGCAGCATCCCTGTTGGACAGACTATCACAGGCTCATATGTGGGGGGTGGTTGTTCTGTGTCCAGCCTGTCTATAGCCACTTTGAGCTTGGGCCCCATTTCCAGAACCAACCTATGAGTGCCAGAGGAGTAGTTCAGTCACATGACCTAGAGCAAAGCAAGAAATCCCCAGAAAGTCACCACATTCCTCAGAGCAGGACTCTGGCAGTAGTTGACATGCAGAACTGTTTGATTCATTCAATAACATTGGTTTGAACAGAAAGACAATAGAGGAAGAAAATGCAGCAATAAAGGATTAAAACAATCTATTACTATTGCTATAGGGTTTTTGTGAGAATTAATTGAATCAATCCACATACAGGACTTGGCCTAAATACTAGATATATTGTAAGCCTTCAATGTATGATATAGCCTTGAGGAGGAAGAGGGAGAGGGTGACAGCCGTTATCAGGTCTACGTAAGGCTCACGAACTACAGGTAGAATCATGGGAGAGGGAGAACATGGACAGGAGTTGTGCTCAAGAGAGAGGGACATTAGGTTTAAGGTTTCAAAGCAGGAGCAGTTCCTAGGGGTATAACAGTCCCGGATGAGGTCCTGGAGGTGGGAGTGTGATGTGCATACACCTGACCACACCGTCCCCCATACATCTACAGATAGATTCAGTGTCCAAGCTTGCCCTTTTCCGGGACTCCAGGAAGGGGCCAGTGTTTGTGGCCCTCCTGTCCTGGAGAAGGATGGAGAAGGAGCGCTCCCCAGAGCAGACGCGTGGCACACGCGGGTGACTGATGTGGGCTTGGGCTGCGGGGGAGGTTCCAGAACAGTAGGCTATTTTTAGGCTGGCACAGATGCCCAATTCCCAGCGAGGGAGGGGGCGTGGTAGGTGGGAAGCGATCTTGCTTTCATCGTTTATTATTTGATTAACCACTGAGGATGCTGTGTGCAGTGAGCATCACCCGGTTTCACCGCTAGGTTTCCATTTCCCCCAATTCCTTCCTGCTTGTTACATCAGAAACAACCTTCTCCCCCAAGGGCTGGAGAAGGGTCAGGGAGAAGAGAAGTGACAATGAATGAGGGCAAGGAAGGGATAAATATTCCATCCTGCCCTATCAGCAGTGGGAGTTGGTCCAAAAAAACACTTAGCCTCACAAATTGCTCATTTATCCTCCCTGTAGTGAGTTTGCTCCAAATGGTTTGGAAAACTATTGCTTCTAATCAAAGGCGTCAGGCCTGTTGCTGGAAGGAGGCCAGCATGGGCCCAGCAGGAGTCTGAATTGCGCCTGGAATCATTATCTTTATCTAGTCCAACGTTTTAGTGGTAGGTTTTTGTTTGGTTTCAATGTGAGATGGTTAGGTCATTATTTGTTAAATTATAGCTTTTAATTAGCAGATCTATTGAAATGAAAAGCCTGAGAGAGGCTCACATGCCTTGAAATTTTGTTTGGAATTTATAATTATCGCTGTTTGGAAAAGATTAGTTGGGGGCGTTAAAGTCTTTCTTTTAAGAAAATCCTCAAATTATATACCGTTGGGGGGGGGGTTGGGGGGGGGGATGCCAGTAAGCTACACATACCTCTTACAAGTGGTGCTATCTGTATCATTACCCACACCCAGGGTCCTTTTATTTGCAGAAAAGGAGGGGGACAGATGTTTTATAACAATTCATGTAACTTTTCTCAGGGTGAGCCCAAAATGGAATTGAAGTGGGTAATGAGTTGGTCGGTAGAGTGGGTAGCCAGGGCTACAGATGGAGTTTTTTTTTTTACCACCACTTGTCCAGTCCTGATTTCTTTCTGATTCTCCCAGGAGGTAGGGGAGATGGGGGTCCCTGAATCAGCCTTGATTTTCTCCCTTTGGGGATTTGCTTTCCGCCTTTAGAAGGAACAAGGAAAGTTCCCTGTTCTGACTTTGAGTCTGAGCCGCCTTCCTCTCACCTGGCTGGGTTGATCCTGCGCTAGTTGCAGTACGGCCTTGGATCCAGCAGGGGGCGCGCCGCCGCCGGATTTGAGAGCTTGCCTCGGGAAACCGCACCCCCACCATCTGCGCAAGGCGGCAGTCTTTCTTCCAGGGTCTTCCTTTTCCTGTAACAGCCGGGTGCAGGTTACGGTCTCGGCGCCTATGGCCTCGGGCTGTGACGGCAGTCGAGGTGGGCGCCCTGCCTTTCTTCCTGCTCTAGGAGAGCATCGCTATTCACTGCACAGGGGCGGAGGCAGCGAGAGGCCCCTAGCATCTGAGTCCTCTCTCCCAAGACGCCTTTGCCTTGCGCCCCGCGGATCCCGTGGACAGCGAGTGGGAAACCTTTCTAGAACATGGGTTGAGCCCACATTCACCGGTCCTCCTCTGACCATCTCTGGCGCTTGGACATCTTGTGCCATTGGACCACAAACCCCATTAGGGCGGAGACCAGAGATGTCCTCTGATCTGTTACCAACACCCAGCATAGGGCCTAACCCACCCACATACGCAAGAATGAATGAGAATGAACGAACGAACGAATGAATGAATTCATGTAAACCATTATTTAAATTATTTTATTCTCAGGCAGCCTGGGTGGCTCAGCGGTTTAGAGCCTGCCTTCAGCCCAAGGTGTAATCCTGGAGACCTAGATTCGAGTCTTGCGTCCGGCTCCCTGCATGGAGTTTGCCTGTGTCTCTGCCTCTCTGTCTCTCATGAGTGGATAAATAAAACCTTTTAAATAAATAAATTTATTCTCTCTTTATGTACTGAGCATATACTCTGCCAGGCATTGGGAAATCAGAGATTAAAAATATAATCCAGGGATCCCTGGGTGGCGCAGCGGTTTAGCGCCTGCCTTTGGTCCAGGGCACAATCCTGGAGACCCGGGATCGAATCCCACGTCGGGCTCCCAGTGCATGGAGCCTGCTTCTCCCTCTGCCTATGTCTTTGCTTTTCTCTCTCTCTCTCTGTGTGACTATCATAAAAAATATATATTTTTATATATATATATTTTATGATATATATATATATAAAATCCCTGTTTTCAAGGAGATTACAATATGCACACAAGATAGACATGAGAGTGGGCAACAACAATTTGTAGCTTCCTCTAATTAGTAGCTAACTAACTTCATTTAGCCGGCAAAATCACATCAGTCCCATAGTTGATATACATATTCACTGAACATGGCAATATCCTGAAATTCAAGCACTTCTTGATCTTGTGAATGGACTCCCACCTTCTTTTCCAGGGTTGTGAGGGCAGGGCAGGGTTCCAATTCAGATGCCCTCAGTCTCCTATTACTTCAAAGCCCTAAATTACATTCTACATCCTATACTTCCTATGAAACTAGGCCACCTCAGAAAGGTCACTTTTGACCTGAGGCCCTTTGGCTCTGCATCAGGGTCTCTCTATATGAGTTTTCCCTCAGAAGGGGAAATGAGAAAAAAGCCTATTAATAAATAGCACATTGTTTCCTAAAGGGGTTTTGAGCTCTTACTGTTATTGGGATTTTGTTTATTTTGTTCTGATTCTGTTTCAGAGTGTAGATTTGATGCTCCACCTCTCCATATTGTTTTCATCTTTATTCCTAATTATCACATTTACTCCACTTATCGGATTAATCAAAGAGATGAAACCCTCTCCCTTTGGGAGAAAACAGCACAGATAAGCAGCCCAGAAAGAGGAATGGTTTTTGAGGAGCAAATGTCAAATTTTATAGGAGATTAACTTTGGGGATTGGAGGGAGGGTTATCATTATGGCCTGGAGCAACCAGACGCATCTCTAGAGCTCTGATAGCCAAGAAAAGCAGAATAAATGTTTGGGAAGTGGTTAAATACATTTTGATCTCTGAAAAAGGCTAGAGCATGAAATGAGTAAAAGAAAAAACTTTAAAGCTTTCTGACTCTTGCAACAACAAAAACAAAGATTTTAATATTTATACTTTCATAGTATTAAAGTTTACTAGAATTATAATGTTTTAAATCACACAATTGCTCCAGCTCCAGCTGTGTGCGCTGGTGTGAATCAAATACTGTCTGTCATTTAGATTACACTTGTCCCCTCCATAGCTGCTCAGCAAGAGTCCCAATGACTACAATTAAAACCACTGCACTACATGGTTTCATAGGGGAATCCTACCAAACCTTAAAAAAAGAAGATAATCACAGAGCTGTTTACACTGTTACATATTATAGAAAAAGAAGAAAAATTTCCAAAATCTTTAAAAAAATATGATCACAAGACTGATGCCAAACCAGTAAAAGACTTCACTAAATAGATACATGTATCTCAATAATGTTAGTGCAAAAAGTCTAAATGCAACTTTAGTAAATAAAATATAGCATATTAAATCAATATGTCATGACCATATGGGGTTTATTCCAGGAATTCAAGTCGGGTTCAGCATATAGAATGCTACTACTAAAACCCAGAATGTCCTCTTTGGGTAGTAGTGGACTGGGTAATTTAGAACACTCCTCTTCACAAAGAAAAAACTGTAAGCTGGACAAAGTACAATAAAATTTTTTAAAAACATCAAAGAGTTAACAAAGTAGGGAATAATTACTGGATGAGATCTGAGAGAAGCAGGAATGCAGACTGGTGAGCAAAGCACTGGGGTCACTTTTTCCAGAAACATTTGCTGAGAGTCTAAAGCGTACCCTGGACAGTCCAACAGGGATGGGGGACAAAAGATGGAATCCATTTAGAGGAGGGACTCTGGCAAACTACTCCATCGTATAGCATTTATTTTATTTTAACGTTTTTTTTTAAAGATTTTATTTATTTATTTGAGCTAGAGAGAGAACCTGTTAAGCTGGGGGGAGGAGCAGAGAGAAAGGGAGAAGCAGATGCCCCACTAAGCAGGAAGCCTGACTCAGGGCTTGATCCCAGGACCCCAAGATCATGAGCTGAAGGCAGATGCCTAATTGATGGGAGTCACCCAGGCACCCCAATCCTATAGTATTTAATTCAGATAGGATCTAAAACCTCTGGGGGAGTAGATTCATTTCTCAATATATAGTATTGGAACAACTGGGTAGCCCCTGGAAAAACAAAGTTGGTTCCATACTTTACACTTCATATAAGAATAAATTCCAATTGGATTAAAATTTAAAATGGGGAAAAATAAAATCATGAAAGTAATAGAAGAAAGTATGAGGATTCTCTTATAAACTCTGAAGGCAGTAAGGCTTTTCTCATTATATCACAAAATCTAAAAGCTACTAAAAACACATTGATAAATCTGGCTGTATAAAAAATTCTGCAAGGCAAAAAACATAAACAAAGTCATAAGACAAATGACAACCTTGGAAATGTATTTTCAACTTATATTACATGCAAAGGGTTAATTTCCCTAATATTTAAAGAGCTCCTGAAAATTGATGGGAAAAAGATTATAGCTCAAGAGAAAAATGGGCAAAGGATATAAACAGATGGTCTACAGAAAAGAGACATGATTCTTATTATGAAAAGATGCTCAACCCTAGTCATGATAAATGCAAACTAAAACCACACTGAGATGTCATCTTTCACTCATTATGCTAGTAAAAATCCCAACATTTGGTATCACACTCTGTGGACTACTAAACAAACATTCTCATACATTCCTGGTAAACTGACACCCTATATCAAGGGCAATTTGTTAGTATTTATCAAAATTACAAATGCATTATATCCTCTGATCCAGTACCTACTTTCAGAATTCTTTTCTACCAATATCCTTACATGTGTATAAATAGCATTCATATCAGGTTATTCATTCTAATTGTAATGGCAAAAGATAAGAAACAGCTAAATGTTCAATAACAAAACGTTGGTTAAATAAATTATGTTACTTTCATATGTTGGAATATTATACAGCTGTAAAAAGTGACTAAGGAATCTCCTTACATATTTTATGGAAATCTCAGCAAGATACATTCTAATTTTAAAAAGTCAAGGTTCAGGGGATCCCTGGGTGGCTTGGCGGTTTCGTACCACCTTTGGTACAGGGAGTGATCCTGGAGACCCAGGATCGAGTCCCATGTTGGGCTCCCTGCATGGAATTGACCCTCTGCCTGTGTCTCTGCCTCTGTGCCTCTGTGTCTCTCATGAATAAATAAGTAAAATCTTAAAAAAAAAAAAAAGTCAAGGTTCAGAACAGAGTGTTACCATTTGTGTGGAAAAAAAAAAAAAAGAGGGGAAACCATAAAGACTCCACTTCACACTGGTCAGAATAGCCAAAATCAAAAACATAAGAAACAATAAGTGTGGATGTGGATGTGGATGTGGATGTGGATGTGGATGTGGAGAAAAAGGAACCCTCATGCACTGTTGGTGTAGAAAACAGTATGGAGATTCCTCAAAAAATTAAAAATAGAACTACCCTATGATCTAGCAATCACAATACTTGGTATTTGCCCAAAGAATACAAAAACATTAATTCAAAAGAATACGTGCACTCCTATGTTTATTGCAGCATTATTTACAATAGCCAGATTATAAAAGCAGCCCTAGTGTCCATTGATAGTTGAATGAATAAAGAAGAGGTAATATGTACATACACATACTATATTTATATATACAATATATATGTATATGTAGTAATAAATGTATTGTATGCAATGGAATATTATTCAGCCAGAAAAAAAGAATAAAATCTTGCCATTTGCAATGACATGGATGGAACTAGAGAGTACAATGCTAAGCAAATAAGTAAATCAGAGAAAGACAAATACCATATTATTTCAATTACAAGTGGAATTTAAGAAACAAGACAAATAAGCAAAGGAAAGAGAGAGAGAGAGAAACCAAGAAACAGATTTTTAATTATAGAGAACACACTGGTTATCAAAGGGGAGGTGGGTAGGGGGACAGAGGAAGTAGGTGATGGAGATTAAGCAGGGTACTTATTGTGATGAGCACTGAATAATGTATAGAATTGTTGAATCATGTATTGTACACCTGAAATTAATATAATACTGTATACTAACTATACTATAATTCTTTTTTTTTTTAATTGGGTGGGGGGAAGGGCAGAGGGAAAGAGAGAGAATCCCAAAGCAGCTCTACACACAGTGCAAAGCCCAGCTTGGGGCTTGATCTCACAACTCTGAGATCCTGACTCAAGTTGAAATCAAGAGAAGGATGCATAACCAACTGAGCCGCCCAGGCCTCCCTATACTGGAAATAAACAAAAAATAGAGGGGAAAAATAACATATCCATAATAGCTTGTGTATGCATAACATCTTTCCAGAAGGATAAACAAGAAACTAAAAACAGACTCATCAGTTGGAAGGAACTAAGTGGATGGGAAAAGTGTAAGAGGAAGACTTTTTACTGCCTTTTATTTTTAATGTTTGAATAATATGGATGTCTTGTTTTTTTACATCTCTGGGTGTAACCTTCAGTGTCATGGCCAACTTTCCTAACCCACTAGTAAAGTACCAGATGAATCGTATTCTTATCAACTGGAAGATATTGCTCTGCGTCAAACTTTCTACTGGCCAAAGGCACTGATTTTTTTTTCAAGATCTAATTCATTCATTTGACAGAGAGAGAGAGAGAGAGAGAGAACAAGCAGGGGGAGTGGCAGGCAGAGGGAGAGGGAGAAGCAGACTCCCTACTGAGCAGGGAGCCTGACGGGGGCTCAATCCCAGGACCCTGAGATCATAACCTGAGCCAAAGGCAGACACTTAACCAACTAAGCCATCCAGGGTCCCCTAAAGGCACTAATTTCTAAATATCAGTTGGGTTTGGGAAAGGGCTGAGGGGATTTATGAGACAGAATGAAGCTAACAGACCCCTACTTAGATTTTGCCCCTAACTTTGACTTAAAATTTTTTAATTGTAGTAAAACATACATAATACAAAATTTATCATTTTAACCATTTCAAGTGTCCAATTCAGTGGCATTAAGTACATTCCCAAAGTTGTGCAACCATCACCACCATCCATCTCTGGAACTTTTGCACCATCCCAAACAGAAACTCTGTACCCATTAAACAATAACTTCTCCTTTATTCCTTTTCTCAGTCCCAGGGAATCTCTTTTCTACTTTCTCTCTTTAGAAATTTGCCTGTTCTCGGGACCCCTGGGTGGTTCAGTGGTTGAGTGTCTGCCTTCAGCTCAGGGCATGATCTCAGGATCCTGGACCGAGTCCTCCCACATCGGGCTCCCTGTGGGGAGCCTGTTTCTCCCTCTGCCTAGGTCTCTGCCTCTCTCTCTCTTTCTTTCTCTTTCTCTCTCTCTCTCTCAGAGTCTCTCATGAACAAATAAATAAATCTTTACAAAAGGAAGAAATTTGCCTGTTCTAGATAACTCATATAAGTGGAACCATACAATATTTGTCCTTTTGAGTCTGGCTTACTTCACTTAGCCTAACATTTTCAAGGTTCATCTATGTTGCAGTATGTACCAGAATCTCTTTCTTTCTTTTTTTTTTTAAGATTGAGTTATTTATTCATGAGAGACACAGAGAGAGGCAGAGACATAGGCAGAGGGAGAAGCAGGCACCTCACAGTGAGCCTGATGTGAGACTCGATCCCGGATTCTGGGATCAGGCCCTGAGCCAAAGGCAGACGCTCAACTGCTGAGCCATCCAGGCATCCTGAATCTCTTTCTTTTTAATGGCTGAATAACATTCCATTTCATGGATGGACTATATTTTATTTATTCATTCATCTGTTGATGGATATTTGGGCTGTTTCCACTTTTTGGCTATTGTGAATAATGCTACCGTGCACGTTGGTGTCCAAGTATCTGTTCGATCTGCTTTCAATTCTCTTGGAAATAAGCATCTGGGAGTGGAATTGCCCTAATTTTGGCTTTTTAAAAAAGATTTTATTTATTTGAGAGAGAGAGAAGGAGCATAAGCGAGCACAGGGAGGTAGGGGTACAGGCAGAGGGAGAGGGAAAAACTCCCTCAGCAGGGAGCCCAGTGTGGGGCTTGATCCCAGGATCCTGGGATCATGACCGGAACTGAAGGCAGACACTTCACTGCCTGAGCCCCTCAGGCTCAGTTTTGGTTTTTAACCAACTGAGCTTATCAGAGAAACACTCCTATGATTAAGATTAAGGACTAGATGTTAAGAATGTGGACTGTGGGGAAAAGCTGGAAGAAAGTTAAAATACAAACAGTTAAGACAGTGTAAGACAGCCAAGCACCTCCTGTATATAAATGCATCACAATCAAATGGCGCAACAGAAATGTGAGACCACAGACCCTAATACTTCCCCTCTGTTTGTGCAGATGATCCACAGATGTGTTGGTATCTCATGTGGGTCTTCATCCCAGGACCATAAGGATTCTAAAAGACTCCCAGCACTCTTTCCTCTGCACCCCTCCATAGGAAGGACAGATGGGTCTGCAGCTTATACCTGCTCTTCATAAATTGGAACCAGGGCTATGCCTCTAACTGTCACAGTTTTTTTGGCAGTCGGCAAAGATGGCCTGTGGTGGCACTCATGTATCACTTGCTAATGAGAACTCTGAAAAAGGCTGCAAGCTTAGTAATTTGCTGATTGCCTCCTGACCGCCTCTGAGAGGGCTTCTGGGCAGGGACACTCCAAATAGCATCAAAACTGTGCGAAGGCACCACTGAATTAGTGAAATAAGCGCTCTCCCCTGCCCACTGGCATCAGTTTTTACTCACCGTGGACAGTGGGTGAGAGGCTATTTTTGAAGCTACTTTCTCTACTTAGAATATTTCAAAACCGTGGGACGGCCCAGGTGGCTCAGCGGTTTAGTGCCGCCTTCTGCCCAGGGTGTGATCCTGGAAACCCAGGATCGAGTCCCGCACCGGGCTCCCTGCATAGAGCCTGCTTCTGCCTGTATCTGTGCCTCTCTCTCTGTGTCTCTTATGAATAAATAAATAAAATATTTGGGGGAATAAAAAGAATATTTCAAAACTCTTCTCCAGTGGGTTGAGCACTCACACTTTCAGATGTGCACTTGGCCACCAACAAGTGCCCATGAGGAGCTCAGCTGCCCCATATTCACCCTGGGTGTCATTCTCACATGGCTTGTGTGCCAGGCAGATGACAGATGAGCCTCATCCTTTTTTTAAAAAAAGATTTTATTTATTTATTCATGAGAGACACAAAGAGAGGCAGAGACATAGACAGAGGGAGAAGCAGGCTCCCTGCAAGGAGCCTGACATGGGAGGATGTGGGACTTGATCCCGGGATGGGGATCACGCCCCAAGCCAAAGGCAGATGCTCAACCGCTGAGCCACCCAGGCGTCCCGAGCCTCGTGCTTATCTACAAAAAGAAAAGAGAGGGATGGCATTTGCAAAAGCAGCCTCCTCTGCCTGGAAGAGGAAGAAATAGGTTGTCTCTTTAGATATCACGTACACATACACACGTACACACATGGCTTCAAGGAAGTTACCAGAGTGTTTTATTTGTTTGTTCATTTAAGTATAAAAAAGTAAATGTTGCAATAGGTCTCAGGTTCTGCTCTGAAGAAGCAGCTACTTCCTTTCGGGGTGGCATTTTTAGTGGACGTGGTATCTGGAGAGGATTACCAACACCAGGGTCATAAGTATCAGTTGATCTTGGGACGCCTGGGTGGCCCCAGCACTAGCCATTTGGAACTGAGCTTAATGCCGCAAGCAGGTTACCCGACGCACCGTCTAGAGCGATTTATATTTTCTCTACACATGTAACTGTTTGAGCAAATGGTATGCTCCACAGATTAATCTGTTGCTTTGTCAGGTGGTACAGCCCACAGTGAGTCGCTATGACTGTCCCTAAGAATAAATACAATTTGCACCCCTCTGAGCTGCATGTTGGTCTCCACAGAAGAATCTGGCAACTCAGTGTCTTCCCTCAAACAGATAACATCAGGCGCATATGCCACTGAACAATGTGTCATTTTTCTTAGCAAGACACACCTTGTTAGGTGAGGTCAGGGGCCTCAGTTTTAGGCCCTATCTGAGTAACAAAATACCCCTAGGCAGTTTTTGTTTGTTTGTTTCTCGCCTTAGCTCTATGAGAGAAGCTCACCCCTGTGTATCCCATTTTCTTCCCAAAGCTCAGGGTTGGAGATCACTCCCCTACCCCCATCATCCCCACCTCACTGGAGAAGTAGCCTTGGTTAACTTGTCCTTTCTCCTCCCTCTCCCTGTTTTCCTCTCTCTTAGACACAGAAACTAATGCTTATGATCACAAGTGTTAGTCCTTTTAAGCCTTGTCACTATCTTATGAAGTTGGTAATACTATGATCCTTACTCTGCAGATGAGGGAAGTAGGGCACATGTCATTGACTTGTCCAAGGCCACACAGCTAGGAAGGGGCAAGGGTGGTGGTGGTCAGGCCCAGGCTCTCTCTCTGGTTCATAACCACTGTGCTTTTCTGCTTCTCCAGACTACACACACACACACACACACACACACACACCACCCACACTCTCCTGATCCTCTTGTGATCTGGACCCAGCCACCGGAAGCAGGGCATGATTTAGGCTTCTGAGATGTGCGCATTGCCTTTCCTGGACTTCACAGCGCCCTTTCCTGCTTACCCATTCAACAAGTCTCACCTTTCCATGATGATCACGCAGCCCTCCCCTCTGCTGCCCTATCCTCAGCTCCTCCTGCTTTAACTCTTCAATACCCTTTGGCGATGGATCCCTGTGCAGAGGAGCTTGTAAGCTCTTTAGGTGTCAGTCCTCTATCAGTGACACTAGAGAGAGGCTTGCTGATTCAGACTGGGAGCCCCCCGCCCCGCCCAGGCCTGACCCAGGATCCCAGATGGGCAAAAACGGATGGCTATACCGGAGCAGCGTGTTCACTTCTACACTGGGGAGTCTTTCTCTTTCTCTCTCTTTCTCTCTTTCTCTCTTTCCTTTCCTTTCCTTTTTTAAAGATTTTATTTATTTATTCATGAGAGACACAGAGAGAGAGAGAGGCAGAGACGCAGGCAGAGGGAGAAGCAGGCTCCATGCAGGGAGCCCGGTGTGGGACTCGATCCCCGGTCTCCAGGATCACACCCCAGCCAAAGGCGGCGCCAAACCTCTGCGCCACCGGGGCTGCCCCCTCCCCCTTTTTAAAAGGTTTATTTATTTATTCTTGAGAGACACACAGAGAGAGGCAGAGACATAGGCAGAGGGAGCAGAAGCAGGCTCCATGCAGGAAGCCCGATGCAGGACTGGATCCCGGATCCTGGGATCCCTTCCTGAGTGGAAGGCAGACGCTCAACCGCTGAGCCACCCAGGCATCCCAACACTGGGAGGTCTTGTGGTACAAACACAGAAGTGTTTACAAACCTTGCCTTCAAACACAGAAGGGATTTCAAACCATTTGCTCTAATTTCCCCATTTTACAGATGAGGAAACTGAGGGCTACAGGGGTGATGTGGTCTCCCCAAGACACCAGTTGGCCCACTGAAGCCTTGCAAGTCCAGCCCCAGGTCCTCTTCCCTCCACCCCCAGATGATGAAGCACATCATTGTCAGAGTGCAGTGGCCTCTAGCACCAAATGAGGGCAGGCATGTGGTCTGGCTTTCTTCAGAACATAATGGAAAAGATGTGGACACAGGGCAGTGACTGACATCTCTCTCTGCCTCTCAGTCTCAGAATGCCAAGGGCTGTAGGGCAGTGATTCCCAGATGGTGGTGCTCACCCCACAGGGGGGTGGCCCATGAAATGATTTCAGATGGTATCTGTGTTTTTATTTTAAGAGTAATGTACTTATGTTAATGGTCATTAGGGAGGTATACAAGTAGATGCCAAATCTATTAACATTTATCATGCCTGTGTATGACTGTGTAAGAGGGGGCTCAGTAACTAGAAATCCGGTCAACTAAATAGGAGCATGGGGGGATTTGTTAACTGGAAAAAGCCTTCTACGCAGATGACCGAAGTTTGGGAAGTGCTGTTGTGGAGAATACCAACCATTTTACAGAGGCTTAAACCAGGCACTTGCTTCTAGTGAAAAGACACAGTCTCAGCCTCATTAATTACCAAAGAAATGCAAACTCAAATTAGAATGAGATAAAATTTTTCACCTTTCAGATTGATAAAGATTATAAAATTTGTTCTCGCTTCAGCAGCACGTATACTAAATTTGGAAGGACACAGAGAGGATTGGCATGGTCCCTGGGTACAGATGACATGCAAATTGATGACAACTCCTGTGAGGCTGTGGTAGGAGTGATCAAGTTGATGTTTGTGAGAACAGGAGCTCTTTTTTGAGATGGAAATAGGAGAAGGAGAGTAAGTAGAAATTCTGTCATCCTGAATATTAATTGGAAAAGCCACTATAAATTCATCGTGGGCTGAGCTGTTCAGGTGGAGGCTGATGGAGTGGGGCAGTGGAAAGATTCACCTAAAGCAGAACAGAGATAGAAGTTTATTGAATACATGGCAAGGGGGCCGCGTGTAGGACAGCAAGAGAGAGACTGTCTGCCAGGAGGCAGAGCTGGGGGCTGTAGTTCAGGCGGGGCCTGAGGAGGCATGGGAACGCATAGAATTTTCCTTTGTTGGTACATATGCCCTGTTGTACGTTGCCCATTGGTCAGCTAGCACTTGCAGCTATTTTGAGGTGAGTCGCTTGATGACTCTGTTTGCACTCACCCTGGTGGTCACTGTGGCCTTTCTACCTCACACAGCTTCTGGTGCTCATGATGGTTGCCTAAAAACAGCCTCTACATTCGTGATATAGTTTAAATATAAATATTCCCTAGCTTTTTCCACTGAAAGGACCTATCAATAATGACTAATGCAATAGAAATAAACACTTTGAATACTTTAACTGACATCTCCAAGTACCATTTCCCACTAAAACAAAACTGGGCTCTTTGGAGAAATGGCGGATTTTAGGTGTGGGACAGGAAATACAACAGACAGGAAAACATCTGGAACATCTTGTCAAACAAGAAAACAATAAAGCTATCAAAGACCACTAGACTGATGTCAAAAAGCCTAGAAAGCCCAGCTTGAAGAGGCTCCTGCTGACCAAAGATGGGACAATTTGAATACCAATAAAGATAATAGCTACAGTAGAACAAAACATGAGTGTATATTTAAATCCCTAATTTAACTATTATATTAAAAACAATTCAAACCAAAATAAAACCTCATTGTTGCCTTTCAGGACACTAGTAAACCAACTCATTTTTTTTTTAATATTTTATTTTCTAGTAATCTCTAAACCCAATGTGGAACTCAACCCCACGACCCTGAGATCAAGAGTTGTACAGTTCACTGACTGAGCCAGCCAGGCATCCCTAAACCAACTCATTACTTAAAAAAAATTGGAAATAGGGGTATCTGGGGTGGCTCAGTTGGTTAAGTGCCTTAAGTGGCTCAGGTCATGATCTCAGGGTCCTGGGATCCAGCCCTGTATCAGGCTCCCTGCTCAGCAGAGAGTCTGCTTCTCCCTCTTCTTCTGCTTGGGAAGTGCTCCCTCCCACTTGTGCTGTCTCTCACATCCATGTGTGCTTGCTTGCTCTCTTTCAAATAAACAAAATCTTAAAAAGTAATAATTAAAAAAAATTGGAAATAAAGGTGAAAAATCAAGCATGTATCATGTGTTTTCTGTATGAACTGTATCTCTGGATAACCAAAGGGTTGATGAGGGAATGTTTCCCTTTATAGACATTTTCTAGCTACTAAATGAAGAAGGAATGGTTGTATAACACCATTTGCAATCATCAGCAATGGCTACTAACTTCACAAGAAGAGACAAGTCCAGACATGATGACATTTTCCCAAAGAAGACATTCAAATGACTAATAGGCACATGAAAAGGTGCTCAGCATCACTAAGCATTAGGGAAATGCAAATCAAAACCACAACGGAGACATCAGCTTGTACCTGTTAGGATGTCTGTTATAAAAAAGATAAGAAATAACAAGTGTTGGTAGGGATGTGGAGAAAAGGAATCCCCAAGCACTGTTGTGAAGAATGTAAATTGGTGCAGCCACTAAGGAAAACAGTATGGGTGTTCCTCAAAAAATTAAAAATAGAACTGCCATATGATCCAGTAATCCCACCTCTGGGTAAAAATCCAAAGTAAATGAAATTACCATCTGGAAGAGATATTTGCCCTCCTATGTTTTACTAATACATGCTACAACATGGATGAACCTAGAAAACATTATGTTAAGTGAAATAAGTCAGAAAAGTCCGGAAAAGAGCTAGTGGCTAGTGGGTTGGGGGGAATATAGGGAGTGACTGGTAATGGGCACAGGATTTTTTTTTTTAGTTTTATCTATTATTCATGAGAGACACAGAGAAAGAGGCAGAGACACAGGCAGAGGGAGAAGCAGGCTCCATGCAGGGAGCCCGATGTAGAACTCGATTCCAGGGCTCCAGGATCACGCCCTGGGCTGAAGGCAGGTGCTCAACTGCTGAGCCACCCAGGATTTCTTTTTAGGGTGATGAAAGTATTCTGGAAATAAATAATGGTGATGGTTATACAAGTGAGAAAATATACTAAAACCACTGAACTGTACACTTTAAGATGGCAAGATTTATAGCAGGTGAATGGTATCTCAATAAAAAGTCAAAACAAAAACATAAAAGCCCCAAATAATTCTACGATAAAAAATTACTAGAACTAATGTGTAAGTTTAGCAAGGTCTCAGGATGCAAAGTCAATATACAAAAAAACCAATTATAATGTTATAGTCCAATAATGAACAATTAGAAATGAAATAAAAGACAATCGCATTATGATAGCCTTTAAAAAATAAAGTACTTAGAAATTGAGCTAAAGATGTGCAAATCTACACACTGAAAACATGCAACATTGCTATGAGCAATTGAAGAAGACTGTAATGTATGGGGAGATACACCAAGTCATGGTTTGGAAGACTTAGTATTGTTAAGTTCTCCACAAATGTATCTGTACATTCAATATAATCCCAAAGCCCAAATAGACTTTTCTGAAAAATCCACAAGCTGATTTTTTAAAATATTTAATTTATTTATTCATGAGAGACAGACAGATAGAGAGAGAGAGAGAGAAACAGAGACATAGGCAGAGGGAGAAACAGGCTCCATGCAGGGAGCCCAATGTGGGACTCAATCTTGGGAATCTGGGATCCCCAAGCCAAAGGCAGATGCTTAACCACCAGCCACCCAGGCATCCCTACAAGCTGATTTTAAGATTTATACCAAAAGTCAAAGGACCTAGAAATAGCAAAGACAAATTTTTAAAGGAGCTGTTGGAGGGCTTTACTACCTGATTCAAGACCTATTATAAAACTGTGGTAACAAAACAGTGATATTGCTGTGAAAATAGACATATACACCAACAAAACAGAATGGAGTCTACAAATAGATCCACATTTACATGGTCAATTGACTTTTTACAAAGTTCCCAAAGTAATTAAGTGCAAAAAAGAGTCTTCAGGGCGGCCCCTGTGGCGCAGCGGTTTAGTGCCGCCTGCAGCCCGGGGTGTGATCCTGGAGACCCGGGATCGAGTCCCACGTCGGGTTCCCTGCATGGAGCCTGCTTCTCCCTCTGCCTGTGTCTCTGCCTCTCTCTCTCTCTCTCTCTCTGTGTCTCAATAAATAAATAAAATCTTAAAAAAAAGAAAAAGAAAAGAGTCTTCATACTAAATGGAGCTGCAACATTGGATATTCACATGGAAAGACATAGCCTCTGCCCTGACCCTATATCACGCCCTAAATTAACTAAAAGTGGATTGAAGACAAACACTAGACCTAACAGTATTCAAATTCTAGAATAAAATGTAAAAGAAATCTTTGTGATGTTGAGTTAGGCAAAGATTTCTTGAACAGGACACAGAAAGTGCAAAAAAAATTATGAACTGTAAATTTTATATATATAAACTATACAATTCTATTTATTTATTTATGAGTTTTATTTATTAATTTATGAGAGTTTTAAATTTATTTATGAGAGTAAACTATACAATTTAATATAAGCTGTAAAAATTAATAAACTGTACTTCATCAAAATATAAAATGTTTTTTTTTAAGATTTTATTTATTTATTGATGAGAGACAGAGAGAGGCAGAAACACAGGCAGAGGGAGAAGCAGGCTCCATGCAGGGAGCCTGATGTGGGACTTGATCCCAGGTCTCCAGGATCAGGCCCTGGGCTGAAGGCAAGCGCTAAACCGCTGAGCCATCGGGGCTGCCCAAAAAAGTTCATTAAAAAAATGAAAAGGCAAGCTATAGACTAGGAGACAGTTATTTGCAAAACATGTTCGACAAAAGGCCTGAATAAAGAATATAAAGAACTATTACAACTCAATTATAAGAAGACAAATGTCCAATGTAAAATGAGCAAAAAGATATGTACAGATACTTCACAAAGAATATATACAAATGGTCGAGAATCACATGAAAAGATGCTACACATCACTTGTAATCAAAGCAATATAAACTAAGATGGGCTAAAATGAAAAGACTCAGAACACTAAGTATTGCAGAGGATGTAGAGCAATGGGAGGGACCCTCATACCTTGTTGGTAGTAGCAGAAAATGGTATGGCCGCTTTTGGAAGCAAAATCTTATCAAGTTGGGCAGCCTGGGTAGCTCAGCAGTTTAGCACCGCCTTCAGCCCAGGGCGTGATCCTGGAGTCGTGGGATTGAGTCCCACATTGGGCTCCCTACATGGAGCCTGCTTCTCCCTCTGCCTGTGTCTCTGTCTTTCTCTGTCTCTCTCTGTGTCTCTCATGAATAAATAAATAAAATCTTTAAAAAAAAAAGAAAAATAATCGTATCAAGTTAAACATACAGTTGTCATACAACCCAGCAATCCCATTCCTGTGTGGGGTTTTGTTTTTGTTTTTGTTTTTGTTTTTGAGAGAAATGAAAAAGTATGTCCACACAAAGACAACCCAAATGTCCATCAACTGGAGAAGGATGAACAAATAGGGGTGTATTCATAGTATGGACTACGCCTCAGCAGTAAAAAGGAAGGAATGATCTAAACTTTACCAACTCTCTTAATTTCATCAAACCATAATCCATTTATCTGCAAGATGATGATAATACTTCTGTCACAGGACTTATGATAGAGATTGAAAGTGATAAAGTACCATTAAAATGCCTATTCTCAATCCTGGGGAGAGAGGAAAGGGAGGAATGAAATAGAAATACACTTAACATAAATGAGACTCAAAAACATTATGCTAAGTTTCAGCACTCAGCCGAAAACCACAAACTGCATTTATTCATATAAAATTACAGAAAAGGCAAAACTATAGTGACAAAAATTACAGAAAACTGTGGTTGTTTGTGACTGGGAGCTGGGGGAAGGGATTGATTGCAAAAGAACATGATGGAACATTTTAGGGACTCCTGGCTGGCTCAGTCATAGAACATGTGACTCAGGATTGTGAGTTTGAGTGCTATGTTGAGTATAGAGATTACTTAAAAATAAGAATCTTAAAAAAATAAAAGGTGGCATAGGATACAGTTTTAAAAGTCCAGGTAGGGTATTGATCATTCATTCAGTCATCATTTATTCATTCCTCAGCAGATGTGTCCTGGGTTCTGGCTGTTTGGCACCATATTAGGTGCTGTGACAGTTGGAGGAATAAGAAGTGACAGCTGGCTAGAGCCAGAATTTCCTCCAGGAGCCCTGTAATTAATTACAGTGTGGGGTGACTGGTGTTGCAACCAAGGTAAATCCCTCTGCAGATAAGCATATCTAACTAGACCCAGGAAAGGGAAGGCTTTAGAGAAAGTCCCAGTTGAGCTGGGCTTTGATAGATTACAAAGGATCTTATCAGGTAGAAGAGGAAGCAGCATGACCAAAGAAGACATGAGAGACCAAGGAGTAACTGGGGGAATGGTGAAGCACCTTGTGCGGCCATATCAGAGAGGGCACTGGGAGGCTGGAGGGTGTCTTAGTGGGTAAAACAGAGAAGGAGAGCAGGAAACGACACAACAACCTGGTGCGGGTATTTTAGTCAGGAGATTATCCCAGAAAGCAGAGGGGAGGGAGACAGACAAGAAGAGAAAGCCAAGGGAGATGTCATTATGGATTGGTTACCACTGTGAACAACTGGGGCTCGTTCCTATTGGACCCCTGAGTAACCATGTAGAGTATATCTCAGAAATGCCTTTCAAAGATAGTAGCCTTGGACATTTATTAAGCAGCTCCCATTTCCACTGTCCCTGGGATGGATATTAACTTCCGCTTTAGCAGTTTCCGTCTGGGATGCCATTGACACGACTTTGAAAAAAAAAACCCTGGGGCAGAAAGTGGGAGAATCATAGAGGTAGGTGCTTGAGACCACAGCAGCCTGTGGGAGGTACCCATGCCAGCTGCAGCAGAAATCTGAGATGGGCCAAAGGGAGATGGATCTGCTCAAAGGGTGACTCAGATTAAGAGACTGAATGCGTGCAGCAAGTGGAAGAAAAAGTTCAGAAAATGGGGTTGGAAAAGTAGGTTGGGTCAGAGATCCATTGTGAAGTGTCTTATATGCATTGTTTAAACTTTATTTGCTAAACTCTGGCACCTAACAGGTACTCAACAAATATATATTTTTAAAAGATTTATTTATTTATTTATTTATTTATTTATTTATTTATTTATTTATTTATCTATTTATTTATGAAGGATAGGTGGGGGTGGAGCAGAGGGAGAGGAGAGTCTTTTTTTTTTTTTAAGATTTTATTTATTTATTCATGAGAGACACGGAGAGAGGCAGAGACACAGGCAGAGGGAGAAGCAGGTTCCCTGCAGGGAGCTGGATGTAGGACTCGATCCCACCACCTCGGGATCATGACCTGAGCCAAAGGCAGCCATTGAACCACTGAGCTACCCTGGCATCCCTAGAGGAAAGAGTCTTAAGCAGATTCCCTGTCAAAGGCAGAACCCCATGCTGGGCTCAATCTCAAGACCCCAAGATCATGACTTAAGCCAAAACCAAGAGTCCAACGCTTAACAGTTGGTGCTACCCAGGTTCCCCTACAAGTGCTCAGTAGATATTTATTGAATGAATGAATGCTGATGACAGATGCACCTGGGCCAAACCTTTGCAAATCTACTGGGCTTTAGAATCCATCAGACTAGCTGTGTGACTTCTAACCTCTTTGATCTCTTTCTCTCTCTCTCTCTCCCTCCCTCCCTCCCTCCCTCCTTGAATATAATACCTTCTTTACAGAGTTTTGGTGAGGAATTAGATGAGATCAAAGATGTATGGCAACTAGAAGTATGGACTCAATAAATGTCAGCCACTCTACCTCTGCCCCCATGATGACCCAAAGCCAAGTAATAAAGCTGAACTACCCACCAGCTAGAGACAATGAAGGTTGCTCCTGGGATCTGTTTACAGAAGATGTATGCTGGCATTTCCAGCTATATTGGTCCTCACGGAAAAAATTAGTGGTATTAGTAACAACTTCCTTGGACCAAAAGGGAATCATACTGCTGTTTTAATTAAAGGACAGAGTTGAAACTATCCTCCTAGGGAATTTACAAATTCAGAAATTGATGCTTGTAGTAACTGATGGGTTTTTTTTTTCTTTGTGCATTTAAATGTACCTATTGAAACATCTTCTAATCAATATGCTGTTGACTGGGATCATCCATCCTTGCTGTGCTGCATTTCTCTCCCATTCTTAAATTTTAACAGAAGCCAAGATGCTTGTGGACTCTGTTTGATGGAATACCTCTGCACTGGTTGTCTGTAGGCATTGGGGGATCCTCAATCCTTCCCACAAGAGATTGTGGCGCCTCTGGAGATGTAGGGAGAAAATATAAAGCTAAGGTGGGAGAGAGAGCAGCTTGAGGAAGTAGGTGAAGGACTGAGAAATCACACAGACTGGGGAATTACTCAATTAATGTATCTTAAAACATCCATTCCATCAGTTTGACACAAGACAAACACTATGATGAGTCATGCCACTAGCACACCATTTTTTTTTAAAAGAGAGAGGGAAGAAAGGATATTGGGAAAATGAGTAACACAGACTTTGTCAAAGAAGGAAATTCCAGAGTTGAGAAGCCTCTGTGGGAAGCACATCTGCTCCTAGTCTGGAGTGATTCACAACTGGAGAAGGAGCAGGAACCACAAGGTGGAGATTCATTCATCTGCCCGCTTGTTCATTCATTCATTTCTTTCATTCAACAGTGATCAGTTATCTCTCTGCCACACTCTGAAAGAAGCAGCAAGAATACAAAAGTGGAAAAGACACAGACCCTGCCCTTGAGGGTTATAAAAGCAGGGGAAACAAAAGATGTCACTAACAGTTATAATAAAGTGGAGTAAGGGCAAAGATAAAGACATGGAGGAGATGGAGTGGTGGTAGAAAGAGGAGGGAGAGGGGCCAGAAAAGGGGGCCACTTCTCAGAGGTGGAGATCCTTTAGCTGGGTCCTAAAGGAGGTTGGAATTCCCCAGGCAGCAGGAAGTTGTGCCTGTGTGTAGGGATGAGGGTTCCAAGTAGGAGGAAAAGTCACCCATAAAGAGGGAGATGTCTTTGACGACAGTGTGGAGTTGGTAAGTCCAAAGCACAGGAGGAAGGCAGAGCAGTGGGCAGAGACCATGTATGGGAGGGCCTCCTGTATCCCGCACAGTCTAGGCATCATCCTGTAGGTAAGGAGGAGCCATTGAAGAGTTCTGAGCAGAAGCATGGCACTATCTCAGTTGTGGCTAAAGAATATCTTCCTGGTATCTTTCCAATGGCCAGCCTTAAGGGATGTATTTTTTTTTTTTAAGAGTTGTATTGAAAGGGATTGAAGAGTGGGAGTAGGCTAGCCTGTTCAGACAGTTCAGGTAGAGACAAGTACCTAGGTGGTAGGTGGCTTGAGGGAAAGGGTTGCTGAGTTTAGCTCTAGGCCCTAAAGGGCACTGTCTGCAGGAAGAGTTTGCAGCTGCCAAGTCACTTAGTCTCTTAGAATATCAATTTCTTCATCCTTGAAATGAAGGAAACGTGAATCACCGATAAGGTCCCCCATTGCAGCAAGCACGAGACAGGTTATCCGGATCTCTCTGTGCAGACACCGGGGCCTTCCCTAAAATCCTGACAAGAGGAAGGGCAACGCGCGTGGCGGCCGAGTGCGGAGGGGAGGCGAAGCCGGAGCCCCCCCCCCCCCCCCATTCGCTCCACCGCCAGTGCCAGCCCAGGCACCTGTCCCCAGCTCCTCCTTTCTTTTCCTCCCTAGGGGACTCGTGTGAGGTCACAGCGAGGAGGTGGAATGGAGGGCCCTCTTAGATGCCCAAGTGTCTATGGCTCCCGCTGCCATGGTTTGTCAGGCGCGGGTACTCTCAGCTTTGGAGTCACAGGGGGCTCCAGCCAGAACCCCTTGAAGCTGTCGCCCTTGCCCATCTCTCCGCCGGAACAGCTCTAGTGAGCACTGGAGAGAATGCTTTAAAAGGCGCTCGCATAAACCAAAGTTCACTCCCCAGTTTTGAATTAAACAGCTCTGTGATCTTGGACACATTAGCTCAAGGCGCTCAATAAATCCTGGGGAAGGACAACCCCGCTGGTCGGCGACCGCGCCCTCTGACACCTGCCCCGGCCGCCGCGCGCCGCGCCTCCCCCCGCCGCCGCCCCCACCTTCTCCTCCTTCCCGGTGCGAGGCGCCGCGCCGACTCCGGGCGGACGAGGCTGCGCAGGGCCGGGCGGCGGAGGGCTGGCTGCGAGCCCGGTGCGCCCCCGCCCGCTGCCTCGCCGGGGCTCCCGCCTCCCTCGGCCGCGCGGCCCCGCGCTCGGATGCAGGGAGCCCGCGCGGACGGCGCGCGGCGGCGGGGAAGGTGCGAGCCCGGCCTCCCGCCCGCGGCTCCTAGCGTCCGCCGCGCGGCTCCGGGGGCGCCCCCGAGGCCCCGCCCCCGGCCCGCCCCCGGCCCCGCCGCGGCTCCCCAGCCGCCGCAGCCCTCGGGTCTCCGGGCCCCGCGGCGGGAGCTGCACGCCGCAGACTTCGCGCGTCCTGCCCAGGGCGGGCCCAGGGCCCCCGACGCCCGCCTCCGCCGCGGGTGGCCGCTGACGTCAGGAGGCGAAACCCAGAAGAAGGGGAAAAAAAAAAAAAAGGCACAAGGGCGGAAGGGGTAAAACTTTTATTTTTTTCTCTTATTTTCTTCTAGGGCTGAAGTGAAGGGCAGGCGACTGCGCCCGCGAGGGCTTCCGGGAAGAGCCCGGCACAACCCCGGCCCGCTGCGCGCGGGGGAGCCGGGCCCCGGAGGCCCGAGGGGGCGGCCACCATGTGGGACCCCCGGGACTTTGAGCGGCACTGGCGGGCCCAATTCCCCGGGGAGGAGGCGCCCGTCATGCGGCTGGACTCGGTGCTGGACGTGGAGCGGGAGCTGGAGCGCTGCAAGCTCAACCTGAAGCGGCTGCAACAGGTGTTGGCTGAGGAGAAGTTCAAAGTCTCCTACCTGCAAGCGGCCCTGGCCAGGGAGAAGCGGGACGTCGGCTGCGGGCGCCCGGAGGGCGGACGCGGCGGCAGCCCGGGCGCTGGGGCCGAGGAGCCGGCGCCGGCCGGGCGGGAGCGGGCGCCGCCAGCGCGCACGGAGGACGGCGCGGCCGGCGGCGGCGCGGACCCCCCAGGCCCCGGGCGCGGGGACGCGGAGGTGGCCGCCACGGCCGAGACCCCTCCTTGCGCGGGCCAGGACCTTCACTCCTGGCCGGGGCCCGCGGGGGCAGGGGGCGCGGTGCGCAGCTTGACCGCCGCCATCCACCAGCAGCTGTTGCAGCCGCGCCTGCTCTTCAGGCCCCAGGAGGAGCACGCGCCCCCCGGCCACGATGGCACAGTCCCCAGCGCCCGGGGAGACGAGTTGTCCTCCGGGACTCGCGCGGGGCGGGGCTCGGACGAGGGCGAGCCGGACGCCTCGGTCGCGGATGATGGGGGCAACAGCAGTGATCACGACTTCGAGATGGTGGATTTGAACGAGAAATTCGTCCTCGGCCACTTACTCGTGGCCCCCTGCCGGCTCGGGGGCCGCGATGAGGCCGAGAAGCCGGCGCGGGCGGGCAGCCCCCATCGCTGGATGCACCTGATCCACGGGGGCCGGCGGCAGCAGCAGCAGCAGCAGCAGCAGCAGCGCCGGAGCCGCGACCTGGAGCAGCTGGAGGCGGAGGCCAAGGACGGGCGGAGCTCGCCCCTGGCGGCCGAGGAGCGCCCCCGGCGCGGGGCTCGGGAGCACCTCCCTCCGTGGCGGCGCAAGAGGTTCCTGCGGGTGCCGGAGCGGGACTCTCCCAGCCACAGCTCTCCCGAGAGGGGCAGTGACTGTAGCCACAACAGCTCGGACCACGAGGACGGCTTCTCTGCAGGTAGGCGCCCCCCTCGCGCGTCCCGGGGGCTCCCGGCCCCTTCCTGCACCCCTCCCTGACTCACCTTGTTGATCCTCAGGCGCTTGGGAAGAAGGGAGATAAAATGTTTCTGTTTATCTTGAAATCACTTGTAGAACTGAAAAAAAAAGAAAAAAAAAACCCACTAAGATTGTGCAACATGATTTCTCCTCGAGGATGTTTGTGAAAATAGGCAGTATGGCTAGGGCCAGGGGGTGATGGAATGGTGTGCTTGGCTAGACCACGGGAGGAACCTTTCTTTTCAGGCCTCAGCCCTTATGCTCTATTGTAAACATCACCGCCTTCCCTCCCCCCAACTCCTCTTCCACTGGTCGGTCAGATTCCTTTGCACTACATGATGGTACCATTCTCGTCACAAACTACAGTGGTTCCCCTTTTCCCCCAGATTCCTTGATGTGAAAGTTTAAATCTTTCACTTAATTTTTGAACTTCTCTCTCCATCTTTCCCCAGCCTGTATCTTGTATTCTGGCCAAACTGAAACATCCTTTCACTCAGGGAAAGGTACACAAATCCTCACTATCCCCTCCCTTTGCTGGCTGCCCCCTTCCTAGAAGGCTGCATCTGATCTGTCAGCTTCCAGGAGCCTGAGTGGGAAGGGGAGGGCATAGAACCATAGTTTTCAAGCTGGCCTAGTGCCCAGAGATCATGTCTAGTGCAGTATCTTCGTTTGACAAAGGAGAAAGCTTAAGCTCCGAAAGATTAAGTGCTTGTTGAAGTGCGCTGAGACCTCTACTCGAGCCTTCTTGTCATTTGTTGTTTCTCCTCACATTTGGCCACTATTTTGAGGACAGGACCTGGTCCTAGCCATCTTTGAGTCCTCTTGTGGCAGTCCGTATGGTGCCTTGCACATAGTAAGTGCTCACTAAATATTTCTTGAATAAATGGATGATTGCTTTGAACTGAATGTCTCCTAGCCACCGAAGTCCTCATAGGTCAGGGAGTAGGAATGGGGCTAAGGAGCAAAGGACAGATATGGATGGGAGGATCACCTGTCATTGCTCCTTTGCTGCCCCTGGAACTGTCAATGTCTCCTCAGTCACTGGGAAAGCATAAATTGATGTCTCGTTGGGTCAGGCTGTGATCAGGAACATAAGATGCCTTCTTGCTTGGTGAAGGAGAAAAAAAAAAAAAAAAAAGAAATCACTGATGCTGGGATTGTTCCAAAATCTCCATTATTAGATCTTATCTGGGTGAGTTTGCATTTGAATGAAAAACTGTCCACTTTGCTAAAAGCACATTTGGAAGGTCCATCAAGTCATCTGTTGTGATCAATTACACTTATTCATTAGCAGAGATTGGCTGCTTTTCCCATAGGTAATGCTTTTGATGTCCATGCTAGTAACATTTTTATGTGCCCCTTTAACTTAAGGAAAGAGTCTGAAGATTTCACTCTAGTGCCAAGTTCCAAATACTCCATGGAAGCTACCCAAGTGGACCAGAGCTGCCTCAGAGCTGGCTCCAATCCCATCTTCCCTGAGACCCACATCAATCACCCCTTCAGGTATGCCCAGTGCACTGGGTTTTCCCCAGGGAGTTCTTTTTATTTCTGTGTGCTGTCTCTTCTCTCCCTGAGGGCATTCTAGCACAAAGAACATCTTGATGAAGATTAGGAATTAGCATTCTCTCTGGCCTAATGAATTACAAAAGGTGCCCCCTTTCAGTGGACCCATGATAAAAAGATTCTCATTCCTCTGGGTTAAAAAGACTCCCGGTGGGGTCACATGTCTGGCACTTTGTGGCTGTGGCTTGTGGTGCCTGGGCTGTATTTTAGGCCTCACTCCAGGACCCCTCTGCAGGGCAGACTTGTGGAAGGAACCCAGCTGTTTGTCAGGGCCACACCTCCAAAACCTCCCCAGTGAGGGAGTGACTGGAGGTGGACATGCACATGCACACATGCGTGCACGCACGTACATGCATGCCTATACGTGCATACACCTGTGCACACAATCCCATGCATGTGTGCATGTGCACATAGTCTAGGAGAAAGAGCTTCAGACATATAGAGTCACTAGAGTAGAGGGATTAATAGCAGAGTTTTTCACTGTGGCCGGGTATGATGTGGGTGATAGCCCACTGAAATCAGTGTAGTGGGGAATGAAAATATCAAGAGGCCTTCCTTGGCCACTCTTGGCCATCCCTGGTTTATTTTTCTCCATAGCACTCACCAAATTACTGCTTCTTTTTTTTTTTTTTAAAGATTTTTATTTATTTATTCATAAGAGACACACAAAGGGAGGCAGAGACACAGGCAGAGGGAGAAGCAGGCTCCTTGCAGGGAGCCTGACACGGGACTCCATCCCAGACCCTGGGATCAGGCCCTGAGCCAAAGGCAGACGTTCAACCGCTGAGCCACTCAGGCATCCCCCAAATTACTGCTTCAGATGCTATGATTTTGCATGTTGATCTTTTTCACTCTCTCTCCAGTAAAATGCAAGTTCCGAGAGAGCAAGGATTGTTATCTTTTTCATCTACTGACATAACCTCAAAACCTAGAAGTGTCTAATACGTATTAGGTTTTACATAAATGTTTGAATGATGTATTTTTTAGTGAAATGGAATAGAAGAGAAAACATGGGAGTGAATTGTCTGTGGTAATGGTATTTTCTGTTTTAAAACTTTGTTTCAGGATGCCTGGGTGGCTCAGTGGTTGAGCATCTGTCTTTGGCTCAGGCCGTGATCCCGGGGTCTTGGGATGGGGTCCTGCATCGGGGTCCCTGCAGGGAACCTGCTTCTCCCTCTGCCTGTGTCTCTGCCTCTGTCTCTGTGTCTCTCATGAATAAATAAATAAAATAAGAATAAATAAATAAAACTTTGTTTTGATTATGTATACATGCAGGAGTATATACTGGGTCCTAATCTATTTCTTCTGTGGATTAGACAAAAAGGTTTGGAAATGCTGATAAAGACTATGGGCTTTGAAGCTAGACTGTGTGAACTTGGGAGAAGTTATTTGAATTTTCTGTGTCTTAGTTACTTCATCTGTAAAATGAGACTAATAAACACTGCTTACATCATACCATTGATACGAGTAATAATAATGGGGATTTTTGTTTCTGAAGGGCTTTGAACACATCTTGACACATAATCCGCACCCACAGTGTTAATTATCCATGACTATAGGTCATTTTCTTTTAGGTTGATGCTTCAAAGATTCTTTCTTTTTCTTTTTTAAAAGATTTTATTTATTTATTCATGCAAGACACAGAGAGAGAGGGGCAGAGACATAGGCTGAGAGAGAAGCAGACTCCCTGTGGGGAGCCTGATGCAGGACTCCATCCCAGGACCTCAGGATCACCACATAAGCTGAAGGCAGACGCTCAATCGCTGAGCCACCCAGGTGCCCAGTGCTTCAAAGATTCTTATTCCCAGACCATTCTGAATCACAGATGGTTTGGTTTTCTATAATGCATGCGTTTTTTCTAGCTTGGCTCTGGCTCTTTCTAGAACCTTCCAGGAGCAGAGCAGGACCCAGGGCTGAGTCTTGGCTCATGAGGCCCTCTTGCTGTATTGACCCTCATGTTTCTTATGTTTCTCCTTCTCTATTAGCAATCATGCCCTTTATTTGTATTCAGAGATCCTCAGTGAAAGTTGAGTTTTATTGGGCCATGCAATCTCAAGGTCTTGAGTCTCAAGAGCTACATGAGAGCCACATAAAAAAGCCCAGAGGCAGAGATGTCCCCCTCCTTGGAAAAGGACCATTTTCTCTTATGAGGTAGATTCCCATACAAAGACACATCTGTATCTATCTGTTTCTACATGTAGTAGCCAAACCAGAGTTTAAGTTAGAATCCCTGTTTTTTTAGTATCTTCCTTTTGGCACCTGTTAGCCTGGGTTGGTACCAAGGAAGACTAGGCCCTGTTGACAAGGATCAGGGTGGTGGTATGAATGGGGTGGGGGTTGCAGAACCAGAATTACTGGTGTTTGATCGTGGGTGCTCTAAAGACAGACCTGTGTGCCCTGGCTCTGCCCCTTACCAGGTCTGAGGCTACGGGCAAGCCACCTCAGTCTCTATTAGCTAGGAATAACAGGAATAGCCAAACTTACTGAGGGCTTGCTTTGTGTCAGTACCTGTTTTAAGCATTTTACATGTACAGACTCACTTGTACTTCACAACAGCTTCATAAGACAGGCACTATTAGGGATCCCTGGGTGGCGCAGCGGTTTGGCGCCTGCCTTTGGCCCAGGGTGCGATCCTGGAGACCCAGGATCGAATCCCACATCGGGTTCCCGGTGCATGGAGCCTGCTTCTCCCTCTGCCTATGTCTCTGCCTCTCTCTCTCTCACTGTGTGCCTATCATAAATAAATAAAAATTAAAAAAAAAAAAAGAATTCTTATTAAAAAAAAAAAAGACAGGCACTATTATAATTTCCATTTACATTTGAGTATCATGAGGCCCAGAGAGCTTACATAACCCTGGCTGAGGTCACTCAGCTTCTAAGTGGCACTTGGGATTTGAATCTAAGCAGTCTGACTCTTGAGTCCTTTTTTTCAAATTCTAAGCTATACTGCCTCAAATAATAGCACCTACCACTCAGGATAGTTATGAAAATTAAATACAATAAAATATTTAAAGAGTTTAACAAAGCACCTGGCACACAGTGACCGTTAAGGGCATACCTGTGTCTGTGAGCATTATTATTATTTTCTTCATTGCTAAAGTTCCCAGCAGACCCCAGCCCATCTGCTGCTGGGGTCAACCATCAGGGCTGCTGCCCACCCATGGGGCTCCTGTGTGGACTTGGCCTCCCAGGTGAGCAAACCACCTGCTGGATTTTAGATCTGCCCTCTTCAGCTGGGCACTGGGCAGACACAACAATATGCCCACATTCAGAGGCCTGATCAGTTGACATGCTTCCATGTCACTCCTGCCATAGAGGTTGGGTGACATTTTCTTCTCAGGGCTTATGCATCCCTTCTGTACCCTGTGGCATGCCCTGTGCCACATCTGTACTCCTTGTGAACCAAAGTACATTCTTCTAGCAAAGCCCAAAGGTGGCTTTGCAGAGTTAGGCATCCCCTTGACTGGTAAACTATTCATCTGATATTCTGGTTATAGTTTAGATGACAAAGTAAATATCATTAGTATTTTAAATTGGCAGCATTTTCTTCTTGGATTAAACTCGCTCAGTGGAGGACAAGTGGTCTCTATTTTTGCTGGCCCTTGAAATCCATTCATCTCTTCCCCTCAACAAGAATTTATTGAGGTCTTACGTCATGCCAGGTCTGTGTTAAGGGCCAAGACTGCAAAAGTCAGTGACCTGCCTCTATGGTTCTTACGGATTCTTTGGCTTCTGGGGTAGAAACCATACATTTTTAGATAAAGAAACAACTTTCCATTAGGTAACTTGGGAAATCCTGCAGTGAATGACCATTCATCTGAATCTTAGTGACATTCAAGAGCCTAGAACAGGAAGAGATCTTAGAGCAGGTCCACTCCTGCCTCTTCCAGACAGAACCCTGAAGACCTAAAAGTAACCTCAAGGTCACATGCTTATGACTTTCAAGGCTGGGCCTACGAGCCAGGATGAGGCTCTTTCCATTTTCCTATGGCCTTTTCTTTCCTAAAATTTTTTTCATTTCTTTTTTTAATTTAAAAAATTTGTTAAAGATTTTATTTATTCATTCTTGAGAGACACACAGAGAGAGGTAGAGACAAAGGCAGGTTGAGAAGCAGGCTCCCTTTGGGGAGCCCCATGTGGGACTCTATCCCAGGACCCCAGGATCACACATGACCTGAGCTAAAGGCAGATGCTCAACCACTGAGCTACCCAGGCACCCTCTTTACTAGAATTTTAAGCAGAGAACTCTAAAGACAGAAGTTCTGTCAAAGTCATGGTAATGGGAGCAGTAAGACACCTCATTTAGCCTTACAGCCATCTCAGGGGGTGGAAATTACTACTGCCATTTTATAGGTAAAGTGCTGAGGCTATGAGAAGTAAAGTAATATACTTGGAGTCAAACAGCTTGTGATGGAATCATCTTGAACTCAGGTCAGTCTTACAAAGATGACACTCTATAATTTTAATTTAGTGTTGTCCTGGGCCAGTTATAGAATTCCAGATTTCTGTACTTGGGAGGTCCTGCCATTGGATTCTGCCAAGGTGCCAAAGATTTTGTGTTTTTATTTTTATTTATTTATTTATTTTTAAAGATTTTATTTATTCATGAGACACACACAGAGAGAGGCAGAGACACAGGCAGAGGGATAAGCAGGCTCCATGCAGGGAGCCCGATGTGGGACTCAATCCCAGGACTCCAGGATCACGCCCTGGGCTGAAGGCAGATGCTCAAATGCTGAGCCACCTAGGTGTCCCAGATTTTGTATTTTTAATCTGCATAGGAAATGCATTTCCTATTAGGTACTCATGTTACCTAAATTGTTTGTAACCTAATAGGTTTTTTCCCCTTCCTGTGAGTGACTAATAGGATTTTTGCTCTAGGAAGAATTCCTTGTGTTCGGTGGATGTATCTGAATAACTTAACTCAAAGTACTGTGTTTTCTGCCTTAGTGGTGATAGAGTAATTTTTCCCCCCATTCCCTGGTGCAGAGAGATATTAAAACACTACCTGAGACCCATGATCTGCCGGTTGGCTGTGATTCATTTGTAACTGAAGTTGGCATTGCATCACTATTTGCTTGGTTTCTCAATGCTTACTTCCCTCCACCCCTCACCCCCACCATCTTAGCACTATCTACGCCTCAGGGGCACTCTACCAGCCAGCCAGGGGGTGTGGGTGGGTTTAAGAAATCCTTCCTCCTCTACACATAGTAAATACAACCAAGACTTAAAAACTTTTCTATTCCTCATCTGTTTGTTGTTCTTCTGGTTAAGAGGCTGTTCACAAAGCAATTGGCTCTGTACTTGGCTCTGGATCTTTATGTTTGAAAATCAGGATCTTGACATATTTTCCTGGCTTTGAAATAATGGTACACATTCCTCATCTGAAAAACAGGGTTGATGTGCGCCAGCCTACAAGGTTGTGAGGCTTATATTGGATAAGTTGCTTACTGTCTCTAAGCTCCAGGTTGCTTGTCTACCAAACGTGGGTGATGATAGCACCATGTCATAGACATGTTGTGAAGTGTAAATGAGATGAGTGTGAGGAGAGTGCATAGCACAGAGCCAGGCACATAAGCATTTAATAAAGCTTAGATGGTGGTGTTATTATTGTTCTAAGTCTAGGCCATAGCTCACACTCCTGTCTCCTCATATAATGAAGGTCCCCAAGTCTCTTCTTCTCCCTCTTTCTCTCCTTTCTTACTCCCTCCAGGTTTATTGGTGTTTACTCCTTTGGAGGAAGACAAGCTTTCTTCTTCCTCTTTTTTTTTTTAAAGACTTAGCTATTTATTTTGGAGAGAAGGGGAAAGAATGCATGGGGAGGGGAGGGGCAGAGAGAGAAAAAAAAAGGAGAGAAGCTGACTCCCTGCTGAGTGAAAGCTAGCCATGAGGCTAGATCTCATGACACCGGGATCATGACCTGAACTGGAACCAAGAGTTGGACACCCAACCAACTGAACCACCCAGGTGCCCCAAGCTTTCTTGTTCCTTTTTGGTCCCTAGTCCCTCCCCCATCAATCCCTGTTTTCCATGACATCTACAAAACTATCATCTGGCTTCTCTATTTCCTACTTTCTACCCACTTGTTTTCAGTCAATGCTCATTCCTGCCGGTGTCTTTTCCTGTGTTCTTTCTGGCATTCAAGATGCCCTCCTATCCCCATCTACCCAGTCACAAAGCCAACTCTTCCTATAATGGCTGGCTTTTTCATGGAAACTTGTGTTAGTTACGATACAGGTTTGCTGTATATAACAAAACCCCCCAAAAGTAGTGTAAGCCAGATAGAGGTTTATTTCCCTCTCAAGTAAAAGGATGCCAGAAGTAAGCAGTCCAGGGAGAGGATGGTGACTCCGTGATCATCAAGAATTTGGGCTTCTTTTGTATTCGTGCTTTTCTGCTTTAAGGTTGCCTCATGATCCAAAATATCTGCTGGAAATCTGGCCATCACACTCAAGTTTCAGAGGAGAATTAGAAGAAAGAGAGGAAGGACACAGGAGTGAGTAGCAGTTGTTGGTCTGCCTTTTAAGGCCCTTTCCTGGTAGCCGCTCCTAACAATTTCTGTTTAGATCTCATTAGCCACCTCTAGCTACAAGGGAAGCTGGGAAATGTAGTATTTTATCTGGGCACGTGGCCACCTCAAATAAAATAGGGGCTCTGTTACAAGGAAAAATGGAAGAATTGATATTGAGTAGGCAGCTAGCAGCCTCTGGCACAAGCCTCTTCCAGCTACTCCAACCCATCTTGTGGTTCTTAGAGTGAGCCCCACACTCACACAATTGTCTTATTATTGTGCCCTCTATTAATTCATTGACCCAAAGAACAAATGATGACTGAACCACTGCTCTGTGCAAGGCACAATGCCTTTTATATGTTTACTGTGAAGTGTTGCTTTCAAACTCAGAAGTTAGCTTGGCTCCTTGAGAGCAGGACCATGGCTTATGCTTCTTTTTCTCCCTCACAGTATCCTTCGCAGGGCTGGGCATGTGGTAGGTGCTTGATAAGTACCTGGTTGATTTTGGAATGTCACAAATGGGAATTACAGTGAAAATGTAAATCCCCTGCCTTGGTACTATGCTAGCAAATTCTGGTTGTGTAAGGCTTGTTTTTGTCTCATTGTGGTTTTGAGGAGCCAGAATAAGGAGAGTGAGGCATGGGACATCTCTAAACATCAGGGCTGCGCTGTAGCCACATGCACTTGTCCAGGTGTTAGGGCAGACTTAGGCTATTTTGGAAACTGGACTTGTTTGTATACCAAGCTAGAATTATAAGCGGAAATCTCTGCCTACCTGACTTTCTTTACCACCGCTCTGCATAGCTGTATTTACACCATGCGAATCTCGCCTGTTATTTCTGCACTGCTTAGCTGCAGAGTAAATCTGCAGTCTTTCTGCAGTGAGCGTGGGCTCTGGTTCACGTTGCTGCCTTCCCGTTTGATCCTTGCTCTAGTCTGCCTGAGACGAGACTGTCTGAAGGGAGCTTGCCTAGAGCTTATGTCACATCTTGTGGCTGCTGAGAAAATGATTGTTTTAAAATTTTTATTGGCACTTAGGAGGCGAACTTGAATATATTTAGCAACTACTACGTTCAAAGCACTATGTTTAGTGTTTAACCTGCATGATTGTGTATAATCCTCCTGTGAATACCGCTCTTCTCATTTTGCAGATGAGCACACTGAGGCTCTAACCAGTTATCTAACAAGCCCAGGTTCCCTTAGGGCTCAGCGTTGGGTTATTTGCTCTCCTGTTTAAAAAATTCATTATTTTTTACTGAGAGGTAATTCACATAGTATAAAACTCACCCCTTTAAAGTATACGGTCTGGGCAGCCCGGGTGGCTCAGTGGTTTAGCGCTACCTTCAGCTCAGGGTGTGATCCTGGAGACCAGAGATCGAGTCCCATGTTGGGCTCCCTGCATGGAGCCTGCTTCTCCCTCTGCCTGTGTCTCTGCCTCTCTCTCTGTGTTTCTCTCATGAATAAATAAATAAAATCTTAAAAAATAAATAATAAATAAATAAAGTATACGGCCATGAAGTTTTTGGTTTATTTCTTTTTTAAAGGTTTATTTATTTGAGAGAGAAAGAATGAGAGAGAGAGCACAAGCAGGAAGAGTGGCAGAGGGATGGGGAGAAGCAGGCTCCCCACCAAGCAGGGAGCCCAATGCCAGCTTGATCCCAGAATCCTGAGATCATGACCTGGGCTGAAGGTAGATGCTTAACTGACTGAGCCACCCAGAGGCCCCCAGTCTTGAGGTTTTAGTATATTCACAAACTTGTGCAACCATCCCTCGTCTCTAAGTCCAGACCATTTCCATCCGTGGTGGGGGTGGGGGGAAGGGAGGACAGTGAATTCTAGGCTTCTCCTGTGACCACACCATTTCCTCTTCTAAATCACCACATGCAGTGATTTAAAATAACTAGGCCAGGGATGCCTAGGTGGCTCAGCGGTTAAGCATCTGCCTTCGGCTCAGGGCGTGATCCCGGGGTTCTGGGATCGAGTCCCACATCGGGCTCCCCTCAGGGAGCCTGCTTCTCCCTCTGCCTGTGTCTCTGCTTCTCTCTTTCTGTGTCTCTCATGAATAAATAAATAAAATCTCAAAAAATATAACTAGACCAGATTTGTGGGGGGACATTAAGCTTGTTTGGGTGAGATATGTGCAGGAAAGGACCATCCAGTTCTTCAGTTGCTTTCCCATCATTGTGATGGTCCTGGTGCCCCTTTGCGTTCCTCTGGGCTGCACCCCACCCTGTCTGTGTTTTCTGGACTTGGGGTAGGGGAGCAGAACATCCCAAACCTAAGTTCACGAGCACCCATCACTCTTGCCCTGGGACTGTGGTTGGTGTGGTGAGAGGCACTCTTATTCTGACCTGGGTCTGATTTGTCCTTGTAGCCCCAGAATGTCACAGCACATAGAGGAGGTGCTCAAACAAAGTTCATGAATACCTGGGCTTTCATTTCATTGCCCCTGATGTAAACCACTGCAATAACCTATTGTTCTGCCTACAGCCTCAGCTTTTCTACTCCAGCCCCTGGTTATCTTCCACACTAAAGCCAAAGTGATTGCTCTTGCCCCTAAATTTAATTATGCGCCCCCTGCTTGCATTCTTCAATGACTCTCTGCCACCTATAAAGTAAACTCGGAGCTTCTAAGATACACATGTATCCAGCTGTTTGTGCTCCAGCCCACCCTCATCACTGTCCTCTCCTAATCCATATGTGCATGCACTTAATGCTCTAGCAATACTGAGCTGCTTGTAATTTCCAAACATATCCTGTGTACTTATTCCTCTGCATGTGCTATACCCTTTCCCTGGAATGCCCCTTCCATATTTGTTTATGTGACAAATTACTGTTCATCCCTCAGGTCTCAGCTAGGAGGCTACTTCATCTGTAAAGCCTCCCCTGCTTTCCTAGGTAGACCCAAGAGCTGGGTGTCAGTTAGGAGTGCATTTGGCTGCAGAGAAAGCTGCCATAATGGCTGTGGCATGCAGAATAATGGTCCCCAAAGGCATCCACGTCCCGATCCCTGGAACTTACGTTATCTTACATGGCAAAAGGAACTTTGCAGATGTGATCCAGTTAAGGACCTTGAGGGGCACCTCAGTGGTTCAGTTGGTTAAATGTCTTAGCTGAAATCAGGAGTCAGACGTTTAACCAACTGAACCACTGAGGTGCCCCTCAAGGTCCTTAACTGGATCGCTGTGATCTCAGGGTCATGGGATTGAGCCCTAGATCTGGCTCTGCACTCAGCAAGCATGAAATCTGTTTGACTGCCCCTCCCACTGTTCAGGAATACTCTGTCTCTCTCTCTCTCTCTCAAAAAAAAAAAAAAAAAAAAAGGACCTTGAAACAGATGATTCTGAATTATCCGGGTGGGCCCAATGTAGTAATATAGGTCTTAAAAATGGAAGAAGGAGGGATGTCTGGGTGGCTCAGTCGTTGAGCATCTGCCTTTGGCTCAAGTCGTGATCCCAGGATCCTGGGATTTGAGCCCCACATCAGGCTCCCGGCAGAGATCCTGCTTCTCCCTCTGCCTATATCTCTGTCCCCCCACTGTGTCTCTTATGAATAAATAAATTAAAAAATATTTTTAAAGAATTTATTTATTCATGAGAGACACAAGAGAGGAGAGGCAGAGACACAGGCAGAGGGAGAAGCAAGCTTCATGCAGGGAGCCTGATGTGGGACTCAATCGCGGGTCTCTAGGATCATGCCCTGGGCTGAAGGCAGCACTAAAGCACTGAGCCACCAGGCTGCCCCAATAAATTAAAATCTTAAAAAAAAAACTGGAAGAAGGAGATAGATCAGAGTGATACAGTGACATAAGGACTCAACCCACTGTTGCTAGCTTTGAAGAAGGAATGGGGCCTGAGTCAAGCATTATGAGCAGCCTCTAGAAGCTGGAAAAAGCAAGGAAACTAATTATCTTCCAGAGCCTCTGGAAAGGAACCCAGCCCTGCACTTTGATTTTAGCCCAGTGACAGACCCTGTCAGATTTCTCTCCTAATAGATAATAAATTGGTATTGTTTTAAGCCACAAAACTTGTGATGTTTTGTTAACAGCAATAGAGACTACTGCAGTGACTTGACCAGGTACAGATTTGTTTTCCTCCAGTCTAAGAACCCCAGAGGCAAGCTTTCTGGGATGGCTCAGCAGTACACTCAGGGGCCCAGACTTTCCCCATTATGGAGCAGAGAAGTGTTTGTCTTCTTGATTGTTGTCTCACAGTTAAAAAAAATCTGCTGCATCACGAGATGTGTGCTCATGTTTCAGAAAGGGAGTAGAGTGCAAAGGACTGTAGTGATCATACTGGCTGTTGCTTTAAAAAGCTTTCCCCCCAAGTCCTACCTAGCAACTGCTGCCTTCATGCTATTGGTCAACATTACATGGCCATCCTTAGCTGCAAGGAGGGCTTGGGATCAGGGATTTCAGCTCTTCAGCCTCTGTTGTAAAGATCCTTAAAGAGAGAAAGAGACTGGTTGGCTTTTGGAAAACCAGCCTAGTGCTAGCCACATAGTTCTTCCCTTCACTTTGCACATTTCACTCTTTTGAGCAATTATAATTTGGTTTAAAAAGGTTTGCCTCTCTGTCTTCCCCCACTGGATTTTTTTTTTTTTAAGATTGATTTATTCATGAGAGACACAGAGAGAAAGAGAGAGGCAGAGACACAAGCAGGCTCCATGCAGGGAACCTGATGTGGGACTTGATCCTGAGTCTCCAAGATCACACCTTGGACTGAAGGTGGCACTAAACCACTGAGCCACCCAGGCTGCCCCCCCAACCCCCACTGGATTCTAAACCCTTAAAGTGTATGTATGTTAGAAAAGGACTTTTTTAAAAAAAGATTTTATTTATTTATTCATGAGAGACAGGGGGGGGGGGGCAGAGGGAAAAGCAGGCTCCATGCATAAGCCCGACATGGGACTCTATCCCGTGACTCCAGGATCACACCCTGGGCTGAAGGCAGGCACTAAACCGCTGAGCCACCCAGGGATCCCCAAGGGACTACTTTTTAAAATTCTGGTCTTCCTGACCCTAGCACAATGCTGGTGTATTGTATTTATTAAACAAATAAAAGAATTATTGCATTTTCAAGAATTTTGTGGGATTTAGACTACCTGAGCAGACTGCTGGGGTTGCTAAGCATTTAAGGAGCTTTTACTTTTTTCTCCTCCTCTTACTTTTTTTTCTTTTAGATTTATTTATTTATTTTTAGAGAGAGAGAGAATGTGTGCACTTGTGCAAATAGGAGAGACAGAGGGAGAGGGAGAGAATCTCAGGCAGATTTCCCACAGAGCCCAGGACACAGGGTTTCATCTCATGACCCTGAGATCACGACCTGAGCCTAAATCAAGAGTCAAATGTTTAACTGACTGAGCCACCCAGGCACCCCTTCTTTGCTTTTATCTTCATCCTCTCTGTCCCTTCTCCTCTTTTTTGGGGGCCCAGAAGGACCCATTGATAAGACATATTCTAGAACCATTATTCTCAGGGCTGTGGTTTTTCTTCCTGAAGTTATTTTCAAGCTTTGTCTGCCCCCAAGAAGACTTTGACATGTGACCTTCTACCTTACTACCCTGTTTGTCTGCTCACCAGTTCAGAATCTGCCACATTGTGCCTCTTTTCCTTTTTTTTTTTTTTAAGATTTTATTTATTTATTTTAGAGACAGAGAGAGAGAGAGGCAGAGACATAGGCAGAGGGAGAAGCAGGCTCCCCATGGGGGGCCTGATGCAGGACTTGATCTCAGAACCCTGGGATCATGACTTGAGCTGAAGGCAGATACTCAACCACTGAGCCACCCAGGCATCCCCATGTGCCCCTTTTCCTCATGGGAGCATGCTGTGTCCTAAAGGTGGATGATACAGAAAAAGGATAATACTTCAAACTCAGCTAACTAGGCCCTCCCCAACTAATGGAGACCTGTGCTAGTCCTTAGGACAGTTAAACTAAGTATTTTGATTCCCCCTTGCTTTCCAGGAACATGGTAAGTAGGATTACATTCCTGGTTCCCTTGAAATTAGGTAGGGACCATTGCCTAGTTCTAACCAGTATGTTTGAATAGAAGTGATATGTGCAACTTCTGCATTAGAGCATTTAATGCTGTTATGAGACCTCTTTTCCCTTTGCTGCTGAAATGTACAGTGTGATTTAGATAGTGATTGTTCAGTCAGTGTGGGTCCTAGTGGGATGGCAAAACACAGCAGAGCTCCCAGTTAATCCTTAATAGACATGTACTAGAGTGAAAAACAAACTGTTTTTATTTTCAGCCACTGAAATGTTTGGTGCTCTTTGTTACTGCAGCATTACCTAGGTTATCCTGACTGACACAAATATCTGATGTAAATTCATAAAGAAGAATGGCTGTTTGGAGCTTCAGAAATCAAAGTATTTTCCTCAAAACCTCTAAGTTTCAGTAGAGCATGTGACTCTTGATGTAAAGGTCATGAGTTCAAGCCTCGTGTTGGGCTTGGAGCCTCTTTAAAAAAAAAAAAGAGTAGAAAAAAAAAAAGGAGAAGAAAGAAAGAAATGCAGGATCTCAGGCCCAACCTGAATCTGCATTAAAACAAAACAAAACAGAGGCACCTGGGTGGCTCAGTCTGTTGGGTGTCTGCCTTCAGCTCAGGTTATGATCTCAGGGTCCTGGGATTGAGCCCTGTGTCAGGCTCCCTGCTCAGTGGAGAAATCTACTTCTCCCTCTCCTTCTTCAGCTCTCCCTCCTTGTGCTCTCTTGCTCTCTCTCTTTCTCTCTCAAACAAACAAACAAACAAATAAATAAATAAAATCTTTAAAAAACAAAACAAACCTCTAAGTTCCCTTCTCACTAAGACCAAATGGTAACCGTAGCTGTTTGCAGATATATATGAGAGAGTCGGTCTCAGAAATGTGAAAAACAATGTCAGAAATGGCTCAATTTGTTTTACCATTGTTTTATTGAAGGATTTGCTAGAAGGGTATATAAGCCTCACTAGCAGATTAGACTCATGGCTAAGATTTTTTTACAGAGGATACAGAGCAAAAAGCAGCAAGAAAAATATACAGACACAGACACAGGAGAGGTCCAGCATAGGCTTTGATGTCTTTCCCTGTCTGAGGCCATGTAGGAGTGCTGTCTCTCTAAAAGCAAACTACAAAGACATGCGTAGAATATCTACTCCCAATGAAGTCTATTTGAGTCTTAAGGTTTGAAACTATTACTGGGTGCTGGTCACATGAGCATGTCCTGATAAACAACCAGGTACAGCAACTAAAAATAGGAACCCCAAAACGAAACCAAATGCAATCACCAATCTTGATGTTTGTGCCAAAGGACCAAACATGGCATCACAGCATGGTCCATAGTTCCAGGTACAGAATCATGAAATCACTACATAGTGAAAAGGATATTGGAATTAAAAACCATGAGCCCTGGGGGGCTTAGTCAGTTAAGCATCTGCCATTGGTTCAGGTAATGATTCCAGGGTCCTGGGTTCGAGTCCCTCGTTGGGCTCCCTACTCAATGGGGAATCTGCTTCTCCCTCTCTCTCTGCCTGCCACTCCCCGTTTGTGCTCTTTCTCTGTCAAATAAATAAATAAATAAGATCTTAAAAACAAACAAAACCTATCTTCTCCAGAATTCCACTGATGTGGTAGTAGATTAACTTTATTTGTGAGAGTAGAAGGCCTAAATGTCTAATCGCTCAGATCTTTGATAAATGTGATTTCCTTGGGATTTTGCACAAGAAGAGTGCCAACCAGAAAAGTTTTAGAAGTACAGTATAATTTTCCAAAATCGTTGTCTGTTTATTTGACTTTAGGGGCCAATTCTGGCAACCTACTTACCACTTACACATTATTTCAAATCATAAAGAACAGATTTGTAAGCAGAAGTTTGAAATTATCAATCTGTAATTTGGGGACCACCTGACTATAATGAAATGGCTTTGCCATGCTGAGTGTTTATTAGAAGTATATGTACACACATACTTTACTGTCCACGAGACTATTATTACTTCTGTACTATACTAATAAGTCTGGAAACACTGAGTCACTTGCCGAAGTCACATAGCTAATAAAGGACAGAGCTAGGATTGGAACCCAGCTCTTTTTGGGGCCAATGTTACTCTAGTAAAACCCACCACTAATTCTTTTTTTTAAAAAAGATTTTATTTATTTATTTGTGAGAGAAAGAGAGAGCATGAACAGGGGAGGGGCAGAGGGAGAAGCAGATTGCTCGCTGAGCAGAGAGCCCAACGGAGATGGGCTTATTAATTCCCGGACCCCCAGATCATGACCTGAGCAGAAGGCAGATTCTTAACTGACTGAGCCACTCAGGCACCCCTCTTTTTTTTTTAAAGTGAACTCTGTACCCATCATGGGGCTCGAACTTACAACACCAAGATCAAGAGTTGCATGCTTACCAACCAAACCACTAATTCTTAATCTCTCTGGGCTATATCTCCTCACCTGAAAAAAGATGATTGGACTAGAGGTTTTTCAGGCCTAAACTTTGTGAATACCAGTAAGTTAGATGGACTGGTACTGTGTGCCAAGTAATAGTTAAGAGCCTGGCTTTGTTTTTGTTTTTTTTTAAAGATTTATTTATTTAATCATGAGAGACACAGAGAGAGAGAGAGGCAGAGACACAGGCAGAGGGAGAAGGAGGCTCCCATGCAGGGAGCCCGACATGGGATTCGATCCTAGGTCTCCAGGATCATACCCTGGGCTGAAGGCGGCACTAAACCTCTGGGCCACCCAGGCTGCCCCACGCTGAGCCACCCGGGCTGCCCAAGAGCCTGGCTTTGAATCAGAGCAACCTGGATTTGGATCTAGTCTGTAGGCCACTTATTATTTTGTGCCTTTAACCAAATTACTTCCTCCTTCTATAAAACCTATTTTCTTTTCTGTTCAATGGAGATGATTATACCTCAACTGGAGTTGTGAAGATTAAATGAAATAAAGTATAGAAAATATGTGGGACAGGGCCTGGCATACAATAAGCTCTGTGTAAAATGCAAACAGCCACTGGTATGATGGTCAAGAGCATACTGTCTAGTATGAGTATAGCAATGAACCACATTGCTTGGGTTCAAAGCCCAGCTCTGCCACTTCACTGTTAATTTTTTTGTGCCTCAGTTTCCATAGCTGTAAACTGAAGGTGATAATAACAATATCAATGCCAAATTAAGTAGGTGTAAAGATTAAGTAACTTAATATATAAAGCACTTAGAAAAGCACCTGACACACAGTATATAATGTATGCTGGTTAATTTTATTATTATAGTTATCAGTTTCAGTTTTGCTGACAGTAAGGGTGAAAAATGGTACGTGGCTCATCTTGTTGCCTGGGCATATCCTTAATTGAAACCCAACGCATCTGGAAATCCTGCAGTTTGAATAATCCAAGAGCTGGAGCAGTGGAGCATCCAATTACGGATGCCTCACAGCTGCAGCCTGGGGAGGAAGGTAAGGCCTCAGCAATGTCTAGCTGAGGTTGGTCCTATTAGGGAGAAAGTTCTGCTTTGTATGCAGCTGCCTTGTCTTCCTTTTGACTGCATAATTGTGCCTTTTTGTTTTATTATAAAGCGTCTTGAAGAATTCAGAGCCCCCTCCCGCTGATAGCAGTAAAAGCCACAGAGTGTCAGTCTCTAATGAGCCTCGATGCTCTGATGGCTCTACCAAGGCAGCCAGGCAGGGAGCACACACACAGGCCCTGGCCGGTATCCACCGGCTCCCTTTGAGCATAGGCCACTACTCCAGACTTCATTATGGGGCTCCCTGAGTACCCCCAGGAGCCTCCATGCCTGTCCTCATTGTCTCAGAAGGGGACCTAGTTGCTTCCTGAATGCCGGGCTTCTTGGTAACCTTTGTGGACTGGCAAGTGAGAAAACAGAAATTAATTATTCATATCAGTGGGCCTAAAGGAGCTGTTGTTTGCAGAGTTGACTCCTCTTCTGGCCACCAGACTCAGAACTCCCCAGGGCCTTTGGGCAAGCAGGAGACCACACAGTCCTAGGGTACAGCTGCCCCAAGAGCAGGGGTGGCAGGGGGCTGGCCCTGTGCTACCTGCAGTCTGCTGATGTGCTTTTTTTGGGCCACAGAGGGTTAAAACAAAATGGAGACAATTTAAAATCTGGAAACTTGACATAAAAATCTGGATTTCTGGCTTTTATTGAAAGATGAGAAGATCTTGAGTACATGTGAAAATCATCAGGTAGTGCTGAACAGCTGACCCCTTCAGACCGGGCATGATTTCCCTCATTGCTTCAGCTTTCGTCTGGCCCTGTGTGCTGCTTACATTGTGAGGGGTGTGTGTATAGAGCAGTAAACGAGCAAGATTCTGGAGCTGGGCTGCCTGGGCTTGCATCACCTCTGCCTCTTACGAGCTGTATGACTGTAAGCAAATTACTTAACTCCTGTGGGCCTCGGTTTCCTCATCTGCAAAATGGGGGTGATATTAATAGCTTACCCAATAAATGTGTGAGAAATGAGTAGGTTAGTGTAAGTATTTTTACAGCAGCCTGTTAAATGATAAGTGCTGCTTGGGTGTTATTAGCTACTAGTATCATACTACTGGCCTAGTGTTTTAGGCATCTGAGATTAAATGCTAAAGACTTTTCCACAGAAGAAGAGAATCCTTCTCTTGTGCTAAAGACTTTTCCACAGAAGAAGAGAATATATTTCTTTCCTAGTGTGCTTCTTCACTCACTAATAAATCTTTACTCCCTCCTCCAGCCCCTAATCCCAGCACCTTGGAATAAGCCATCAGAGTAGTGCTACCCTCTGCAACAAACCAGCTTCAACATGGTGGTGGTTTAACAGGTGAAGTTTCTTCTGGATCCCATGACAGTGGATGTATTTGGAACCCAGGCTCCCGTGCTCTTGTGCATGGGCCCTCGTCCAGGTCCTGGTAGTTCTCAGTTTCCAGAGGGCATTAGGCAAACAAGAGAGTGAAGACACACATGCTTCTTAACTCCTCTTAGCCCAGAAATGATAGCCATTTCTTTCACTCACATTGTATTGGCAAAGATAAGGCCTGTGTCCCCTTTTAGCCCTCAGGCATCCTGGCAAGGGTAGCCCCTAACTGGCAGCTACTTCCCAGCTACAGTCTACCCTGGGAGGGGACCTGGGGCAGGAATCTTTGGTGGACACTCAGCAGTCTTTGCTACCAGTTAAAGAAGCCTCAAGCTGACATCTCCTCTGGCTTATTTTCTTGTTGCTACTTTTAGCTTGTGAAGAGTGACTGCCTTGTTTTTGTTTTTTGTCTGGTTTACTGCAGGGGGAGGGACCAAAACAACCTTTTTATTTTTAACTTCATGCTTCAAATTCCTATATACCATAAAAGCATTGATTTAAGATATCAAAATTAGATTTAGGCAATAGCATCTCACCCAAGTTACTTATTTGGAGAGAAATACAACTTAGTCATTGTGCTTATATATACATTGAGATAGCTGCCAACTTAGAGGAAAAAAGACATTTACAAGCAGAATTTTTATATTCAAATCTTAAATCTCTCCTTTTTTCTTCCTTTAAGTTGGGTTAAAGTAGGTAATTTAAACTTGTTACATGGAGGAGATATATGTATATATAATACAATCAAATATATCATAAATTTTAAAAATTGATGAAAGCCAAAGTACGTTTTTTAATTTTTATTTTTATTTTATTTTTTTTAAATTTTTATTTATTTATGATAGTCACAGAGAGAGAGAGAGAGAGAGAGAGGCAGAGACACAGGCAGAGGGAGAAGCAGGCTCCATGCACCGGGAGCCCGACGTGGGATTCGATCGCGGGTCTCGAGGATTGCGCCCTGGGCCAAAGGCAGGCGCCAAACCACTGCACCACCCAGGGATCCCTAAAGTACATTTTTAAAAAAGATTTTATTTATTTATTCATGAGACACAGAGAGAGAGGCAGAGACATAGGCAGAGGGAGAAGCAGGCTTCTTGCAGGGAGCCCGATGTAGGACTCGATCCTGAGACTCCAGGATCACCCCCTGAGCTGAAGGCAGATGCTCAACCACTGAACCACTCAGGTGTCCCCAAAGTACATTTTTAGAAGGGACTTTATAAAAGCTAATCTTTAGGATTAAGGGAATAAAGAAATGAAAAGATGTCCTAAACAGCATTTCACATCTCTTCAAAATAGAAATTGTTGCACACTGCCTGCTTTTAACCAATTTCTTCTTTCTTTTTTCGTGGGCTGGAGTTGGTGTGGATGGGCGGTTGTCTGGCTTTGGTTTGTTTGTGCGTGTGGTTTGGCGTGTCGGGTTGGGGCGGTTGGTTCTTGTTTCTTTATGTTTTTGTGCTTTTGTTTCTTTCTCTCTTCTCTTCTTTCTTCTTCTTTCTTTCTTTCTTTCTTTCTTTCTTTCTTTCTTTCTTTCTTTCTTTCTTTTTCTTTCTTTCTTTTCTTCCTTTCTTTCCTTTCTTTTCTCCAGTTTGTTTCTTTGGAACCACAGGGCCTGTCACATCTTTGAAGAAGAGAGATCACTGTGGGGTGAAGATAGTGTCTTCATCGCAGTTTGCACACAATCTCTGAGAAGGTTTTATGACCTAGGACAATGACCTCAGCGATCTTAATTCAGACTTAATTAGTTGGCTCTCTGGCTCCCAAATTTACAGATAGCTTTTTCCGTCCCTGCAAATCAGTCTTTAGGTGAATCGCAGAATGGGAAGGAAACACAGGATCTGAAGGTTTTTGACTACTTCCCAGGCTTACGTGACTCACATCCCGAGCACATTTCTAAAGCATAGGGTTTTAGGACACTGAAAGGTGGAAATAGACCACTCTCTTCCCAGGTCCCTGGGCTAGAGCTTGTTTAATGTCATATGTCAAAGAAAGATCTATATTAGAACAAACTCTGGATCTCTGATGTGGTCAGATGAGTTGACTCTTACTAATTCTTTTTGGCTCCATTCAAGGATTTGCTGGGGAATTTCACATGACTTTAGTTGATTGGCAAAAAGGTGAAAAATCACTTGAGTCCAAACCTGTCATCCCAGCTCAGGCTCCTCCCCCAGCATTTGTCTTTATGTCTCAATTTAGAACTTGCTTCATTCTGCCTCTTGTTTTTTGTTTGTTTGTTTAAAGATTTTATTTAAATGAGAAACACAGAGAGAGAGGCAGAGACATAGGCAGAGAGAGAAGTAGGCTCCATGCAGGTAGCCCGATGTGGGACTTGATCCCGGGTCTCCAGGATCACACTCTGGGCCCAAGGCAGGCACCAAACTGCAGAGCCACCCAGGTGTCCCATTCTGCCTCTTGTTATGGTCATTTCAATGACCATACTTTACAAGCCTTGTTGAAGTCAGGTGCGAGCTTATGGTGGTCAAGAAGGCAGATCCTGGAGCCACATTTACTAGCTGTGAGGACTTAAAAAAGCTATTTCACCTCTCTGTGCCTTGATTTTCTCATCTGTAAAATGGATGTGTTAGTAGCATATACCTCCTAAATGTAAGAATTTTTTTTTAAGATTTTATTTATTTATTCATGAGAGACACACACAGAGAGGCAGAGACACAGGCAGAGGGAGGAGCAGGCTCTTCATAGGAAGCCCGATGTGAGACTCCATCCCGGGACTCCAGGACCACGCCTGTGGACAGAAGGCAGATGCTCAACCGCTGAGCCACCCAGGTGTCCCTGAAATGTTGTAAGAATTAAGTGAAGTGAGGCTCCTGGGATGCCTAGGTGCCTCAGTGGTTGGACACCTGCCTTAGGCTCAGGTCATGTTCCCGGGATCCAGGATTGAGTCCTGGTCAGGCTCCCTGCGAGGAGCCTGCTTCTCCCTCTGCCTATGTCTTTGCCTCTCTCTCTCAGTCTGTGTCTCTCATGAATAAATAAATAAATCTTTAAAAAAAAAAAACTGGGGCTCCATTCCAGGACTCTGGGATCATAACCTGAGCCAAAGGCAGACTTTCAACCACTGAGCCACCCAGGTGCCTCTCCTTTATTTTTTTTTAAATAGAGATTTTATTTTTAAGTAATTTCTACACCCAGCATGGGGCTTGAACCCACAACCCCCGAGATCAAGAGTTGATCGTTCCACCAATTGAGCCAGCCAGGTGCCCCTCACATGCACTTTTATAGTTTGTTTTATCAAAAAGGAAATTTTTTTTAAAAGGAAATTTTATTACAATTGCCATCAAATATGGAAAACAGGGTGAGGCTATGTACATTACATCCTCTCTTTTTTTAAAAAAAAATTTTATTGTGGTGAAATACACATAACAAAGTTTATCATCTTAACCATTTTCAAGTGTACAGTTCAGTGATATTAAATACATTTATAATACTGTACAACTATCACCACCATCATCCTCCTCTTTTTATCTTGCAAAACTGAAACTCTACCCATAAAACAATAGCGCCCCAACCTCCACTTCCCCACTGTAGCCTCTGGCAACCACCATTTTTTCTGTCTCTATGAATTTAATTACTCTGTAAGTACCTCATGTAACTGGAATTATATAATATATATTATATGTAACTGCCTTACTTAGCATAATGTCCTCAAATTTTTCCATGCTATAGCATATGTCACGATTTCCTTATTTTATTTTAATTTTTAAAAAGATTTTATTTATTTGAGAGAGATTGAGAAAGAGAGAGAGAAAAAGAGAGAGAGAGCGCATGAGGGGAGAGGGAGAAGCAGGCTCTTCAAAGAGCAGGGATCCTGATGTGGGGCTTGATCCCTGAACCCCAGGATCATGACCTGAGCTGAAGGCAGACACTTAACTAACTGAACTACCCAGGCACTCCAGAATTTCCCTCTTTTTAAAGGCTGAATAATATTCCACTCTATGTCTATACCACATTTTGCCAAGGACACTTGGGTTGCTTCCACTTTTTAGCTCTTGTGAATAATGCTGCTATAAACTTGGAGTACAAATATCTTTTTGAGACTCTGCTTTCGGTTCTTTTGGGTAAATACCCAAAAGTGGAATTGCTAGAGCATGTCTAGTAAGGCCCTTTCTGCCCAGATAGCCCCAAAGATTGACATTAAAAGGAAGCCATAAAGGAATAACTTTGTGGCTCAGTCGGTTAAACATCTGCCTTTGGCTCAGGTCATGATCCCAGGGTCCTGGAATTGAGCCCTGCATGGGGCTCACTGATCAGTGGGGAGCCTGCTTCTTTTCCCTCTGCCATTCTCCCTGCTTGTGCTCTCTCTCTGTCTCTCTCAAATAAACAAAATCTTTTTTTTTTTTTTAAAGGAAGCCATAAAAAAATGTCCCCAGGTAACTTAAGAACTTTAGGTGCTGCTAAAAAAAATGTGGGGGGAAAAGCCTTTTGAGTTTATGTGTGAGTAGATAAGGAGTTGCCAGACAGTTGATAAAGTAATCCATTTGTGTTAGGAGCCAGCAAGCAGTCAGAGGGAGGAAGCAGCCCAGGGTGACCTTTGGCCTGAGAGCAAACACAGCGTCAGCAAGCTGAGTGACACTTAGATGGTGATACAGAGAAGTCCATTGTGATCTGCTATTTCAGAACACTTGGCTGATTGTGGTTTGAATCATGTAGGTCACCCTCTTGCTGCCCCTAGATTACCATCATGGTGTTGGAAGGTGTTGGGTTCCAAGTTGGAATGTTCACCCACATTCATTCCTCCTGCTGAGCTTTGGGGAAGGTAGGCAGTGGGGTGGGGTAATATCTTCCCACCCACATTACAAGTGATAGCCCCAGAGTCCCAACACAGGCTACGCTTATCTCTCTGAATTTCATTACTTTCTGCCTCTCCTTTCTCTCTGTCTCAAGGAGATCAGCCTCCACTAGCTTAGAGGTGGGCAGCATGAAATACTTGTGTGAATATTTTCTTTGGGAGCAGAGATTAATGAAAGTTAAGATAACCACTTCGCTGCAATTTATAAATTTGCTGGTGTGTAAATAGTTAAGCAAACCTGCTGGACTTAAATAGATGGAACTTTTTTTAGATTTTATTTATTTATTTTTATTTTTATTTTTAAAAAAATATTTTATTTATTCATTCATGAGAGACAGAGAAAGAGAGAGAGAGAAAGAGAGGCAGAGACACAGGCAGAGGGAGAAGCAGGCTCCATGCAGGGAGCCTGACGTGGGACTCAATCCTGGGTCTCCAGGATCAAGCCCTGGGCTAAAGGTGGCGCTTAAACCACTGAGCTGCCCGGGATGCCCTTATTTATTTATTTTTTAAAAGATTTATTTATTTATTCATGAGAGACACAGAGAGAAACAGAGGCAGAGACACAGGCAGAGGGAGAAGCAGGTTCCCCATAGGGAGCCCGATGCAGGACTTGATCTGGGATCCCAGGATCACGACCTGAGCCGAAGGCAGGTGCCCAACTGCTGAGCCACCCAGGCGTCCCTTTTTTTCAGATTTATTTATTTATTTATTTATTTATTTATTTATTTATTTATTTTCAGATTTTAAAAAGTCATTAGATAACATGGACTGTTTATAACCTCCAAGCTGATCAATAAAAAAAGGTCAACAGGGGCACCTGGGTGGCTCAGTAGTTGAGTGTCTCTGCCTTTGGCTCAGGTCATGATCCTGGGGTCCTGGAAGCAAATCCTTCATCAGGCTTCCTGCAGGGAGCCTGCTTCTCCCTCTGCCTGTGTCTCTTCCTCTCTTCTGTGTCTCTCATGAATAAATAAATAAAATCTTAAAAAAAAAAAAGGTTGACAAATACCTTTACTATATTTCTCAATGTTCATAGAGTATCTAAATTACCAAGTATTAGAGGGTTAAAAGAGGAGGATTTGGACAATAAAACATCATCCACAGGGCACCTGGGTAGCTTAATTGGTTAAGTGTCTGATTCTTGGTTTCGGCTCAGGTCATGATCTTAGGGTTGTGAGATCAAGCCCCAAGTTAGGCTCTGTGCTCAGGGTGGAGCCTCCATGAGATTCTTTCTCTCTCCCTCTCCCTCTGCACCTCCCCCACCTCTCTAAAAATAAATCTTTTTAAAAAACCAAAACATCATCCGTTTCAAAGCAGGTTGCAGAGAGTAAAGCATTGTGTATCTGATTTTGTGACCATGTGAGATAAATTCTGGGCTATCATATAAATTTCTTCTTTCTAGGAGAAAGGGATGCAGCCACTATTAAATCAACTTCATTTATACCTGAATTGTGCAAACGTGTCTGGGGAAAGAGTTCAAACCTATGCTTCAAGACCCTTCAGTTTCACTGTGGGAACAGGCTAGCAAACAGGTTTTCACTGCACGAATGTGAATACAATAGAGACCCATGCTAAGGGCTTGCCATCTTTAACTGTCTCCCAAGACACAAAGGTTTTTGTCTTCTTTGTTTGTTTCATTTTGTTTTGTTTTGTTTTTATTTTTGTTTTTGTTTTTTTTTGACACAAAGGTTTTTGTAAAACCGTCAGTAACCACTGTGTTCAAATACCGGAACGGTAACAACCACATCTTTGCAGATTGACCAATGTTACAGGAGTGGTAGTCCCTCTTCACAATCTTGAGGACACATCCTTCGGTATTTTTTTGTTTATTCAGCTCCAGTGCCCACATGCCTACCAGCAAAAATCCCAGCAGTTCCCTCTTGAAGCTTTCCCTTAGAGCCAGAGGGAGCAGTGGTCAGTGCTGCTACACCCAAATTGGCAGAAAATTTGAGTCTCATTAGTAATAAGGATTTCTCACTGCACAGGCCAACAGGTGACCCTGGAACATGAAAGTGGTATGGGAACGCACCAATCAAGACCCAGCACAGCCTGCTGTCGTCCTTGAGACAGGAAAACGTTAATTCCTTGGTCTTAAGCTCAGCCAACGGCACCTGCTCCTGATACCCATTCCTTTAGGCCATAGACAGAATGGCTTACCATGTGTTCATTTGCCCAGGAAGCCAAGAGGACAAGTTCTAGCGTCTGCCACTATTTCTTTTCCCTGGACAACCCATCTGGGGGAACTGGAAAACTCTTTTTAAACCTCCAAACTCAGTGGATCTTCTTATACCATCTTTCCTAAACTAGAGCAGGGAGGCTGCCTCTGATGTCAGGCAGTTCCAAAGTGGTTGATTTAAGGAATTATAAGGCTATAAGATCTGTGACTCCAAGAGCATTTTCTGCAGGGGGTGGTGGTGGTGGTGGCAAGAGGCACTTCTCTTTTCTATAGAAAAGGCAAAGGGACAAATCTAATTCCTGGTAGAGTGTCCAGTTTCTGCTATTCTAAGCAACACCAAAATTAAAACCATGTACATGACCCATGTGTGCATATGTGTGAATATTTCTCTAGAGAAGATCTAGACATGGACTCAAAAAGTTGAAGACTATGTGCATTTTAAATGTTCATCGATATTGTCAAGTTGTCCTCCAAAAATGCTGTTCCAGCTTAGACTCTTCATCACACTTTTTGAGGGTAAAGCACCAACATTTGTTACTATTTTTCGTTTGTGCCAATCTCATGGACAGAAATGGCATCTCAATGTACATATGGCCCCAGTTACTAATAAGGTACAGTATCTTTTATTCTTTGGCAATTCCTATTTTCTCTTCTTTGTGATATTCTTTGCCCATTTTCATTTACTTATTGATTTATTTTTTAAAGATTTTATTTATTTATTTGAGAGAGAGAGAGCTTGAGCAGGGGAAGGGGCAGAGAGGGAAGCAGGCTCACCACTAAGCAGGGAGCCTGATGCGGGGCTTCATACCAGGATCACAACCTGAGCTGAAGGCAGACACTCAACCGACTGAGCCACCTAGGCACCTATTTATGTATGTATGTATGTATGAAAGAGTGATGGGGTGGGGAGGAGCAGAGGGGGAAGGAAGAGGAGGGGGAAAGAATCTCAAGCAGACTGCGCTGAGCAGAGACTAAGACTAAGGTGGGGCTCGATCCCAGGACCCTGAGATTATGACCTGAGCGGAGTTAGATGCTTAACTGGCTGAGCCACTAGGGTGTCCTAAGCAGCTTTTTTTTTTTTTTTTTTAAGGTTAGTAATTTGTTGCGGTTTTTCTCTCAAACCAATATTTGGACTTTTTTTTTGAAAATCAGTAATTTCAAACTGCAAATCAAGTTCATATTGTGAATTCATGCTTTAAGCTTATCCCTCTGCTCTAAAAACCATAGATAAAACTTACTTATTATTTTTAAAAAAGATTTTATTTATTTATTCATGAGAGACACAGAGGCAGAGACATAGGCAGAGGGAGAAGCAGGCTCCATGCAGAAAGCCCGATGTGGGACTCGATTCAGGGACCCCGCGATCATGCCCTGAGCCAAAGGCAGACCTCAACCGCTGAGCCACCCAGGTATCACAAAACTTTTTTTTTTTTTAACATATAGCTGTTCTCAAAAATAAGATATACATTTCTATGAACCAGAAATGGAATGTGAGAAAGGCAGCTGAAGCCAGAGCCTACTGGGCTCTGGGTCTTGGGGAAGGGAGGTTGGGACAAGAGGGGGATTGGGAGCTAAACTGCCTGGGCGCTCCTCCTACTTCCTCTCTACTACTAGTCTCCCACATAGCTGCTCCTGATGCTTTCCTGCTCCAGGATCTACTTCTTCCCTGCACCCCATCTTACCCACTGTTCTGGCAGCAGTCCTTTCCTGGGTGTGTTGTGGCCTGTGGTTTCTTCTTTCCACCTGATACTCCCAATTCCTTCTAACTGGGATTACTTAGAATTCATGGTCGAGAGTACTCTGTGTTGGAGTACGTTGTTACAGGTTTTGTGTTAATACATGATTTAGATCATGTCAAGAGATTTGGGTTAAGAGGCGGAGGCATATAACAAGTTTATTATAATAGTGTAAAACATACAAAAAACCTCCGTGTGCTCAGTCTTCCACCTTGAACCAGAAGCCTCAAAGGAAAATTAAGTTAGAATTGATATCTCAGTTTTATTTTATTTATTTATTAAAAGATTTTATTTATTTATTCATGAGAGACAAAGAGAAAGAGGCAGAGACATACATAGCCTGCTTCTCCCTCTGCCTATGTCTCTGCCTCTTTCTCTGTGTCTCTCATGAATAAATAAATAAAAATCTTAAAATAAAAATAATAAAAATTAACATGAGTATCTACCATGAAGCAGTCCCTGTATTATGCATAAGAGTATTTTTATTATACAAGATGAAAACAGTAGGGAAGTCTTTGGAAGAAAACATATCAGTTCTAGGCACCTATCCCCACCACTTTCACTCCTCTCTCTTGAAAGAACCCTCAGTTAACAGCTTGTTGTAGACAATATATCTTTCCAGTCCTTTTATGGCACACATACAAATATCATATCTAATTTGTGCATTGTCTCATTTGTTCTCACAACCAAAAGAGATTAGTATTATTAATTTATTTTCTGGATGACAAAACAGAGGCCTAAGAAAGTTGGATAATGTGCCAAGGGGCTTCAGCTGATTAGTTTGAACTCATGGTTCTTATTTTGAAAAGAGCCAGTGCCTCTTTTTCAGGAGAGGGAGGCACTCGTCTTGAAAATAATTAATGAATGAACCTTGCTCAGTGGTGTATTTCTTACCCAAAAAGGTCTGAAGGAGTCTGAGGGACACTGGGGTCTCCCACTCAGCTGCATTCTCCTTTCGCAGTTGTCCTTTTGGAGACCTGAATGAGCAAGCCCTTGCCTAATAATTTGAGGTGACTCTTACCTGGATTTCAGATCTTGCATTTTGCTAGACGTTTTATGCCCTGTGAAAAGACATCGTACAAGTGCTTCCAAGAAAGGTTTTCAGGTGCTAGGGACTCTAACGGTTCTCCCAAGCGCCCGAGGGGGAATCCCAGAGCCCCTGACAGTGGCTCCTGCCAGGATGAGCTGGAGGAGAAGCCAAGAGGAAGTAGGTTGGCCGGGAGCCTAGGACAGATGCGCCTGTGCTTTCTCACTCCCCCTCTACTCCAGGGACTTCCCCAGTGGATCTGACACCAAGGCCAGGAAACGGAAACTCTTTGATCTATTTGTTTGTTTTAAAGCTTGAATAAAAGATTGGAGCTAGCTCCTCCTGCTTCAGCCAGCCTCCTGACTTGTGCGCCGCTTGGGGCTGTTTGGTTGCAGCGCGGCGGGACCCACACAAATGCCACATCCCATGGCAGGTCCCTTCCCACCGCAGCAGGGTGAGCTTGGGCCTCCCTTCACCCCGCAGGGTGCTGAGGGGTAGGCAGATCCCGAAGGGTTTGGGCATCTGCCTTCCTGCGCGAGTCAGAGAAAAAGAGGCCCCAGGCCCTGAGTACATTTGCATCGCAACAACTGCGTAAACCTCAGAAACCGAGGCCGCCTCCCCCACCGAAGAGGGGGGGTGGTCGAGCAGCGGGCCGCCCCGCGACTTGTGATTTGATATTGGATTAATCATGGGAGCAGCCTGCGAGGTTTAGCCCCGGTGCTCCATTTCACATTTAAACGCTGAAGGGCCCTGTCCTGTGACTAAGAGCCTGCGGTCCCGCCCCCATCCTGCCCTGAGGCCCCGCCCCCCAGCTGTCCAGAAGCCCCACTGGGGTCAGAAGCCCCACGCAAGGGGGGCCTCCCCAGGATCCGCTATGCACACAGACTAATGGAGGAACTAGTAGGGGTCAAGGAAGAGCTGAATTTACCATTCTGTAGGCGCCTGGAGCCTCCTCCTTTAAGTAAGAGGGCCATTTGTCTTCAAACCAACTGTTTCCAGCCCCAGTGTTTCAAACCCTAAACCTAGCAGGCTTTCATCAAGGGTCTGTGGATTAGGAATAGATGATTATGAATCATCTTCCCTTTCCTAGCAGGCTCATCAAATTTCATGCAACATTTACCAAGGGCTAATATGTGAGACATGAAAAGGGTGTTACACACTCTAATGGGCATATCATAGCAGGAGGTCCTTCAGAAGAGGGTTGGGAAGTTGGGCTCTTTGTCCACAGAGGAAATGCCCTTAAATATGGCCTCATCATTTGTGTGTGTGTGTATGTGTGTATATATATTGGTGTATACTGATTTCTAAGAATTTTTTTTTCTTAGTCCAACATTCTGATCTAGTGTTTACTCTGGATAATACAAGGTTTACAATTTATTTAAAAAAGATTTTATTTATTTATCCACGAGAGACACAGAGAGATGCAGAGAGAGGCAGACACAAGCAGAGGGAGAAGCAGGCTCCATGCAGGAAGCCCGACACGGGACTGGATTCCGGGTCTCCAGGATCATGCCCTGGGCTGTAGGTGGCACTAAATCGCTGAGCCACCTGGGATGCCCAAGGTTTGCAATTTTTTGAAAAGACTTTATTTATTTGAGAAAGAGTGAGCAGGAGAGAGAGCATATGAGCAAGGGTAGAGGGAGAGGGAGAAGGAGACTCCCCTGCTGAGCAGGGAACCGATGAGGCTCTTGATCCCAGGACCCCCGGGATCATGACCTGAGCAGAAGGCAGCACTTAACTAACCAACTGGGCCACCCAGGCGCCCTGCAAAGTTTACAATTTTAACATAAAATTACACTTATATCTTATTTACTTTGAACACACTTAGATACTTCATTCAGACCAACTTCCCTTTTGCCCAAGGAAGGTGCTCTACTTGGTGCCCTGGAGAAAATTCTGTTTGTCAAGAAATTCTATACTGAACTGAATTTTTCAGCTTCCACTGTTTTGGAAGTCTTTAAAGGATCTTTACCAATCTAGAAGCTCCTGGCTCTCTCAAATCTGACAGCCCTGACTTTAAGGCGAAGGGATTATATTTTTCTAGATGGATCTTCCTTTTCTTGCTCTAGCAGCTGTTGAATAGCAAAGTATGGAGGGTGCGCACACTTCTAAAGAGGGAATAGGGCTACTTTGACTCTTTACAAAATGCTAATGAGTTAACTCTGCAATAAAGATGAGACATCTACAAAGGACATAGGGTGTGGTTTGGCTTAGAAACCTCAGCACATCTCACAGTATCTCTTCACTAGGTTTCTGTAAGTTGGGTGGGGGTGGGAGGCTGTTTCACTTTTTGCCTTGTTTTGGCCCTCTGGAGAGCAGTGGGTGTAGTGTGTGTAGTGTGTGTGTGCATGTGCATGCAAAGCTCAAGCAGCATAACAGTGATAGCTAATGATGCTGAGTATGTAGACGGAGCAGGCACCCAGCCGGGTGTCTTACATCTGTTATCCCATTTCAGCTGTCTCAGATACCATCATTATCCTCATTTTACAATGAAAGAAATTGAAGCCTAGAAAGATTGAATTAAGGACACCAGGTCTTAAACCCAAGTCTGTTCTGTCTCTGGAACCCACATCCTGACCATTAAACTGCATCCGGACCAGCAGTGGCCCAGAAACTGGCCCCATGAAGCTATGGCTGATGTGAGTGGCTTTGGGTGATGCTGCTGCATGCAGGGGACGGAAGCTTTGAGCAGCAGTGCCCAGGGGAATTAGTAGGTGTCCCCTTCCTCCCCCTGCACCGGGGATGAGAAGATGGGCTAACCCAGCCCAGAGAAGAGCCACTCTTGTGCTGATGGTTCTGCTTTTGTAAAGTAATTATCTGTTTCTGCCTTGGCCGGCAGGCCTACAAACTCCTGAACAAGGAAATAGGAACCTTTTACCAAGACTGGCCCAAGCCATGGCATTCTCCTCTAAAGTATCAAATTATGCTTTATCAGCAGCCATTCCCAGCAGATAAAGTATCCTCCTGGGAAGCATGCCTCAGCCCCATTGAGTGTACAAGGGAACTCCCCTGGGCACTGCGTCATCTTATCAGCTGTGGGGGCCAGGATTGCTGCCTTCCAGGGAGTGTCATTGATTTTATATTGGCAGTGTGTGTGTGTGTGGGACGCTTATAAAGTCAGAAATGCTTATGAACCCTATGGCCACTTGGAAGGTTTATTGAAAGTAGAAGGGCTATCTCTTCCCATTCCTTCTCCCAGAGCTTGCAAATCAGTATACCTAGAATGTGTTGAAGGTATGAGGAAATACTGATGTTTCAGACTCTTGGTCTACTGGTCCCAGTGTGCTATGCAGACATGGGCATTTCCTGCCTGTGGCACATTGTGAAAAAGTTTGGTAAGCACATCTCTCTCCTGTTCTCCTGAGATTGCAATAGCAAACCCAACCCTCCAACTTACTTTGTCCCTATCATAGGTTGGGGTTTGGGTGGTGAATTCAAACTGAACTTTTCTTTAGAGATCTCCCCGCACCACCGCCCTCCCTCCTCCTCCTCAGTTTCCATTGCTAAAGGGCTGATGTTGCTAATATAGCCCTGGCCAATCCCAAGACTTCCTTCTAATCTCAAAACTGTGGTCCATCCCCAAGGAAGGAAGAGTCCCAAGGCCCGGTCAGTAGCAGTTCTCAGATTCTACTGAGGATACTACAGATGAGGCTTCATCTTCAGTATTTCCTGGGCAGTGCTGACAAGTGGGTGATGTTCCTCCCTCCCACAAGGAAGCAGAGACATCTCCCATGTACTGAGAACAAAATTCGATGATGAATTAGAGTTTCCTCCTGGGGGCTCATCTTCGTGTTTGGGCCCAAGGTGGCGCAGAGCAAAGTGAGGTTATAGTTCATCTAGGTAAAACTTCTGGACCCAGGAGAGAATAAAAGCTGGACTGGCCATGGCTCAGTGGCTGAGAAATGCCTGAGCATAGTCTAGAGAGCTGTTGATGATAACTACGCAAAGACCCCCTACTGTATGCATACCAAAGTAGACTGGAAAATGCTAATGCACATTTTACTCTTTTATTGTCTAAAAAATGTGTTTATGGCTTTATTACTGTTAGAACAGGAAACAAAAACCTGAATAAACTCACTAAACAGCTTAGAGGCCCCTGGGTGGCACAGTCAGTTAAAGCTTCCCTCCGAGTCTTAGTTTCAGCTCAGGTGTGATCTCAGGGTTGTCAACTCCACTCAGTGTGGAGTGCCGTTGAATTTCTCTCTCTCCCCCTCTGCCTCTCCCCACTGCTTGCTCTTTCTCTCAAGTAAATCAATCTTAAAAAACAAACAAACAAACAAAAAAAAAACACTAGCTTATATGCAGCACACCTTTTACATTGTCTTTTGGTGACATGTGAGATGCATACAAGTAAGCAAATTACAGAGTGCTAATTGCAGTGTCGCCTCTGAGCCAGCAGCCTGGGTGTTCTCCATAGCAGGACCCTGCCACAGTTCGTTTCCCCATTCTTCCCTGCCTCCTACAGACCTAGAGAGAACTGGTTTGCCAAAGTGTCTGTGACCCTGACCGCTCCTGAGCAAAGCTTCGCACCTTCGTCAGCTCCCTGAGAATGAGGGTCTTCATGGGAGATAGAGCACTGACCCTGGAATCAGGCACCTTTGCTTTCAGGATCAGGCAAGCCAGACGGGAAGTCAGCTTCTGTCGGTGTCTCGGGCTGTGTTGTCCTCCACAGAACAGACCTCTTCCTTTTGAAATCAGCAGAAGTGCTGCTGTGGACAGATGCGGCCACATGGACTACTGTTGGCGTTGGTGGTCTTTGTAGGAAGTCAAGGTTCCTTGTAGGCCTGGAAGGAAATGTGGCCTGCTTGCGTGTACAGCTCCATGTGTGGTCTCCCAGAGAGAACAGCAGGAAACCAGGGGCTGTAGGGGCCAGAGCTTCTCTGTGACTGCTTCCTCATCTGTGGTTAGTCGTGGTGGGAGGCAAATTGGATTTCTTTTACAAAAGCGGTCTTTTTTACCTCCAGAAAAAGAAGAAAACAACGGCTTGGCTTTCCTAAGGGCCTCTCCAAAACTAACTTCCAGTGTGGAGGCTCTGGCCAGCGAGGAACAGCAAAGGCTCCTATCTCAGCAGCCTCTAGCAGGACTTTGCTCCAACAGTCAGTAGGCTACATTTGCTCCAAGAACCAGGGATCTGGGGGGCAGAGCAGGCCTGGAGCCAGGTCCATCTGGTGTTAAGGGGAGGTGCCATGTCGTTCCCCACTTGTGTGGAGTGGTTGCTCTTATCTCCCGTTCAGGCTGCCAGGCACAAAACCCATGGACAGGGGCACCTCTGGGGTTTGCTCTCTGGTGAAACTGAAAACCAAGTCATGATCTTATCTGGTGAAACTGAAAACCAAGTCATGATCTTATCATGATCTTATCTTATCTGGGGTTGCACTGGTCTCCTTCTGGTGGTCTCAGGCCCCTGTGAGAGCAGGGAACCACCATCCACAGCCCTGGGGTCCTGGAAAGAGGCCCTTCTGGGTACCCTTCTCCCATTTGCTGGTGACCTGTGGCCACCCTCATGTGATGAGCATGTGGCTTCCTGGAGGAAAGAAACTTGCATAATCAGATAGAAATAGGAACCTGGAAAATAACTCAGTGGGCCATGGAAGGGATTGGGCAATGACTTGTCTAGAAGACTCTGGGCCATGAGGGGGGCGTCAGGGTGAGGAGCCAGGTTTCGTGTGAGTCCTGGCTGAGATCTAAGGAGGTCCCTAGAGTGGGAAACGTCCAAGGGGTCAGGAGGCAGAGGGACAGTGTCTTCCTATCTGCAACCTGCCAGCCTAGAAGCTGAGCACAGTCTCACCCTGGAGGGGTGGCCATGACGGGAATTTGAAATCACTTAGTGTGAGGCTGCTGCAGCTTCAAGTCCTCGGCCATGACCCTCTCTAGCCCAGACCATGAGCTCAGGCCCTCTTTCCTGGTGGCATTGGAATAGGAACGATTCTCTTGAAGTGCTCCTTATAAATACTTAGCTGGGCCTGGTCTGGGGGGATGCCCTTGTGGGAGAGATGCCTCAGAGATGAGGTGGGGCCTGCAGCATTGCAAAGTGCTCCCCCAAGATGGCACTGCAGGGGAACTACAATTCCTCAGAGCCTTTGCCCTTTGAGGTTCTGTGAAAAGGTTTCTCAAAAAGATAGGGTCCTTCCTTAGGAAGGTGAATCTCTCATAGCTCACTATGTGGTACTATCTTCCCCCATGGCCTCTGGCTTTGTTCAAAGTACAAAACATTTTTGAGAAAGTTCTGAGTGTACTGGTTCTCTTATTTGGGGCCAGGGCAGTGCAGACGTAAACATTTGGATGGGGCTGGATGTAGAGCTGACACCTCAGTTTTCTCTACCTCGTTACATTTGTCATTTCATGATACATGCAGTAAATCATCACATTGTATGCCTTAAACTCACACTGTGCTGTCAGTTACACCTCAATAAGCCTGGAAAGAAGAAAGGGTGAAAGTGATGTGCTTAACACAGTGCCTAGAACAACTATCAGTGAAGCTGGAGGCACATTGACTGAAGACTTGCAGTAACTGGGTGCCTTTGCCCACAAACTCACAGGGACAGCATGTAAGTCCAACTTTTGTTGGTGGTGTTGCAGGGAAGAGCTGTCCCTTCTTTCTAAAGACAGGCTTGAGAAAAGCTGTAAATTCTGTTGTGTCCTTGAATTTGTGCTGAGGCCAGACGTTTTATTAGCAAGTGCCTATGTTCTTCCCCAGTTTCCAGAAGAATCTTCTCTTCCAGGCATCCATTCTGGTTTCCCTCTTCACCTCCTATTTCTGCCTAATTACATTTCTGCATAATTGCTTATGCTTTTCCTTCCCTCTGAATGCCCTGTCTCCCTACCCCACCATTTTTGTCAGTGAAATATGAGGTGTCCTGCCAAGGCCTGGAAATGATACTTCCTCCAAGAAGTGTTTAGTTATCAGCTCATTTCTTTTTTTCTTTTTTAAGATTAGTTATTTATTCATGAGAGACACACATAGAGAGAGGCAGAGATAGGCAGAGGGAGAAGCATGCTCCCTGAAGAGAGCCCGATGCGGGACTCAATCCCAGGACCCCAGGATCATGTCCGAGCCAAAGGCAGATGCTTAGCCACTGAGCCATCCAGGTGCCCCTAATCAGCTCATTTCGAAGTGGTGACCCCTCCATCCCCTCTCTAATGTTCTGTCCACACCATCCTCTGGACCCACCAGACACTGCCTTGCCTCTTGGGGACTTCTAGACATGTCTCAAATCTACTATCACAAGCCTGACAAAGGAACCCAGCCTTATATAGAGCTCAGGGAATATTCAGTGGGCTAATGAATAGCTTTTCTAGCCTCGAAACCTCTGGGGCCTCCTGAAATATTGGGGAACTGAGGGGTGGGAAAGAAGAAAGTTTTTCCCCTCCCTTATCAGCTATTTCCTAGTCATCTATCTCTCAAGGAATCATAGACTGGACAATTTTGATCCCTGCATATCAAGGTAAGGAAACCAAGGTCCAGAGAGTAAAAGCAAGTTAGTGGCAGAGTCAGGGCTTAGACTCATGATGTGCTCAGTTTACTGCTCTTTCCCTTCTGTTGGGGAGGTAGTAGACATAAATTTTAGGGCAGTCAGGGATTACTTTGATAATTCAATGATTTCATACATGCAGAGTCCTGAGATCAGCCCTGGCCCAGTAAGCACAATATAAGTGTTTGTTACCATCACCTTTATTATCATTCCTCTGCCCATCATTGACAACTACTATCTCCTCCCCTCAGATCCCATCATTTCAGGGGAGAGAAGAACCCTGGGAATATTAACTATGCCAGAATACCCTTCCTAGGCAGCAGGTGAGAAGCTGGTGGGTAGCTTTAGAGGACTAACCATCTGGTTTATTGACTCTAGGTGCCTAGGGTGATTTCTGGACTATAGACCCAGGTCCCAGCAAATCAGACCTTGACTAAAAATTGGGTGTTTTGTCTCTTTCTTTTGGTGAAAGGAAAATGAAAAGGAATCTTCTTCCTTTTTTGCAGGTACCCAGCAGACTGGGTGAGTCTGGCACAGTACCTCCATTGTTCTCTGGCCGGCCCAGGAGCCCCATAGCTCAGTGCAAGCAGCAGCCACAGAGAGTCTACAAGCCCTGTCTGCCTGCCCTTGTGAGGCAACCTGAAGACCCTCTTGAGCAAGGTCTTCAGGAAGACAGGGTACCCAGAATCAGTTCCCATATACTTCTCCCATCATTGAGCTGAAAGGAAGATTTCCCATCTGTCTGTTTGAAGGGGCACCAAAGTCATCACTGGAACCCAGTGGGTGACAGCTTCAGCTTACAGCCCCTGGGACTGGGGAGTTCAGCATTGCTGCAGGCCAGCAGCATCTTATTTCTCAGACTCCCAACTTCTGTCCCCTGCCAGACAATGGGAGGAGGGACTGGACAGGTGCATTCTCAGGGACTGCTTTTTCCCACAGGAGGCCTACAATTTGCCCCCTTCCTCTAAAAACAAATGTAATTGCAAATTTGGGACGGGTCCAGGAGAAGGACTCTGAGAATTGAGACCAAAGTTCCCTTGGTGGGCTGAACCATTTCTTGGTTTCTATTTCATTTCCATGTTGGAGTCTGATTGGGCAAAAAAGAGTGCAGCATTGAATGCTGGCTGCTTAGTGAGGGAGCCCTGTGCATTGGGGAGTTTTTAGCTGGGATTTTGTGTGAACAGTTAGGAATTAATTAGAGCAGCAATCCTCTTGCCCCAAATCTGATTCTAGGATCCTGTTTTTTGTTTTTGTTTTTTTGTTTTTTTCTGAGTCTTTCCAGAGAGCATGACCCCTCTTGTCATGATATCCCAGCTGATCTAGACAGTTTTGGGTTTTTTTTTTCAGCTGGTGGACTTAGGCTGGCTGAAGTGTCTGTACTCCCTCATTCAAGGGTCTTTGTGACCAGGAACATATTTAGCCATCCATTCATTCATTTACTGAAACCACTATTTCAAGGTGCTGGGGTTATAGTGGTGAACAAGAGAGATGGCGGTTTGAATCCTCTTGGAGGGTTCCATTTAGCAGGAGACACAGGCATTGAGTGGTTTACAAAAGCACTGAGTAATCTGAAATGCAGGCCTTCCTGGGGAAAGCTTCCTAGCAGAAGTGACATTCAAGTTAAGATGGGAGGGAAGATGAAGAGATATCCAGGCATTTTAGCTAGAAATATCGTCCTATCCAAAAGTTTGGAAAAAGCAAGAGAGCTAGGGGACTGTGCCAGACAAAGCTGAAAGGAAGTAAGGAGCCAGGCCACAGGTCCTTGTGTGCCACCAAGAGGATGTGGGTCTTTATTCTGACAGCAATGGGAAGTGCTCTAGTTGCTGAGGGATGCTGGGAAGGTTTTTCCTCCAACTGTATCATCGTGTGATGATGTCAGCCTCCGGAGTCTGGGACTGCTCAAACCAACTCAGGTTGAGACTCAGGTCAAATGTGACCACTGCGCTGCTTTCTTTAGCCACCACGGCCAGAATTTTATTCCTTTCCACTCTCCCTTCATTAGAATACATGTCACATGTGTTGATTTCCTAAGTCAGCTGCTGGTACCAGACTGTTCCTGAGACAGAAGTGATTAGCCCAGGACAGAGTGCAGTGAACTTGGGGAAGGGGAAATAAGGAGTCACAAGGTTTCATGACTAGAACTTGAAAGTGCCTTTTGTAAAAGATGGGTGTCCTGGGACGGTTTGGGGAGAGAAAGCCAGTGGTAGATTGAATCATTCATGTGGGAAGGATGGCGGGGTGGTCCCTTGGTCTTCTGTGATTCTGGTCAGACACCATCTGCTGTTCCTAAGGGTCTGTTCTAGGCCACCCACCCTGCTGCTGCCCAAGGGTCATGAATGAGTACAGGTGTACCTAGCTTCTGGGTAGGGGCACCCTTTGTGAAGGTGGCCTAGGCCAGACCACTTCCTCTCTCCACCTCTAAGATTATAAAGGTGAAATTTTGGGAGGACATCAGAGGCAAAATGATGGGGAAAAGAACAGGAGGTGTGGGTATCCCTGGGTGGCTTAGCAGTTTAGCGCCTGCTTTCAGCCCAGGGTGTGATCCTAAAGTCCTGGGATCGAGTCCCACATCGGGCTCCCTGCATGGAGCCTGACTCTCCCTCTGCCTGTCTCTGCCTCTTCTCTCTCTGTGTCTCTCATGAATAAATAAATAAAAATCTTAAAAAAAAAAAAAAAACAGGAGGTGTGAACTTCCACATGTGCCCCTAACCAAGTAGTGTTCTCAGCACTGTTGACACCTGGGGACAGACATTCTTTGGGAGAGTTCTGCATTTTGCAGGACACTTTAACATCTCTGGCTTTAAAATGTTCCTATAAATTAAATTAATTAAATTAAACGAAATGCTCCTACATATTTGCAAATACTTCCTGTGGGGGAGTACCAACTGCCCTTCCCTCACTGAGAGACACTGTTACATGTTTATAGGCACCGGATATGCATAGCTGTGCTTTAGGTCCTGAAGGAGGCAAGCTTGGAAACTGGAAAAAAAAAGCCCATTGGAGAATATCTTAGAGAAGATTTTGTTCAGTGGGGTGGCTGGTTATTCTTCCCAGATTCCTGCTCTCTCCTGACCCCACACGGAGTTCCTCCTGCCTTCCCTAGCCTCTTTACTCACAATGGTCACCTGCAGTTCTGTGCAGAATCTAGTGGGCAAAGCTGAGATTTTTTTTTTTAAGATTTATTTATTTATTTATTCATGAGAGAGGCAGAGACACAGGCAGAGGGAGAAGTAGGCTCCCCGCAGGGAGCCCGATGTGGGACTCAATCCTGGATCTTGGGATCAAGCCTTGAGGCAAAGGCAGATGCTCAACCACCCAGGCATCCCAAAAGCTGAGGCTTTCCAGGCCTCTTGGCTGAACTGTGGCAGGACCACCTCTAGTGGCTGATGTGCTGCTCTGTTGGGCCACCAGATGGCACTCGGGAGCTCCCCCCCCCCCCCCCCCAATCCGCCGCAGGACTGCTGGTGGCTGGAAGTGTCTGCAGAGGGAACTTGCCTTAAAGAGGCCTGGCCCTTAAACAGATATGGCTGCACACCGCAAACTTGCACGGTAACCCCAAAACAAGCTTCTACTGCTGACAAGCACCACTGTTTAGGCTCTGATGCTCCTTTGTCCTTGCCTTCCCGAATGTTGAGCCGCCACCTCTTGGAGCCAATCTCCTTGACAGCCTATCCTCAGCCCCTGCGGCCATTCCTGGGTCTGACAGGGACGGGGGCCAGGTCTGGCTGGTAGCGTCACAGCTCCTGGCAGAGCAGCACAGGGCTGGGGTGCATCTGCAGAACACTGGCTGAAAGAACAAGACGCATGGCCAGTTTCAGGGGAATGGCAGCCACAGGAGAGCAGAGGGCCAGCCTGTGAGCTCTGACCCCAGGTGGGCATGCCTCTGCTGCATTCTGGATCTGATAAGGTTGGAACCACTGAACTTGGTCTCTGTGTTTTTGGGACTCAGAGAATCCTTCAATCTCTTCTGCTGGACTCTTTCCAAATGCTGACGAGGATGCTGTGGTGAGTAAATCAGGCAGGGGGCTCCACCGCTATTGTTGAGCCCTCTGATCCACTCTGTAGGAAACCTCTCACAATGACCCCTGGCAGGGGGAGGGGGTATGTGTGTGCAATCTGAGCCAAGTTGAGTGAGGGCCACTTTAGGGGCTTGGCACGAAGATCCTCCTGAAATTGTATTTACCTAGTATAATCTAGGGCAGCTAGTCTGTCCAGGAAGCTGAACTCACTGTGGCCAGTGGGGGGGAGCTAGGCTTCCCCCACATTGGAAATGTGTGGGTATGTGTAGGGAGCTTCATGGCTACAGTGAGTTGGATGTCACTGTGCCTTCTCCTGGCCATGGTGCTGAGGGAGGCAGCAAGGGGCGTGAATGCAGTTCTCTGGTTTACATCTTGCCAGGGCTGCAGATATTTATGACTCAAGCTGACACAAAACTTTGGTAGAGAAATAAATAATTGGGGAGGGCTTTGAGTTAATCTGTGCTATCTGTAGATCTCACTGTCTCTGGAAAAGCAAGGAGGCTGGGACAAGACAGGTCGGAAGAGGACCAAGGATAGAACTATCAGGCCAAGACTTCTCCTTGAGATGTGACCCAGCAGAGGCCTAGGGAATTTCTAGGCCCAAGGGGTGAAGGTGCATCTCAGAACAGTAAATACTATTTTCCCGTACCGGTAAAGAAAACAAAGCAAGAATCCAGAAACAGAATACAGTCGTCTGCCTGAGCTACCTGCGTATGCTACAGATTTGAAAACTGAGCTGGGAAAGGCTTGAGATAGGCCCAAGGATAGAAGCAGTAGAGTTCAGTGGGGACTGGAATTCCAGAAACTGTCACAGAATTGATTGCATCCAGCTTGTGTCCATAGTCATCTGCCCTGTTGTGGTAGATGTGGTGTTGAGTACCAGTTCTCATTTTGCTTAACCATTGATGGGCTTGGGGATGGGGTGGGGATGGGGGTGGGGGTGGTTCTGGAATTCCAGTCTTGCCTTCCTCCTATGGCTCCAATGTCTTTCTCCCTGAGTTTAACTTCATTCTATTCATTCATTTGTTCACTCATCGCAGCCCAATTCAGAGATTATACATGTGGACTCTGGATTCAGCATCTTAGTTCATTCTCAAGTGTCACCAGCTGCTAGCTGGCCAATGCTTACCCTGTCTGTTTCTGGGGAATGGAGAGAAGAGCAGTGCCTATCTCGTTGGCTTATTATGAGGGTTAAGTGAGCAGTGTCCCACACTTAAGAAGCACTCTGCAAACGTCAGCCGTCATTCATCTTACTTATTCAGCCTGTGCTGTTGAATGCCAGCCTGCTGGGCTTTGGGCAGAGAGTCTGGTCTGGGGGCACAATGTGGTTATGGCTGTTTTCGAGTCTACCTGAGCCTCATTCATCCATGGGGCTGAGTGCTGTGGATACCCCAGTGAAAAAAAAAGATGCAGTCCCAGCTTTTAAAGAGCAGATCTGGCAGGAAGGGTACAGAGTCTTTTTTTTGAGGGGGGGCTATCATAGTCTGTTTTTTTTTTAATTATTTTTTTCTTTATTTATTTATGATAGTCAGAGAGAGAGAGAGAGAGAGGCAGAGACACAGGCAGAGGGAGAAGCAGGCTCCATGCACCGGGAGACCGACATGGGATTCGATCCCGGGTCTCCAGGATCACGCCCTGGGCCAAAGGCAGGCACCAAACCACTGCGCCACCCAGGAATCCCCTGGTTTTGGTTTTTGTTTCCTAATTTGAATGTGGAGGCCCTCCACCCCTACATGCACATCCAGTCTCTCTGCACACTGGTGCCCCCTGCCAGCCCCAGCATGGGGAGAGGTGAACGGACATCCTTTCCAGGAGCAGTGACCTCCAGGTGATCAAGGAAGCTGGGACTCCCTGGCCTTCCTCTTGTGCACAGTGGAGGTGGGTTGCTCACAGTGAGGATGGAAGAAAAGTGGAGGTACTGAGGTTGTAAGCATAGTTACCGTTTTTCCATCTGAGTAAGTGGCTGTGGAAGCAAGAGTTGGTTGTTGGGAAGGTAGTGAGTGAGTAGCAGACCTGGGAATTAAGGGCAAGCCCACTGACCTTCAGGATAGGATATATCTAAAAAAAAAAAAAAAAAGGATAGGCTATATCTCCTTCCCGCTCAGCGTCTCATCGTTGGCCCAGCACTACGGGCAAGGCGACCAACCCTTAAGTCTCCCTTACATTGATGGGTGGTTTGGCAGGAGCAGGTAGTCACCAAGGCTGGTAGGGAGCTGAGGACAGGCTATGTGCACAGGCCAGAGGGAGCACTGGCAAAGGTGGAGAGGGTTTGCTCAAAAGCCTGGACAGGGAATGGTTCTTGTGGGCCTGGAGGATGAAGTGGGTTGGGTGCTGATTCAGTGCCTTGGGGGTTCGCAGGCAGATCTGCACTTAGCTGAATCAGGGCACTCTGTCCACAGGAAAGCCCCTCCCCTGCTCTGACAGACTGGGGTTTGGGCAGAGCACTTAACCTTTGGCAGAATACAGATGAGAATGATTCTTTAACTCCTTCCTTCCTAGAATGTATTGGGTCCCCCCCCAAACTCCTCCCTATGCTCAGTGCCAGGAATCTGGAGGCTTCTGTTCCAGTCTCAAATCGCTCTGGTGTTCAAAGGCCCACACACTTGTCTCTAAGCCAAGACTAGAATCAGGCTGTGTGGTGTTACCACCTACTGGATGCTACTAGAAATGGCATCAAGGGCATCTTGAAGTAACTGCCCTTTCCTGGGACGTGTGCATGGAGATGGGTGTGTGGAGATGGAGGAGGGCTGGGAGGGTTAACTCAGTGCCTCCGTTTTCTCATCTAGAAAACACAGGGAGCTGAAGATGGCAATGAGGTTCGCAGTGAGATGATCTTATAAGCAAAGCACTGGGGTCCTAGGCAGGTGCACCACAGACATTCTCCATTAATTACTACAAGTGTCCCTCCTTACTGCCTCCAAGACTCCTCTCTCTCCCTGTACCCTGTATAGTGTTCTGGAGTGGGAGATCCAGGACAGGATTGGACAGAATGTAGGGAAAAAAGCAAACTGTGGCAATGTTAAGGAGAGCAACTGTAACGTTTTAGCTTGGAAATGCTGAAAATAGCATGTTCAAGCCTTTGTAGATAAAAATGTAAAATGTATGCAAATGTATGTGTCTCACGCAGAGAAACATACATCTGTGGCCTCCTGACAGCACCCGGATGTGGCCATCAGAAAAATCCCTGCAGCATACAGAGGGGGCCCAGGCTGCCTTGGTGGTGGAGGTAGATATTGGGTAGGGGGCAGTTCTGCTGCCTCCCTGGTCCACATTCCCCTTTACCTTTCTTCTGGGTTCCGTGCCTTCTGAGAGTTCCATGTGGGAAGAAGAGAGGCTCTTGGGCCCATCTCCACTCCTCCACTCTCACCATCCTCCCTCTGGTTCCTCTGAGAGCCCATTTGCTTCCTCTCCCATCCTGGCTCTATTTCTGGAGCATCTCATTGGAGATGCACACCCCCCTCTCTGCCAAGCTCCAGGTGCCTGCTTGGTCCTCCCAGTCTTGTGTGCAAGTCAGGGCTGGTGGGAGGGTGACAGCTGAGCAGGGAGGGGCCACAAGAGCCAGAGCCAGAGTCTGAGCCAGGAGAGTTGGGGTGGGGGAGAGCTGAGTGGATTTGGGGAGGGCCCAGTGTTACCTGCAGTTAAAAAACACCCACCATAGCCACCTGTAGAGGCTTTCTGCTCATTTACCTTGCACCTCCCAAGGGCTTGCCTGACCTGGTATGGGTTGGAGGCCTCCACCCAAGCAGCAGCAAGGGGTTGGGTGCAGGCTTCCTTTCAGCATTGTGGGTGAGGAGGGTCTGCAAGAAGAACTAAATTTGCAGTTATTTGGAAGGATGAGGAGCATAGCCCCCATGTGGGTGGGTCCCAGTGGAGCTGAGTCCCTTGAAGTTTTCTGCTTCCCTTCTCTTGGTTTCAAGAGAGGAGCTTCAGTGCCCCTTGCCCTCTTCCTCCCTCCCCCACAGCCTGTAGCCTGACTCCCCTCCCTCTCAGGTCCTTCAGAGTCCTTGGCCATAGGAGGCCTACAGGACCGAATCTGCAGCAAAGTTGCCTTGGCTTCCCTAGAACCAGCACCCAGGAGATGGGCATAAAGCCCCCCCTTCACTGTTCTTGGGAGGTCTTACCAGAAACTTTCTTTCTTTTTAAGATTTTATTTATTTATTCAGGAGACACAGAGAGGCTGAGATCATAGGTAGAGGGAGAAGCAGGCTCCCTCCAGGGAGCTGGATGTGGGACTCGATCCCGGCACCCTGACATCACGCCCTGAGCAGAAGGCAGATGCTCAACCACTGAACCACCCAGGCGTCCCAGCAATTTTATTTCTAAAGGTTTTGTTTTCAGAGGCGTCTTGACCCCAGACTTCCCTGAACTTGTATGTGATCATGCCTACAAGGTATGCCTCCTGGGCTGCGACTGTAGATCCCCAAACAAGTCTCTTGGGGAACCCAGTGGAGACCCCGGAGTGTGTCCTGTCTCCCGTTTTTCCTTCACTGCCCCTCCTGGACCCCCCCAGCCCCCTGCCTCTCTCCAGCCTCCGCCTTCGGGTGTGTAGGGCAGAAGCGCCCGGCTTTTAGGTCAAGGGTGTTTAAACAGATGAGGTTGTTAAGGTTTGGAAGGAAAGAGTGGCCCAGCGGCCAAGGCTTTCCTCGGGCGGGCAGGACCTTAACCCCGTCAGCGCCGCCCCCCAGGCTTGCCTAGGGGAGGGGCCTGACGGCTGCACCGGCCCCAGAAACTGCGCTTAGAGATCCTGGGGCGGCAGGTGATGTCACCCCTGCGGGGCCCGTAGGGCTCCCCGCGGCACTTAGTCTGCGGGTTGCCAGAATTCGGCCGAGCCCAGCGAGGGGAGGAAGAGGAGCCTGCGCCTGCGCCTGCGCCGCGGCCGGGAGCCCCCCGCGGGACCACCACTCCGCCACCGGCCAGAGCCCGTCTCGCCCCGGCGTCCGGAGGGACCGGGGCTGCCCCCCACTCCCGCGAGGGTCTGGCGGCGCGCGGCGGGGGGAGGGGGCGCGAGGCTCGCGCGGATTGGTGGCGGCCCCGCCCCCGCCCCCGCCCCCGCCCCCGCCCCCGGCCCCGGCCCCGGCCGCCGCGCAGCCCCGGGAAGTTGCTAGTCTGCGGGCGGGCTGCGGGGCCGCGGCTCCGGGATCCGCAGCGGGGCCGGCCGGGGCCGCAGCAGCCGGAAGGGCTCCCAGGGGCGCCCGCCTGCCCTCGCCCGCCCTCCCGCACCCGCGCCGCAGCCCCGGCTCGCTCCTCCCAGCTACCTGTTTGCCTGCCTCCCCTCGCCTCCGGCCCGCGCCCGGCAACTCCGGCCTCCCGGGCTGACCGCCCCTCCCGGCGCCCCGCCGGCCCGCGGCCCGAGCCCTCCCTCCTTTGTTGTGCGATGAGGCTCGGGTTTCCGATCTGACGGAGCCGCCGCCGCCGCCGCCGCCGCCGCCGCGCGGAGCCGCGGGCATGGAGCCGCTCAGCCACCGGGGCCTGCCGCGTCTCTCCTGGATCGACACCCTCTACAGCAGTACGTGCGCGCTCGGGCCCGGGAGGCCGGGCGGGAGGGGGCCGCGGCGCCCCGACGGCCCCGGGGCGCGACCTGCGGGGCTGCGGGCGGAGGGCGCGGGACGTGGGGGACACACGGGGGGTCCCCCCCGCTCTGCCGCAGACCGGGTCCCCGGAGCGGACTTCCAGCGGGCGGGGGGCCGCGGGCCCGACGGGGCGGGAGAGCTGTGTCCCCCCGTTCCCACCTGTTGTGTAACCGAGCACTCCCCAGCCCTCAGGAAGCAGAGCCCTAGTAGGGTGCTCCCTGCGCTTCCCGACTGACTGCTCTGTCCACGCTGGAGCAGAAAGGCCATTTTGGCCAAGTCCTTGGCCCCCGAGTTTGTCGCCTCAGGGACATCCTGGGGCCATTGTGTGTTTTAGGGTGGAGGTGGGGTCGGGTGGGAGGGACCGTAGGCGCAGATCTCCGCGGGGGCCATTTGGATTGAAGGAGCTGGAAACCTCCGGCTCAGCAGTCTTTCCTGCCAGCCTCATCACCACCCCCACCCTCACCACCCCCCAAAAAAGAAGAAAAAAGAAAACAACAACAACAACAACAACAACAAAAAAAATCCCTCGGCTTCTCCACCCCCTCGCTCCCAAATCTGCCTCAATCATGTGATTGCTCTTGCACTGCCGCTGGGGATGTGTAACTGATCACTCACTCGTACATTCCAGGGGCTCCTTCCAGGCGGCAAGCACCCCCACCATACACCCTTCCTCTCTTAGGTGACTCTGGCCCTGCACTTCTCTCCACCTCTCCCTTGAAACACCTTCCCCAAAGCTTTCAGGGGAGTAGGAAGAGGGTCCTGGCCCCTGAAGGAGCTAGTAAGTGGATTTTGCCCTCTGAGCACTTTGGTGGGACCCTCCCACTCTCTTGCTATGTCTCCTAGCCCAGAGTCCTGGGGCAGGGGGTAAGGGTTGGGGAGGCAGGTGGTGCCAAGTTCAGTTTCTGGACACTGCATGCCATGGGACAAGGACATTTTTAAGGGTTAAGCTGGCTCAGATTCCTTGGTGACAGTTATATCGGGGAGGACAGGAATGAACAAGGATAGTGCTTTGAACCCCAAGGTCTTGCCCTGGAGGCTCCTCAGTGCTCAGCATCCAGCCTCTGACCTCTATATCCCCTTGGGTGCCTCTCATTCCCCATACCTGCTTCTCTTCCCTCTTCTCCCTCCTCCTCCACTTCTATTCCTTTTCCTCCCCCCCCCCCCCACCCCCAGCTCCCCTTATGATGGTTCATTCCGCTTTGGTTTTTCAACATCAAAGGGGCAAAGCCGGATCCCCTGGGTATCAGTCTTGCACCGAGCCCAGCCACTCCATCTGCTCCTTCTCCCACAGACGCCAGCAACGTTGGGTGAAGGTCAGGGCCCATGGCTGTATGGAGTGTGTGTGCACACATGTGTCTGCGTGAATAGAGGCATACATCTGTTCAGAGCCCTGCTGCAGATCAGCCCCTGACCTGAAGGAAGGATTAGTGACCTCTTAGCCGCGCTCTTGCAAATAACAGTAATAACAATGCCTCATATTCACATGCTACTTATGTTCCTGAATATTTTCTGGCTCCTTGCAAAATCCAGTAGTGGTTTCCGTATTTCTCAAAACATAGAATCCCATGGAAATCTCTGTCTAGGTTTCTCTCTGTTGCCCTGACGAAGACTCCCCAACGTAATTCTTTCCAAGTTTTCCTATCTCTCCCTCACCCCCACCTCTTGGAGTAGGGAAGTAAAATTGTCTGAGGTCTCCTTGAAAATTTCTGCCCAGAGGAAGATGGGACCTGAAAAGAGAAATTAGACTGAGACCTTCTTTGGGAGTACCTGTTAACCAACCCTGAGTGAAGCAAGCTAGCATCTGAGCTGTCTTGTCTGCTGCTGCTGCTGCTGCCCTGGCCCCTGGGCTTCTAGGAGCCTGGATGGGGGGGTGGGAGAGGCGCTGACTTGGCAGCAATGTGAGGAGTCCTTGCCTCCCTCCTTCCTCAGAATGGCTTATTTGAGAGCCATAGAATGAGGCTTCCTGGGGAGGTGCTGTGCAGTCATGTTTGGGCTGTTAGCCATGAAGTTTCCTCTTGACAAGAGCCTAAATTAAAACAAATACCCGGGCTGTCATTTGCCTGGCAGCCTGGTTTCGTGGCTCCCAGAGGAAGTTCCTCTGGCTCTCAGCTGTTTGCTTACAAGGCTTACTGGGGTGGCAAGTCCCCACAAAAGCTAAGTCCAGCAGGAGTAGTAAAGTGGATGCCTCCAGGGCACAGGGTGGCCCACATATGTCTTAGATATGGGAATGAGCCAGTGATAGAGGCCCTTCCTAAGTGCCGCTCCTGGTAGCAGTGATAATAGCATATCCTAAGGATCCAGTATATGCCAGGCATGATGCTGGGCTGTCTCCATCCATCCTCTCCAGACCACACGACTATGCAAGATACGTAGTCTTATTTCCATTTGGCAGGAAGAGAGATGTGGTAAGCTCAAATCCTTATCCAGAGTCACGTAACTGGTAAGTGACAAAGCTAGAATTCAGTTCATACCCTAGGTTGGTAAGGAAGACTCTGAGTGTCACCTAGATATGTCTGAGCTTCCTCAAGGCTTTGGAATGTCATGGAATGGGGAGCATCTGTCTCTTTGGTCCTCTGTGTTCTTGAAATGGTCCAGCAGGATAAGTGGCCTCAATGATTCTGAGCCCAACCTGTCCATGGGTCTCTTGTAGGAACTTGGGGCTGGTCCTGGAGCTAAGGCAGGGGTGGTTGAGGCTCTGAACTCACTGAGCTTGGTGATTTTCTACTCTTAGGGTGCCAGACTGCCAGCCAGCCCCTCCTCTGACTGACTTCTTGCCTTTGGAGTTGTCAGCTCATTCCTTCTGGCTTCAGCATCTATGCCAGGAGGAGTGTGTGTATTTTCATTGCAAGCTGATGGTCATTTGATAATGGGTAGGCAGCAGACCCCCCTTTTCCTCCTGTGGTAGAAGTACTGAAGGGCTACTGTGATGGCGATTTGTCTGACCCAAGGAGATGGGTTGACTCCCAGCTACCAGTTAATATAGGACTGATTGGAGCAGGGTCTTTGCTTCTGATAAGCTGGAGTGGCAGATGAGGCTTCCAGCCATCCTACTTCTTGTCTCTCTACCACTCATTTTCCTACGTTCATGTAATAAATCAGCTTTGCCCTTCAGTGCCTTGCCTTGACCCTCTCCCCAGAGCTGGTATGATTCTTTCCATAAAGGGCTATGTTCTTCATTTTATCTTCCCCGTGTCTTTGTCTCATCACCTTCTCCACTAAACACCACTTTCTCTTGGTTCTCTTCTATACCATGGGGTTAGGTTAGATTATATTAAGCTCTGTGGAATAGCAAAATGGGAGGTGCTCTGAGCCTGTCCCTCTGAGTGGATACCACCCTCCACACATATCTGAACTGAGAAATGTATGTACCCCAGGCAGGCAATAATTTGGTACTTCTTCAAATGTAAAGTCTTTCTTCTTTTACTCCAGGAAACATTTCCAAGGGATATTTCAGTTGCTCGTGATATTTACATGTCCCTTATAGACTCAGTACCCTCTCCAAGAGCCAAGAAAGCATTTGGGGCTGTAGGGATACAAACCCATCTCCAGATCATCATGAACCAGCCTCAGTTTCCCATCTTATTCCTATATTGGCCACACCAAGGGCCAGGCAGACTGTGGGTCTGATCAGAGCAGCTGTCTCACCCAGGCCGCATCAGACCACCCCAGATGTGCTGGTAGACACCTGCACCTGCAGATTGATGCTTTCTTATCCTCTGAAAAGCCCCAGCATTCATTCCTTTTTTTAACACCAGCCAATTATTGTCATGGCTGCTGGAGTCTCAGGTGGGGCTGATGGGAGAAGAAGTCATCTACTCAGAGAAAATTTTTGTTATTGTGATTGTTGCTGTTGTTCTTTAGGAAACAGAAGAGATGACAGGAACATTTGTGAAGAATTAGCTAAGTGGGTAGAAGACAGAGGAATAGTGAGAAAACCCATCCTGCCTCACTCTTGCAGGTGGGATGGAAGACTTGGGCTGTTCCCTGAGGTGTGGTCTGATTCCTGGGTACCCTGTGCATACCCCTCTGTAATGCCAGGCCATGACGTCTCTTGTAGATCCCATATGGATTAATTAATGTTTATAAGGTGTTTTGAAGGTGAGGAGCGCTACGGGACTGCTGCTCAGCTGTCCAGCTCATCATGGTCCTCATCACAAACGGGGGTCCGTGAAAGGTTTGCTGATGCGTAGAAAGGGCCGTAAAGGCGGTGAGGGTGCTGGCTGGTGCAGAGTGCTGGACGTGGTCCTTAGGTGGTGCCTTGGCCAGCTCCTCATTCCTAATAAGCCTTCAGTAATTTTTGGTAGCATAAGAGGGAAAAGAAAACTGGGTTCTTGGCTCCTTTAACTCCTTACTCCACCAGAAATCCCAGGAACCCATTCATTGGCCCATTCACAAGTTTCCAGCTGTGTGGATTTGGTAATTGTAGCATTTGTAGTGGAGTCGGAGACCCCCCAAGGGAGTCCCACGCGCTGCTAGGGCTTGTGATTGTGCAATTGGAAGACTTTACTGCCAGGGTTGGTGCTGCAGCTGTTTGGCTCAGCTTGAGCCCCGTAGGGGCAAACCAGGAACTAGGCAGCTTCACAGTTGGCCTCACAGTCAACTCCACGTCCTTCCTTCTTTGCTTCTGCCAGGCCCCTGGCTGTGATAGGTGGAGGCAATCCATGGAGCTCCAGTACCCATCACATTCTACCTACACGCTCTTAGCACTTTCCGCTGAGCACCAGTAGGAAGAGGCCTGGAGCTCACCTGTCTTGAGAGCAGGATAGAAGAGGTGGATTTTGATTTGTGGCCTGAGTCTGCCTTAGTTTGCATTTCTTTGGACAAGAAAGGCTCAGTTGGAGCCATGGATACTCCTGACTGGCAGTAGGAGTGTCCCACTTGTTCCTGCAGCTTGAAGGGAACCTGTCCAGACCCTGTAAATGGGAAGGAAGAAATCAGGGCAATAGGCAGACTATAGAAATGTCCCCATATGGGGATTGGGAATAGATGCCCAGTCCAACCCCCTGCCCAAGGCATTTGGCAAAGAGCTTTTCGAGGTGGAGCCAACTGGAACCATGACTGAATGGATGAGGAATAGATGTTTTCTATCTTCTCTTCTGCCCTTTCTTCCCTGGCACACACCAGAATGAAAAATGAATGTGGGTTTAGTAGCCATGTAGAAACTACCAGGGTCAGTGTGGTCTTCAGGAGATGGGGCAGGTGGGGTGGGCTCTGTGATGGCCTAATTTGTCAAGTGCCATTTTTCTCTTTTCTCCACCCTTACTTCTGAAGCCTGCATGTCCCTCCTTCTAGACCGTAGGCAGACATGAGGATGTGGTCAGGCATTTTGCATAAGGTGAGCAAGGTCTCCAGAAAGGGATGAGTGCCTAGAAGGCCTTGAGTGGGCCAGTGGTGCTGGAGCTCAGAGTCCTTGTCACTCTGGGCAACATGGCCTTTTGCCTCACTGATGTGTCGGCAGAGCCAGTGCTGCCTAGAAAAGCCCCATATTGGCTGGGGATCTGTGGGTTTACTTGGGGCTGTTCGGAAAGGATGTGTCCATAATTGCCTTCATGGGATTGAAGGGCTGATCCTATTAATACTCGGGCTAACCCCTTCCTCCTGGGCATTGCCTCCTGGCCAGCAGCAAGGGTTTAATGAACCAAGATTATGGAGACCAAAGATTTTTGTGTAATTTTTTTTTAAGATTTTATTTATTTATTCATGAGAGAGAGGGCGGGGGGGCGGGGCAGAGACACAGGCAGAGGGAGAAGCAGGCTCCATGCAGGGAGCCGAACATGGGACTCGATCCCAGGTCTCCAGGATCACACCCTGGGCCGAAGGCGGTGCTAAACCACTGAGCTACCCAGGCTGCCCAGATTTTGTGTAATTAAGCCCAGTTCTTTATCTTTTCTCCACAGCAACAATTTATTTCCTCATTTGTGGTTGCCTTGTTCAGCTGCAAATTACCCTGGGCCTAAAGAGCGGAGGGGCTGTCTTTGTGAATGAGTTTCTCCTTTGAAGGTGAAATTTTAGGTGAAAAACCCTTTTCTGGGAATTCTGGAGTCAGAGTGGCAGTGCGTTCCATATGATGGCACACCTTGGAGTTGCACGATGGGAACCTCTTTGGGAAATGTGTCTGGGTGCCTCAAAGGTACATAAAAACCTCACCCTTGGGTCTCTCACTGGGCCCAGTAAAAAGAAAGCTTGTCAGTCCTGCTGGGTTTGTAGAAATTAGTTTTTCCATTTGGTTTGGGAAGAATGGACATGACCTATAACCAGCCCTACTATGTGCCAGATGCTGTGCTGTGCTATACACTTTCCTTATGTTATCCTAACACCCCAACAAAGTACCTGTTACCAGCCCCCTGTTTTATAGAGATGAGAGAACAGGGAAGTTAGGTTATTGGCAAAGGTCTCCAGTTTGAACTGGATCAGATTTCAGATTGCTCGGACTCTCTGTGTAGCTTCCAACAGCAATAATGGTTATAGCCAATCCTGTTGAGTACCTACAACGTGTCAACACTGTCCTGGGCACCTACCCTGTTTTATCACCAATCCCCATTAGGCCCTACTTTGTGAGGCAGGAGTTATTATCTCTACTTTATAGAAAGGAAAGAAACAAGCCCAGGGAAGTTAAGTAATTAATTCAAGTTTCTAGAGCTAGAGCACAAGCCAGGCTTTGAACATGAGGTTGGCTGGATTCGAAACTTGCTTTCTCCTACACCCTTTGCCTCTCATAGCCGGGTCAGTGAAGGCCCCTTGGCAGCTGGGGGTTCATGGACGTTGATTGATCTGTTCACCTCTCTAGCTAAAATGACAACTGTAAAAACTGTCTTGGCTCCCCCATGGTGTTCAAGGAGCTCTTGGCCTACAGGTGGCCTGTAGGTGCCTACTAACTGGACTACCTCTTCCTAAGGAGTGATCCCAAGGAGATCTCCCCATAGGCACTTGGAGAGTGAGATTACCTTCTCCCTGGGATTATTGGCCAGAAACACTGATGATTAACAACAACAAAACAAGTTTTAAGGGAAAGAGAGAAAATAGGCTTTGGGGGGTAGAAATGAGGTACAGCTAGTGCCCAGTTTCTAGAGCAGAGGAAGGCGAGAGGCAAGGAGATGGGGACTGGAGGAGGGGACTTGGCACAGCCAAGGCGTGCTGGTCTCACTCCTCGGCCTTTTAAAATTCACCTCCACAGTTTCCAGAGGAGAATAAAGGGCCCTCAGCCCTAAATCAGGCCACTGCACACCAAGGTCCTTTGCCCAGGGCCAGTTGTGCTGCAGTTCCAGGTTCTGCTTTTGAACTCGCGCAGGCACAGCATGCTAATGATGGGGTGGTTCCATACAGCCCCTCCAGCCCCTCTCCCCATCCCCCCAAGGGCCCCAGAGCCCAGAGCCCCCTGCCAAGGGGTCAGTCTGCTGGGGCTGGGTATGGCCTGTACCCTACGTTGTTCACCTTACCAGACCCCTCTTTCAGGATCGTTGCAGAAAGGGTTTGTGTGTGCTAAGTGTTCTGGATGTGATAAAACAGAGGATTGCCTTCCCTGAGCTGAGAACCAAAGCCTGAAGGTGTAAGTGGGGAGGAGAGAGGGGCATTCCACAACTCCATTCTCTTCCCTGCCTGAAAATTCACTGGCAGCGTACTTCCCTCATTGAGTCTGCAGGCATTTTTAGGAATTCCTGTTGAGTTGGGTGTAGGGACCCATGACCTGACCCTCCCATGCTACTGCCCTCCCTGTGGTTCCAGGATGCAGTCAGACCAGGGGTTCGGCCTTGACCAGGTCTAGCCTCTAGGTGCCACCCTGTGGTGCTCTCTATCCCACCCCCCTCCCTGCACCCCTCATCCTTACCCCCAGCTGTCTCCTGTTCTTCTTGCCCTTCCCCCCCAGCCTTTCAAGGGAAGAGACACCACTAAGGGAAGACAGCTGAAATGGGGCTGCCCGAGCCAAAGAATTGAGAGGGCTGGGAGAGCATGTCCTGGTGATGGGGATCCTGTCCCTCCAAAAAGGACATGGCTCCACTCTAGTGCTTCTCCACAATTCTTTTTGTGCAGGTTGAAATGATGCCTCATTGCAAAGTGCCCAAATCCTCCTTCACCTGAGCAGGGCTGGGGAGTGCCCGTTTCATGACCTGCTGCAGTAGCTACTACTGTCAGCTCTGTGTCATGAGACAGGAGCCAGAGGGCTAAGGTGGGGACCTCCAGTGTATACCATTAAGGGCCTGCTCACAGGTGGCCTGGTCAAAGGAGTTAGCTCCTCACCATTGAAATTAACTTAGCAGTGGCTGGGAGATTAAGCTAGATGCTAACTCTTGCTAACTCTTACAACCTAAACATAATACGTATATTTTATGTTATAAACCAGTAGATACACAAAGTAAAACAAAAGTTTCATTGGACTGTACTTAACTTTTCTATAATATTTGCAATGTACTTAAATTTTTATACTCTTCTATTCCATGCCATTTCATTGCATTCAAAGCAAACCCAGAAAGTGCTGGTCATGACCCGCTACATTGATTTCATGACCTACAGTATGAAAACAGCAGACAAGATTATCTCAAAAGGGCTTTTATAAACTGTAAGGAATAATAATTTACTGAACTATAGTCATTTATATACCTGTGTTGTGGTTTTTGCCAGATTCACACAGTTTTATTCCTATGGACTTAATGTTTTTCTTCAATTTGATTCAGTTTAAAATATAACTTACTTAGAAAGGGAACTAGTGGAAAATCTGTACCACTTGGAATAAACCAAAAGTTACCTTACAAATAAATGCACTAAAAATTAAACAGTGTTATTAATTCTAATTATGCACTGTTGCCCTTGGAAGGATCTAGATCTGAACCTCCTGTGTCCTTGTTTAAAGAAAAAGGAATAGAAGATACAGGGATGTTAAAGACATACTGGCATCAAACAGAGTCTTTCTTCTTCACTAACAGGGAGATTGAAAGGAATCAAGATGGGAATAATTTTCTCAACATGTGCCTGAGTGTGCTTTAATGCAGTGTGGCTAGCAAGTAGGTGCTAATCAAAGGGCCCTTCTGTGTTGACATTCTCTACTTCTGTCTACCCAGGACCCCTATTTCCTGTGGTGGGAGAGGAGAGGAGAGGAGAGGAGAGGAGAGGAGAGGAGAGGAGAGAAGATGGTTTTCTCCTAGGGACAAATATACTAGAGCAGAATCTCAAACTCTGCTGTGTATTTGAATCGCCTGGGGATCTTGTTAAGATGCAAATTCTCATCTGCATCTTAACAGATCTGAGGCCCAAGGTTCTGCATTCTAGCAAGCTCCCAAGTAATGCCAGTGCTACTGAACAGTCTGGGGATCACAGTTTGGGTAGCATAACTCCAGGGTCCTTTATTCCCATCCCTAGGAGGATGACTACAGACCAGGAACCAAGTCAGACTGTAACTGGATTCTAGACAGGTGAAGAGCCACCCATGACACATACCTCTTTTGAGCTCACTTTTCAATAAAAGCAAAAAGAACGAAGCGGTTGATTGGATATCTAGTGGGTACCAGATGTGGGCTAGTGTTCTCACATTCATGATCTCATTTAATCCTCACAGTAAACCTGTGAAAGGTTGTTACCCTCATGCAAGGATGAGAAGAGAGAATGGCCATTGTGGTTGGCCTCTGCTGGGGATTTCTGGCATGGCAGGCACACCAGACCTCTGTGTTCACCCCTTCCCTGAGTGGCAGAAATTCAGGCATCTGCCTTTTTGAGTGCCTCTGTCTAGACAACACTGGTATCCTCCCTACCTCCTTTCCCCTGCAGGGCAAACGCCAGTGTTAATGGAGCAAAATGCCTTTGTTGTTCATTTTCTAGTGCATGATTGAGAGGGTTAATGAGGGACCAGCTGGTGTGCCGCTCAGCCATGTGGAAACACCATTTCCCCTTGATTTAGGTGGGCAAACATTTGCAGGCCCCATGGCAGCTCCTGACTAAATGTTCCCCTTTTGGGCCTGGATGGTGCCTACCTAGATGTCAATGGGCATTGTGTGCCATCTTTGGTTGTAGAAACTTTAGAGGCCAAAAGCAGGAGCTGGTTCTGTCTCCTCCCTGGAAAGGAAGGATGGGACACAAATTTGATGTCTGAATGCCGTTTCTGGCCTGGGAACCCTGTCCTGGCTGATTGCTGCCACCACAGGCAGGGCCCTTGCAGCAGATGGCTGAGCACCTGGAAGCCCCTTTTCTTTTTATTATTTTTTTAAAGCTTTTATTTATTTATTCATGACAGCAGAGAGAGAGGGGGGGGGGGGGGGGCAGAGACACAGGCAGAGAGAGAAGCAGGCTCCATGCAGGGAGCCTGACGTGGGACTTGATTCCGGGTTTCCAGGATCACACCCCGGGCCGAAGGTGGCGCTAAACCACTGGGCCACCGGGGCTCCCTTTTCTGATGCTTTCTGATGCCACCCCACCTTTCCCTGTAGCCGGAGTTATGGTAAACCCACTTCCATCTGCCACTCCTTTGCCCAGAAACCTTCCATGGGGCCACATTTTATTTCCAGATGAGATCCAAACTGCCTTCAAGATCCTCCACGTTAGGGGATCCTCACACTTTCCTTTCAGGTTTCCCAGCATCCCGCAGCCAACCTCCATGCTCTGTTGAACTCCCTTCCAACCTCAAACCTCAGCTTGATGCCCACCAGCTCTAGGAAGCCTCCCATGCCTGATTGTAGTGCTCCCCTGGTTGAGGGCCCCAGCTCAGAGCTCTTGCTTGCTCTGGGCCCCATCATTTTTTTTTTTTTTTTTTTTTTTTCTGGGCCCCATCATGGAGCACTTTCTTACCTGTTGTTCTGTAGTGTTTTCCTATATGGTGTTTCCAGTCTGTTGTCATTTCTTCTCTGTCAGACTACACTCCCTAGAGACATGAAGAAAAATAACAAAGGCTGCCATTTATAGAGTGCCAGACACTGTCCTTAAGTACTTTACAAACAATGTTCCATTTAAGCTTCAACCTCCTGTGGAGGTCGCACCTATTTTTATCCAGTTTTATAGATGAGGAAACTTTAAAAAAGGATTCTAGAGACATTAAACAGTTTTCTTATAAAGGGCTGAGCTGGACTCTAAACCCGGATGTATGTCAGTTCCCCCAGCCTGTGGTCTGCACCAGAAAGGCCCAAGTGCCAGGGTCCTCTGAATGAGAACTGTATGTTTGAAAAACTCCTCTGCATGCCTCTTCCAGTTTGGGGACTGGCTCTTAACCACCACGTGCTTCTCCTGTTCCCACATACCCAGCTGTGCCCTAACCACGTGGTAGCTTGGAAACGCTTGGTGACGTTTGGTGATTGGTGGAGAAGGTATAAAGAAACAGTGTTCTGAGGGGCCCAGGTCCATCATACAAGGACCACCTAAGAGAATCATGGAGCAGGAGAGATGCAAGGAGGCAGTAGGGCTGGGCCTAAGGAGGGCAGAAGGCCAGTCAAAAAAGGATATTGGAGAGGCTAAGTCAGTCAGTGATCCTCTCTCAGTCCCACCTATAATTCAGGGCCTCACTCACATCAGGTCTGTGAATCAGCAGGGGCATCTTGTGAAAATAGATTCTTTTTATTTTATTTTTTAAAGATTTTATTTATTTATGCATGAGAGACACACACAGAGAGAGAGGCAGAGACACAGGCAGAGGGAGAAGCAGGCTCCATGCAGGGAGCCCGACATGGGACTTGATCCCCAGTCTCCAGGATCAGGCCCTGGGCCAAAGGCAGGTACCAAACCGCTCAGCCACCGGGGCTGCCCGTGAAAATAGATTCTGATCCAGTAAGTCCAGAGCAGAGTCTCCCACTTAGCTTTTTTTTTTTTTTTTTTTTTTTTAAGATTTTATTTTTTATTTCAGAGAAAGAGCACAAACAGTGGGGGAAGATCAAAGGAAGAGAGAGAAGCATACTCCCCACTGAGCAGGGAGCCCAATGCAGGACTGGATCCCAGGACCCTGAGATCATGACTTGACTCGAAGGCAGACACTTAACTGCCTGAGCCATCCAGGTGCCTTCATTTGGCATTTCTAGCAAGCCCCCGGTGATGCCCATTCTGAGTAGGAAGGACCTAGGCTCTTCGAAGCCGTTCTAGAGGATCTGATTCAACCACTTGCCAGTCTGGCACCTTCCTACCTCCCTTCTAAACCCCTTAGCATAGTGTGGGGAGCCTTTTCAGACACTGTCCCCAGCCCACCTCTCGCTTCACTTCCTGGTGTTCCCTACCACACTCCCGACCCTCCAGCCAAACTGAATTCTTCAAGTCCTCAGACACACCATGCCCCATCGTGGTTTGGTATTTTCTGCATGCTGTTCGCTGTTCCTTTCCCTAGAGAAGCACCCGTTGACCTTTCTTAACTAGATGATGATGAGGCTGAATGTCACCTCCTTGGGAAGTCATGGACTGGGGAGTGGGCTTTAGACCTAAGCTTCTAGCCCTGAAGAGAAGTCCCCCAGAGGTTTTTAGAACCCTTCCCTGTCCTGCTCTCAGCAAAGGTTAGCCATGGTCCCTGGCTTTGCAGAGTTGGAATCAGGTGACTTAATTGTCCTGCTTCTAACCTTCATTGTTTCTTGCCACCTTTGAGTAAAAATAGAGCTGAGAATGACTGAAGTGAAACCTGCCTTGGAGTCCAGAAAGGCAGAGATGGGGCCCCTCCCTGGAAAGGCATGGAGGTGTTCTTTGGAGCCCAGGGAGGCCCGAAGCCATCTGTGTGAACTCTGCGGAGGGGGCCTTGTGACCTGGGCCAGGGCTGCTGGGGCACTGTGGTCATGCCTGGGACTCTGAGAGGCCAGCCTGGCCCTCCTGTCAGTGTTCTTACAGCTGCTTTCACTTTAACGTTTTCTCCCTGGGCTGTGGAAACATTTCAGGACTTCCGGAGGGGTTTCCTTTGGTGCTTCCAGAGTTTTCCCCTGGGCTCTTTGCCTCCAGAATCCAGCCATAGGCAAGAGCAGCTTCCGGAAGGGCTGGGGCTGCTGCCCTGGCTGCCGGCAGCCCTCTTGGGGACCTCCTACCTGCTGGTCACCCACCCTTCCTCTCCTGCAGGAAGGCTCTCTGGGGCACTGGTTTTGGTGGAGCAATAGCTCCCACTCTGCAGAAAAATTGGCTCTTCTCATGTGTACACTTCCTGTCCAGGGGCTGAGGAGCGTGCTGCTGTAGGCAGGTAATTGAGGGCTTGACTTCTTGGGCTTCTGGCTTGTTTCTTCTGAGAGGAGCAGCTGGAGGGAACCAATGTGTGGCTGACAGAACATAGCCTTTAAGTACTTGCTCCAACAATGATCTCGGGTGATTTACTTAACCTCGTTGAGCTTTGTTTAGTCACCTATAAGATGAGAATGTTACGACCCATAATGATACGGCTGCCAAAGTTTTCAGCAAAGAAAAATAGAGGATGTCCAGTTAAATGTGAATTTTAGATAAAGAATGAAAAAATGTAAATGTAAGTATATCCCATATTTGGGATATTTTTTTAAAGATTTATTTATTTATTTATGATAGACAGAGAGAGAGAGAGAGAGAGAGAGAGGCAGAGACATAGGCAGAGGGAGAAGCAGGCTCCATGCTGGGAGCCCGATGCGGGACTCGATCCTGGGACTCCAGGATCTCGCCCTGGGCCAAAGGCAGGCGTCAAACCGCTGAGCCACCCAGGGATCCCCCTATTTGGGATATATTTGTACTAAAACTTATTCCTTACTCATCTGAAGTTCACATTTTCCTGGGTGTCTTGCTTTTTATCTGGTGTCTCTACCCCAGATTAAATGGCATGTATGTAACACTTAGCCAGGGACCCATCTAGATGTTCCTTGTTGATTTCATTACTCTCTTCTCTCCTCTGGGCCACCCCCTGATTCCTAGAGGCTAAGCTGATGAGAAGCTTCTGTAGACTTGACACAGAAATACTGATACTGTTTTTATAGACTTGACACAAAAAAATAATGATATGATTAATGGGAAAATGCCAGTGATAATAGCTATCATGTATCTAGCACTTGCTATATGTCCTACATTGTTCTAAGCACTTTATGCATATAAATTCTCTTATTCTTGACAACAATCCTATGAAGAAGACACATATGTTCACTTTATAAATGAGAACACAGATGCATAAATTAGGCAAGTAACTTGCTCAAAGACGCATAGTCAGTGATGAGCTGGAATATGAACCCAAGCAGTTGGACCCCTGTGTTCTTGGTCTTTAACAGGACATGAGGCTACATCTTGCAGTTGGTAGCAACTACCACAGTTAAAGATGTAAAGTTTCTTTAAGGTCAAGGACATAGAAACCTCCAGGGATGGTTTCACAGAGCAGGTGATAACACAGCCTGCTCCCAGAGGGAGGTGTGACTTCATGGTTTCCCTTGAGATCCCTGGATGGAAAGAAGGTTTAGGCAGGCATGAAGACCTCACAGTAGGGTCTATACTCACCTGCACCCCCCCTCCCCATCATGTTGTGGAGACACTGGCCACATGCCAGCCTGTCACCAGGTGCAAGAGATTCATCTCTGTATTTGCTGAGAGGTTGTAGAAAGTGAGTGTCCTTAACTGGCCTGGGCCCCAGGCCTGTCTGAGGTCGATGACTGTAAATCCTAATTCCAGATCCCCTTCAGATTTATTAACTCACAAATAATTGTGTTACAATGTGATAACTTCCTTCTTAAGAATCTTCATGATTCTCCAGGATAGAATTTTTTCCCTTTGTATAAGGAATGCATGCAGTTCTTGAAGATGAGAAAAATACCCAAAAATAGAGGGGAGAAAAATCCACGTTCCACCATCCTACCCCCTGAGAAGAGCTTTCTTCCTCTTTGCTCTTCTTTGTCACCTCAGGTCTGGGCATGTAGCCGAACTGTGTGCTCCTGGCAGAGGTGAGGCTGGAGGCCAGGGCATGATCGAAACCTCTAACAGCCCCATGTCCCAGCACCAGCCTTGGATGCTTGTGCCAAGGAAAGAGGATCTGCAAACCAACAGGTGGCATCTCCCCTTCTCCAGCTGGCTCTTTCAGACGGGGTGAGGATCAAGTGCCCGCAGCTTCTCTCTCAAGCCCATCCCAGGGGCACAGTGTGGAAGTACCTGCTGCTATGAGGGGCTGCCCTGGCTCTGTCCCAGCTTGTCACTGGAGACCAGTTTCGAGAACTCTCATGTAGGTAGCATTAGTGGCTCTGTTTGGCTGGAAGCCTAGATCCAAGCGTCCCCTACCTCTTTTTCTACCACGTGCCTCCCCCAGGTCCAGTTTCTCAGTGTTGTGGTCTTTCTTCATTTTCCAAAGGTTAACTCCAGTTAATTTAAAGAGAAATCCGAGACCAAGAGCTTTGTCTGATGTCTCTGCTACTAGTTTCTTCCAGTTGTCTGCCATCTTCTTCCTTTCTCTGCATCCTCTTCCCCCAGCACCCGAGGGACTGTTCAATAAGTGCTTGTTGGCAGGTTCCGAGATGCCCTGGCTCAGCCATCTGGAGACCGGAGTCCCCAGTCAGTTGCTTTACTGCAGCATCCATTAGGGTCCAGCAGGAAACAGGTGGCACACTCGGGCTGGGGAGTTTGGGGAGAGCTTAAACAGAACTATGACCAAAATGTGAGCAGGGGAAGGGGAGGCTCTGGTTCTCATACCTGGAGGCACGGAGGCCATGTGTTGAGGCTTGGCAGGAGCTGCAACCTTCAGAGGAAGCATATACCCTTAGTGGCCCACAGGGAAGGGCAGGGGGAGAAATGTCCCACCTCATGCCCTCTCTTCCTCTGATTTCTCTGGGGGCAGAAACCAGGGTGGAGAAGCAGGGAGAATGGACTGGAGGGGCACACTCCAGGAAACTAGCCCGTGTCCAGGGAAAATCATTCTGTCTGAATCTTTCCTCATCTGCAAAGTGAGGGTTATAAAATCTGTCCTGTGTGTGTTGTGAGGTCACTGGAAAAATCAGCTAAGATGATGAGTGGTGACAACATGTGTTTAGCATACTGTTTTATACCAGAATAAGGAGTGATTGTTATCATTAATTAACACTCACTGGGTACCCCCCCCCCCCCCGTGAAATGAGGGTTCTACATTCTTACTTCTGCTGGGGATCCTCTAATCTCCAAAGGATATGTGGATAAAGGAAACAAAAAATGCAAAGTTGCAAGAGCCTGGATCTGAATTCTCGAGCCCTGTTGAAAATGAAAATGTTTGTGTGGCATTGGGCAGGTTGTCAATGAGCCTCTCTGCAGTGGAAGTACCTCACTGGGCTGGTTTGGGGTTCAGGGGAGCATGGATGCTGTCATGACTATTAGTCAGCCCTGCGGGGGGTGGGGTAGGTTAGAAGACCTAACAGGCGACCTTGACCCAGTAGGAAAGACTTAACTTCCAGATGGGTGGTGTTTCTGAAAGGCCCAAGATGGGTGCTGAGGTCCCAGCCTTCGTGGTGTCCGTGGGCTGGGAGTCTGCAGGGTTCTCTGGCTGGGCTAGTAGATGGTGAGGCACCGCTGCTGCCTGCTTGCTTCTCTCAGCCACAGCACTTGTCAGCAGCACTCCCTAGAGGCTGAAAGAGTCAAGAACAACAAGCACGTCAAGCCAGTGTCTTCACTGGGTAAGTGTCCCACCTTGGGAGACTTCCACATAACTAAAGATTTATTGAGTGAACAAAGGAATGAATGAACACATGAATGAAGGATTGTTAGTCTGCAGTAAAGGTTCTCCTTTACCTGGGAGGCTTAGATGTGAATGTGGGTTCTATGGAGTAGTTACATCTTTAACCCTTGGCTTCCTCATCTGTGAATTCGCTGTATGATTCATGTTTATGGTGAGGTTGCAAAGCTGACATTTGATGAAATTTGGTTATGTAATGCACAGAGATGCCAGGCCCATGGATGCACCCACTGAATGTCACTTTTTGCCCTTTAGCAATACACGAGACCACAGGCACTGTGGACACAGGTCCTCTGTGGATCCCTCGCAGGGCTCTGTTTCCTGGAGGGCCTGCCTCCCTGTCCCCAGGCAAGGCCTGCTGTGGGTCCCTCTCCTTTCAGTCCTAAGGGACCTGTTCTCTCTGGGCAAGCACCCCCTCCCTGGGGGTGCCATCACTTCCAGGGGCCCGAGTTCAGGGTAGCATCCCTCATCCTTCAGCTGAATCTAGGCCCTACTGTGGTCCCCAGGCTCCAAGACGTGGGACCCCAGTATCTCTCCTTAGCATCACTGACTCAGGCCCAAGGCCACAGAAGCAACTCCTAATATTGACAATAACCATGGCTGACTTTTTTTGAGTCCTTACTATGCACAGGCACTGATCATCAGTTCATCCTCTTGGACTCACCAGAGTCCCTGTGGCTAGCTCGCATAGCATTTCAGGGAAACTGATTTCCCTTGTAGTCCTATGTACTTTATGCATTTCAAAACATTCTTCAGAGAAGGATCCATTCAGGGCACCTGGGTGGTTCGGTTGAGCATCTGCTTTTGGCTCAGGTCATGATCCCAGGGTTCTGGGCTCGAGTCCCACATCAAGTCCCTGCAGGGAACCTGCTTCTCCCTCTGCCTGTGTCTCGGCCTTTCTCTGTCTCATGAATAAATAAAAAAAATTGAAGGAAGGAAGGAAGGAAGGAAGGAAGGAAGGAAGGAAGGAAGGAAGGAAAAAGAAAAGAAAGAAAGAAAGAAGAAAGAAAGAAAGAAAAGAAAGAAAAGAAAGAAAAGAAAGAAAGAAAAGAAAAGAGAAAAGAAAAGAATCCATTCACTTCACCAGACTGCCATGGGTCCTTGGCACAAAAGAGTGAAGGGTCCCTGCTCATTCCCAGGGGACTTCAAAGTTCCAGGTTCCCTGTCCTCTGGAGGGAATTTAGCCTTCTGTGCGTGACTCTGGGCTGTGGCTCTCTGACAGTGGCCTTCAATGAACTGGGAATTAGAAGACCTGGGGTCTTCTCCAAGCCTGGCTGCTCCCTGGCTGCATGACCCTAGGCAGGTTCTCGGTGTCCTCAACCAAAACCTGTAATGATGGGGCTATCCCTACATGATTTTTATTTCTATTCTTTATATGAAATAGCACATATACTAAAGAGTTGATTAAATGTCTGGGTTTGGCTTAATAAAGACTTACAAGACAGTCTCCATTTGTCCTCCATTAAACTTAGAGAGACCTTGGCCAGGCCTGTGAAGGGACTGTGTGCCTCACTGTGTTCGTTTGCTAACATAAAGCACCACAGACTGGGGTGTTTAAACAATAGAGATGTGTTGGCTCATGCTTCTGGAGACCAGAAGTCCAATATCAAGGTGCCAGAAGGGTTGATTCCTTCTGAGGAAGAATCTGTTCTATGACTCCTTCCTCGCTTCTGCTGGTTTGCTGGCAGTCCTTGGGGTTTCACAGCTTGTAGATGCGTCACCTCGATTGACCTCTGCCTTCCCTCTTCACGTAGTATTCTCCCTATGTCTCTACATCTGCGTTCCCCCTTTGTAAAAAGAAAAGAGTCATGTTGAATTAGGGCCCACCCTAATGATGTCATTGTAACTCGATTAGCTCTGTATAGACCATGTTTCCAAATGAGTCACATTTCTGAGTGCTGGGGGTTAAGACTCCAGCTTATCTTTTTTTGGGGAAGACACAATTCATCCCATCACACTCACCTTCACTGCCCTCCCCCACCCCCAATGCAGACAGAGGTAACCACTGTCTTGAATTTCGTGTTAATCATTCCCTCCTTTTCTTCAGAGTTTTACCGCATAGGTGTGTATTCCTAAATAACATAACTGTGCAGGTTTGCCAGTGATTTATATAAATAGAATCATAGTATAAGTATTTTTCTGTGGCTTAACTTTTCCTGCTTAAAATTATATTTCTGAGATTCATCTTTGTTCTTGCCTATTGCTTTAGATTATTCATTGTCAAAGCTGCATAGAATTCTATTCTATGAATAAACTATAACTTATTTAGTAGTAATAATGGTACTCCTCTAGTTTTGGACAAAATCCACAGTAGGAAAACCATTTTACACTGTGACACAGCACACACGTACATACATACTGTATATATATCTGAAACAAGCTTCACCAGACAATACCTACTCTTAGTTGTGAGATGCTCCTTTTTAATCCATCCTAAGAGGTGACCTGCCAGAGTGACTGCATAATGCACTGACGGGTCAATTTACGATGACTGAATGTGCCCCCTCGTATGTCTGGCTTGATGGCCTTGTGGTTCTGTGCCCAGCAGGTAGGCACAGGGCATGGCTCTGCTGCTTTCACCGGGGCAGTCTGCGCATGCACTCATTGGCATGAGACCGCTGTGCCTGCTGGTTCCCACTCTTCCATCTGTCATGACTATTGGCATCTCCCCACTCCTACTGGGCATTTTATACCTGTGGCCTTGCCCCTGTAGCCCATCCCATGGGCTGTGGCCTGAGAGACCAAATCCCTGGGCATGTTAGAAGTGTGTGCTCTGTTGCATTACCGATTTGGTCAGGTAGCAAGAGAGAAGGTGGTTTCTGGGACCAGACTCCCTGGGTTCCAAGCTTGGCCACTCTGCAGCTATGTGACCTTGGGCAAGACATGTGGCCTCTCTGTGCCTCAGTTTCTTCATCTGGAAAATGGAATATTGAGAGTACCCACCTTATTGGGACAGAGTGAGGATAAAGTGGGTCAATCGTTAGTATAAGTATAGGCTCTTATTATTGTCCCTGAGCCCAATTGTGTGTCAGGGTCTGGAATCTCATTTTTGTTAATCTTTCTGGACACAATGGCTACACTGGGAAGAGGTTAGAATACTCCGTTAAAAGAAGTTGGAGGTGGATAGAAGAGCTGGTTCTGGACCCAGACTGCCTGTATTCAGATCTCAGCTCCACCACTAACTAGCCACGTAGCCATGAGCAAATTATTTTTAACCTTCCTGGGTCTCCACTTACTCATCTACAAAATGGGGCCATTAATAGAACCTGCCACATAATTATTAAGAGGATTGAATAAGCAAATGCACATAAAGCTTTTTTAAAAAAATATTTTATTTATTTATTCATGAGACAGAATGAGAGAGAGAGAGACAGACAGACAGACAGACAGACCTAGAGAGAGAGACAGACCTAGGCAGCGGGAGAAGCAGGCTCCATGCAGGGAGCTTGCACATAAAGCTTTTAGCACAGCATCTGGCTTTGCCTTCAACCTGCTTGCCCAGCCAAAACTTTAGGAGATGGCTCTTAAAAAAACAAATAGAAAAGAGATTTATTTTTAGGAATCACATTACTGGATATTTACCCCCAAAATACAAAACCACTAATTAAAAGGAGTATATGCACTCCTGTGTTTATTGCAGAATTATTTACGATAGCCAAGATATGGAAACAGCCCAAGGGACCATTCATAGATGAATGGATAAATATGTGGTGTATACACACACACACACACACCCAGAGGAGTATTACCCAGCCATAAAAAGAAGGAAATCTTGTCATTTGCAACCACATGGATGGATCTAGAGAATATAATGCTAAGTGAAATAAGTCAGTCCGAGAAAGACAAATACTGAATGATCTCACTCATGTGGAATTTAAGCACAAAACAAATAAATGAGCAAAGGGAAAAAAGAGAGAGGGACAAACCAAGAAACAGATTCTAGAAAACAAACTGATGGTTACCTGAGGGGACGGGGGCAGGTTATGGGGAGATGGGAGGAATAGGTGATGTAGAAAAAAAAAGAGATTTGTTTTCTCTCAGGACGCTGTCACCTATGTGAGGGGAGCAGCCACCTGGGCAAGGTTCCCTTTCAGCAAAAGCTCATTTCTTGGAACTGCCCTGGTCATGAGCCACTACAACTGGAGGCCCGGGCTCTCTCTCGTGACAAAGTGTGCACACCTTAGAATACATGCCTTCCCTGTGGTGCTGGCTGGTAGGGATGGGTGTCTTAAACTGGGTCCCCTTCGGCCCCAGCTATTATTGTCCTTATGAGGAGCACATTGGACTCAGACCCAGAGTTGTCCAGTCGCGAGGCAGGTAACAACACCCCACAGTGAGCACCTTTCCTTCTGTCCCTTGGTGGCCAGCAGATGCCTGCCCTGCCCACCCTATCCTTGTTACAGATGTAGGAGCCACGTGGAGGAGGATGTTCTCAGCACTCTTGTCTGCCACCTGCACCTGAGTCATCATCTTTCCCAGTCCTCCATAGCTGGTCAGCCAGACCCATGTCTTCCCCTGGCAGCTCCTCTCAGCCAACTCAGGGCACTTCCAAATTAAAATAGGATCAGATTCCCCTCCTGCTTCTGTGGTTCCCCATTGCCCTCTGGGAGGGAGGAGTCCCACTACTTAGCATAGACTTTGGGGCTCTATGGCCCAGCCTCCTGGCTTCTAGGACCACAGCACTGTCTCTGCCCTCACCTTGTACTTCTGCCTTCTGCTCTACAACCTCTGACTCCCCCCGAATTTCCCAGACTCCGCTTGATTCTTGCATCTGTACCTCGCAAGTCTCCTTCCCCATTTGCTTGCCTAAGGAAGAGGTTCAAAACCAGTTCATTATTTCATCCCTCAAACAGCTCTCTCTGACTCCTAGTAGAATGAATCATTTCTAATAATATTTAATATCATGCAATTGTTCAGGATATGGGCTCTGGAGAGAAGACTGCCCCGGGTTGGAATCTCAGCCCCACCACTTATTAACTGTGTGCTCTTGAGCTAGCTCCCTAACCTCTCTGTGTCTCAGTTTGCTCATGCCAGGAGCTCTCAGAGTTTCTGCCTCATTATGAGAATTAAAGGTGCACCAGACACATAGTGTCCACTGTCCGTGCACTGGATGTAAGCCTCACAAAGACAGAGGCTGAGTCTCCTTTGCCTCCCATTTGTGTTCTTATCATCTGGCACAGTGCCCGGCATATAGTAGGTACACATTGGATATCCATCAATGTAATGGAGGAAAGCTGCTTTTACCCTCCTTGGAGAGATATCTGTTTGGATCCTTTGCCTATTTTTTAGTTGGGTTATGTGTCTTCTTATTGTCAAGTGATTTGTAAGATTTCTTTATATACTCTAGCCACAAGTCCCTTACTAGATATATGATTTGCAAATATTTTCTCCCGATCTGTGGGTTGTCTTTTCACTGTCTCAATATTGTCCTTTGAAGCACAAAAGCTTTTGATTTTGATGACGTTCAATTTATCTACGTTTTCTTTTCTTGCTTTGTGTCCTTCGCCAAATCCAAGGTTATGAGCTTTACCCCTATGTTTTCTTCCAAGAGGTTTATAGTTTTAGCTCTTACATTTAGGTCTTCAATCCATTTTGAATTAATTTTTGTATATGAAATAACATATGAAATAAGGGTCTAAGTTCATTCTTTTGTAGGCAGACACCTAGTTGTCTCAGCCCCATTTGTTGAAAAACTATTGAATGGTCTTGGCACTCCTGTAGAAAATTCAGGTGACCACACACAGATGTGTTTATGTCTGGCATCTCAGATCTACTCCATTGATCTCTATATGTGGAAAGCCACCTCTAGCTCTGACCATTTACCATCTCTGCCCATCTGTCCTCAGCAGTCCTGGAGGCTCCTGCAGGACGAGTTACCAGAACACCCCACAGTGGAACACCATCTCCCAAGTGGCCCCTGGAGTTAACCACTTCCTGCATCTGGCAGGGTGACCACAGGGACATGCGACTGGCCCCTGAAAGCACATGGGGGAGGGTGCTGTGGAAGCATGCTTTCCCTCCCTCTGCTCGCACGCCTGCACATCTCCCAGGGAAGAGTACAAGGTCCCAGAGCAGGGCCTGTTTGTGCCAAAGCCCAGCTTCTGATTGGATGGATGCCCTTGATGTGGGCCAGGTAGGAGGGAACGTAGGGAGGGTAGTGGCTCTTGGGATGGAGAAGAGAGTGGGGCCTGCAGGAGGAAAGCATTCCTGGCACTAGAGGCATCTTCACCAGGACAACAGCCTTGGGAGGGAGAACCCTGCATCCATGGGTAGGCACTGGGATGCTGGAAAGGGCCATTAGTGTTGCCAAGCTCTGGTCCTAACCTGGCTTCCTTCCCTGTTTCTTGAGTGTGTGTGTGTGTGTGTGTGCGCGCGCGCGCCCGCGGGGGAGTGGGAGTGTGTGACTTTATCCCCCTCCTTCCCAAGTTCTTATTCCATGAGGTTGGGGGACTTGAATGCTTTAAGAGGTCAGGTGGGCTCTTGGCTGGTATATTCTCTGTGTAGGATTGTTGTCTCACATTGACTCCAGCCAGTGAATGAGACTTTTGTGGAGTGGGATAGAGAGCTGGGAGGATGGGGATCGGTGGTATCATGGGGACATTTTAGCTGCCGGGGAGTTCCAGACTTAGGGGTACTTTCGTGCAATATAGGCAGAGAACACAACGGAGCAGAGAACTGTAAAGCTACACCTGTTGAATTCTGTGTTGCTGGGCTTCCTGTGGGCTGAGGGTAGCGGGGGGTGCTTTAGCTGCCCGGGGGGGGGGGGGGGGGGGGGGGGGGGGCTGGGGAATGCTGGCTCAGAAGGCAGGGAAGGGGCCATGGGGTGGTGGTGGTGGAGAGGCCAATGGTGATGGTGCCGTCTGTCTCTCCCTCCTCCGGATCTCCTAAGGCCTTAGAGACGAATCTTCTAGAAGTGGCAGCCACTGTGGTGAGACCGTATTTGTTAGGTGCACGAGAGGGGAATCTATTGCTTGCTTCAGGGCCCACATCTCTTATCTCCAGTCCTCCAAAGGAACTGTGGGGAGAGCAGAGTTTTCTGTAGGGTGTGTGCCCACCTCCTCCCTCTTTGTTTGCTCCGCCCACTCACCCACCCCCAGAGCTGTGTGAGCCCAGTTGGAGTTGCTCACTGCCTGAGAATTGCATCAGCCCCGCCTGGCAGGCTGGAGCAGGAGCCTGTTGCTATGGTGACCACGAGGCTTCAAACCAGTGAGAAGGATGAGTTAGTCACAGGGTGTGGTTTTCTTGCCTTGCGATGCTATCATGTGATAGGCACACAGGTCTGTGGGCCTGTATTTCTAGCCCTCCACGGGGAGATGTGTCATCTGCCTAGGTGGGCATGGTGGGGCAGCTGCTCCCAAAGCCTTGTGGGCATTGGCCAGGTCTGGTGTGTGTGACCTGAAGACACAAGTGGCTCCCTTAGCCCATCTGCCTCATTTTGGAAACAGTGGGTGATTTGACCAAGTAAACCAGATTCTGGGGGAAGGAAGGGATCCAGACTAAAACCTGTCACCCAGTACAGAGGGCAGCTCTGCATCCCAGCCACGATTTTTTTTTTCCTAAACCACCTGACAGAGCTCATCTTGCCAACGATATTAAAGTGCTTGGCCAAGCCAGCACAGTACTTTGGTTCAGATATCTTCTCTCACATTTTGCCTGTAAGGGGAAGGAGGTAAAAAGTCCACATTCCAGCCATATCAAGGACCTGCTATGTGCCAGGCACTGCACTAAAATACCTCATCATTTTATCTCCTTGCCTTCACATTGGGGTGTAGGTAATGCTGTCTCCATTTTGCAGAGGAGCAGGCTCACGGACCTGGAGAGTTTCAAGTGACTTGCCCAAAGAGTTAAACCTAAATCTTTGGGTTTCATGTCCAGTGTTCTTTTGGATTCCGGGTCCACTAGAATCAGGAATTCTTAGGTTGTCTAATAAAGAAACACTGTATGTCTTCTGGTGGAAACACCATGGCAGTCTCTCTGCAGAGAAACCCGCATGTTCTGTGTATGGCGTGGTTGACTGGAGCTGTTCCTGATTTCTGCATGGGCAGAATGAGAGATGTGGGCATTGCCTGAGGACAGAGGAAAACCCGGGAAGCAGTTGGTGATGTCAGGGCAGGGCCCAGACTTGAGTCATTGATAGAGCTTGGGATTTCTGCCTGGGACCCTCTAGGAGTGAAGACTACTTGTTAAATGAATTCTCAGCAGAGAGAGGTTTGGTGAACTGGTCCAGAGTAAGATGGAGAACCAGGAGAATGAGGGCCTTTTCCACAGCCTGGCAATCAGATCTGACTTGTCGTGTTTATGAGGCATGTCAAGTTTATGAGTAGTTAGTACTTAGGTGGTGCTAGCACTCTTCTAAGTACACTTTAGATATACTTTACTCATTTAATCCTTACAGAAACCCTCGGAGATTGGGTGATATTACTCTATTTTGAACATGAAATAGAGGCACGGAGATGTTAAGTGATTTGCCCAAGGTCACACAGCTGGTAAGAGGTGGAGCTGAGATTCAAGCCTAGGTAGTCTAGCTCTGGAGCATGAACACTTGACTACTGTCTCTGCTCTTATCTTCTGGAAATATGATAGGGAGTTAGCTTGCATGGCCTACCCTGGAGAGTGTGTGTGTACATGTACGTACACATACACACACAGTTTACCAGCAATGGGAGGGAAGGCTCAGGGCTACACTTAAGAGCTCCTGTGTGTTAATGGCTGTGGCCTGTGTATTTGTGGGAGCCCAGGGAGACCTGTACCTGTGTGCACGAGGGCCCCTTTCTTCTTCCCTCCTTGCCTTTGTGGTTCCCTGGAGGCTGTGTGCCCTGCCATCACTGGTGTAGAGCTCTAGAACATATTGCTGCAGACTGTGCACCTGGATTGCTTGCTTAATCCTGTTGGAGGGCCCCAGGCTCCCAGGAAGGAGCTTGGATCTGGGGCTGTGAGTGGATAGTGGGCCCTGAAGAAGCAGGCAGTGAAAGTGGAAACACAATTGCTGTATATTTGGGCTTTTCTCTTGTGCCTCTTTTGGTACTTGGGTAGCCTATGGAGTGTCCACACAATGTGCAGCTTCTTTTTTTTTTTTTTAAGGAAGGAAGAAATCCCCCTTTTTTATTGTTAAATGTATGTATGTATGTATGTATGTATGTATTTATTTATTTAACAGAGAAAGCTCTCACAGGTAAGGGGGCAGGAGAAACAGACTCCTCACTGAGCGGGGATCCCAACATGGGGCATGATCCCAGGACCCTAGGATCATGACCTGAGCCAAAGGCAGATACTTAATTGACTGAGCCACCCAAGGCCCACCATTGTGCAGCTTCTTTCAGCCCCTGAGACACCAGACAAACTAGGATTTCTCTCAATGTCTTTCCAAGGGCCAGGATTTAGAGGATAAATAATAATAATAATAATAATAATAATAATAATAATAATAATAATATCAACAATAACAGTCCCCAACATTATTTACTACATGCGAGGCCCTGTTCTTAGTCCTTTACTTGAGCTAACTAACTCATTTGACTGTCACAGAGCTCTATAAAATAGTGTTATTATTATTGTCTTCTTTTTTTTTTTAATTTTTATTTATTTATGATAGTCACACAGAGAGAGAGAGAGAGGCAGAGACACAGGCAGAGGGAGAAGCAGGCTCCATGCACCGGGAGCCCGAGGTGGGATTCGATCCCGGGTCTTCAGGATCGTGCCCTGGGCCAAAGGCAGGCGCCAAACCGCTGCACCACCCAGGGATCCCTATTGTCTTCTTTTTATAAAGGAGGAAACTCAAGCACAGAGAGGTTAAGTAAATTGCCTAAGGTCACACAGCTAAAACTGGGATTTGAATTTAGATAGCCTAGCTCCAGAGTCAGTGCTATCAAAGCACTACCCACTCCTGTGCCCTTTCATGGCTCCTCGAGGAAGTCTCCAGGCCCTATAACCCTTCTCTTGCCCTCAATTCAGAGTCTTGCTCTCATTTTCCTGGGAGACTGGGATGTACCCACTTGCCTGCCTGCAGGTCCTATGTATGAGATACAGCCTCCGACAGCAGCCAAGCCCTGGTTTTTGTGGGTATTGTGCCCCTTCTCTCCTCTCATGCTCACATGCCCAGATGTGGAAGGGACATTTCCAGGAGGTCTCCTGGGAGCAGGGGTAATTAATTGACTTTGGCCATTGCTCCTCCGGCCTCATCCCACCAGTCTGCCCGCACTCAGATAATCCAGTGTGTAAATAACAGGTCCTGCCGGCCCTGTGGGCTCTGGTACCTGTGTCTCTTGGCTTGTCTTCTCTGGCCTGTGGTCTGCAGCCACACTTGTATGAGAGCCAGGTTGCAACCTCTTTCCCTCCCTTCTCCCACATCAGCCCCTGGGTCATGTCTGGTCCTGAACTAGTTCTTGGAGGAGGTTTTATTCCTGCAGGAGGTAAGGCTGGCATCTCTGGCAGCCAGGTGGGAGGATGGAGCTGTGGATCTGAGTGGAGGACCTGGGAGGTGGCAGAGGGGTAGGGGCAGAACCAGGGGAAGTGGTGACCTGGGAGAAGTTACATTTCCAGCTGTGACCCCTGGGATGGTTCTGTATGCTCTCCAAGACATTGCCATGGCATCGGTTGGGTATAGGGCGGTTGAACACTGTAATGGGTGCTCAGGTGCTATTTGATGGGAGAGAGAGTATTGGAATTGGGGCCAGCAGATACCTGACAGCCCCTGCCTAGAGCAGAGCTGGGCTTGTCTTGTGCCAGGTAGTTGGCAGCAAAACAGAAATGAACTGTGGAGGTGGAACCTACCTGTGTAACGCAGAAAGTGACTCCAAAGCCCTCTTTGGAAATCAGGTGGACTCCAGGCCTGGTTTAGTTCCCTGCCTCCTGCTAACCCCCATGAAAGAGTTTCTGTCTTTGGTTCTGCTCCTTCTGTTCCTTCTTGTCTGCTTTTTTTTTTTTTTTTAATTTATTCATGAGAGACACACACAGAGAGAGGCAGAGACACAGGCAGAGGGAGAAGCAGGCTCCATGCATGGAACCCAACGTGGGACTCGATCCCAGGTCTCCAGGATCACGCCCTGGGCTGAAGGCGGCACTAAACCGCTGAGCCACCGGGGCTGCCCCCTTGTCTGCTTTTTAAAAATATTTTATTCTATTTTTAAATTGTGATAAAATACATGAAAGAAAATTTACCATCGTAATCATTTTTAAGTATGCAGTTCAGTGGCATGAAGTACATTCACCTTGCTGTGCAACCTTCCTTACTGTCTGTCACCAGAACTCTTGTCATCTTGTGAAACTGAAACTCTGTACCCATTAAACACTAACTCCTCCTCTGCCCAACTGAGCTCCTGGCAACCATCATTCCACTTCCTGTCTCTGTGAATTTGACTACTCGAAGTACCTCATATAAATGGAATCATAGAGTATTTGTCTTTTTGTGACTGGCTCATTTCACTTAGCATGATGTCCTCAAGATTCATCCACATTGTAGCAGGTCAGAATTTTTTTCCTTTTTAAGACTGGATAATATTCCATTGTATGTATATCACCATGTTTACATTTTATTTATCCATTTATTCATCATTAGAGGTGTGGGTTTCTTCAGTGTTTCACTGCTGTGAATAATGCCACAATGAATACGGGTGTTTTTCTGTCTACTTTTGGACTTAGTTCTCACACCAGTGATAGGCCATCCTTGGGGCTTGGTCAGGGATGGGCTTGCTGACTTGGTCTTAGGAAAGTGGGTGGGTCACCAAATTGGTGGGAAGGCTTGACCTTCTGGTGTCGGCTTCTACCAAACACTAAGCCTGTTGATGCTCCTGGCATCAATCTACTTGCCTGAGGACATTCCAGACTTCCTTCTCCTCTGCCCTCAGAAGAGAGTGCTGGTTCTCTCCAAAATAGGAGGAAGGTGGCTGTAGCTCACCACAAGCCTGGCATGGGTGGTGTCAGGAGAAAGGGACTAGTGGGCATTGCAAAGTGCATGTGGAACTTCTTTGAGACTGAGGCTGGCCAGCTGACCTTACATGGAGTACTTGGAGATGTTTTAGGGTAAGCTGGTTATGCTGTAGAACCAGCTCAGTCCTGGAATCTCTATGACTTAACGCAAGCAAGGTTTACTGCTTGCTCACACCTCCTTGTCGGTAGGTAGGGGCCTCTGCTCCACGTGGTCACTTAGGGACCCAGTTAGATGGAGGCTGTACCTTCTGAACCCATAGCCTCCAAGGTCACTGCAGCTGGGGAAGAAGAATGGAGAATTGTGCATGAAGGCTGACCAGAGCAGAGAGAGTCAGAAGGCATCAGGGCCTTGGTGTGGTTATGTGTCTGTATCTGTGTGCACCTGTATGCATGTGTGTGCCTCTCTGTGTGCATGTATGTGTGCATGTGGGCAAAGAGCAGAAACCAGCTGGCTGGGCAAACCACATTGCCCTTTCCCCGCTCAGCCCTCACCTGGCTTTGTACCACTCCTGAGGATAGGTAATCTGGTGGTTCAGGAAGAGGCCATTGACTTGGGGGGATCCTCTCATCTCCTCTCAGTGGATGACAAAAGAGAATTTGTCAGACAAAACCACTGACACTCTGGAGCTGAGGGGGCAGAGAAGGACATGAATTTGGAGGTACCCTTATATAGCCCTGTTCAATAATAGAGTGATTTTTAAGGTCTAGGGAAGCTCTGTGGAGAGCCAGCAGCTTGAGCTGAATGCCAGGAAGTTGGCCTCCTGGAAGCAATGGACAGAGATGTGGGGTGTTTTTGTGGATGTATGTGTGAGGGTGTCTAAGCATGTGCAAGCTGGAAATGTCTTGGCTGACTTCTACAGAGAAAGGTGGGAGCCTGGGGCTACTTGGCCCTGAGATTGAAGGGAACCCCCAGTATGGAGGGCAGGAGTCATAGATTCTGGTCCTGGATGCCACCAAAGCACAAGGCTGCTCTAGGGGTTTTACTGATCCCTCTGGACCTTACATTACTTACTGTTTTCTGAACTGTCCCTTCTTACTTCTCAGCACTAGATTGAGGGTCATTTAATTTTTATAAATACCCTAGGGACTCATGAAACCATATATAGGAGAGGGGTCTCTGAGGAGGCCATCCCAGGCGGGTGCTAAGTGGGATTGGATTTGAAAGTCATTGTCATAATGCTTCCTCTTCACTACCTCCTATCCATTCCCCCTTCTGCCTCTTTGGGGCCAAGTAGCATTTCCCACCAGCATGTGGGCAGAGAGGAAGAAGAGCAGAGCCTTAAATCAAATCAGTCCAGGATCATTACTTGTCATTAATCCATGGCAGTTCAGAGGGGAAGCTGGAGACAAATTAAAGCTGTTAACTCTAACAAGAGTTAGAGCTCCTGTAGGATTTGTCAGAGTGACCTCCTGGCCCCAGACCCTAAATAATTGAATTGGTTGTTATGGGAGGAGATTCACAGGAGTTTTATCGAAATCAATTAGTTGGCAGAGACCTAGCATCTGCTAGGTGAGCGCCGGAAGAGGCCGTCCTTGCTCTCCAGACTCCTGCCACCTAGTGGGGGAAGCCAGAATCCGCCAAAGGCCAAATGAGTGCGAATTCAACTTTCTTTGTAAAGAATGGTTTTTGTCTGATTGATTGAATGCTATACTGTTCGTAAAATACTTTGCTTATTTGGCATCTTACAGTGCTCTTCAGAGCAGCCCCATGGGATGGGCGGGGCATCTGTGGTATCCCATTTCACAATGAGAAAGTAGAGGCACCCAAAGAATGAGCAATTTGCTAGAAGTACAGAAGAGCTGGGAGAACCCAGGTTTGTCTGACTTCTGGCTCCAGGCTTGACTCATTGTAAGCCACTGATTGGCTGATGGGCTACTGATAGTAGCAGTGGGGTTGTTCAGTCCTGCTCGGGGTCTGTTCCTTTCCCTGGGTCCTGCACATAATAATGCAGGAGATGTTGAATGACTATTGTTCATTGACACAGAAAGATTTCCTCCATTATGCCAACGTCATCTAACCATTCTGGACCAGTATTCCTGTATGTTCAGAAGGTATAGAACTGCTTTTTTCCTAGAGCAATTAGAAATTCTAGGTTCTTTGGAGACTATGCCAGTCAGACTATGCCAGTCTTTTGGACTTGGTCCAAAGAGTAGACTCTAATTTGTGGGTCAGTTGTTTATTAGCCAGGTGGCCCTGGACAAGGACCAGAACCTCTTTGAGCCTCAGTTTCCCCCTGTGTAAAATGGAGGAGTAATATCCACTCTGACAACATCTGAATATTGTGAGAACTGGGCTGCGGGGTTGCTCTGCACACTGTAAAACGTGGTGCAGATAATAGTGTTTATCTTCCATCTCTCTGAGCCTGGACACTGCTAAAGCCACTCTTCTCTGCCCAGGGCTGTTGGCAGGCCCCTTCCCCCTTGCCTGCTGCTTCTGCCCTTGTCATTGAACCCCGAGACTTAAGATTCCTTTGTCTCAGGCTTTGGGGCCCTGGCTTCTCCGGGCAGGTCCCCGTCTCTGCCTTCCTCCCCAAGGGAGCCTGGAGGGAGAGCATCTGATCGAATCTCCATGGCAACCAGAGAGGCCAAGCTGTACCCCCATACTGGGGTGGGGGGGGCATTGAGTCTGTTCCCAGCAGTGAGGCCGAGCCAGAACCCACTGCTCCAACTGCAGCTCTCCCAAGGCACTTGCAGGAACCAGCTGCTGCATCGCTAATTCCTTGTCTTCCGGCTGCCCCTTCGCTGGGTTAGCACCCCTGCTCTGGGCCTATGTGAAGGCCTCCAGGTGAGGAGGAGACTACCCTGTGGTCCAGGTGGCTGCTGCAGGCTCTGTGTGACTGGGGTAGGGGCTGTATCTCCCCGCCCCAGCCTGCACCCTGTGCACAATCTGAGTAAAGCCTTCTATGATCGCCTCCTCTGCCTCTTCCCAGGGAGCCCTCCTTCAGGACTTAATTCCAACCCACCTCTTGCAAGTAATCTTTCCTGGGCTTCTCATTCCACATAGCCGATGGCTTCCCAGTACGGTTTCAGGCTTCAGTTTCATTTGACTTGGGGTCCTTATGTTCGTCTGGTGGTTCTCAGCCTTACAATACATTGGAATCACCTGGGGAGTTTATAACAGCTCCAATGCCCAGCTCCCATCCCTAATTCAATGTGGATCTCTGGAGTGGGAGCCAGATAATTTCCAAAGTAGTTTCCAAACTTTCTGGGGGATTCCAGTGTGCAGTGAAGTTGAAGATTTGAACTATTCTGATGGCCTGTGATGCCTTGCTCAAAGCTGAACCTCTTGAATATAGGCTGATGGAGGAACAGTTGGGCCAGCTGATGGAGGAAGGCCTCCAAGAGCCTTGCCCTGTGGTCAGTTTCCAAAGCCCTGGTTCTGTTTTTTGTTTTTCAAGGACTAGGAGATCCCTGAGGGCACTTGCCCCACAGGAAGAGGACCAAGTTAGTAATGACGATTACTGTTTATTTAGCATTTGCCCTGGGCCACATGCCTCATACTAATATATTTTCTCATTGGGACCCCACAGAAAACTCATGAGGCTTAGACATTATGTGTTTTACCTCATTCATAGATGAGGAAACTGAGGCTCTGGAAGTGTTAATACTGGAATTATAACCTGCATCTGACTCAAAGCCCATGCCCTGGGCCACTGTGCCATCCCAGCTGCCCAGCCCCTTTCCTGTCAGTTGTAGAGCAGGGGCTATGGAGAAGGAGGTCGCTGGAAATGTGATGGCCCAGGGACACCTCACCTTAGTGCTATGCTACCCCTGAGGGCTCCTAGTGGTATCTCCTGGATCTGCTGAGGTCATGGGGCCCAGAAGGTGTCCAGCCTGCTTTGCTGTTCCTTCAACTGACCTCTCCTGACGACTCTTCTGCCCAGACACTGTCCAAGTCCTTTAACTTAATTATGTTATTTAATGGCAGCTCACAGCCCACTTGTAACATGAGCATCATTATCCCTGTCTCAAGGGTGAGTAACAAAACACAGTTCTTCCAGTTCTGTGGCAGCCTAGCTCCGGCATGGACAAGAAGACCCTAGATTGTGGGTCAGCTTTGGGGTCTTTGTTTCCACCACACTGTGGGGAGGCCAAGTTTCATAGTCCTGTGTGCCCCTCAGCTGTGCGGAGATGAGGCTCACTGTAGGGGTTGTCAGCCTCAAAACTGACCCCAGTGTCCTGGCCTCCTGAGAATATGGGGAAGACCTGGCTTAGTTGGAGGAGGAATTGAGGGGAGTTAGGGGATTTGGTGGGAAATGAGCCGTTCTGTGCCTATCCCAGGAAGGGGCTGACATTGGGGAGCCACATGTACACAACAGGGTACAGGCTTCAGCCCAGTACCTGGCAACCAGGGGAGGTCTGGATAGGGAGCAGAATCATTGTCTGGGACCTGGTGACAGGAATGGCAGGTCGGAAGGACTCTATCCATGCAAGAGGGCACTGAGACCCCAGCTCCAGCTACACCCGTCTGTTCTGCAATGCCCAAACAAAAGGGCACAGTTATAACCCTGTTCTTCACAGCTCTGTTCACCTCACTGGAAATAGCTTCTTCCTTCCCTTCCTGTCTCACTTCCCATCAAGGGATGCTCAGACACTCCTCCAAATGGATCTCTTCCTTTACCAGAGTTTAACACCTGTTGTTTCTTCCACTTCTGGGCCCTGACAGCAACCCGCCCACATGATTTTTCTTTATTCATTCTGGTCTTCCACATTATAATGGTTAAAGCACCAGTCCAGGAGTCAGACTAGCTGTGTTCAACTCAATCTTCCACTTGCCAGTCTAAACCTTGGGCAAGTGACTTGGCTCCCAATGCCCCCACTTCCTTTTTTTGTAAATGAGACTCATGACAGTACTACTTGCTTGGTTTTAAATTTTACATATGTCTACTTGTGTAACGACCACTCAGATCGAGATATAGAGTATTTCCAGCACCTCAGAAAGTTCCCTCTTGCCCCTTCCCAGTCAACACCCACTGCCTCCTATGCCCACCCTGGGAGCCACTAATGAGAATTTCTATCACCATCCATTTGTTTTGCCTGTTCTTGAATGTCATATAAATGGACCTGTGTATGCACTCTTTTGTGTCTGGTTTCTTTTGCTGAACATGTTTGTAAGATTTGTACATCACTGGGTTGCTTGGAAGATCAGGCTATGCACAACCAGTGCCCAGCACAGCCACAAATGACAGTGAGTGTGCATAGGACCACAGTGGGAGATCCCAGAGGGCAAGAATGCCACCTCTGCCCCTTTGCTTTGTTACTACCTGATGTAGCGTGTGACACACAGAGACTTTGGACGTTCTCTGAAGACCTTTAATGCTGCTTTGGTGGGAATGATGGTCAGGACTGGGCTTCCCAAGGTTGCCCTTCCCCAGTCCTATGGCAGTTCTGGGGCAGAAAATAAGCCTATCACCTAACATGAGCCTTCATAGCACACCTGCTGGGAGGGCAGGACTATTCCATACCTAGAACGTAACTTTATCCTGCACCTACATGGTTCTTAGAGTTGCTGAGAAGAAGTGGGAAAGATTCCCTCAAACTGCCCTCGGCATCTGTTTTGGAGGTTGGATGTACCAGGATATATTCTTGGCTGTGTCTAACATCATTGGTACTAGACAGCCTCAGGGGAAGGTTGTAAACAGCTTGACACCTGTGTGCCTCCAGCTGTTGGGTTACCCCTTCCCTCCCCTTGCACCTACCAGAGCTGAGGATGGTGAAAATGACGTCTGGTCATTTGGGTTTGAACCTTACCCCTCAACAGGCCAACTCTCCACCTTGCCCCAAAAGAGCATATCCAAGGTCTCTGTGGTCTGTCACTGGTTGGCTTATGTCCTGCCATCTGGCACAGGCTCCGTTACAGGTTTAGAATAGGTAACCCTGTGTTCATGTGTGGTCAACCTGGATGACTTCTAGATCTGGAGGTCACAGGATCCTCTGCCTGGATTGTAACTTGAGAGGAATATGTGCATCGGGCAGAATGACCTAAAGTTAGTGATATTTGGCAGTGATGTGGCCGGCAAGACCCCACAGGGTTAATGTTCCAGATCAGCAGTCCCCACTGGGTCCTGCCTAGCTCTCAGCTTGGTTCATGAGGCCCCCAGTGTGCCAGCCTGTGCCTGCTTCTCCAGTGCTCTCTGCTACCTCACCCTCCTGTTCACGCAGTGTTCTAGCCATGCTGGGCTATTTATAGTCCCCTTGAGGGGCCCTGCTGTTTGCATTTTGTGCCTTTGCCAAGCCTCTTCTCATTGCCTGGAACTCTGCTCCCATCCCCATCTGCCTGGCAAGCACCCACACATCCTTCAAGATTCAATTAATAATATTAATAACAGCCACTAAGATTTATTGGGTACTTACTATGTGCTAAATACTCTGTGCATTATTCCAGTTAATGCTCAGAGCAGCCCTGGGCACTAGGCTCCTTCATCATCCTCTTTCACATTCACTAGGTTAACCTGTATTCATTCATAGGTGGCTACCCTGTGTCAGGCACTCTTCTGAGCACAGACAGGTTAGAAACTGACAGATCCTGGACTGGAACCTAAGCTGTGTGACCCCAGGGTCTTGCTCTTAGCCACAGTAACAAACCATCTCCTGCTGAGTACCACCTGAGCTCTTCCAGCCATCCCCTTACCCACACAGTTGCCTCCTCCCTCCTCTCTGCCTCACCTGCAAGGTACTTCTGTCATGGCACCCAGAATGTTTTATTGCCCACTGAACAGTTTTCCTTTGCTGGGCTATAAGGGTATCACTTAGGAATATATTTATTTTAAGTGACAGAAAATCTAATATTTAGGGGCTTATATTTTTCACTTAAGTGAAAAATGAGATGGGCTACTTCTGGTGTGGTTCGGTGGCTCAACAGCTTCGAGGGAATGTCTATGTTCTTTCTTGATCATTTCCTCAGGCAGCAATATGGCCACTATAGCTCCAGTCATCACACTAGAGTTCAAAGCAAGAAGTCCCTTTTTAATTATCAAGGCAAAGGCCTTACCAGAGGCCCCATCAAGACTTTGCTTGTGTCTCATTGACCAGAGTGATATCAAATGGCCACTCCTAGTTGTAAGTGAGTCAAAGAAAGCGAGCATCTTGCCTGGGGCTGGGTCCTTTGCCACCTCATATAAAACCAGGGTGAGATAAGCAGGGATGAAGAGAAGGTGGATATTGGGCAGGAGATAAGCGGTACGTGCTTGTGTCTTAGGGCATAGAGATCATGTACTTCCAAATTCTTAGAATCTGAATGCTTTATAATGCAATGTGCTGTTGCCTTGCATTTATTCTATGCACATACACTTTTATTTTTTTTAAACATAGTATCCTACTGTACACATTATTTCCCTTTTCTCTTAATAAGATGATATACACCATCCATATAATTTTAATGGCTGCATAGTAGTCCATCTTGGAGAAATACTATACTCAACCAATTCCCTATAATCATTCAGTTTGTTTTTAATATTTCACAATCACAAACAGCCCTATGATTAATAACATAACCTTATTTGTAGATACACATAATTAATTTCGTAATCTTGGGTTATGCTGGGTTAAAAGCTGTGCCAACTATTAAAGCTTTCCAAGTGAGTTACCAAACTGACTTCAGACGAGTTGTGCCAGTTGTACATACTCTCCAAGTATGTTCTTTTTTTCTTTTAAAGGATTTTATTTTAAGTAATCTCTACACCCAACATGGGCTTGAACTCATGACCCAGAGATCAAGAGTCACACACTCTATGGGCATTCCGGGTGGCTCTGCGTTTTAGCGCCACCTTTGGCCCAGGGCATGATCCTGGAGACCCGGGATCGAGTCCCATGTCGGTCTCCCTGCATGGGGCCTGCCTCTCCCTCTGTGTCTCTGCGTCTTTCTCTCTGTGTGTCTCTCATGAATAAATAAAATCTTAAAAAAAAAAAAAAAAACCCAAAAGAGTCACACACTCTACTGACTGGGCCAGCCAGGAGCCCCTGTACCCTCCAAGAGTTTCTGAGGGTGCCTATTCCCTGACAACTTTGGGTATTTTTTTAAACCTTGATGATTTGATAGAAAATTGCAAATATATATATGTAAATATATATATGTGTGTATACATATATGTTTGCATTTTCTTTTATTACATTTTTTAAAAGATTTTATTTATTTATGAGAGATACAGAGAAGGAGAGTGAGAGAGGCAGAGACACAGGCAGAGGGAGAAGCAGGCTCCCCACAGGGAGCCCGACATGGGACTCGATCCTGGGTCTCCAGGATCAGGCCCTGGGTCTCTAGGATCAGGCCCTGGGCCAAAGGCGGCGCTAAACTGCTGAGCCACCCGGGCTGCCCTTTTATTACATTTTAAATGTACATATACACTGAGCATTTGTAGTCTCCATTTAATTGTCTCTTCATTTTTCTAACATTTAGAACATTTTGCAGAAGTTTGTGCAAGTGCTTTATATATTCAGGAGACGAGGAAGTTTATGGGAGCAAGGTGCAGCTGAGCCAAATTTGAAGGCTAAATAGGATTTCACAGGGTGGAAAGGGCTGAGGGTAGTGTTCTAGGTCTAGGAATAGCATATGCAAAGGTCCAGAGGGGGAAAACAGTGTTGCATGTCTGGGGACTGTATTAATTTCACAGAGGTGCTATAAAAATTGTTACCACAAATTTGGTGGCTTAAAACAACAGAAATTTATTTTCTCACAGCCTGGAAACCAGACTCCAAAATAAAAGTATTGGCAAGGCAGTGCTCCTTGCTGAGATTGGTGGGGGGAGAATTCTTTCTTGCTTCTTCCAACCTCTGGTGACTCCAGGCATTCCTTGGCTTTTGGCAGCCTAACTCCAATCTCTGTCTCCGTCTTCACATGGCCTTCTTTACATCTGTGTCCTCTCCCCTTCTGTTTCCCGTAAGGACCTATCATCAGATTTAGGATCCGCTCAATTAATCTAGGAATATCTCATCTTGAGATATATATTTTTTTTATTCATGAGAGACATAGAGAGAGGCAGAGACACAGGTGGAGGGAGAAGCAGGCTCCCCACAGGGAGCCCGATGTGGGGCTTGGTCCCCGGGCCCTGGGACCACGACCTGAGCCGAAGGCAGACGCTCACTCGCTGAGCCACCCAGGCGCCCCTCATCTTGAGATCTTTAACTTAATGACATCTGCAAATACCCTCTTTTCTTTTTGTTAAAGAGTTTTTATTTATTTATTCATAAGAGACAGAGAGAGGCAAAGACATAGGCAGAGGGAGAAGCAGACTCCTTGCAGGGAGCCTGATGCAGGACTTGATCCCAGGACCCCAGGATCATGACCTCACCCAAAGGCAGACTCTCAACCACTAAGCCACCCAGGTGACCCTGCAAATCCCCTCTTTTCAAATAAGGTCACATTCATAGGAACTGAGGTTAAGATTTGAGTGGTTAGGGCAGCCCGTGTGGCTCAGCGGTTTAGCGCCGCCTTCAGTCCAGGCATGATCCCGGAGACCCGGGATCGAGTCCCACATCAGGCTCCCTGTATGGAGCCTGCTTCTCCCTCTGCCTGTGCCTCTGCCTCTCTCTCTCTCTCTCTCTGAATAAATAAATAAAATCTTAAAAAAAGATTTGTGCGTTTATATATATTTCTACTGTAGCACCCACTGCAGGGACCTGGGAGATGTCTGATATTACTTGGCAGCAGAGTATGACCTGTAAAGGTAGATTCAGGTGCTGACCATGAAGGGCTTCGAGCTGGGGCATTCGGGTTTTACCCTTGAAATGAATGTGGAACTGTTGAATTTCGAATAGGGGAGAAACAGTCAGATTTGCAGTCTGGCTCATGGGAAGACAGTGTTGTAATTGTCCTCGTAAGAGCTGATGAGAGTGGGGAAGAGGTTGGGGAATGGGGATATTTCAGGATATAGAAGATGAGGAGCAGGAAGAAGGAGGGATCTAGAATGACTTCTAGGTTTCCAACTTGAGCAATCTAACATATTAACTTCAGGAAAGGGGTGGACTTGAGGTTCCTGAGGATGGAGATGTCCAGGAAATAGAGAGATGAGTCTATACCCCAGACTTCTCTCTGGTGTGTAAATAAAATTTGGGAGGGGCAGCAAAGCAGGGGTGACGGAAGCTTGGAAAGCACTATTTCCCCCCATCATTTTATTTTCAAATAGAAAAGTTTGAAGAATTATACAGTGAGGAGCACCTGGCTGGTTCAGTCAGTAGAACATGTAATCCTTAATCTCAGGGTTATAAATTCAAGCCCCACTTTGGGCATGGAGTCTACTTAAAATTTAAAAAAAAGAATTGTACAGTGAATACCCATGTACCCACCATCTAGAATCTATAATTATCTGTACTTTTTAGATGTTTTCTGTGCTTGCTTTATCATCCATATCTCCATTCCTTTGAGTATCATCAATCCATCTTGTTACATGTTTCAGAGCAAGTTGCAAACAGCAGTACACTTCAACACTTAAGCATGAATATCATTAACTAGAGTTCAGTGTTTAGTGAAATGCACAGATCTTAAGTGTATTTCACGAAGTTGACGAATGCATCAACCTGTGTACCCCAAATTCCTGCCAGCATACAGAATATTTTTTAATATTTATTTATTTATTTATTTATTTGAGAGAGAGCATGCATGTGCAAGCAGGGGGAGAGACAGAGGGAGAGAGTCCTCAAGCCGACTTCCCAATGAGCACAGATCCCGATGCAGGGCTTGGTCCCAGGACCCTGAAATCATGACCTGAACCGAAATCAAGAGTTGAGCCCTTAACCCACTGAGCCACCCAGGTGCCCTGAGACATAGAACATTTCTATCACCCTGAAAGTTCCCTGTGCTCTTTACAATCAACTGCTGTCTCTCTGCAAACCCAGAGGTAACTACTGTTTTCTTTTTATTTTCAACCATAGAGTAATTTTGTCTGTTCTAGAACTTCATGTAAGTGGAGCCATACAGGATATGCGCCTTTGTGTCTGGCTTCTTTCACTTAGCATAATGCCTGTAGGAGTTACTGCTGTTGTTGTATGTATCAGTAGTTTGTCCCTTTTTATTGGTGAGCAGTATTCTGTTGTAAGGATACATACAGAATACCTATTTTTAAGGTGTGGGCAGAGAAAAAGGATTCCACCAGGGACACTTAGAAGAACAGTGAAGGCAACAGAAAAAGCACCTGACAGAATGTCAAGGAAAATCTCCATCAGTTATATTGTTTGAGTACATATAACATAAAAGCTAAATAACAGTGGCTTAAACCACATGAGCATTTTTTTCCTCTCATATATAAAAGATGTCTGGGGGCACCTGGGTGGCTCAGTTTGTTAAGTGTCTGCCTTCAGCTCAGGTCATGATCCCCGGGTCTCAGGATAGAGTTTCTGGTGGGCTCCCTGCTCAGTGGGGAGTCTGCTTCTCCCTCCCCCTCTGCCCCTCCCCTCTGCTTGTGCTTTCTCTCAAATAATCTTGTTTTAAAAGAGTTTTATTTATTCATTTATTTGAGGCAGAGTGAGCATGAGAGAGCACAAGCAGGGGGAGAGACAGGGAAAGGGAGAAGCAGCCCCCCCCCCCTCCCTGAGCAGAGAGGTTCAATGTTCAATTCTGGGATCCTGGGATCATGACCTGAGCCAAAGGCAGGCACTCAACCAATTGAGCCACCCAGGTGCCCCTAAATAAATAAAAAACATATTTTTAAAAGACTTTATTTATTTATTCATGAGAGACACAGAGAGGCAGAGACACAGGCAGAGGGAGAAGCAGGTTCCCTGCAGGAAGCCTGATGTGAAACTCAGTCCTGGAACTGCAGGGTCACGCCCTGAGCCAAAGGCAGACACTCGACCACTGAGCCACCCAGGCATCCCTAAATAAATAAAATCTTAGAAAGAAGAAGCAGTCTGGAGGTAGGCAGTCCAGGAGTGGTATGGCAACTCCTTGTGCCATCACCAGCCCAGGTTCCTAGCTGTCTGCTCAGCTAGCTTCAGCGCTGGCTTCTACCCTCAGTATCACCTCATGGTTTAATATGGCTGCTGGAGCTCCAGCCATCCCATCTTCTTGCCAAACTGGCAATAGAAGGAGGAACCATGGGGGTGGGGGTGGAGTAGGGTGTGGTATACCTTCCAGCTAAGCCAGTCGTTTTTAGCAGCCTTCCTCAAAGTTCCACACATATCCACTTAACATCTCATTGGCTGGAACTTAACCACATGGCTCACACCACTAGGGAAAGTAGTCTTTTAGTTAGCCACTGGGCACACTGCCACTCCAAATATAATGATAGTTCTGCTACTAGGAAGGGAAACGGATATTGGCTGTTAGCAGCCTCCTCTGCTTTCTCTCTTTTGAGACCTGGCGGCCGAGCCTTTTTATCTGTGGCTTCTTATAAACTGAAGCCCGTGGTTGGTAGATTTCCATCCTCCTGAGTTCCCAGGGCTCCTTCCTTCTCTGAGAATTGGTTTCTCTCTTTTTTGTGTCTTTTGTACCCTTTTCCTGGTAAGGGTTCTCCTGGGTCTCTGACTGGTTTTACAGAGGGTGGAATGAAAGGGAAAGTATCTAAGAACATTTGCAGAGGGCTCTGTGTGTACCCCTGGGCCTCCCCCACTGCTGTGGCTGGCGCCCGTCCCTCCCCTCTTTGGTCAACTCTCCTGACAAGGAGAGCTGTGGAAGTAGACTTCTCTGGAAGTTAGACACTCAAAGGGAAAAGGATGGCATTTGGAGACAGACAGGCACACCTGGGCTCAGATCTTCTCTGGGCAAATCTTTCTGAGACTCCCTGACCTTGGCTGTAAATTGGGGATAGTACCCAGAGCCTCACAGATGTTTCTAGGTTGAGAGGAATAGGAGACACAGGTTCACGGCTGCCACTCTGATGAGAATGAATTGGATCTTATCCAGATCTCATCCTGTGACTTCTGGGAATATAGGTCAGTGTTGAGGAGGGTCAGCATGGCCTGCTGGCATCTGAACTGTTGGCTAGGTCAGGGTTCACCATAGCTCATACCCTGGCCTTGACTCCAAGCACTAGCAGGGCAGCTGGGAACCTCCTGGAGGAGAGGTTGGTTAACGTGATGTTTCGTTCCCTCCTTATGCTTCTCCAAAATGAGGAGACCTCACTAAACAGCCGGGCTCCCTCACAGTGCCAGACTTGGGCCTATTGGACTCTGCAGCTTCTTTTCCTTCCTTCTGCCCCCTGGAAATAGCAGAATCGGCTCCCTCCCCTGCCAGCCTCGTGCACAAGCCCTGTGTCCTCCCGTCAGTGGGCCCTATTTCCGTGTGCCTGGCATGCACACATTTCGGCGGCTGGATCTCATGGTTCTTCACATACATGCCTGTTCTGGAGAAAAAAAAAAATAACAGCTTACATCTTCTGACAGCTTAATGGGCTGTCAGCATAGGGACTGGAGCGAAAGTCAGAGGGAGCAGGTGCGGCGAGCCTGGGGGAAGCTCCTGGCTGCCGAAGGGCCAGATTGGACTGAGTATAGCTGTGGCCAGAAACCTTGGTGACCTGTTAACACCATTCTCAGGCTGCTGGCTGCCCAGGGCCTGGTATGTTGTGACAGAAGAGGAGGAGCCAGGGCCCCGTGGAGAATTTGGCTCAAACCCGAGACCTGAGAGGGACAGTGCATTCCTCTGCTCATTCATTCCGTCTGCACATTACTTGCCGAGGTCCTACTGCACGTGGGCCTGTGGGTTCTGGGCACACAGCGATGACTGAGACAGCCAGTTCCTGGCCCAGGGGCTCAGGGACAAGTGGGCAGGATCAACAGAAGCACTGGGAGGCCACATGCTGTAGTTCTGAGCTGAGGTGCCAGGGAGGACATCCTGGAAGATGTGGTATCTGAGCAGTTGACGGGACGGGGCCCAGACAGGGGGTGAGGGGCAGTGAGAGGGTTGCCGGTGCTGCTGCAGGAGAGACCCCACTGGTGGAGCTTGAGGGCCTTTCTGAGGTGCTGTGCCCCCAGGGGGCCCAGCCCACTGTCCCCTTGGCAGGGCTGCCTGTGCGTGGGCTGTGCAGCCTGCTTGGTGCCAGCAGCACCAAGGCAGTTAACAGCAGCTCGACTTCCCCGCGGCCTTCTCTCCCCCCTTCTCTGAAGGGAGCCTCCATTGAAATCACAGAAAGAAGTGCCAGCTTTTGAGTCTGCCATGAAACCCTGTCCCTGCCAGGCCTTGGAGCCACCCTCTCACCCACACCCTGCCAGCCTCGGGCTCCATCGTGTGCAGGGGGCCTTGTTTGGAGGCGGGTGCGGTACCTGCACCCTCCACCCTGAAACCCGTGCTGCCCCCCACACCAGGGATCGGCTCAATGTACAAATGGTACCCAAGGAGGAGGGGCTCAGGAAGTGACATCGCTCGGCCCGCCCCACCTCCTTATTCCCTATAAAAAGTAAAATGGTGACTCAGAGAGGAGAGTTGGAAGCGTCCTGCCTCCTGCTCCCACTGTGAATTTTTAGATTTGGAATTAGGCAGGAGGCAAAGGAAACGGCAGCTCAGAGTCTGCAACTGACATGCTATTAAGCGGGTGGCAACGGTGGAGCCTCTCCCCCCTGACTCCCAGCAGCCCCTGAACTGCAGCCCCGTTGCCTGCTGGCGCTCCCCAGCCTCTCCCGACGCCCGGGCCCCCCACGCAGCCCCCGCCCGGGCCAGGCCCTGCATGCTGCGGTGGGGGACATGGCAGCCGGGGGTCGCCGCCGGCGCCCACCGCGCTACCAGTCCCTGGCAGCCCTCGTGGAGGACTCTCAGTGGCCTTTCTTGTTCCTTGTCTCAGACTTCAGCTACGGGGCAGACGACTACGACGGAGAAGGGAATGAAGAGCAGAAGGGGCCCCCAGAGGGCTCGGAGACCATGCCATACATCGACGAGTCGCCCACCATGTCACCCCAGCTCAGCGCCCGTGGTCAGGGCGGCGGGGACAGCACCTCTCCCACCCCACCCGAGGGGCTGGCACCTGGGGTAGGTACACCTGCTTTTCCTTCTGGGTTGGGGAAGAGGGGGCCCCAGGGGACGGGGGGGCTAGGCAGGCCTGTGTGTCACAGGCCAGAGAATGCTTGGGATGCTCCTGGGGGAGCAGGGCTAGGGAAGTGTGGACCTGGATGTTGTTGATGCCCTCGTTACCTCCTTCAGGTCCCGGGCACCTCGTAGACTAGGCTCCCCGCCCCCCACCACCTGCTGCTCTCTCTGCCACCCCGGTACCTATCTCTGCCTCCTCTACCAGCCATCTGTTTCCCCTGCCTCCTGGGCACCCTCACTTCCTCTCTCAGCTTTCTCTTCCAGCCCCTCTCGAGCAGGATGGGGCCTGGGGGAGGGAACAGGCTCTCCTCTGGGCTGCAGCTGGGCAGGGGCTGCGCATGTGACCTGCGGGCTGTATGGTACAGATGCCTGCTAGGCAGAGCAAGGCTGGTCTCTCTGCTCTCTGTGGGGTGGAGTGAATTGCTTCAGTAACATTCCCTGAAGATTAAAGGCCCCATTCTGCCCTCCTCTGGTGACTCTGGAACGGAATGAGCTCTAATGGTGTCCCCCTCTCCTCCTGTCGACTGATAGGAGCTCTGCTCCAAAGAGAAACATTTTACAAGGAATATTAAGTATGTGCTTTGAGACAAGGTAGGAGGCTTGCAAACCTTATAATGAATCCTGCTTCTGGCCACAGAGATCAGCTCTGTCTGTGCCCAGCTTGTACACGTGTACCTGAAACACAGGGATGAGGGAAACATAGGGGCTCCTGGGGGCTATTTTTCTGGTGTTGGGGAGAATCAAAGCCATTCCTCAATTGTGGGGAGGGGTGGGACTTGGAGTGCCTGGTCCTGCTTGGTAGAGGGCTTGTCCAGGTGTGTTTTGTGGGGGTCCCCTTTCTTCTCTCTGATACCGCCCAGGAGCAGTCACTGAAGTGTGGTGGGATACTTGTTCCCCTCCTGAAGGGCCCAGCAATCCCCACTCCAGCAGGAGGGCTGCCCGGACCCTATCATTTCTGGAGAACCCCCTGCTTCTTTGCCTTGCAGCCTCCTTGGTCACCCTCCGCCCCTCCTCTCGCCCCCTCTTCACACACCAGGGTGGCTGTTATAGCCTTTGGCAACAAGGGCCTTGGCAACCAGCTTCCCACTTGGGGGAAGCCAGATTGTTGCTATGGCAACAGAGGCCTGCGGCAGAGCTTAGTGGCTGCCAGGCAGTGCAGGTTTGGAAATGGATGGTGGGGGCAGGTGAACAGTGGAGGGGACCAGTGAGGCTTGGGACCCCCCACAGCCAGCATTCTGGATTGTTGCCCTGTTGTCCTAAGGAAAGTGAGAGACCACCATCTTGAACATGTAGGGTAGGGTTTTTCTACTGATGAAGGAGGGAGTATTCTGGGACCTGAGCTAAGGCCACCCAGGGGAAACAAGGAGAAAATTCTTGTTCCCATCCTTGCCTTCAGGTCTCTGACCAAACAGCTCAGAGGACCCCTGGACGACTACGCTATTACCTCATTATGAGCAGATGCAGGAAGATTAACTATAGGACCCAACCCGGGACCAGGAATGCTAGCTAAGGGTTGAGAACCTGTGGCTGAATAGAGCTACTGGCTGAAAAGAAAAGCACTTTTGCCATTTACTTCTCCCCTCTCTGCCTTCCTCCTTGCTCCCTGTCACTGTCCCGTTCCTGATCACCTTGCTAGAATGCGGGTCCATTGATTTTTAGATTCCTTGATGAAGGATACTGTCTGGTGCCTTCTCCAGTGAAACAGGCACAACAGGAGACACCCCTACCCCCGTAGCCCTCCCCGGAGCTCTGAGGCTTTGGGGCAGTGACTTTTTTCACTTTGTGGCTGCCCACTTTGCTTGGTGGCTCACAAGGGAATAACTTGGTTTGAGGCTTTGAAATCCAGAGATGCTACAGTGACAACTGACTAAAAGGGCTTGGAAACCCTGGAATTGATTTTTTACACCATTGACTAGAAGTCATGCAAGATGGGGGTGAGGACCACTTATCCAACTTGGGGATGGTGGTGAAGATTCCAGCCCCACGCACCCTCACACCCTCTGCCTGCCAGCTTTCACTCTTAGAGTTGGTTGCATTTCTGCCCTTTCCACCGGGTCACTGGCTCCATCTAGTGGACTCTGCAAGTATTGCTGTTTACATTGGGGTGCTGGGGAGCGTTGACACACCCCTTCCTGAGTACTTGGGGGTTGTTTTGGTTAAAACAAAAAAAGAAAACAAAACAAAAGAAAATGAAGGTTTCTGCTACTTGGCTCTGCTCTTTTGGCTAGTCAGGGCTCCTCCCTGCCAGGCTTCCTGTTGGGGCCTTGGGAACCAAGGGGACTTTTGGACTAAATCAGACAATTGTTCTAGATATTCAGATGTCTGGCCTCTGGCAGCTGGGCATTTCATACCGAAATATGCAGCCAACCTGTGCCGGGAAGCCTAAGGTTTGGTCTTTGTATTTGGTCAGGGTCCTCCAGAGAAATAGAACCAATAGGGTGCCTACCTGCATCTGCATCTGCATCTAGATCTAGATATATAGAGAGATTTATAAGGAACTGGTGTGCTTCATTATGGATGCCAAGAAGTCCCAAGACCTTCAGTCAGCAAGCTGGACATGCAGGAATGATGTATAGTTTTAGGTTGAGCCTAAAGGCCTAAGAACAGCAGAGCCAAGTGGCATACATTGCAGTCTGAAGCCAGCAGGCTCAAAATCCAAAAAGAGCCAATGTTTCGAGCTGAGTGTAAAGCCTGAAAGAGACTCATGACTCAGCTCACCTGGCAGGAAGAGTTCCCTCTTATTCAGTCTTTTTCTTCTATTTGGGTCTTCAGTTAGTTAGATGAGGCCCACCATTCACATTAGGGAGAACAACCTGCTCTATCCAGTCACCTGATCAAATGTTAATTTCACTCAGAACCGCTCTCACTGCCACACTTGGAATCATTTTCACCAAATGTCTGGGTACCCATGGCCCAGTCAGGTTGACACATGAATGTGACCATCTTAGCAGCTTTACTCAGTGCCCCGGAAAATGGGAGGAACATGAGCTTTCCTCATCTTTATTTATTTATTTTTTTAAGATTTATTTATTTATTTGAAAGGGAGAAAGAGGGAGAGTGGAGGGTGGGACAGAGGGAGATGGAGAGAATCTCAAGCAGACTCCATGCTGAGTATGGAGCCCCATGTGGGGCTTGATCTCATGACCCTGAGATAATGATCTATGATGAAATCAGATGCTTGACTAACTGAGCCACTCAGGTGCTCCCTGATCATCTTGAAATAGGCTCACCTATCCAAAGGATTATTGACAGGAGGGACTGGGATAGCTCAGGTAAAGCCTGCAGCATTAGGTCGGGCTCATCATGATGCTCCGTCCTTGGTGACTGGGACCCACAGGACTTTTCTTGCCAGCTTTTGGAGCCAAGACCATTGAAAGGACCTAGGCTAATGAATATTTCCTAGATAACAACTGAATCTGCTTTTTGCAACCCCCTTTCTGGAATTGGATCAGTCCTGCGAGGTATGGTAGCCTAGATGAAGCCAGGTCTCTATAGTGTTGGCAGGACACACAATGCTCATTCCCCAACATGTCCCCGACAGCCTTGCTCTACTGCTCTTGTCTTAGATATACCCCCAGCTGTGCAGCTCACTGGGCATCAGGGTGAAACCTGAAGCCCTGCCCTGCAAACCCTCACTCTCTTCAAGCCCAAGCTGAGCAGGGCTCCTTAGTAGGTCTGGAGCCTCACACCACTGCTGGCTCGATTCAGCTGAGAGTGTCTGGTTTCACCTTGGGAAGGAAGGGCAGGGACTCTTGATCTCAGCCAACAAGTGGGGACAGACATTCCTCTGCCAGGACCATGGTCTTACAGAAAAGCTTGCTTCCTATAAGCCATAGACTCCTCTGTCTCCCCTCTTAGGAGATGCAGTAAAAAATGGAAACAACGCAAAGATTTGGTGTTGTCTTAGTGCTAGCATTTTCTAGCTGTGTGACCTGAGGGATGTCACTCACCCTGGCTGGGCTATAGTTGACAGATCTGTACAGGGAAGATACTGAGAATTTCCTCCCTCCTGACCTCACAGCTGTTGTGAGGTTTCCATAAGACAGCATTAGGCAGAGCACTTTGCAATTGCAAAGTTTGTATGTGTGTGGGTGGGACTGCTCAGTGTCAGACTCATTCTATAGTTCTTGTGGTACCCAGATGCATGCAGTTCAGAGGTTTTCTTTTCTTTTCTTTTTTCTTTTCTTTTCTTTTCTTTTCTTTTCTTTTCTTTTCTTTTCTTTTCTTTTCTTTTCTTCTTTCTTTCAGATTTTTATTTATTCAATCATGAGAGACACACACACACACAGGCAGAGACACAGAGAAGCAGGATCCCAGGTCTCCAGAATCACACCCTGGGCTGAAGGCTGTGCTAAACCGCTGAGCCACCCAGGCTGCCCCAGTTCAGAGGTTTCTAATAAAAGGATTAATTGAGGGGCTCAGACTTCAGCTAGCAGGAGAATCCAAAGTAAGAGTAGGAGAGTGTTGAGATGATCACCATTGTCCTCGTCTTCCCTACCCCTTCCTCCTCATCATCACAGCTGCTTGGACTTGCACCAAGCCTCATTTCTCCACTGGTGTGTGTTAGTGCTTTCTTTTACATGGACAATGTGCTGGTGAGCCTTCCACCCTCAAGGCTGTGGACTGGCTGCTTCTGTCTGGAGGGCCTCCAGATCCCTCAATCTCCTACCTGTGTAGTAGAACAAAGAGAACGCATGGAAACACTTTCACAGCAGTTGCTAAATTCAGGCGCTGTTATGGCACTTTATAAACATCAATGCTCTTAGCCCTCATCATGACCCTGTGAGGAAGAGCACCGTTATGGCCCTCTTTTGCAGATATGGAAACCTGGATACAGAGAGGTTACACAACCCATGCGGGGCCCCATAGTTGGTAAGTGGTAGGGTACTCGTCACAGCCGCTCTCTGTGACCTCTCCAGAATAGGAGCCTTGGCACCTTTGTTTTATATTTTTCTGGCTGTGTGGCTTTGGGCAACTTGCAGAGTGTTGGTACCCTTGGCTGTAAATGAGGATAAATGCCTCCTATCTGGAAGGGCTGCTGCGAGGACCAAGTGACATAGATCCATAAGAACACCTTATGCCGTGCCACACAAGAGGACCCACTCCCAATGTGGGTGTTGAATTTGAATCTCTCCTAGGATGGGAACCCAGTTTTTCATGAGGCGCCAGCTCTGGCTGCCCTAGGACCTTCCTGTCCCTGCTGTAGTCCTGTAGAGGTGGCTCAGCTCCCAGCAGCATTCCTCCGTGGTGAAGGCCCCTCTGGGGGACACCACCAGGCAGGATTCAACAGGGAGAGAGGCACAAAAAGGCGAGCCTGGTTGCTGGGAAGGAGGTTAGAGTTGTCTTGGGCTATTTCTCACTTAGTCACAATCTGCCTTCCCTTCTCCCTGACTGCCACTGCAAGGTGCTCCCCTTAAGCCCACCTTGCTGGACACCAACCCACTGCCAAGAGTTTGTGTGCTTAAGGAAGGACGGAAGTGCTGGGAAATCGAGATAAAGCCACACTTGGTCTGCTGCATTTGGCACTGGTGGATTCTCACTCTCCCCCGCCCCTCAGCCTGGTTTCCTTCAGTAGGACTGTGTTCCCTTTAGTCCCAAGAGCCCCCATCATACAACCACTTTCCATAGGAATCATTTATCTAATCTGAACCCCTTGATTTATCTTCTTGAGAGATCCTTTGCCTTGCCCTAGAAGCTTCCATGTGTACTCACTAAGTATTTTCGGAGCACCTACTTCTTATAAGATATTGTTCCAACTCTTTGGGGGAATTAGCAGGAATGGGGTTTTCCTGACGCCCCCCTCCCCCAACACACACATACTCCCTCTATTTCAAGGCCATCTGTGCAACAGCCTTGAGAGATGCACAGCATCCCAAGGGAGGAATCATGTGACCTCAGGTCAGGAAACCAGGGAGGGGAGTCCGTGGGAGGTAGCTTCAGAGAGTAGGTAGTGTTCTGCTTGGGTCCTGGTCAGGAAAACATTCTAGATAAAGAGGGCTGTGTAAGTTCTGGAATGTGAGAAAACCTCCTGAAGTTTGAGAAAAGGATAATGGCATTGGGCCCAATAGAAGAGGTGGGAGGTGAGGCTTGGAGTGAGCTAGGGCCCCCCACTTCTGTGCTCCCCACACCCCACCACCACTGCCAAAGGAAAGGAGATTAGCTAGTGCCTAACAAGGGCTGACACTTGCCAGGCACTGCCCTACATGTTCTAGTCCTCCCTGCAACCCCGAACTTGGTGCTATAATTGTCCCCATTTTACAGATGAGGAAATTGAGACCTTGGGAGCTTGAGCGACTTGCCCAGGGTCACACAAATGGCAACAGGCAGAGTGAGGATTCAAATCCAGGATCTAGGGGAGTTCTTTTTGTTTTTGTTTTACCATATAAGGGGTATCATGTACTGGCGTCTTCCCAACATTGGCTTTATGTAATAAACTATATATGATTTTTGGAATGACTTCTGTAACAGAGAGAGAAAGGCAGAGGGAGAAGCACGGTTACCAGGAAGATGATGCGTCTGATTTGATCTGCGGCTGTAGCAGACTCTGCCTGCCCCTGGCACTGGCCCCTTGGGGTCAGTTCCCATTGGGTGGTGTCTGTTCCTATTGGCCCAGAGTCTACTGAGCTCCAGAAAATCTGGAGGTGGAACTTCAGCTTTTGCCAAGAAAGTTGAGAGGGCCAGGGATAGTCATAGAGGAGGGAGTAGAGGCTTCAAGCCCAGTATGAGGCGGGGAAGTGAGAATGTGCCTGACCAGTTCAGGGGAGAGCGAGGAACAGAGGCTGTTGATTGGTTGAGTTACCAGCAAGGGCCCCATTCCCCTTGTTGAAGCTGACCTGGTGGCTTCCTGCTGGGCAGAGTGAGCAATGTTTCAGAAAGAATAATCTGATGTTAATGGGAGGCAAGACCATTGAACAATGGTCATGTCATTCCCTGCTTAAAACCCTCCAATGCAAAAAAAAAAAAAGAGAGAGAGAGAAAAAAAACCCTCCAATGCATTCCTTTCTCCTAGTGGTAAAATACAACCCTTAGCTATGCTGTCAAGACTCTGCTTGATCTGACCACTTGGCCCCTGACTACTTCTGCAACCTCATGAATGTGAGCTCCAAGATGGAGTCTTGTCTGTTTTGTCACCAAATGTTTGTTCATTGAAAACTCTAGTGCCAAAAAAAAAGAAAACTCTAGTGCCTAGAACTGTGCCTGATGCATAGCGGATGTTCAGTAAATGTCAATTGAGTGATCGAATGAATGCACACTCGCCACCCAGACTGAACTCATTTCCTTGTGCCTCACACAGTCCCATTTGCCTTCTCTGCCATCTCTACTCACATGGCTAACCCCTGGTCATTTCGAGGTATGAACTTCAATGTCATCTCCTCCAGCAAACCTTCTGTGACTCCCCCTTTGCTGCATCAGCTGCGTCTGTCTTGTGCACTCAGAGCCCAGTCTGCTTTCCCAACTGTGGCACTTCTTTTTTTAACTTCTTTATTTTCTCTGATTACATCACTGAAAATTAACTTTACAGAAATATATAATGTAGAAAGTAAAAGTCTCCTAACGTCCCATCCTACAGATAGAACTTCTGTTAAAAGTTGGTTGTATACTTCTCCTTATTTTTCTATGTGACATATAAATATGTGTATATGCTTTTTTCTTAAATCATACTGGTATACTGTTATGCAATTTGCTGTCCCTATTTTACTTAGTAGGTCTTGGATATTTTGTATATCAGTAAGTAAAGATCCACCTCATTCTTCTTTCTTTATGACTGCACACGTATTTCACTTTACGAATGTGCCGTAATTCACTTAACCATCCACTTCCGCTAGACATTTGGGCTGTTTCTAGTCTTGCGCTGGCATAAGCATTACTGCAGTGAATGTCTTCGTACACAGATCTTTGTGCACCTGTAGAAATATTTTTTTTTTTTTAATTTATTCATGATAGGCACACAGTGAGAGAGAGAGAGGCAGAGACACAGGCAGAGGGAGAAGCAGGCTCCATGCACCGGGAGCCCGATGTGGGACTCGATCCCGGGTCTCCAGGATCGCGCCCTGGGCCAAAGGCAGGCGCCAAACCGCTGCGCCACCCAGGGATCCCCTGTAGAAATATTTTTGCAGAAAAATGTCTTAAAGTGGAGTTGCTGAGTCAGAGAGTGTGAACATTTAAAACTATATAGGAGCACACCTGCATGGTTCAGTTGGTTAAGTGTCCATCAGACTCTTGGTTTCAGCTCAGGTCATGATCTCAGGATTGTGACATGGAGCCCCACATCAGGCTGCACCCTCAGTGCAGAGTCTGTTTAAGACTCATCCCCCACTCCCGTGCATGCTCTTCCTCTAAAATAGATAAATAAATCTTTTGAAAAAAATAAATATTTTTCAGAAAAATCCCTTACAGTTGCTGGGTCAGAGGATGTGAAAATTTAAAATCACAACAGACACTTCCATATTATCCTTTCTGGGGGAATTGTACCTCAGCCCCATAGTGCTAAGATAGTGCCCCATTCTTGGCACTGCCTTGGCCAGACTGACAATGGTCAGTCTGGCCCTAAGCCTATCAGCTCCATGGAAGTAGACATAGTGTCCCATTTGTGGCAGCATTATGAATGCCCAGTGCACAGTAGGCAGTTAATAAATACTTATTGATTTAGTGACTAAGAGAATAAGGGATGGAGAGTGAGTATGAGGGAAGACCATGGGGTTTGGGGAGAGGAAACTATCAGTGGCTTTGAGAGTGTGGGCTTGGCAAATGTCAGAATTCTCAGTCAATTAAGTGTCTGACTCTTGGTTTTGGCTCAGGTCATGATCTCAGGGTTGTGAGATCGAGCGCCACATCTGGCTCCATGCTAGGTGTGGAGCCTGCTTAGGATTCTCTCTCTTCTTTTGCCCCTCCCCACCTCTCTCTCAAGAAAAGAAAAGAAAAGAAAAGAAAAGGAAAAAGAAATCGCAGTCAGTGCCCCTCACCCTCCATAGTGTGCTTCTCCAAACTCACCTCCTGCCCCTTTTCTATTCTGGCCTCCCTCTGTGTTTGCACAGAAAGAAGTTCTCCTTTCTGGCCTCCCTCCTCCCTTTGCCCACAAACTCTTCCCCTTTTCCAAATGCTGCTTAGAAGCCACTCTCTGTGAGGCTTTTCCTCTGAGGCAGGGATAGTGCCTTTGTCCTGCATTCCCCTGTGTTGATCACTGAGACACTGTCTCTTTTGTTCCTATGTCCTTCACTTGATATAGGTTGAGAGCACTCTTGGATTTGTGTTTGTAATGCCAGGCCTTCTCTGGGTATGAAAGAGCAAACAAGTGAACAGATAGATGGACAGTCAAGATCAGGACTCAGAATGGAATGTTATCCTGACAGTGTAGGAGTGAGATGCAAACTTTGTCTGGGGCGGTGGCTTTAGAAAAGGAAAAGAAGGAAGAACCAAAGGGATTCTGTAAAAGGGATGTGGGGCCTGGGGGAAGGAAGAGTTGCAAGATGGTGGCCCTGCCAACAGAAGGGGAGAAGCCAGAAGGGGAAGCTGGCTTAGGGAGAGAGAAGGGTCATTTGGTCTAGATATGTGGAGTTGAGGGGCTGTTGGTAGAACTTCCAAGGGAAGAGATGCAGCTTGACAGTGTAGATGTCATGCTTGGAGCTGAGCAAGATGCTGGAGCTACAAATGGTGATGGGTTGCCATTGGCCTGGAAGCGAGAAGGGATGAGAGGTAGAGAGGGTAGAGAGCAGCGGGCCAAGGCTGGGGTCCTGAATGGGTGACTCCAGTTTACAGGAGGCCAGAGAAAGAAGGGCCAGCCTGAGCCAGAGCGGTCAGAGCAGCACTAGCATGCTCATGGGAGCTGAGGGATTTGCCAAAGCCCAGACTGCAGAGGCTGTGGAGTAGGAGAGGGAGGCCTCCGGCTTTGGAATAAGGCAGTTTAGATACCTTTGAAACAGGCTTCTTCTCTGGAAGGAGGAGCAGGAGCCAGGCTGAAGCAGTGGAGTGTGGAGGATGCAGAGAGGAAGCTCAGGTCCAGGGCTGGCTCAGGGCACTTGTAGGGGAAAGGGAGGGAGCATTGCTGGGACTTGTGAGTCACTTCCCCCCCACCAGGGGGAGGACTGAGGGCCTCTAAGTGGTGTCTGTGTGCCCGATGAAGATGGAAGGGCATTCTAGTTACTCACTGGAATTTCCAGCCAGCTGGGGTAGGGTGGAGCAGAGATGCCTTGGATGTTAAGGGAGCAGCTTCTGAGAGGTTTCAGGGTTTGGGGAAGAAGTGGGTATGGATATACTGGCTAGGGGCATGGGAAATGAAGAGGGGGATACTCCAGGAGACTTCTAAGGGTACTTCATGCTCACTTGGGTGGGAGAAGGGACATAGGAGGGGCCCTTGGGCTTTTAGACCCTTCTCGCATTCCACCTGCTTGTCTGATCAGTGGGGGCAGTCCTGCCATGTACTTGAAACTTGCAGGGTAGAAGACAGAAGCTGTGACATAGAGCCCTGGGCTGGCACACTTATGCCCTGGGGAATGCCAGGCCCAGTTGTTCCCAAGCTCTGGGAACAGCCTCACCCGCCCAAACCAAATGAGGAATTGTGGCTGAAAGGGCCCTTCAGATGTGCTCCGGGTATTTATAACCCAGCCAGGGCAAGGACAGGGAAAAACCAGGGACTGAGGGAGGGGGTGGGGTATAAGGTAGGGTGTGCCTCTGTGGAACCCTGTCAGCCTTGAGACCCCAAAGAGCCTACCCCAAATCCCTCAGTTTGTATTTCACCTTTGGTGACAGGCAGTCAGTGATGACATATTCTCAATTCCAACAGAATAGCAGGAGCCCCACCCACCTCAAACTCAGAGCTTCCACAGACTTCTTTGGGGAGTTGGGATAAACCATTTCCATTCTCCTCTCTCCTCAAACTTCCATCCAGCTTGGAGGCTCAGCCAGGGGCCCTGTTCTTAACTGAGGTATCCAGTGGAAAGGTGAGGGAGTGATGTCAGGTGGACCCAGGATGGTGCACAGTTGATCTTCCTTTGGAGCTCATTTCCAAAGAGTTTGAGTCCTCCCCGCTGTGGCCTAATATTACCACCTAACAGGGTATGTGACATGTGCATAAGGGGGCTGGTGGTACATACACACACTGATGGACAGGTCAGACACTGGATCATTAAGAGCCATGCTGACTGGTCCTGGCAACTATGTTTTAGGAGAGAACATTGTGAACCAGAAGCATCAGGAAGATTTCAGGGGAATCCCTGGCTGGAGACATTGTCTAGGGGCTGGTGGGAGATTGTGGGGGTTGGCTTGTGTGGGGCTGAAGCTTCAGGGCTCACCACCCAGAATCCTTAATCTTCACTTGATCACCACCCAGAATTCTGAATTTTTACTTCATCTACCTGGTAGCACCTATTATGCAGATTTACAAAGGGAAGTGGGTTGGTAGTGTGTGACGCTGAGCTGGATTCCAAGATGCCAGGTCCAGTGAGGAAGTGGGACAGTGGGGATATTCGGGGAACACCCCCCCCAATCTCCCACACCTACACAACTCCCAGCTTCCCTCAAAGAAACAATCTTCTGCAGCCTTGTCTGTGGTCCTAATTCAGTTCATGGATGTGTTTTATTTAGACTGCACCATGTTTCATTTCATTTTGTTTGTTTTTAAAGATTTTATCCATTTATTCCTGCGAGACAAAGAGAGAGGGTCAGAGACATACACAGAGGGAGAAGCAGGCTCCCTGAGGGGAGCCTGATGCAGGACTCGATCCCAGGACCCTGGGATCACGACCTGAGCCAAAGGCAGGTGCTCAACCACTGAGCCACCCAGGCGCCTCTTCGTTTTGTTTTAATGTCATTTATCTGCCATCATTTTTAAATGGAGAGATATCAGCTAAGAATCCAAATCCCCAGCTTTTCTAGGACAATCTGAGATGGGGCACCCTGAAGCCTATATTGCCCTAGCAGCCATTAGCTGGAGCTGAGTGGTGGAATTTTTCATTCCACCCTGCTCCTACCTGGCTCACTCCTACCTAGCTGCACTGTGGCGGCTACAGGAGTTTGCAACCTTTGCCCTAGGTATTGTGTGGTGAAAGAGCTTTTCCCAGGTGCTGCCCCTGAACTCCTCCCTCGGGAGAGTAAATGGATGCTCCCCTCTGGCTGGGGCCTAGACAACCACAAGGTGGACTTCACTATCTGGGTGGATCTCGCTTCTGCCACCCTCGCTAAAGCCAAGGGAAGCAGGCTGGGAGCGGGAAGGGCTGCTGGTGTTGCCCGTCCTGGGTTTATGTGTATCCTCTGCCATCAGGCTGGCTCTACTGGGCAGAGGCCTCTCTGGAGGCAGAAGAGCCCCAGGGAGGTGGGACTGCTCATCCCAGCAGCATCCGTGAGTAGGAGATGTGGCACCTCCCGCCGTCCGAGGTGGGCCTGCTGCAGACCCCGGCTGGCACTTCTGGTTCTGTTGCAGTGAGGCGGCCCAGGCCTCCTTTGCACAAAGCCTTGTTCTCCCAACCACAGTGGTGATAGAAACTGTCTCCTCGTCAGGCCCTGGCCTCCTCTCTGCAAAGGTGTCAGGACCTGAGGCAGAGATGAGCAGGGGGCTCAGCTTGTGGCCACCCCAAGGTGACAGCGAGGTTCGCCGGGCCTCCCAGAGGCCGCGCGGGCAGCTGCTCCGCCGCTCCTCCCCCTGCTGCCCGGGCTCTGGCGAGGGGCTGTAAATAAAGCCTGTCTCTGGGAAGCAGACCTCCCCCTGCGCCCGGCCCGTCTGCGGCCTCCTCGCCCCTCCTCCGCGCTCCAGAAGCCTCCGCCAGCCGCCGGCCGGTGACCGCAGAGGGAACGGCTCCACCTCACGAGTCAAGTCGTGCATTTCCTGTGTATTAATAGCAAACGCGAGCCTCGGAGTCCAGAAAGGGCGGGATCGCTGGGGCCCGCGGCGGCGGGGCGGCGGGGCGGCGGGGCGGCCGGCCCGAGCTCGGGAGCGGCGGCCGGGGAGCGCGGGGCCCCGCCTGCGCCCGGGCCGGCGCGCACCGCAGGAAGGGCCGCGGCGGCCGGCGGGGGCGCCTCCTCCTGGTCCGCCGGCGCGCCGCGCGGTCTCTCCGGTGACGGCCCTGCGCTCGCGGCGGCGGCGGGGCGGCGGCGGGGCTGCCGAGCGCGGCTGCCCCTCTCCGGCCGGGGACGCGCGCGAGGCGGCCCGCAGCCCCGGCGCGCGGGAGGGCCGGGAAGCGGCGGCAGGAAAAGGTTCATAATGGAGCCTTTCATCGGGAGCCGGTGGCCGGGTGCCAGGACTGACTCCGGGGAGGCCAGCATGCTGGTTTAGGCCTGCCCTGCACGCTCTTCCCCTCCCTGCCCGCCTGCCTCCCTCGGGGGCGGCGGCGGCAACGGCTGCTGCTGCTGCGTGGACCTCGCTTCCTGTTTGCCCTCCGCGCCTCCGGCTGCCATGGAAGAGGAAGAGGAGGCTATAGGCTTTTTGGACAAGGTGCTGGAGGATGAAGATGTGTTTCTCCTGGAGGAGTGCGAGCTGGGAACCCCGACCAGCCCCGGCTCAGGGTCCCCCTTCTTGGTGGCCGTGAAGGTGGGAACGTGACACGCCCTGGATGCTTGTCGGGGGAGGGGCAGGGCTGGCAGCTCTCGACTGCCGAAGCCGTGTGCGGGCAGAAATGGCTGGTTTGTGCACAGACCTCATGGCTGGGTGGAAACACCGCACTCTGGCCGGCAGGGGCAGGAAGCGAGGGGATGCGAGGGGCTGAGCTCTCTGGCAGCTGTTCCCAGGGCAGAGGTGCGGTGCCTGCCTTCCTCCTCCCCCCGGACCAGTTGTCCGCAGCGGGAGTGGCTGCTGGTTTTCCCCAGGCCAGCTGTGCTGGGGTCTTTCTCTGGCAGTGACATAAGTCACCTGGTGGGCACGGCCCTGGTTGTGAGCCTGCTGCCCCAGAGGAGCTGGTGGACTTGAAACCAGGAGGCCATAATTCACTGTTTCCATGGCTACAGTAGGATAAGGGCACTTGGGAAGTTTGGCCGAAGGGGCCACTTGCTTCTGAGCAAGGAGACTTGGGAGCTGAGGCCAGAGAGCATGGGGAAAGATTGGGAGCCAGAGGTCACTGAGCTCCGTTGAAGGAAAAGAATTGGATCCGCTGAAAATGGGGTGATAACAGCTGGCTTCCAGGCAGGAGCCAGGTGGGTAGGCATTTTTCCCAAGGTGGGTATAGGCAAGAAGCATCTGCCAGGGCCCCAGCCCACTCAGTCTAGGGCTTTGAACATTCTCCCCAGCAGTGGTCCTGTCCTTTCATAGCACTTGCCTTGAAGGCAGAGCAGGAGGGAGCTGTGCATCAATCCCCTTTCCTTCTCTTCACCTCCTCCCCAGGGGCGGGGGTCTACCTCCATTGCAACCACACCAGTGCTGCCTGAAGGCATGGCACACTGCACCATTGATTCTTTCTTTCAGCTTAGCCCACTTCTAAGAGCCCTAAGCTCGGCCTTTTGCTCATCACCTCTGTTCTGTGGCTAGAAGGGAATGCCAGTGGGAATGTATGGCAGGGAGTTTGCAGACTGCAAGCCAGGTTGCCTAACACCCTGTCCATTTGTGCCCCTTTCCCTGCCGGGCCGTCTGCACCCCAGAGGGTGTGGTACACAGAGCATTGCTGTGGGCAGGAGGCTGCCACTGGGCCTCTCTGGGCCTCTTTGTCCCTCCTTTGAGATGGGGATCACAGCTCTGCCACGCCCGCACTGCAGTGTGGTTCAGAGGACAAGCTAATGGAGGTAAAAAAACAGACTACAGACCCACAGGAGATGGCTGATGTGGGGTGTCTGGGTGGAGCTGTAGCTGTGGGCCTGGGTGCAGTGGAGAGAGGAGCTGTAATGGGAGGCTGGCAGTGGCTAGCATCCCACCCCTGGTTCTCTCATCTGATACTAGCTCAGAGCACTGGGGTTAAGTCACATCTCTACTAGGCCTGCAAAGGCCTCTGCACTCAGGATCTGAGCAACCTTCCCACCAGAAACAGGATAGGGAAAAGTCTGGTAATGAACCAAGAACACTGATTGGGAGCTAAGTAGTGTGTGGGATGGGAGATGTGTGTGTGTGGGGGGGGGGGGGGGTCCCTAATGGGCCTTCTCTGAGAACTCCTCCCCAGCACAGATGGGGTCCTGTTCATGTACTACCTAATGGACCCACCCTTACTCTCTAGACTCTGGCTTGTACCTGGGTCTTAGCCTGTATTTCAGTCTGCTCAGAACTCTAGACACCTGCCTCCTCAATTATGCCCTGTTATCCTCAAGGGCAAGGGCCATGTTGTATTCACTACTGAACACTGCACAGAGCTTGGGACGTGACTGATGCTCAGTGAATTTGTGGAGTGAGGGAGGCTTCATGGGGCCTGCAAAGGGTGTACCATGTTCCCGACCTTTTTCTCCTACTCAGAGGTGTTCCAAGGAGGAAGCACACAGATGCCAAGGGGGCCCAGGCACGCATCAGTCCTAAAACCCCAGATCCTCCCAGAGTCCTGTGAGCACCTAGATGGGAGTCTTCCCCTCTTTGCTGCCTCAATATTCCTGGACTTGTTTCAGCATGGGGGAAGGAGCCCTCCCTGAGTGTTGGAGAATCCCAGGCCCCCATCTCATCCTGAACACCCCTAGGATGCCCTCATTCTCTCCCAAGCTTGGTCAGTTATAGAGGGAGCAGGCAAACAAGGTGGCTACCAGAGGGGTGGGGAGAAACCTCATCCATTCATTCAACAAACACTGCCAGGTTGTGTTCTAGTCAAAGCACTTTGCCCGGCACTGGGGAGGAGACAAGATGAACATGGCATGGTCCTTTTTCACAAAGAGTTCTCCGTTCAGGGCAAGGGGACAAGTGCACAGATAATAGGAATAGAATGAGAAAGTACTCAAGGTTCTGATAAAAGGGTATGAACTTCGGGGGAGGAGAGACCACTTGTGTTTGGGTCAGAGTTGGACTGGGTGCGCACGTGTGTGCCCGTGTGTGTGTATGTGCACACGTGCGTACTCACAGGGCACTTCTGGAGGGTGCGTTCCTGTCCTAGGCTCTGGATGGTCTTCACCGTCTTGAATAAGAAACTCTCCTCAACAGCAGGTGGGAATCCAAGGCAGTTCTCTCTTTGCTGTAACTTTCTTTCAGGAGTACTTACTTTAAACCATGTTTGTATTCGTGAGCATGTGTCCAAATGTCAGTCCTATAAATCAATCCTGTTTTCAGTGTCATCTCTGAGATGCTCCATCTTCCTGGGGAACAGAGGTGAAAAGTGGTTTCCTCCAGAGCTGGGGCTGGAGCTTGCTCTGTCTTTCAACCCAGGCTTCTTTTTGAGGAGTTAATTCTCTATAAACAGTAACGTTAATACCGATAGCAACATCACCTCCTGGCGGTACAGAGTTGTGTGCTTTCCAAAAATCTTTCATACAATTCTATTTAAAGGTATGTGGGGCTGATAGCGACCATGCTATCTAAAAGCTGCTATTTAAAGGAACTCATTTGTCAAGAAGAAAAATCCTTCTGTAATGCAGATTAACCCATCAGGTGTTATTCATTGCCAGTTTTTAAATAGTTGGAAACACCCACATTTGCTTCACCTGCCCCAGTGTCTTCGGCCCCCACTGGCGGTGATGGCCATGCCTGTGTCCCCCACTGAGGTGTTTTCCTGAAGTGTGAGCTGCGCATATGATGGTTTGAGATGTGATTTTAGGTGGCACCTAGGTGTAATTTTTGCACTTTAGTAGCAGGCTTATATTTTAACATATATTAGGGAAAATACAACTTATACATCTTACGATTTCAAATACAATGCTTGGGGTAAGGCTGTGCTTTATTATTATTATTATTATTTTTTTAGGATTGTTATTTATTGAGAGGGAAAGAGAAAGCATGTGCAGGAAGGAAAGGGAGAGCAGGCTCCCCACCGAGCAGGAAGCCACATGAGGGGCTCTGTCCCTGAGGCAAATGCTTAATGGCTTAAGGTACTGAGCCAGGAAGGTGCCCCAAGGCTGTGCTTTTAAGAAGTCAGTTGTAAAGAACAATATTAAGTACCCAGTAGTGCAGGTGGTATGTATGACAAAACTACACGGATGGTTATATGAATACCTGGCCTTTGGAAACACTGCTGGACCTGCCTAAAGTCTCGGACAGCAAGGAGCCTAGAACACAGGGATCCACCCTCTAAATTCTGCTGAGAAATAGCTGAAGGAGACCTCCCCGGTGCCTAGCGCTAGGAAGAGGAGGAATGGCTGGATGTCCCTGCATTGTCTTGGCTCAGAGAGGGGCCAGCTGTCCTGAGGCTGATGGTAAGCATGGGCACAGCTCCTAGACCCAGTGGCATCTACTCTGTGCAGATCCTGATTGGGGCTCCTTGAAAAGTGGTGTGGCCCGTGAACTGAACTCTGCTGTGTGTAGTGCCACGTGGCCTAAGGCTCTGAATGGCAGGTGGCCCTGCCAGTTCAGTCCTCACTATTGTCTTGGAGGAGGTCAAAGTTACTGGACAGATCCTATCTTGATTTGGCCTCGAGCCAAACCTTTAGGGCCTTTTATTTAGCCTCTAAACTCTGTAGAAGACCAGGCCAGAGCTGGCTAAACTTACCTTGTAGATACTGACCCTACCAGAGGGACTTGAGCTCTTGGATGGGGGGCGGGGGGGGGGGGGGGGGGGGGGGGGGGGGGGGGGGGGGGGGTGGGGTGGGGGGAGGGAGGGGGGAGGGAGCCGACAAACTTTCAGCCTAGCAGATTGTGTAAAATGCTGGGAATGAACAAGCCCACAGTGGCTGCACTTACTTCATGAGCTTCATTTGGGGAAGAAATGGAGACAGTGTCACTCAGAAGGCAGCTTCCCTATGCTGGGGGCTGCCATCCCGTGGGGGACCTGAACTCTTCAGAGTACTGGCCCCAGGATTCTGGGTATGTGGGCACCACCTCTGGAGGGCTCTCTGGAGGCAGAGACCATCTCTCTCACCATTGTATTTGTATTCCCAGGGCCTGGCACATAGGGCAGAGTGAATGAATGTCCAGTGCTGGTGTTTTATGAAATAAGAATAGTCCCACAAGGATTGAAGAAACAATTGTGATTTTCTGGATAATTCTAAGCCAGGAACATGTGGGTCTGAGGAAAGAAAATAAAAAAAGAGAAAAGGGAAGAGGTTTTGGGTGGTAACTGAGAACAGGCCTCCTGTTGGTAACATGAGCAGAACTTAATTTCACATGCTCAAGCTCTCCACCACTTCCACCCCTATGCCAGCCAAAATTTCAGAGGGAGAGTAGCCGAGGGTGGAACTCTTGGAGGTGACTATTGACTTTGGAGGAGCTCTTTCAAGATTGGACTCTGAGGTAGAGTCTCTTGTGGAGAGGGTCTTGCTGAAATGGGCTGTCGCAAGGACTGTCACAGGTTCTGCGCTCATGCCAAGATGGGGGAGCTTGGCAGGAGCTGCAATCACCAGGTCTACACTCCGGTCCTAGTCCAACCAGCCCTACAGCTAAACTCACAATGTGCTTCAAGTGACTTCTCTTACAGGATGTTTTTCAGGCCCTCAGGTAAATCTTTGGTTGTCAGGGAACAGGAAGGGAGTGGGGTGCAGTAGGGGAGCACTGGCCCCCAACATGGAAGGTGAGTTTCCATTTGTCAGACGTGCAACGGGGCTGCCTCAGATCTGACCATCAGGGGCTAGGGCTGTGGCTCTGCTTCCAGCTAGTAGGACTTTGCTCCTTGAAGGGTGTGCTGCCTGCCTGAAGTGCCAACAGCTCCAAGCAGCTGGCAATTTCCACTCTGTGCCTCAGAGGGATAATGACAACACCTTGTAGACTGTGGGATTGTAGTGAGTTAATTCCTGGAAAGCTCTTAGGAACAGTGCCTGGTACTTGTGAAGCCATCAATAAATAACTATCGTCCTTCCCTAAAACTTAGTGTCCATACTGGTTTCCTAATGCTGCTGAAATAAGTTACCACATGTTTAGTGGTTTAAAACACAAATTTGTTCTCTTATACACTAGTCTTAAAGGCTCAGCAGTTCCTTCTGGAAGCTCTAGGGGTGAGAATCCATTCCCAGGCCTTTTTCCAGCTTCTAGAGGCTCCGTACTCCTTGGCTCATGGCCCCATCCTGGTCCTGAAAGCCAGCAGTGTGGCATCTTGCAGTCTTGCAATCTCTTTCCCTTCCCCTGCTCCCTTTCTCTGGTCACATTGCTTTTTCTGACTCTGACCCTCTTGCCACCCCCTCATAAAAGCCCTTTTGATTACATAATCCAGTGTCATCTCTCCATCAAAAAATCCTTAGTTTAATCATACCTGCAAAAATCCTTTTTTCTATATAAGGTGCTGTAATTATAGGTTTGGGGACTATCTTTGGCAGGACTTTTTTTTTTTTTTTTATGATAGTCACACAGAGAGAGAGAGAGAGAGAGAGGCAGAGACACAGGCAGAGGGAGAAGCAGGCTCCATGCACTGGGAGCCCGACGTGGGATTCGATCCCGGGTCACCAGGATCGCGCCCTGGGCCAAAGGCAGGCGCTAAACCTCTGCGCCACCCAGGGATCCCTGGATGTTGTTTTTCTATCACAGGGTCAGATACATTTCAGAGACTCTGAGGGCAGCAGCCTCTGGCACAGAGCTGATAACCCGGTTGCTAATGGAAGGCTGAGGATGCAGGCCCTCACCTGGGGAAGGGTGGGAACGCAGTGGGGCAGGTCATGCAGCTGGGGAAAAGCCACTTTTCTCCAGACTTCAGAAATTTCTGATAGCTTCATTCACTCTCCCAGCCTGTGCTAAATAAGTAAGGGTGTGCATGTAATGCCCAGAGAGGGTTCTGTTTGAGATTCCAGGTAAGCATCCGATGCTTGAAAAAGAAAATGAGAGCAAGGACATCATTAAAACAGTGGAAGAGCCTAGAATCTGGTATTCCCAGGACTGGGATGGAATCCCAGCTCTGCCACTTCCTGGCTGTGTGACCCTGGGCTCTTTTCTTCCCTCTTCCAAGTCCTATTTGCTTCCAATTTGCATAATGGAAAATATAGTACCGACCTCAGTGAGGTATTGGAGGGCTAAAGGAGTGCAAGAGGAACTTACAAGGCTTAATAAATATAAGGTGCCCACATGCTGGGGGTATTTTGCGCTGCCAGCCTTCAGGGATATGCAGAAGAGTGTGCTTCAGAGGCTCCCCAGGATCACCTGGCAGTTCACAAGAGGGCCCGCGTGTCAGATGGGAGGGTCTATGCCCAGAGAAGAGCCAGGGTGGAGAAAGCCTCTTAGGCAGCTGGAAGTAAGTGCAGAGGCATGAACACTCCCAGCAGGTTGGGAAGGCCAACAGATCTGCCGTCTGTAGGGGATGGCAGCAGGGGAGGGAGAGGAGCTAGGAGCTGGCAAAGGTGTTTAAGCAAAGACTAAGCCAGACCCCATATCACAGTGTATCGTTACATGTTTATATTTACTTGTTTTTTTTTTTACTGTCTTTCCTCTAGGTTATAAACCACATAAGAGTAGGGATTATTGTGTGTTTGCTTCTCCTTATATCTACAGAGTCTGGTGGCCATTCAGTAAATATTTGTTGGACGAATAAATGAATGACCTAATTGAATCCCTGAATAGTCACATCTTGCAATGTTGATTTTTTTATTTTTATTTTTTAAATTCCAGTATAGTTAACATAGTGTTACATTAGTGCCTGGTGTACAATATAGTGATCCAACAATTCTCTGCGTTACTCAGGGCTCATCTTGAGTGTACTCTTAATCCTCTTCACCCATTTCCCCCAGCCCCCTGACCCACCTCCCCTCTGGCAACTACCAGTTTCTTCTATATAGTTCTACAAAGAGTCTGGTTTTCTGTTTCTTTTTTTTTCTTTGTTAGTTTGTTTTGTGTGAAATCATATGGTATTTGTCTTTCTATGACTGACCTATTTCACTGTTATACCCTCTAGACCCACCCATGTTTTTGCAAATAGCAAGGTTTTACAGTATTGGTATTAAGTCCTTGACAAGCATCAGGTGTGAGCTGGTGCTCTCATAAGGTTAACCTGGCTCTGGTGTGTGGTGTGAAGGGAGGAGGGAGAGGCAGAGGTCAGTTAGAAGAATTCAGGTAGCAGAGCCAAAGCCCGTAGCAGAAGGGAGGGGTGGAACTGAGTCCTTGTAAGAGATTAACAAGACAGACTTTCAAGGCTAAATGGGGCACAATCACCATAGAAGAGAAGGAATCCTGGAGTGGGGAGGAGGCCGGTTAGGATATGTGGCTTGCACAATAAGGCAGTCAGGAAGTGCTTGGGTGATGTTGAGGACCTCAGCTAGCATCTTCTGTTGTGGGCTGGAGCCCTTGGGGACAGGAAGATATAGCCAGAGGTGAAGCTAGAAAGCCACAAGATGAGGCTCCTGTGGCCAGTTCATTGCATTCTCTGTATCCTCAGTTGGTACTACTTCGGGAGCCTCTTCCAGCCCCTGTTGGGTCTTCCCATGTGACCATGCCCTGCCTCTGTCATAGCTGATTTCCTTCCTTCCTTCCTTCCTTCCTTCCTTCCTTCCTTCCTTCCTTCCTTCCTTCCTTCCTTCCTTCCTTCCTTTTTTTTTATAATTTTTTTATTTATGATAGTCACACAGAGAGAGAGAGAGGCAGAGACACAGGCAGAGGGAGAAGCAGGGAGCCTGATGTGGAACTCGATCCCGGGTCCCCAGGATCACGCCCTGGGCTGAAGGCGGCACTAAACGGCTGAGCCACCCAGGCTGCCCTATTTTTTTAAAAAGTAGGCTCCACACCCAGTGTGGAGCTCAACTCGGGGCTTGAACTCACGGCCCCAAGATCAAGATGTGAGCTGAGATCAAGAGTCCTCCGTTTAAACGACTGAGCCACCCAGGCACCCCTCTAATTTCTCTGGTCTGTATTCCCCCTGTTAAACTGCCCCCTACACATGAGGCCAGGTCCTTGGTTATCATGCTCACTGTTACAAGACTGAATAGGTGGATGGGTGGATAGCAAATAAGGAAATGTGGGAAAAAGAATGTAGGAGAGAAAGTAAGATGTTAGCAACAGAAATATGGGTGATTGTTTTTCCTTTTTTATTCTGTATTTTCCAAAGTATAATAAACATATCTGGCTTTTATTCCCTACAAAAGTGATAAAGAGAAAAAAGGCAAGAAAACAGGTCACTCGGGTTTTTAGCCTCCTTTTTCACGAGCTGTTGGCTCTTGGTTTGCTTTCATACAGGTGGAAGCAGGGAAAGGCCTGGAGATGAGGAAGCTGGTTCTCTCGGGGTTCCTGGCCAGTGAAGAGATCTACATTAACCAACTGGAAGCCTTGTTGCTGGTGAGTATATGCTCTGGCTTGCTGGTAGGTGTCATGCTCGAAAATTACTTTTGGGTTTGGGGAAGAAGGGGAACCTGGACCAGCAGAGTCTGGACCAGCAGTATTGCTCTGCTGACAGCTTGACATTGGGTGGCCAGGGTCATTGCCAGAAAGGGGCCTGTGCCTCTCAGCCTCAGCCCTCTGTTACCTGCCCTGGGAAAGGCGGGAGAAGCACAGCCAGGTTGGAGATGGCAAATGCTCATGGCCCATGACCACGCACAGGCATTACTAATCAATGGTGGTACTCTGTCCAGATGGGGACCCAGCATCCACCTCCACACTGCTCTGGGCAGTCTGCCAGTCTATCAAGCTGAGCCTTCTTTGGCATTCCCCTAGTCCCTCATCCCTGGGGTACAGAGCTGAGGCCATCCCAAGACCCCGTGGCAGGAAATGGGAAGTGGAAGGGTATCTGTGTCATTTGAGAAACACCATAGCTTCACCTCTGTGAAGGTGCCTCAGTTTCCTCCCACGATGGAGGCATTGTGAGACTCAGACTGGGAGGGAAATATTATTTATATTAGATAAAGGTATTACACAGGTGTAAGAAGTTTTTGCCTTTGAGGAAAGTGCTCCTTAGATGCAGCTAGATATAATAGAGTAACTGTGGCATGTAAAGTTCTTTCCCTTGGGTGTTTTGCAGTCTGAAACATAGGATGATATCAGTAAAAGGGAGAATAAGAAATGAGGATGTAGATGAGTAGAAACTCATTCTTACAAGAATTGTAAGACCTTTTTTCTTTTTAAGATTTTATTTATTTATTCATGAGAGACAGAGAGAGAGAGAGGCAGAGACACAGGCAGAGGGAGAAGCAGGCTCTCTGTAGAAGCCCGATGTGGGACTGTATCCTGGGCCCCAGGATCATGCCCTGAGTCAAAGGCAGATGCCCAACCGCTGAGCCACCCAGGAGTCCCTGTAAGATAGACCTTTATGTACTTGCTGTGGGATGTGAGATGTTGTCACCCAATGCCTGACTTGGCATTTATCACCCAAGGAATAGCTATCGAAATGTGCAGGTACTTTGGGGCACCTGGGTGGCTCAGTTGGTTAAGCATCCATCTCTTGATTTCAACTCAGGTCGTGATCTCAGAGTCGTGGGATCGAGCCCCATGTTTGCTTGTCCCTCTCCCTCTCCTCCTATCCCCCACTCACACTCTCTCTCTTTCAAATAAATAAATAAAATCTTTATTTAAAAAAGCAGATATTCTGTGACTGCCTGGGTTCAGTTTGTGGTAGCTCTCCCTGGGAATTTATTGGTAGGCACAGCAATGTTTTTCAAGTTATGGACAGTATAGCAGATAGACAAGGACTGCAGTCTGGGGCCAGAACTAGGGCAAGACTTGACTCTGCCATTAATCATAGACTCAGTGCACTGTTGTTCATACTCTGCATCTGAACCCATTAGTGTGTTATGAAATCAACATAAGTTGAACCAGTATTTTTTTTTAACTGAGAAAATATTAGTGTGCATCACACATAGTAAAAGTACTGTTTCACTTAACTTTGGGTTGTTTGTATACGTGTATGTATATGTATGTACTGGGCCACATTCTTTTTGTCCTTTTTGAAAACCACTGGCTTTGGGCAAGCCATGAGTAACCTCCTTGGGCCTCATTTTCCTCATCTGGAGATGAGAATAATCCTCTTACCTCCTCTCTCTCTTTGTCATGGGGCTGAGAAGATCAGATGATCCTTTGGGGGACCTAGTAAAAGCCTGGTACATAGGCACTCAGATTAGCTGAAGGAAGGAGGACAGGTAGAGGACCAGACACATGTGAAGGGCACCTCACAGACGGAGAATTGCCAGTGCAGAATGGGGGGGGGGGGGGTGCGGCAAAGTAGTCCTCACTAAAAGGATGTGTGTTTGAAAGGAGTTCAGACAAAGGACCCAGACTGCGTGCCAGTGTCCCCCTTTGACAGCTCTTGCCCTTCAGCAGGTTAATGAACCCTGTGCAAGCCGCCCACCCTGAGATTAGCACTGTGTGCGTGGGGTTGTTGTAGGGACAAAATGAGTTTGTACATGAAGCTCTTAGAACGGAGACGAAGCCTTAGCTGGTGTTATTGTGTCCAGCGCTGGGAGAGACACATGTCGGGACCTGTTTCTGTCAACACACCCTTTCCCTGAAGGGAGGGGAGGCACGTCCTCAGCAGAGGCCAGCCACTCGCAGATTCCAACTTGTGCTCCCATCAGTCATTGGGCCTCATGTGAGTTTCCTTGTGTCCAGGCAAAGATAACATCAGATGTGAAGGCCAAGACACTCCCTCCCTGCCTCACCTTTCTAACAGCTCATGCCTCGAAGACAAACCCTGTGAGTCCTGAGGCATCCTGAGGTGACCCAGGGCACATCCTGCCTGTCCCCAGGAGGGAGGGGAGAGGCCAGGCCCAGGCCGGAACCTGGTCTGACCTAGTCTGCGCTGAAGGGCCCCAGGAAGAGGGGGCAGGACCCTCTACGGCCTCAACCTCAGATAATGAGCCTCAGAGATAAAGCATCAAGCCTCCCCGCCCTCTACTTGACCTGGGAGCCCTCCCCTCACAGCCCTTTAGTTGCTAAAGCCCTTTGCTCTTTGGGGGTGACCTGACCAAGGGGCGCAGGGAAAAAAATCGCTCCTCTCCGTGGCCCACTCCCAGATCTCCTACTCATTACCCAGCCCCCTGGCTCTGCTCCTACCGTGTTTGTGTGAGACTATTCTCAGCCTAACACTTCCTGATATGCAGATGGCTGGGTGTGTGTGGTGTGTGTACCCAAGACTGTGCATACACAGACGCAGCTGGAACCCACGCAAGAGCCTCTGTTCCTGTCCCCTGAACTGTTGGCTGGGGCCAGGTTTGGTAATCTGGAAACCTCCAGGTTCCTGGTTGGCTCAGATTACAAGCCAAGTGGGTCTGGGAGCCTGGGCTGAAATGGACGGTGGAGGAAGGGAGACAAACCAAGTGCCTGTCATTCTTCATCTCGCCAACTGTGGGGACTGTGGGAAGTGAGCTCAGGTGCTGCCTCTGGCCATTGCCTACAGCACCTCCCACCTCTGGGCCCCACTGGTTCTCCTCTCTCAGCTTCTTATTCTGACAGTTTGCTCTGGGGTTCTCAGGGCCCTTGTCTCTAAAATAGGTTAATGACGCTTCCCTCCCTGAGTTCTGGGAGGAGGAGCAACTGAGGTGATAGCAGCCTCCAGGCCTTCTGGGATAGGAGGTGGAGGAAGTCAGCTGATTTCTTTCTCCTGTTTTGAAGGGCAGGTTGCTGGGGGACAGAGTTGAGAGATGGTGGTGTGGAGCCCCACTATAAGTCAGAACCCACCTGGCCCATCTTCCTGAGAGGTATTTCATGGGAGACCGAGAGCCAGGCTTAGCTCCCAAGCCACTCAGTGATCCTCTCTTTTAAGAATTTAAGAATTTTAAGAATCCCTGGGATCCCTGGGTGGCTCAGAGGTTAAGCGTCTGCCTTCAGCCCAGGGCATGATCCTGGAGTCCCAGGATCAAGTCCTGAGATCTGAGTCCTGCATCAGGCTCCCTGCATGGAGCCTGCTTCTCCCTCTGCCTATGTCTCTCTGCCTTTCTCTCTCTGTGTGTCTCTCATGAATAAATAAATAAAATCTTAAAAAAAAGAATCCATTTACCTTCCAATAAAACAGAGAGCCAGGGGCTCACTCTGCTTTCTACAGCAGGATTTTGGGAGGAGGTAACAATATGCTAGATTTGGGCACAAGAATAGTGTTGGATCAAAGCTCAGTGTTGGGTTGCCTTGGCCTTTTAGCCGTCTGGACCTGAGGCCTGGATTCAGGGCTTCACCAGATAAAAGTAACTGTCTTCGGGGGTCTCTGGCTAGCCAGGGCTCACACACACCCAGCACTTGCCCTTCCCCCCACAGGTGAAATCAGGGCTGAGAGCAAAGGTCCCCAACCCTGTCCTGGGAACACTCTGATGGGCTGAGTACAGGCCCTGTCATGTGACCTGCTGCTGGTGAGCACCCATTTCTTCCTTTTTGTTGACAGAGTGGGAAGTTGAGGAGGAAGCAGAGCAGTTGGGTCTTATCTTTGCATAGGCGGCTGATGAGTGCTTCCCCAGCAGCTTCTGAGAAGTCCTGACCCTTTGGCTTCCCAGGACCATTCCCTTCCTAGGTCCTTTATTCCCCTGTCTGTGGGGATTGCACCCAGGCAGGAGCAAGAAGTAGTGGTTCTGGGACTCTGTGGTAACTTGTCCCTCCACTGGATCCTGGGTAGAAGGAAAAAGGAAGACTAGGACAGTGATCTTTTTTTTTTTTTTTTTTTTTTTTAACATTTTATTTATTTGAGAGAGAGAGAGAGAGCGAGCACAAGCACAAGCAGGGAATGGGGCAGAGGGAGAAGCAGACTCCTCACTGACCAGAGAGCCTGACATGGGGCTCCATCCCAGGACCCTTAGATCATGACCTGATCCGAAGGCAGACACTTGGCTGACTGAGTCACCCAGGTGCCCCCAGGACAGTGATCCTGAGGAACAGCTCTATATCCCTCACAGAGTGTTGGGAGCCCTGAAGCTGAGTGGGGCTGCACACCTGGGGTTGGGAGAACAGTGTTCCCTTTCTCTGGCTCCTGGTTCCTTCTGTTTCCCTGCCTGGTGTGCTTAGCCATGCCCTCTGCCTGCTCAGATCTCCCAACCTTCGAGGCCCTGTTCCTGTCACCTCCTCTGTGAAGCCCGCTGGGCTGTGCCAGCGGGACCACTTGGTTGGTATTTATAGTCCAAAATGGGTAATACCTTTCTGGCTTTGTCCACTAAATTGTTTCATTTGTGTTGGTTCAGTTTACTGAAATGGGTGATAATGTTCTCCAGAGCAAGAATCATGAGTCAGAAAAACAATCTAAAAAGAGAATTGTCCCCCCCATCACTCCCCTGCCTAAATCCCGCCAGGAAAAACCATGTCATTGCAGGGGCTTAAAAGCTGCATTCCTGGGGCAGCCCGGTGGCTTAGCGGTTTAACGCTGCCTTCAGCCGCCTTCAGCCCAGGGCTTGATCCTGGAGTCCTGGGATTGAGTCCCGTGTTGGGCTCCCTGCATGGAGCCCACTTCTCCCTCTGCCTGTGTCTCTGCCTCTCTCTCTCTCTCTGTCCTTCATGAATAAATAAATAAATAAAATCTTAAAAAAAAAAAAAGGCTGCATTCCTTTCCCCTGCCTGGTCTGGCCCCTACCCAGTCCTGCAGCCCTGCCTGGCCCCACACTTCCCCCTTGCCCTTGCCCACCACACACAGGCTCCCTGGCTTTTTCTAGCTCCTCTCTCTCAGCAAGCCTATGCCTATGCCTACCTTGGGACTGGTGTTGAGGAAGTCTGCCTGGAATACTGTCTTCTGCGCCCCCATGCTTCCATTTCAGGGTAAATGTTCCTTCACCACCCTGTCTTAGGAGGTTCCCTTCTTATTTCTTTCATTGCAGTTAGGTGTAATTAATGTATTTGACCATTTCCTTGTATTTTGTCTGTCTCTCCTAATGGATGGGAGGCTCCTCGGGGCAGGGATTGGATATGTGTTGTGAATCCATAAGTACCTGGTCTGGCTTCACATTAGGCACCTGGTGCACTATTTGTGGGGTGAATAATTATAATAGTAGCAGCTAACATTATTGACTGCCTTCTGTGTGCCAGGCACAAACTTGATATTTTATATAAATTATAGCTTTTGATCTTCCCATCAGTGTTCTTGAGAAGGTAATATTATACCAGTTTTACAGACAAGGCTGCTGAGGCCCAGATGCTAAGAGACGTGCCCACAGCTATTAAATGGCAGAGACTCAACCCCACACCTCCTGGCCTGCACCAAGTAAAGCCCCAGCCTACTTTTCAAACAAAGCCTGGATGTTAGGGTTGGTTGGTTCCAGCGCTAAGAGGGTCGGAAGGAGGGCTCTGCTTTTCCTTGCATTTATCATTGTTTCTGGACTTTTTAGATGTGGGAAGACGAGGGAGCTGAAAGTCAGAACACCATCTGGGTATTTGAGTAGATGGGCCTTCCTCTTACAGACAGACATGGCCCTGCCACCACCAGAGAGGCAGAAGGGACGAGACCTGGAGGCTTGGCTGGAGTTTGGCAGCTGTGGTGGCTTGAGCTGGTGGTCATTTCTCAGAGTGAGCCAGTGACAACTTTGGTCTCTATTGTCAGTGTTCCATCCAGTCCAGTACCGAGTTGCCCATTATCTGCTAGAATGCTTCTCTGGTTGGAAAACTCACTACCCAGTCCTGTGAGGTAATGGGGTACAGCCCTAGTGAGTCCACACCTGCCCCCATAACTTCTCCGTGCTGTTCCTGGGTCTCCATACTGACTCACTAAGTCAAAGGCCTCTTTCCACACAGCCCTTCAGCTAGATGAAGAACATCAACCATGTCTGACTTAGGCTTCTTTCTGCTGGGGAAACATGCCTGCCCCTCCTATACTTTCTCTAAATGGCAGGTGTCCTGGAGGGCCTCTGGAGTGTAGTCTAGGCATCTCTGGGGGCTTTGGGCCTGGGGAAGGCTAATCAAGGAGGAGATCCTTATCTTTTGATATCAGGTTTGTTTGTTTGTTTGTTTTTGCTTCAACTATGAATTTTAATAGCCTTTTTCCCCCTGATTATAAAATTAATATTTACTTGTTGTAGGTGATTTAGAAAATACAGAAAATCACACTAAAGAAAATGCACCCAGGTACCATTCTCCTAACAGTCCTACTATTGGGCATGAAGGTGATAGCTTCAGCTCCCTGCCAGTGTTAGGTAGTGGTCCTGAGTTACTTTTTTGCCACATCATGCACTCCACCTGCAGGCCCTGGCGCACCTTGGTGTAGATAAGCAGAGTCGACAGATAAGTTTCATCTTACATGTGAATGTCAGCATTGAGAAAGAGTCTGAGACAATGACCAGGCTCTGTGAGAAAGAGCATTATGATTGACTTAGAAATGTCTGCCATTAAAAAAAAAAAAAAAGAAATGTCTGCCATGGGTGTGGGAGGTAGGATGGTGGTATGTGTGCCATCTGCTTGCTCTCTATATACTAAATGAAGGGAACTTGAAATGTCAGTGCAGCTGAGATTGGTTTTGGGTCTCTTTGAGACTCTACCCTCAAATTCTAGAGCCATATTTTGTTTCTTGGAAGGAAATAGCTAAGGGTTTGAGTTCTCCCTTCCACTGATGTGGGACAATAGAGCTTATAACCCAGAGTCTGAGGCCATTGTGGAAGAAAGGCATGGACCCTGTTACACCAATAAGCGAATCCAGTATAAGCTAGGAGCCAGGGACTCCCTTGGGAGCCAAGGGCATGGGGGAAATGTGTCCTGGCATTGACCCTTGGGCCTGGGAGGGCTGCTAGACCAGGCCCTGGCTGTCAGGGTCCCCACCCCCCCCACCCCTTGCAGTGGGTCATGGCTTGTTGGGGCCTGTGACACCAGCTACTTGCTACAACCCACACTTCAAGTGCCCTACCCTCCGTGGCCTTGACTAGGCACAACTCCAGCTGCAGGAAGGGCTACTCCATGCCCTGGGCCTTCTGACCATTTGGTTTATTGCCTCTAACCTTCTCTCTCTCTCTTCCTCCTCATTCCCAGCCCATGAAACCCCTGAAGGCCACAGCCACCACCTCCCAGCCTGTGCTCACCATCCAACAGATCGAGACCATCTTCTACAAGATCCAGGACATCTATGAGATCCACAAGGAGTTCTATGACAACCTCTGCCCTAAGGTGCAGCAGTGGGACAGCCAGGTCACCATGGGCCACCTCTTCCAGAAGCTGGTGAGTCTTCCACTGAGGGAGGGTCCTTATCTGGTACCTCAGTGGAGCTGCTGGTGCTGGGGGACATCTAGTCTTCCCCAGTCCTCTTGGCCTCCTTGAAGGCCTGGGTTATTTCTGAGTCCTGGAGGAAAACCTGGGCTTCTGCTCTGTTGGTACCAGGGCCTAGTGTCTCAACTCCTGGCTTCCCACTAAAGTGAAGCCCTAAAGTACTTCTACGGATGTGAGAGGCCACATGCAGAGGTGCTCCTGGGAGGACACTGATTATCTCTCAAAGGGGGGCTCCAGGGCTGGAATGAAGGCTCAGCTGCTGGATTTCAGGTCGCCTGTCCCTCAGCTGACAGAGGGGCATGTGCCAGATGGGCAGGCAGGGATTGTTCTCTTGGAACACTGTGGGCATTTGCCATACTGCAGTGCTGCCCCTGAAATGAAGCAGTCAGGCTGGAGACAGGTCAGTAAACGATCCTCTCCTGAGGACCCTGGAGCAGAAATCACGAAGAGCTCAGTCCACCCACCATTACAGGGGAGGGAAAAGGTACAAGGAGGTAGAATGAATGTGCAAACATAGTGTTGGGAAAGGCTTTCGGAGGTCTTCCAGTTCCTAAGGCTTCTGTGACACCCTTTCTGAGACTGTCTCTGGGTGTATCCCCTTGAAGACCCCTAGGCAGACCCACAATGTCCCCAACCCCACTCTTCCCTGATCTTTCCCTGCCCATAACTTTGGCCTGCCCAGGGGACAGCAAGGAGACTGCCAGTCCATGGTGTTTGTTCTCTGGGTGTGAAGGGTGGTGGGCAGGGAGCAGTGCCTCTCCCTTACCTCCTCTGCAGTGGTGCGACTGATTGAATGGGCAGGCCTATACTTTCCTTATACTAGAGAAGACTCTTGCTTGGATACTCCTAGGGCTTCAAGCTCATAGCATGTTCAGAATGGAACTCACTATCTCAGAAGTTCTTTGCTCTTCCTGCCTCTTTCTCGGTGGGTGCTGCCATCATCCCATTCCTCATCCATCCACAACTCCCTTGGACTAGTCCTTGGCACCTCCCTTGTCCCATCCCTTTCCCCCATCCCTACTTCCAGAGGATGCTCACTGCCACCTACCTCTCCCCGACTGTCCAGGGCCCTCACCTCAGGAGCTGCTCCTGCCTTCAAGCCTGCCTCCCTGTGAGCCTCCCACCTCTACCTAGCAGCAGCAGAGAGTTATCTGAACAACTGACCACACCTCTCTTCTCCCCTACTTAGATCCCTTCAGTGGCTTCCCCTTGCCTGTTGGATAAATTCCAGGCTCAGAGAAATGGCTTATGAGACCCTTTGCATGCTGGCCTCTGTCCACCCTGGCCTCTGGCTATTGCCTCCCCTATCCTTATGCTGCCTGACACTGAACTTTCTATTTTCAGTTCCTGCAGCAGACACTCTTGACCTCTCTTTTCTTGCAGCTCTAGCTGCCTGAAATGTCCTTCCCTAACTGCTCCCAGCTTAGAAGTGACCTCTTTGGAGAAGCCTTCCCCCAACAACCTTTGAATGCAGCCCCATGCTTATCCCCTCAGTGAACATAGTAACTACCTGTCTCCCTAAAACCATAAGCTCTGGGAGAACAGACTATATTTTCTTCATCAGTAGACCCCAGAACCAGCCCAGTATTCAATACATGATTGAGTGAGTGCACCATGACCTTGACCTCTGTCACAAGGGAGAACTTGGAAGAGCGTTGATGGGGACATCACAGGGTCTGAGGTCTGTGTCCTGAGAGGCCAGCAGTGTTATAGGAACAGACATAGCTTCTAGAGCCACAGCCGACTTTGTTTTTTGTTTTTGTTTTAAGATTTACTTATTTATTTGAGAGTCAGAGAGCACGCATGCACACACACAGTGGGGGGGGGGGGGAGGAGTTGGGCAGAGGGAGAGAGACTCCCAAGCAGACTGCGCTGAATGGGGAGCCCAGTGTGGGGCTTGAAGTGCTGAGCGTGGAGCCCATTTGAACTTAAAGCAGGGTTTGATCCCAAAACCCTGAGATCATGACCTGAGCTAAAAGCAAGAGTCAAATGCTTACCTGACTACACCATCCAGGCATCCCATCCACAGCTCACATTGAATCCTGGCTCTGCCACAGATGAAACCTGTGGGTGCAATCTCTGTGACTCAGCTTCCTCATCTGTAAAAGAGAGGGTAATAATAGTATTTACCTCATTGAATTGTTGTGAGGACTAAGTCAGTTACTACCTTAAAAGTACTTGGAACAGGGCCCCGAAAAAGGAAATTAGTAAATACTCAATAGTCGGCCATTAGCATTATTGTTTTTACTATCACTACTGTCACCACCATCGTCTTTGTTATTCTTAGCAAGAGGTACCCCAGAAGTATTGCAGGGGACCCCACGCTCTTGGTTCCAGCACCCCAGAGTGCTTGCCCCCGTTCAGGGACAGTGAGTACCCAGTCATTACTCCGGGCCTGGTCCCAGGAGCCTGAGCTGATTGGCTTGGGGGACAGCCTGTCCTTGGCCCTCAGGAGGACAAAGCGAGCAAACCAGGGGGGTTTGGGGGCTGTCCCAGCTTCTCTTTGATACTCGGAAGCTGCTGTCACCAGGGTTCCCCATTCTGGTCTCAGCTCCACAGGCCTGGGTCATGAATTTGCTACCCTCCTTCCCTCCCCCAGCATTATGAACTGCTATCTGCGGCCCCTGGAGCTGCAGGCTTGGGAGAGCTGGGGTAGAGCCGGGCAGTCCAGGCATCTGGAGGTAGTTTATTTTCAGCTGGTCTCCATTACTGAGAAGGGAATTAGCATCTCTGCTATTTGTTTTATGAGATCACCCCAGTGCTAAGCTGCTGTTTCTAAGCAACCTCTACTTCCCAGTTAATGGCCCTGCAGGCCAGGCTTTTTAGGTTCTACAGATGGGGGTACATGGTGGAGATGGCAGTGCCAGGGATAGTCAGTAACCCCTTTATGCAGCCCTTCTGCCCAGGTGGCTTTGCTCTGACTCAGCCCCTGCTACTCCTTTAGGCCATGGGATGGGAGGATAGTGTTCCAACCTGGGCAGCCAGGGGGATGAGGAGAGAGCACATACCTGAGAGAAGGAAAGCAATGATTTTTACTTTGGTTTAGGAAGCAGCTGTCTAGCACCTTCCCTGTAGTTTGGGACACTGATGGGCCAGTACTCCCCCTGGAAAAGGAATTGAATTCATCCCTTCCTGCACTTCCCCCAAGATTTTTCTTTTTTGCAAAGTTTGGCCTGTCTGGGGTTGAGATGCACAGGACTCTGGCCTTGGCTTCCAGTTCTCATTTTTCCCTCTGGCTCTCCTGGCCCCCCCACCTGCCAGCTTCCTGCCACCTTCCTGCCACCTTCCACCTGCCCCACCTCTTTGGGATCTGGAGAAGCACAAAGATTCTGCAGAAAGCAGAGTGGTACAGGGTGGGTCTCAGGGGCAGCCCACTTTCCCCAGCACCTTGGTGGGATCCCAGGAGGAAGTCCCATAGCAGCTGAACCTCCTTGCTACTTCACTGCAAAATATTTAAATCAGAAATTCTAGAGAATAGGGATCCCTGGGTGGCACAGCGGTTTGGCGCCTGCCTTTGGCCCAGGGCAGGATCCTGGAGACCGGGGATCGAATCCCACGTCGGGCTCCCGGTGCATGGAGCCTGCTTCTCCCTCTGCCTGTGTCTCTGCCTCTCTCTCTCTCTCTGTGACTATCATAAATAAATAAAAATTAAAAAAAAAAAAGAAATTCTAGAGAATAAATGTAGCCAACAACTGTGCATTCATCTCTCAGAATTAACAGATGTTAACTCTGAAGATAGGCAGAAAGACTTTTTTTTAATATCTTTTTTTAAGATTTTTATTTATTTATTCATGAGAGACAGAGAGAGAAGGCAGAGACACAGGCAGCGGGAGAAGCAGGCTCCCCACAGGGAGCCTGATGTGGGACTCAATCCAGGGACTCCGGGAACATGCCCTGGGCCTAAAGCAGGCACTCAACCTCTGAGCCACCCAGGTGTTATGGGCAGAAAGACTTTTTAATCAAGAAAACAAAGCATTGGGATCCCTGGGTGGCGCAGCAGTTTAGCACCTGCCTTTGGCCCAGGGCGTGATCCTGGAGACCCGGGATCGAATCCCACGTCGGGCTCCCTGCATGGAGCCTGCTTCTCCCTCTGCCTGTGTCTCTGCCTCTCTCTCTCTCTCTCTCTGTGATGACTATCATAAATAAATAAAATTAAAAAAAAAAAAGAAAGAAAGAAAACAAAGCATTATAGATGAAGTCCCTCTTTCCCTTCCCCTTGCCCTTCTGCTCAGCCTGGAAGCAGCTACAGGAATGAATTTGGTGTGTTGCCTTCTGGGCTGTGGTTTGTATTTTTATTATATATCTGTATCTTCTTACTGTATTACATGTACTTTTAAAATGTATATGTTTTATATATTTTGCAATTCCATCTACCTTTGGGAAGTTGTCAGTGTTACTACACACAGATCTAGTTCATTCATTTTAACTGTAGTGTGTGTATGGATTCTCCTGTTTGTGAGCATTTGTTACCAGCCTTTCCACAGGAGGAAGGATGAAGCAGTGATTACCCTTGCTCACATTTCCTTGGGTACACATGTGCAAGTTTCTCTAAAATGGTGCTTCCAGTAGAAATATAGTGTAAGCCACATATATAATTCTAAATTTTCTAATAGCCCTATACTTAAAAGTAAAAATAAACACATGAAATTAGTTTTAAGAATATATTTTATGGAACGCCTTGGTGGCTCAGTGGTTGAGCATCTGTCTTTGGGTCAGGGCATGACCCCCGAGTCCCAGGATCTAGTCCCACATCGGGCTTCCTGCATGGAGCCCTCTTCTCCCTCTGCCTATGTCTCTGCCCCACTGTATGTCTCTCATGAATAAATAAATAAAATCTTTTTTAAAAAAGAAAAAATATATTTTATTTTTATAAAAGAAAATGTATTAAGCCCAGTAGATCTAGAATATTTTCATTTCAACATGTAATCAATATTTTAAAATTAATAAGATAATTTACATTCTCTTTTATACTGTATCTAAGCCTTTGAAATCCAGTGTGTATTTTATACTTAGAGCACATCTTGGGGAGCCTAGGTGGCTCTGTCGGTTAAGCGTCTGATTTTTGATTTTGGCTCAGGTCATGATCTCAGTGTTGTGAGATTGAGCCCCCTTATCAGGCTCTGCTCTGGGTGTGGAGCCTGCTTAAGATTCTCTCTCTCCCTCTGCCCCTCCACCCCTTCTTAAAATATATATATAATATATTTATAATATATATAATATAGAATACATATAATATATTTATATATTATGTCCACGCAGACACTTACACCAAATCTCAATTTGGACTAGCCACATTTCAGGTGCTCACTGGACGCAAGTAGTGATTGACTCCTGTACTGGACAGCAGAGCTCTGAGGTTTGTATGTAGAAGTGGATTTGCTAAGTAGTAGGCCGAGCTGTGCATATTTTCAGCTTTATCAGTTATTGACAAATTACTGTCCAAATAACAGTACTAACACCCCCATGAGCAGTCTATAAAAGCTCTAATCCCCCTTCCTCCCTCATTCTTGCCAACCCTTGATATCATTAGACTTTTAAATCTTGGCCAGATTGATGGGGATGAAATAGTATCTCGTGGTCTTAATTCACATTTTTCCACCCTTTACTCTCCCAAGAGGAAATATATATGCAAAGCACAGAGAAGACTTTCCATAAATATTTGAGGAACTGAATTCATGAGCCTTGGTTTCCCCATTTGCAGAAAGGGGTGATGGTGTCTGTTCTGCCTCCCAGAGATGAGGTTTTGTGTGGTTGTTAAGTAGTGGAGAGCTTTTGTGTTAGGTCCAGAAGGACAGGCAAATGTATACTGAGGCAGGTCAAGTCTCTGGTTCCCTAAGAGGCAGAGGATATGAGGACAGGGACCAAGAGAGCCCAAGGAAAGTGGGGACCACACCATTTTTTAAAAAGTAATCTACACCCAACATGGGGCTCAAACCCACAACTCCAAGATCAAGAGTTGCATGCTCCACTGACTGAGCTGGCCAGGCACCCTGGAACTGCACCTTTAAATGCTGTGCCTTACATTCAGCATGGGGAATGGGGTACAGACCTGGCCATGCTTGCCCTCCCAGCTCCAGCTAATTCCAGAATATGAAAGACACGTGAGGCATTAAGGGGCTTCAAACCCTGAGAGACCTTTATGATGCTAAATAAAGCCAAATGCTGTAGAATTTCTCAAGTGCCAACAAAGGCCCTGCCCTGCTCTCCCCCAACCCCCCAGTGCCCTCTCCTTAACCTTATTGGCTGAGCTGGTTTCCATGGAAACTGTCAAGTTCAAAGGGATACTGTAGTATGTGTATCCAGCCTTTCCCCTCTGTTCGCACATAGCCCTTTGGAGCAAAGTTAGAGGTTCTGAGTGCAAGGGAGCTCCAGGAGCCCTGTTTACGCTTTCATCCATTCATTAATCCTGTCTCCCATCCCACTGCCCTCCTCCCTCTCTCCTCTTCTCCCTGCAGGCCAGCCAGCTTGGCGTGTACAAAGCATTTGTGGATAACTATAAAGTCGCTCTGGAGACAGCTGAGAAGTGCAGCCAGTCCAACAACCAATTCCAGAAGATCTCTGAGGTGGGCAGCTCCCTGCACAGCCCCTGACAACTTGGAGCCTTCCAGTCTTCTGGCCTGTTGCCAGTTAGGGAAACAGTTCCCCTGAGGGTAACACTTAGAGAGTAATGATTTGTTTGATTTTGTTATTCTATTTAGGTTACTCTTATTAAAACAGAGGAGACAAAAAAAAAAAAAAACAGGAGACAAAAAAGGGGAAAAAAAGCAGTATTCTCATGCACTGTGGTGACCTTGGGCAAGTCACTTCCCTTCTCTTGGCCTTATTTCCTTTCCCATCAAATGAGGTATCTGGATTCTTCAGCTCATCCCAAACTTGCTTGATAAGAACCACCAGGGGCACTGTTTAAAATGCAGATCTTCAGATACCTTCCCTCAAAATTTAATTTGGAGAGTTTGGGGTGGGACCCAGGAGTCTATATTTTTAACAAACTTCTTAGGCGATGGTGGTCTCTTAAGAGCTTTGCAGTCCCCCCGACAGAGAGAGGACTGGGGCCCTTTGTGTGGAGAAGCAGCACTAGCCCCTGCCGCTGCAGCCAAGCCTTCCTTCCACACTCTGGAAGGAAGCAGGGCAAAGATGCTAATGGCAGGGAGGAGCTCTAATATCCTTCAGGAGCACAGCCCAGCCTACCTCTTTGGTCAAAAGAATCTCTGTAAGCATCCCACCCCCGAAGCTGTTGGCCTCACAGCTCCAGCTCCAAGCTTGGGTCAAGAGAACCTCTGGTTCTAGGGAGGGGGAGCTCCTTCTGCAGTTTTGGAAATTCTGCCTTACAGGCCTCCTTGGACCTTTTGCATTCCCATATCCGCTCTGATGCTAGAAAAGTTGGTGAGATACGGGATTGTGTTTGTGAGACTCCTGGGGTTATGGGTTATACTCCAGCTTGGAATCAGCTGAAAGGCAGCATAAGAGTTGGACAGATGGAGATGAAAATACCAGCCTGATTATAAGTAAAAGGCAGATTGGAAAAATCTGGACTTGGATCTGTAGCCACATTGGGCTTGCTGGGCATCTATCAGAGATGGAAACGGGGAGCTAAGCTTAGTTTCTTCTCCCGGACCCAGCCAGCAAGTGAGTCACCCTCTGCCTAGGAGGACAGAGTTGGGTAGGGAAGTCCCTGTCTGTGGAGTCACAAGGTTAGAGAAATGGTGCTTCCCTTCCTTGCTCCCAGCCCTTCCTGGGAACAAACTGGATATGCCTGATTAACTGCTCAGGGGAGCAGAGAGTGGTGAGCCTCCTCTTAGCCTAGGCCCACTGCCCCTTCTTGGGTCAGCAGGAACCCCTGCACTCCTCCCCAAGTCCTTCTGGAAGCCTGCCATCCCCTTGGCCTGCTGCCAGGTGGCTTCTCACCCTGACTCATGTGCTCATGCTGGCGCTTCCTACTGGCACTTCCACTTAATTACTGCAATTAGGGCCCTTCTCTGCAGTGGAGCAATTTCCTACCTCTAGGCTACACTGAGGTGGGTGATGGGCATGGAGACAAATTTCCTGAAGCAGGGAATCCAGTCACCAGCCAGAGACACAGACCTGAGGAGCTGAGTAACCCCCTTCTTCCCACCCCACACCCATGTTCCATCCCTACGGGTTTTTTCTGTTGAGAAACAGCTTGAGGCAGGAGTAGGAAATGTGGAGCTCCCACTGCCTGGGCCTTCCTCACCTCCCTTCCAGGCAGAGCAGGCAACATCACCTGGGTTCCTGACCTTGGCCTCACCTCACCCTGGCCTCCCTGCTGACATTCCACTTGGAGGTGCCTGCAAGTGAGGATTGCATGACAGCTCCAGTTGCAGGCCATCGTGGTCTGTGGCCAAGGGCTAGAGCTGGAACCTCTCTCTAAAGGCAGAGAGAAGAGGATCAGATCAGCCATCCCTAGTTTCTTTCTAGCACTCATACCAGGTCACTTTGCTTAGGGTTCAAGGAGGGGTATTGCCTCTTCATTGCTTGCAATTTCCTCCCTGATGCTAGCACCCATGGTGTGGGGAGTGGCAGGTAGGGTTGGGGGCTGAGTGAAACCCTCTCGGTGTGGTAAGATATAGGTGAGACTGCCCTGTGGAGCTCAGTCTGCCCTGGGTGCACTGCCTCCCAGCTTGCCCCTGTGCAGATGGGCACAACCCCTTGCCCCTTATCCCCAGGGCTGCTCATGCCCTAAGGTGCAGGTACACCTGCTGTTTGTCCTCTCAAATCCCAGGTACCCCAGGCTGATGTGGACAGACCCGTAAATAGTGGCTGCTGCTGGGGGATCCAGCTCTTGGCCCCTCTCTGGAAGGCCCTCAGAGTCACCAGGGAGGGGCTTTAGGGGGTATGTCTGAAGACCACCAATGTTAAAGACTTCTCTGGCACCCAGAACCCCTCTTTCTTGCCTGCACCCAGCTTCAGTACTCCACAGGCTCCTGGAGATCATGAGTGTGGCAGAGGAAGTCGAGCTCATAAGTCAGGGAGAGACCTGTGCTTTGGAATTTGTCCTCCTATCTGCACTCTGGGTTTCAGAGCACTTCTTGCTGCTCTGTCCACATCAGGGGGATGGGGAGGCTCAGAGGGCAGGCCATGTAGTGATTCCTCCCCTCTGTTTGGCAGGAACTCAAAGTGAAAGGTCCCAAGGACTCCAAGGACAGCCATACATCAGTCACTATGGAAGGTACTCTGGGGACCGGGTTGGGTAACAGTCACCTTCCTTTGTCTGGTTTCTGTGGACTATAGTGCCCTGCTTGTGTGAGCATGTGCACGTGAGTGTGTGTGTGTGTGTGGTGCACAGACGCGAGGAATCCAGCCTCTGTCCCTCGGCAGCCAGCCAGCTACAAACGTGCTCCTCCTTAGGATGCCAGCAGGCAGCTCTCTCCCCTCCTCCCCTCCTCCTCCCCCCTCCCGTCTCTCCACGCACCTCCCCTCTGCGCCCCTCCCCCTTGCGAGAGGAGCACTCTGAAGCGGCTGCTTGATTCAGGCTGTGCAGCAGCAGCCGACAAGGTGGCTGAGTGGCCAGGCTGCTGATGGGAGCCTCCGAGCGATGGCCGCAAGCTCCTGCCGCTGGGACAGAGGCTGCCATGGAAATTCTTCTCATCATTCGCTTCTGCTGTAACTGCACCTATGGTAACCCAGGCCCCCCTCTCACGGAAGGTGGTGTAGCTTCCCACCTCTGGGGCTGGCTGGAGTGGGCTTATTTGTGGCTGGGGAGGTTGGGGGGGCAGCAGGGAAGGGGGGTGCAAGCGGCTGGATCTGTGTTTACCCCTGTTCTGGCCAGCATCCAGCCTGGAGTTGAAGTCTGGAGCCATCCCTGGGCAGGGTGGCTTGGAAATGGGGGGTGGGGGGGAATTGGGGAATGGGGGAATTGTGGCGTGGCTTAGGAGGGAGTAGGCAACTTCCTGGAGATGCTGTTAAGGAGAGAAAGTGACAGGGCTGTGCCTGCAGGTGTGGCAGCCCTGGGGCTGGAGGGGGGGTCAGCAGGGGCTGCCAAACAGTGGCATCTGGTCTGGGCAGCAGTGCCTCTGCCCAGGGGGGCTCCAGCTCCTGCTACAGGGACAAGTTGGGAGTTTCTTTGTTTCGGGGAGAGAAAAGAAGGGGTTGAGCCGCTAGGGTATTGTGTGCTCCGAGTGCACATGCTGCCTTCACAACATTCTCTCCTCAGAACTGTGGTGATGGGAGAACAGGGCCACGGTTGGGAGAGCAGGAGAGAACTGGGTTGTTCCCAGAGGGTGTTTCTAGCTAATGGAGACCCTCAAGCTGAGGTTCTGGTGCTTGGTGCATGCTGGTGGGAGAGGGGGGCGTGGCAGGCCGCTGCTCTGTGAAGGTCATGTACTCACCGGTCAGTGGAAGGGACCCAGAGCAGTCTCTGGGCAGCTTCTTCAGCAAGGGGGTCCTGGGACAGGCATGTGCCGTCAGCCGGCGCTTGCTCAGCCCCGGCCGAAGCAGGCCTAGGCAAGGAGGTGTCTAGAAGTGGACCCTACCTGCTGAGGCAAGAAGTGCTTCAGGGATGATCCAGGCTGCCTTTGGCAGGGGTGGGGGTCAAGTGTTGCCTCTAGGCCAGCTGTCCTGGGCCCCACAGTGTGTTGGAGTGGCAGGTGGCTGGTTTTAGGATCTTCTTCCCTCTTACCAGGCGTTTTGTCTGCACCCTCTCAGTCACTTTGCCTTCACATCTCCGTGGTAACCTGGAGCTCCTTGGCGAAGGCTGAACAGAGGGGGGTGGCAGTTTGTTGGAGGAGAAATGATGAGGTTTCTTAGGCTCTTTCTCAGAGGCCACTGTGCTCAGGGGGGCTATTGTCCACTCACCTTCTCAGGCTGTCCTGGGCCGAGGATCGCTCTGGTTGGAGGAACCCCTGGGCCGCCCCTCTCCAGCTGCCGCAGCAGGACAGCTATGGGATCTCTAGTCACTGGCCAGAAGCAGCCCTGTGCCCCACCTGCTGGCTCAGATTCTGACAGGCTGGGGTCAGGAGGAGAGATGGACTTGAAATTGGCCTGTTTGAAGATCAGAAGAGAAATGCTGGCCTAGGAGTAGGTCAGGTCTCAACTCTGCCACCTTAAAAAAGAAAAGGGATTGGTCCTTGGCTTCCTCTTCCCTCCCCAAAAGGGAGTTTGGTCTTAGTGATACAGACCTGGACCTGGAGTTCAGTGTTTCTTTGGTTCCTGAGATGCTGTCTTTGAAGTCAGCTTCAAAGTGGGGAGGGAGGAGAGAACGAGCCCTTCCCAACCACACTATTTAGGATCTTCTCAGCCCCTCCAAGGGAGGCTGCTTCTGGGGTGCCCCGGGGGAGATTCTACACTTGGGGCTCACTCTGGCTTAATGGTTATTTGCTGAGCATCCACCCTGCAGATCTCTGTGCCAGATGCTGGGGAGGGGGGTAGATTCAAAAGGAAGTCATGTGTGATCCAGCCCCCACCCCCCAAGAGGGGACTCACTTTGGTAACAAAAGAGACAAGCTTACCCACTCCTTCCTGGTGAATCTTTCCAAGGATCCTCCCAAGGGTCACTGAGCTTTTACAGATGCTACCCTCCTGTACCAAAGAACTCAAAGTTAGGAGCATGGGTAGACCTGCGTTCAAAACCCAGCTACCATTGGCACCTTGTCATTGTGAGCAAGTCACATAACTTCTCTGTGCCTTAGAGAGGTTTCCTCACCTGTAAATGGGGCTAGTGATAATGGCTTCTCTTTTTAATCAAAGGAAATAGTGCATATAAGATAGTGCCACTAGACACAGTAAGTACCCAGCAAACTACAGAGAGGCCAGTTTGCTCACATCAGCAGTCTTTTAGGCACTGTGGGTGTGGTCTGCAAAAGTGCTCACTTTTGAGTCAGGGAAGGCTCCCTGGAGGAGGTGGGGAGACAGGCATTGTAACTTGGTAAGTGGTGTCTATCTCAAGAACAGGAATGGCATGGTGAGGAGAAGGGAGGGTAGGGGAAGCAGCTGGGCCTGGGAGAGCCATGGAACAGATGAGGGGGAGAAGGGTGGGGTCCCCTGCATTGCCAGGGGAAGCCAGTGCACAGGGGCCCTGGGGAGCGCAAACAGAACATTGGGGTTGTTCTTCCTCCCCTTCTTCCCTCCATATCTGACTGTGGCGCCAGGGTGCTCCTCCTACCTTTCCTCCTAGATCTTCTCCCCCAACCTGGGCAGTCATTGCATATCCCCAATCAGGTAGATTCAAGGCAACCGCAGGCATATTAATAACCCCTCTGAAACCCAAGCCACCATTTGTTTAGATCTCTGAGCTTAGTCAGAAACCTCTTCCTCCTGGGACCTGAGAGAGGGACAGAGCTGACATGGCAGTATCAGCTATCCCTGGGCTGGAACTCCAGGGCCCACCCTGGCAGCTATCTGCTGAACTTGCACTTTCTCTTGGGCCTTTGGGGTTCTCGGGTGTTATTTCACCCTGAAGATGATCTGAGCCACAGGTAGGTACTCTAGTGTCAGTACCGAGTCCCCCCACCTGGGCTGGGAACTGGGCTCCACCAACCCAGGATACCCTAAGGCTGGTCCTGCTGGTCTTAGCTCCCATAGACCATGAGGAGGGTCTCTAGCAACTGCTAAGTTAAGAGGGGGCTACAGATAAGTCACGGGAAGTGTGTTTGCATAAAGAGTGGTTTTCAACCATAGCTACATACTAAAATCTGCAAAGGAGCTTTTTAAAAAATGCTGATACCCAGGTTCCAACTAGCAGAGCCTGGGATTTAGTTGATGAGGTGGGGAGAGGGGGACAGGCAGCTGTTTCTTTCTTTCTTTCAGGGGCAGCCAAGCCAAAACTGCAGATAAGGCTCATGGCATACCACTGAGACTGTATCTTCTCCACAGCCAGCAGATAGCTCCCCATAGCGTCTGCCTAGTGATGCGTGGGGTATTTCTGTCCAGGGTTCCAGGGAACCCTTTGGTTTGGAGACTGGCTAGGGCATGAATGGTGGCTCTGGCACTGTCATAACCAGCATCCCACCCCTTCCTGCCCTTGTGGCAGGAGAGCAGAGGTCATGACCCCATGGACAGTGACATCCAGGTTTAGGACTCAGGCTGAACCACCTACCTATGTGGGGAGGGGCAAGCCACAGCTGCTTGCAGGAAGCTCTGCTGGGAAGTGTGGTCAGCCAGCTGCTGCCTCCACCTGTCCCTACTGAATCCCAGCAATCCTCATTTGGTGTCCTGGTTGGCCAAGGGCTGTGAGGAATGCCCCACGCTGAGTCTGAACTCTTTTCCCCAGCCCCTTCAGCACCCCCAGAGGCCCCACCTGAATTCCTTCAGGAAATCTTTGCTGTCTCAGCTGCCACTTGCTCGAGAGCAGAGCCTTTGTGCGAAGGGCTGGCCTGCCTCCCTGGCCCTCAGCCTGTCTTAGGCCTTTGTTGGGGAGTTTGATGACACAGAGGCCAATCTTCTCCTGGAGATGAGGCCAGCCGTGTGGGTCAAAGCAAAGCCTGCCATGTCCAGCTGGTTGGTGATGCCAGGCCTTGGGCCAGAGGAGTATCAGAATGGTTGGCGTGGGGGAGCTGCCTTCCCTGGAAAAACATCTTGTCTCTTACCTGTGTTCTGAGGTGCTGGGAGTGTCCGAGATGCACTAGAGCTCTGTGGGGCAAGGCTAGGGATAGCCGTATGATGCAGGCTTAGGGGTACAGAGGAACATCTTCATCCATTCTGAGCCTGGTCAGACAAGGATATCCTGAGAGATGGCCCTTCAAGAGGTCACATCTGATAGGAGACAGGATGAGGCAGGTGGGAGGGGACCTGGGTTTCCAGGGCTGAATGTCTGACTGTTGGCACTGTCTGGCCCACCATGGGAAAGAATGGAGCTGTGACTTCCTCCCCGTGGGTGTCCATGAGGCGGGTGGAGGGATAAGGCTCATCTCTAAGGTGTCAAGCTGCTCCCTATATTTCATCTGTCCTGTGCCCTTCTCCCCACCTTTGCCCACAGCTCTGCTCTACAAGCCCATTGACCGTGTCACCAGGAGCACCCTGGTCCTACATGTAAGTGTCAGGCCCCTGAATGGCTAGAGAGGGGTTAGAAGTTTAGTGGGAGATGAGCCTTGGGTGGTGGGCACTGGAGTCACTGAGAGCAGCCCATGTTGGGAGCTGGACAGCGAGGCCCTGACTACCCACCTGGCCTGTGGTGACCACACCACTGGGGCCAGAGCCCAAGTATAGCTTGGCTACTAAGCTTGACATTTGGCCAAATGTGTCATAGAGGCAGGCACTTCCTGCTTCCCCACCCCTTGCCTAATGGTCTCCAGGGTCCTGGGAGCAGCTGTGGGGTGGGTAGAGGGGTGTTTCTCCCAGCTGCTTGGGGAGATGAGACTCCACCTGTCTTGCTCTGCCCAAGGGGAAGAGTAATGACTGCAGTAGTAATAAAGGGGCACCCCTGCCCCCACCCCTGCTTCTCTGACCCTCATTTTTAGCTCAGATTTTACAGGCATGACCAGATTGGAACTTGGGTCCCTTAATGCCCCACCTTGGAATTCCTTTGGTGAAGATTGAGTCCCTACTGTCTTCTCGTTGAGCCCCAGAACTACTGCCCCCGACTCACCACCCCACCCCTTCCCAGGACCTGCTGAAACACACGCCAGTGGACCACCCAGACTACCCACTGCTGCAAGATGCCCTCCGCATCTCCCAGAACTTCCTGTCCAGCATCAACGAGGACATCGACCCCCGCCGGACTGCGGTCACAACTCCCAAGGGAGAGGTGAGCGCAGGACCCAGCCTAGCTTTTCACCCAGGCTGAGAAAGGCACAACAGACCACATCACCCATAAAGGCTGTCCTGCTTAGATGGGCACCACTGCCCTATCCTTTGTGCCTCTCCAACCTTCATCTCCCATGCCCAGCCAAGAAAAGGTCTTCAGGTCTCATTTATCTTCATAATAATCCACTAGAGAGTCTCTGCAGATCTGACACAAGGCCATAAGTGTTGGAACCAGATCATTCAGCAGGGGTTATCTGTCTTCAAGCCTGATGCGCTGTCCCCTAGACCAGGGAAACCAGGGGCTCTGGCTATCACATTATTGAATGTAAACACCCACTGTAGGCAGTATGATGCCCCCAGGGTCTCCTGGAAGGTAATGGCTCAGCCTGAAGGAGCCCAGGGAATCTGAGAGCAGAACTCTGAGCTCCGTGTTAACAGCCTGCATGAACAGGTGGGCAGGAGGTAGGGAGCAAGCCATAAAGCAAGACTTTATCTTGAGGACATAACTGAACTGTCACCACCCCCCCAACCCAACCTGAAGGGTTAGTACAGTGAATGTTATAAAGCAGATATGAACAGTTTGAAGGACTGGAACCAATATTAACTGACAAACAACTTCCATCTAAATTATCATAAAAATGTTTAAGTAAAAAAAAAAAAAAAAAAGGAGGGAAAGGGGGTGGGTGATGAGGGTTTCAGATTGAACAAGATCCTTACATTTCATCTAATACATTCAATCCTGACTAGAGTATACCAAAATTACTACAAAAGTAATGAAAGGCTGGAACAGGAGGTGGCCAAGGCTGTCAGGTTGCTGGAATGTCCCGAGGACAGATGTGGTATAGCAGCTCCAGTTCCTTGGGGGCCCTTCTTCGTGGAAGGGCGGGGATACACCAGAGAGGAGAAGCAGTGTGAAGAATTGGAGGGACAGTTACCCATATGGGTCAGCAACCTGGCCCTTATTCAGTACTTCCTGTCCAGGAGAGATAATTAAGTGGCATTTAGGAGTGAAGACTGGCTGGGTTTATGCTCCTTTGTTACATTTGTGAGCCTCCAGTGTCTCCTAGGGAGGGAAGTAATGAAGGGGTCTGGAGCATGACTAATGAGGCACAGAGAGCTGTCTCTGTGTACAACCCTTAGCCCCGGTTTACAAACCCTGGAATGTCACTGGTTGGTTTGACTCGAGGATATCTGAAAGATCTCCAGAGGGTTTAGAGCACTATCAGTTTCAGATCATTTTAACTATATATTTTCACCATGCTCACCTACATATTGCAGCATACGTAGGTCACACAGTATATAACAAACATGGGATAGGCTACGGCAGATTGTGACAACCCCTGAGAAGCCTGCTGGCTGTGAGGGTGTCAGGGCAGGAATCCTGGAAGTTCTACATGGAGCACAATGCTCTTAACCATCCAGAACCCAGGTTAAAGATGGCTGCAGGTTCCCCCAGGAGCTGCTACAGCCCCATCAAAGGTAGCCAGTGTCTCCCATCCACCTGAGGGAAGTTGTAAAATCTTAACTCACAGGTAGCCTAAACAGACTGAGAGGGTCTGTGGGTCACGGTTGAATTGAAACAAGATCAACTTCCTAGGCAGCATTGAAGAGGTTCCCAGGACCAGGGGGCAGGGTGTGAGGGAGCTAGACTCTGCTTATTATGCCCCAGTGTGGAGGAACCAAGTCATTCTGGACTAGGGTCTATCCAGGTGAGAGCCATTGACAGCTGCAGGAAAATATAAAGCTACCATTTATTGATCACATATTATGTGCCAGGCATGGGGCTCTTTCACATATACCCTCTTGATGAATCCTATGTAACAGGGCTGCCGTCATTATCCCCATTTTACAGATGTTAAGATTGAGACTCAGGTCAGGGAATGTGCCCAAGATTACAACCAGAAAGCCCATTGTGTGACCTTAACCACCAGGGACCAAAGCCCCCTCCCTGAGGCCCCTCCCAGCTGGCTGGTGTCCCCAGTACAGGCTGGGCCCTGGGTTGACTTCCCCTGAGCAGGTGGGGGTGGGTGTGCCATCTCCCTCAGACGCGGCAGCTGGTGAAGGATGGCTTCCTGGTGGAAGTGTCGGAGAGCTCCCGGAAGCTGCGGCACGTCTTCCTCTTTACAGATGTTCTCCTGTGTGCCAAGCTCAAGAAGACATCTGCAGGGTGAGTCCAGGGGCAGGGTGGGAGGCAGCTAGACTCTGCCCCCAAAGGACCCCCCAGCACCAGGGGCAATCTGCATTTATTTTTTCCTTTTAAAAAATATTTTAATTAATTTTATTTTACTACATGCCCCTTTTCTAAAAATAAATCATGCTTTTAATTATAAAGATAATATAACCAAATCACAGGGGGAAAACCCATCACCCATCGAATATAAGCATCAGTCGCCTGCTGCTATATTTCCTTCCAGTTTTTTAAAACATTCTTATGTTTCTTCATGTACTTGTAATCAGAGTGAATACCCAATTTTGGTCTCTGCTTTTTCCATTTCATGTCATAAGCATTTTCCCAGTCTCTTCCTAATCTTCATAATCATCCTTTACTTTCCTGCGTGATGTTACAAGTGGATATGCCATAATTTACTTAAGCACTCTCCTTTTATTAGACATCTCTAAATTTTTGCTAACTGCAATTCAGTGAATATTCATTAAATCTGCTGTCATTATTGGGTGCTTATGCCATGCCAGGTGCCATGACAAATGCTTCGACTCTATTATTTCCAGTCTTCCCAAAAACTCTCACAGATGAGAGGAAAGACTTAGAAAAGTTAAATCAGTTGCCCAAGGTCGCATAACTAGAGGTAGAGAAGATGGAATTTGAACCTTAATCGGACCCGAAGGCTGCTTTCCACCTCCATCTCTGCACCCAGTGAGCGAGGTCCGCCCTGTGCACTGAGCAGAAGAGGTTATGCAGAACTCATTCCCACATTCTCCCACCTCCATTTCCTTGCCATCTCCTGTGTACCAAGTACACTACCTCACAGTCCAGGGAGACAAGCCTCATGCCCACCTCAGCACTAGGGCTAGAGCAAGAGGTGCAAGCCTAAGTCCTAGGGGAAGCGAAGGAAGGAGAGGTTAGTAGTATGAGTGCACTTCAATAGAGGGGGTGACTCCCTGGAACTAGATCACAGATGAGATCATTCTAGAGCACAGATGGCAGTCATAATAAGCAAACACATCTATGCCTTTAGTCTTTTGCCCATGACAGACATTACTAATGAACCACAGCACTATTTCCCACTGGGCTTGGATGTGGCCTTATAATCTTCCGCCCAGGACCCCATGTGACCTCCATTGATCAGAATTGGCATTAAAAATAACGTGTGTATTCCATCTCCAGCAGAAAGGACAATGACTATGAGCTAAGTATAGATAAGCTAGGGGGAGGGGAGAGCGTGGGATGGAGGATAGGAAAGTGTTAGAGGTTTGGGATGTTTAAAAACATCAGTCCTACTGGGCCTGAAGATTGGCAAGGCCAAGTTCCAGAGCCCTCACTGCCGCTTGACTTTAGACCCCAACTGTCATTTCTCCGCATGTGGGTTTCCTGATCAGACTCCTCAAGGACACAGATCATTCTTGCCTGTGACAAATTCTCAGCAAATCCCTCTTGGGTTTTTTTTTTGTTTTGTTTTGTTTTGTTTTGTTTTTTGTTCTAGCAGTTCAGGCTTGCAGAGCCAAGTTCTCTCTCGCTCACATCTCTCTCTGGCTTGTTTGCAGGAAGCACCAGCAATATGACTGCAAATGGTACATCCCCCTGGCCGATCTAGTGTTTCCATCCCCTGAGGAGTCTGAGGCCAGCCCCCAGGTGCATCCCTTTCCAGACCATGAGCTGGAGGACATGAAAATGAAGATCTCTGCCCTCAAGAGTGAAATCCAGAAGGAGGTGAGCAGAGCCTGGCATCTGAATGGAGATAGAGAGGGGGAAGAAGGCCCTTTTCCTTGGGGCCCTTTGAGCCAGATGTGCCAGGGTGGCAGAAGGTTTGAGAGCCTGATAAGGGAGACAGGATGCAAGAGTAGGAGACCTCAGGTACACGCTCAGGAAAAGACTGGTGGTAGCACATAAGTGCTGAGCAGATGAAAGGAGGACCAAGAAGTCACTGTTCAGGATTTAATGGGGTTAGTCGTGGGAAGTTTCCTAGTGTATGCCAAGCACCATAGAAAAGGAAGGCAAGAGAAGAAGGCTTTCTTAAGGAAAAGCAGGGAGGACGCCAGAGAAGGTGCTTGAGAGGCTGCTCAGAAACGGACAGATCAAGTGGGCAAATAGTAGGGAGAGATACAATAACACAGTCAACATGCTCCTGCCTGATGTAAAAATGCACAGATGCTTGCACCCTAGCCTAGAACTGAAATTCTTCTCCAGCACATATGCAGCATTTACACACAGCAATCGTGTATTAAACTTGCAAAGGAAATCTGAAATTTCAAAAGCACTTTGTTGATTTTTTTAAAAAGTAGGTTCTAGACCTAACATGGGGCTTGAATTCATGGGAGATCTCTCCTCTGGGAGATCGAGAGTCACATGCTCTACTGACTGAGTCAGCCAGGGGCCCCTAAAAAAGTTTGATAGCATATTTCTGGACTACGGTACAGCGAGATTAGAAATCAACAACTAGAATACAGCTAAGTATATGCCTAGAAAATTAAGACTTTCAAGGTAGAGAGGAAATCAAAATGGAAACTGCAGACTGTTTAGAACTGCATGAAAATGAGAGTACTCCTATTGGAGTGTGGGTGTGACCAAAGCACTCTTTAGAGGAAAATGGATAGCCTTCAATTCATATGTTTGAAAATAGTGGCTAAAGTACCCCTGGGAGGCAGCTTTCCCACGCATGTCACAAAGGGCAGGGAGAGGCCTGGCTTCCTTTTTCTACCCGTTGGCTCAGCTTAGGCCTCACCTTTCAGGGAGCCTTCCTTGCTGTGCACCCACCATAGTCTGGGTTGGACACTCTGCTTTCCAGTACACCCTGCAGTCTGCCTCTTCCATTTGCTTTATAGGTCACAAATTGCAGTTTCATAGGCCACTTTCTCTCCCCACCCTTGAATTTGAACTCTAGTGAGGGCACTTTCTTCAGCTCTATGTCCCTAGGACTTAGCACGTAGTAGGTGCTTCATAAATAGTTGTTGAGGAATCCATGACCAGGTGGCTTTTTTTTTTTTTTTTAAGATTTTATTTATTTATTCATGAGAGACACAGAGAGAGAGAGGCAGAGACATAGGCAAAGAGAGAAGCAGGCTCCCTGCAGGGATCCCAATGTGGGACTCGATCCTGGGACTCCAGGATCATGCCCTGAGCCAAAGACAGATGCTCAACCTCTGAGCCACCCAGGCGTCCCCTGACCAGGTGGCTTCTAAGAATCCTTTCAGCAAAAAAAAAAAAAAAAAAAAAAAAAGATTCCTTTCAGCTTTGACATCCCTCTTTGAAGGAGAGGAAGACCACAGTGATGACCCCAGGGGGGTCTGGGGCAAAGGGATGACCTAGGACTGAGGGTCTCACTGGGGGCACATCTGCTCAGAGGGGCACAGGTGTCCTCCTCCTGACTGGCCAAGCCTCACCCTGCCTCAGTGGAGCCTGTTTCCCCAGCCAGCACTGCCTACCAGCCCCACCCAGGGCATCCTGCATGCCTGTTTCTCCCAGTCCTGGTCGCTGGTGGACTTTGTCTCCTCCCTCCTGCCCCAGGTGTGCAGACATGGCCTTCTGCTCAGTCGAATCAACACTTCCTGAACTCCACTGGTTGCTCGCTGCAGGGGTGTGCCAGACACCTCACGGAGCTCCTTGTCTTGCCCGTTACTGACCTCAGCATGTGACACGATGTGAGGAGAGTCCCTGGGGAGGCACATTGTTGTTCTCTGAGTCACAGGAGAAGCAGTGATTTATTCTTTTAATAATACTTTTTGAAAACTTATTTTTGTTCTCATCACCACATAACACTGGCTTGTTATAGCAAGAAATACAATACTGAAGCACACAGAGTGTAACAGATTATCACCCACCCCCCGTTGTTAACAGTTTGATATGTATTCTTCTCGACTCTTCTGTGCTTATGCTGGTGTGTATGGTTTTTGTTTTTTGTTTTTTGTTTTTAATGAGACTAGACTGTATGTGCCATTTTGCAACTTGAGCTTTTTGCTTTATTTTTGTGCATTATAGAGCTCTCTGGATCTGTCAGGTTCTAACAGCTGCATCCTATTCTGTTGCTTAACTGTGCAATGATGTATGAGATACTTAGATTGTTTCTGGTTCTTTTAATAGGCAAGACTACAGTAAACCTGACTGTATTCCTATTCCTCTCTGGTAGCTTCCTTACAAGGGGATGGCTGGGGCAGAGGGCTTGCTCTAATTGCCAGATTTACCTCTGGGAAGATTGCAGTCCATTGTGTACCCCACCAGCAGTGTGAGAGTCACTGTCCCCTCCTACGCTGTCATAACACTGGCTGTGAGCAGTTGTTACCATTGTTGCCAGTCTAGTGGGTAAAGCAAGTCCGTAGAGATGAATTCTAACTGAGGAACTTGAAGTTGATGCTGGAACAGAAACTTGAAGCCTCATAACAGTTACTAAAAGGGAAGGGAAAAAAAAATAAAAGGGAAGGGATCCTTCATAAAATGTAAAGTTGAAAAATTGGGCTGAGACATAAGGGCTTATTAAAGAACAAGAAATAGGGGCACCTGTTTGGCTCATTCGATTAAGTGTCTGCAGAAGTTGATGCTGGAACAGAAACTTGAAGCCTCATAACAGTTACTAAAAGGGAAGGGATCCTTCATAAAATGTAAAGTTGAAAAATTGGGCTGAGACATAAGGGCTTATTAAAGAACAAGAAATAGGGGCACCTGTTTGGCTCATTCGATTAAGTGTCTGCCTTTAGCTCAGGTCATGATCCCAGGGTTCTGGGATTGAGCCCCGCATCAGGCTCCCTGCTGGAGCCTGGTTCTCCCGCTCCGCCTGCTTGTGCTCGCTCGCTCGCTCTTTCTCTCTGTGTGTCAAAGAAATAAAAATCTTTAAAAAAAAAAAATGAACAAGGAATAATACTGTGCGGCTGAGGTGGAACATACAGGGTGGGGCATGGTAGGGTATTTGGCTGGGCACAGAGGCCCCATGTGCCAGGCCAGCAGTTAGGGTTTTGCTGAATGGCATCTGAGGTTTTTAAGCAGGGTATTTTGATGGTACCCAGTCACCAGTGATTTATTGAGGTGACTGAGTGATGACGTGGTTAGGCTAGTGGCACTACAAGAGGATTCTTATTTCTCACAGTTACCAAGAGGAAGGGGCGCATCATCCCACTCAGGGCCACAGGGGAAGCACCAGTTTTGGGCAGGATGCCAAAGACACAGGGGGAGAACCCAGCCCAGAGCCTGTATTGTGTCTGCCATAGGAAAGGAAAGCAGGCAGAGGCAACTGCTTAGGACTAGGGGTTTGAAAACTCAGTAGGGTCTGGGCTCTGGGGTGGTCCCTAGCTGTCTGCTACCTGGCCCTGGGTTATTTAGGACAGAGGAATATTGGGTCAGTGAATTGGGGGTAGGTAGAGGAAGTGTTTGGGGGTATGAACCCAGGCCTGGATGGTTTATCCATGGAGGTATGTACACAGAGAGGTCCTTTACTATCTTAGGGATCAGCTTGCCCTAGGAGGGGTAGTTTTCTCCCTGGCCAACTAGGCACCCCCAAGATAACAAAGCATCATAAAATATAAACAAAGGAAAAGACACGATTAGTGCCCAAGGAAGTGCTGTGCATAGAGCTGCCAAGTGAGGAGTGAAGTGTGTGAGGGAAACCATCTGTGCCCTCTGGCCCCCACAGAAAGCCAACAAAGGACAGAGCCGGGCCATTGAGCGCCTGAAAAAGAAGATGTTCGAGAATGAGTTCTTGTTGCTGCTCAACTCCCCCACGATCCCATTTCGGATCCACAATCGGAATGGAAAGGTGAGGGAGGGGTGGTGATGGGACCAAGGTGGCCCCCTTCCTCAGTCCAGGGCTGCCTGTTCTCTAGGGCTCCTATCTATGACCTGTGGGAATCAGGGACTCAGGCCCAATTCCCAAGGATGTTGCCACAGCTCCTGCCCCTGGACTCCCTCCCCCGGCTGGTGAGGAGCCAGTGCCCCCTGCTGGCCATCGCTGGCACTGCCACTCCTGTCGCTGGGCTTCCAGACTGGGGGCTCTCCTCCCAGCTGCCCCCTGGGCCAAGCCTCAAGTGCCTGGGTGAGAAGGAGCCGGGAATGTGCTTGGCCGTGTGGTCACCCCGCTGAATTCTCATCTGTCTTCAGAGCTACTTGTTCCTACTGTCCTCGGACTATGAGAGGTCGGAGTGGAGAGAAGCCATTCAGAAGCTACAGAAGAAGGGTAAAGTCCCACCCCACTTCACACTTATCTGTGACAAGAGCGGCCTCTTGCGTTTCCATAGTCTCCTCTGTGGCCCTCACAGTCACCCCACGAGGTGCCAGGGCAGGTGGCACTTAATTGATGTTACTGTTCACCTAAGGCCAAAGAATTGAGGTGATTTGCTTAAGGCACGAAATGAATTAGTGACAGGACTGGGCCTGGAGCCCAGGCTTGTCTCTTTTTCTTGTTCCCACTGTCACTCACACACAGTCTCGAGCCTTTTCAGTTAGACTCTCCCATTCTTTGCCCTCTAACAGAACCTATCACTGTCCCCATGTCCCTACAAGTCTTTCCCTCCCTTCCAGTGACCAACTCTGCCTCTAGACCTATGCTTCTTTCCTGCGGTAGCCCCCAGAGCAGAACAGCAGGTCCTAGTGGCCCTGTGATGACATCTTCCTTGCTTGGCTTCTCCTACAGATCTCCAGGCCTTTGTCCTGAGCTCCGTGGAGCTCCAGGTGCTCACGGGATCCTGTTTCAAACTTAGGACTGTACACAACATTCCTGTCACCAGCAATAAAGACGGTAAGATTTGGAACCTAAGGTTGCCTCATCAGCAGGTCTAAGCCCCTGGGGCATTCCTGGAGCCTCCTACAAGGACCTAGCCAGACACAGGGGTGTAACAACTCACTGGCCAGGTACACAGAGAGCTTGAATAGGGGTTGTTCTCTGCTGGGTTTCCAGATAGTCCCAACTCCTCCTTGGCCCTCTCTGGCTTGAGAGAAGAATCGGACACCTTCATGCACTGGAATCATGTTGCTAATATGTTTGTGAGGTAGTCAGACGATGTAAGCAAACGACTGAAGCATGGGATGTGGGGTGGTGGAGGGGAGAAAGGGTAGGTGGATTAGCATATGAGAAATAAGGCCAGAAGTTTCCAGGGACCAGGTCTTGGAATGCCAAGCCAGGGAGTATGTTCAAGCCGAGGAGACTATAGGATGTTATTGAGCAGGGGAGAGCTGTCATTAGGATGGGTCCAGAATAGGTGGAACCTGGTTGCTCATGGGTGCTGGGAAGGGGTTTTGAAGGCAGGCTCTCCTCCCTATGTGGGGATTATCTGCCCCTGTCCCAAGAGAAGCCAGACTTATATTGGTTAATTTTTACTTTGAAAGGCTGCACTGAGGAGGACAGCCAGGGGATAGGCAGGATTCCAGGGTGGGAGGAAAAGTAGCCCTGGTATGGGGTATGAAATTGTGTGAAACCCCTGGCCCAAGGCAGCCCCAGTGGCTCAGCGGTTTAGTGCTGCCTTCAGCCCAGGGCCTGATCCTGGAGACCCTGTATCGGCTTGTTGCAGCTTGACAAGTCCCACGTCAGGCTCCCTGCATGGAGCCTCCTTCTCCCTCTGCCTGTGTCTCTGCCTCTCTCTCCCTCCCCCCACCCTCTCTCTGTATCTCTCATTTTAATTAATAAATAAATTAAAATCTTTAAAAAAAAAATTCTAAGAAACGCCTGGCCCAGCAGGGAAGGTGTGGACTGGCCTTCCAGGCCAAGTGAGGGAAAAGGGATACCAGCTCACTTTCCAGGAAGCAGTGGACTCTGGAAACTCCAGCCACCAGGTGGTGCTGTGAGACCAAGACTCAGACTGTGTCTCCCACCCTTTTGGCCTTCCTATGAGCTGGGGTGAGAAGGGGCTGAAACCCGCCCTCTCACCAACCCTTACCCCAGGGGCTTTCTTCTCTTACAGACGATGAGTCTCCAGGACTCTATGGCTTCCTCCATGTCATCGTCCACTCTGCCAAGGGGTTTAAGCAGTCAGCCAGTAAGTACCCCCTGACCCCCAGCCCTAGGAAGAGTGGGGAGCCAGTGTTCATCCTTTCACAGGAAGTCTCCATGGACCCCTTGCATGGGGCCTCCCACCGCCTACCAACTCTCTGGTAGGCCCCAGGCTGGGGCCCTGACAGCCACCCTGACATGTGGGTAGGCATTCCCCCAACGGTCAGGAACCGGCTCCTCTTGGCAGGAGGATCATTTCTGCTTTGTGTCTCCAAGGTCTGCTCTTCCCTAAGCCCTCTCCAACTCTTGGGTGTCTGAAATCCTGCACTCGTCCCCGGCAGATGTGGGGAACATGCTCTGTGACCCCCTTAAGAGGTTAAGGCATGTCTCTTAACCTCTCGGGGCCTCAGCTTCTTTCTCCGTAAAAGGCAAACACACTTGTTAATACTGACCTAAGAACAGGCTTAGATATGACCGAATATGTGCATTGCCAGCACACTGCCACACACATCCCTTTTTCTTTCCCCTTCATCACCATCTCCCAAATCTTTGCAGTTCTTAGTGTTTAACAAGATATAGTCACACTTTTTTACCTAATGTTCCCGCATAAGAATTTATGAGTCAGTTAGACAGCTAATAGTTTCTTACCGTTTGCCAGATGAGAAAACTGTCACAAAGGGACTGAACATTGCAGAAGATCACAAACCCAGGGCTCCTAACTCCTGTCCTCTCCTCCTGCCCCTTCCCACCCCCTTCTCTCTGCCTCTGGGGGGTGAGGTCTGCCCTGGGCCTCTCTACCTACAGTCCACTGCACAGAAAGCAAGGTGTTGGCTCGCAAGCAGGCATTTGATAAACATTGATGGTGAAGTTCATGCGGTACCTTACTGGTGTGTGCCTGGGTACCTTGGAGGGCTGGAGAAAATGCAAACATGGCCAGCGTCTGGACGATGCCTTGGCATGTTCTGAAGCCTTTTCAAGTGCATTTTATGCTCTCATCCTCCTGACATCACTCCGAGGTCCCTGATATCATCCCCACTTACCAAAGCCCATACTTTTCACTTTAGAGCAGCATTCTGTCAGGATGGCCAGGACCACCGCACTCACCACTCAGCCTGTGCTGCTGGTACACATGTGGCAGCCTCCTGGACCCTCCCCAGACACACAAAACCCCCTTCTAGGAGGCACTGCCCAGGAGTATTCCTGGTTAGTGAGTTCTGTAGGGCTGTTCCGCACACCTGAGTCTGTGGCCCATTGTGCCCAGATGCCTCACCTGTTTGCCAGGATGAGCCTCAGGGAGCATGGCCATTGGGGTGCAGTGGCCCACTCTCCCAGAGCAGATGTTTTACCTCCCAAACTGAGACAGGGTGGTTAGACATGAGGTGAGCTGTTACAGAATCTCTCCTGACCTCCAGGGTGTCCTCACCTCCTTCGACTGGCCTCCTGAGCCACTTACATGTTCACTCTGACTCAGTAGGGTTAGGCCCCATGAATCTTCAACCATGGCTCTTTGTCCTGATATGTTCATTGCCACCTCCACAGTCGGGCCTGGGGTATAGGCACCATTGTTAGTTCTGTTTTATAGATGAAAGTGCTAAGGCAGAGAGGTTCAGTGATTTGTGCAGAGCTAGGATTTGAACCCAGTCAGTCAGACTCAAAGACCTCCCTTCTGTTCTGTGAATGTTCCCTTGACCCCTGACAGTGTTCACTCACATGAAAATCAGTAAATGGGGATGGCACTCATTCCCTCCATCTCTCAGCCACCCAGACCTGCTCTGGGGTGCTGAAGGCCTCTGGTGTTGTTCACCTGTTAATCCGTGCCCACATTTCCCGGTGTGCTCTGATGCCCAGCTATATCTGGTCTGCGTCATACCCAGGCAGAGACAACTCGGGGGCGGCTCCATCCATTCTCACTTCTGAGGAAAGCCCTTTAATGGGGGCCCAGGAGGAGCATGTATGTCCATCCTCTGACCTCTGCCTCTTGATCCACACTGCAGAGGGTTGGCTTGAATAAACGCACCTCCAGTGCACCCTTCTATGGGGATACATCTGTGGCAGCTCCCATGGAGAGGGACAGGTGTCAGGGTCTTAGCCCCAGAGGGAGTGTTTGGCTTTGCAGAGGGCCTAGGGTGGCCACCCAAACCTAGTGTTTGGCTGTGGCTGTGTCACCTGGGTCTGAGAGTAGAGGGGAGATTTTCAGCCTTAAAGGCCATGGTTCAAGGTAGAGCCACTAGGGCAGGCTTCCCTTCCTCCTCCCCAGCCCTCCACCACTTTGTTACCTGAAGCACATGGGCGGTGGTGCCTACTGTGTGCTGGCTCTGTGTGAGCCAGGGGCACACCGGGGGCTGGGAAGACAAGGCTTCTGCCTGTGTGGTGTTGTGGTGTAGTAAGGGGAGACAGACAGGCGGAAAAGATAACTTGAGTTAAAGTCAAGTACAATGAAGAAAACAACAAACCAAGCTTTTGGAATGTGGGGGGTATTTTTGGTTGTCACAGTGAGTGGGGTTTCCTCCAGATTTTCAGCACCCAGAGGCCAAATGCCCTCCAGAGACTTCCACCTCAAATGCCAGATGTCCTGTTGAGGAACCTGGGATAGGTGGGAGAAGGAAAGGGGGAGAAAGGACTTTTTTAGCCAGCATGGCCAGTGAAAACCTTGGCCTAAAGCTTCAGCCAAGTGGGGATGAGGGATGAAGGGACTGAAGGTGTCAGGGCCCTCAGGTGAGAGCAGCTGGGTAGGTCAGAGGGAGGACGCCAGTGTAGCTGGAGGGTGGAATGAGGCGGAGAAGGGCGGAGCCAGCTAAGAAGAGGGCGGAGAAGTGGGAAGGAGCCAGAACGTGGAGGGCTGTCCTACAGGGATGTTGCGGGGGACAGAAGCCTTTATTCCCCTTTCCATCCTGAGGTCCTGATCCAGGGGCCTCACTCCATGTGTGTCTCTGCCTGTCCCCGCTGCAGACCTGTACTGTACCCTGGAAGTGGATTCCTTTGGCTATTTTGTCAGCAAAGCCAAAACCAGGGTGTTCCGGGACACGACAGAGCCCAAGTGGGATGAGGTGAGTGGAGGTGGCTGGCATCCTCCTAGGGACCCCTGAGCTTGTCACCAAGTATACCTGCCCCACTCCTGGTGCTCGCTTCCTGTTGACTGGGGTGGCCAAGCCTGCTGGCTGGGTGAATTCTGTCTCCCCAACCCCCTGCCCTCCACTCCCCGCTCATTTAAGTGTCTGGTATTGTGTTTACGTCTAGACTTGGGGTTTTCAGCTCAGGCCCAGATTCCACTTCATCAGCAATTTGGAGGCCTCTGGAGCTCCAGAGAGGGAGGAGGTTCCTCCATGCCTTATGATGTGCTCCTCATGGGCCTTCCTCACCCCCTTCTAACCCATGCAAAGTTGGGGCCCACACTTGCCAGGAAGCTATGTGTCTTGGCTTTGGAGGTTCAGCATTGTTGTACTGTCTTTCCCCAGGAGTTTGAGATTGAGCTGGAGGGCTCCCAGTCCCTGAGGATCCTGTGCTATGAGAAGTGTTATGACAAGACCAAGGTCAACAAGGACAACAATGAGATCGTGGACAAGATCATGGGCAAAGGACAGATCCAGGTGAGGGTCCAGATGCAGCTAGGGCATCAAGGCAGGCTTCTGGGATCTGCCAGGAGGTGGTGCCTTCTGGGAAAGAGTCCTTCTCACCTGCCTTCTTGGTTAAGGTGCTTGGTCTTTTGTGACTTGAGTTCAAAACTGGTTTGAGAAAATTTCCCAAGGCGGTGGTTCTCCCCTGCTGAGATGGTGTCTTATTCTAGCTCCAGAAACCCATGTGTGCCTGCTTCCTCAGGCTTCCAAGGCTGGTTCAGGTGCATCATGCTCACTCCTGCACAATGGACTCAGGGGATAGCAGCCATCTTTGCTTTCACTTCCCAATTCTATAGTCTATTGATGGCTCTTCCTGGGAACACTGTGTTAAGAAGAATTCTGAAGCTGTGTCCGTGAATGCTGTGTTCGATTAGCAATGTCTGGCATAGGAGGCGTGGGGCCCTGAGCATTTGCCACTGAAGTAGAAGGGCTTAGAATCCTGCTGGCTTGCTGAGGGCTGGTCTCTGACTTGCTGCTAGGGTGGCTGAGCCTTATCCACGCCAGTTGATTGACTTAAGATGGGTTCTCTGGGTATTGGTAGAACCAGGTCCTGAGTCAGGTTAAGAGTATTTGTGCCTCAGCTGTATTTCTTGGGGCCCTCATTTGCAGCCTATGTCTCTGGAACATTCTGCCAGTTTTGAAGATGGCTACTATTCATTTACCTATCAGGAGGATGTAGGTTTGGGAGGATGACATTCAGCATGGAGCCATCCATACTCCATCTGGCACCTTGTGTGGTCTCAGGTTTAGGACATAGGTGGCCTCATTGGGGTGGATTCTGTGACCCTGAAATCAAGGAAAACAGTAACCGGCCCTGGGACTGAGCCCATGGGTGTTTGGTGCTCTGAGCTTCTTAACAATCGCCCAGATGTGATCTGGAGGGGTCAAGGGAGCTGAGCAATGCTTTTTGAAGGAAGTGTTTGTTGTCTGAGGCCCTGTGGAGATTGCAGAGTCTGGTGTCTGGCCTTTGGCTGGGTCTTCTTGGTGGTAGCACCCTTAGGGACCCAGGTGGGCCTCCTCCCCTCCCTACCTGTTTCACCTGAATGTTTGACTAGGGGAATGGCACCATTCAGTGGGGGCCCAGCCATCTGCCTCCTGTCTCCTCCCACCCCCCTCACCCCCAGAGTGTTCCTGTGCATGGCCCTTCCTGATGCTGTGGGACCAGCCCTTGAGCACTGTCGCCAGGGAGACAGTGTTGCCAGGCAACCATAAGCCAGTTCTCCGTCACTTAGATCAGAGAGAGGTTTGTAAATCAGTCTTGGGAACCTGCTTTCTGCAGGGATAATGGGTGGGAGCTCTGTCTCCACAGCCCTGGGCTGGCCAGAGGGACAGGCGGGGAAAAGGTTCTGTCTGCCTAGCTCCAGGAGATATCCAGCCAAGAAACATGAGCGGCTGCCGTGCTTCCTGAGCCATTGGTGGCCACGAAATGGAAGAATTAAAGAGGCTGGGGCAGCCATTTCAGTGAGCACCATGGGCCCCGACCCCCTCCCCTGCCAGAATCCAGATGCCAGGGCCCCATGGCACTGTCTCCACCTGGACTTCCAAGTCCTTTTCCTTCCCTCCTCCTTGTTCCTGTCAGCCACATAAGCCTCAGGAAAAACGCACCATAAATCATTACATCTTGGCGACAGGAGCAGATGGAGGCTTTGGGGGAAGGGGAGGTCGCCAGGTTATGTTTGGCAGAGCAGCAAGCCAGTCTGGTAAGGAAAATGTTTCTGTGTTTAAGCTTCGAGGAATGTTAAATGCCTGGGAATTGATATTAAGAGAAACACAAACCTTCCTGCTGCCAGCTGACCTGGGCCTGTGAGTAGCCAGCCTGGAGCCCGAGTTCAGTGGAGGACTCGAAGTGTCTAGGCCTCACCTCCTCAGGATGCAGCCCCCACGCGGCCCTGGGCCCTCAGCTATGGAGCCATCTCGCCCACCTTCCCGCGGGTCAGGGAGGGGGATAGGCTGTCCCACAAGGGGTACACCATGCCCCGTGAAGTCCGCTTGCCCTGCGACACCCCTCAGAGCCCCCTAAGGATGACCATGCTGGGTGGAAAGCCTGCACTAAGCCATTCCCATGTGGCCAGGCCCCACTGAACTGCAGAACAGTCTGTTCCCACAGCTTGCTCCCACCTCCCTTTCAGCCACGTGTCCAAGGAAGAGACTTGGCACCAGCCTCTGGCACTGGGTTCTGCTCCCCTTCAGCAGGCACCGAGGGTAAAGCTAAAGGTGGCTTTACATTAGAGGCTGTCTTCACTGATGTTCAGGTGGCCTGAAGGAGAGGCTGGGGGAACAGGGCCACCCCTTCTTCCGCCTTCTTTCTAAGGCGCTTCTCCCTCAGCCTGTCCAGAGAAGAGCAAGGGACCCCATTTCCTGAACTCTGCGTGTTTGCCCCAGAATGAATCTCTTTCTGGCTTTGCCTGATGCATCAATGGGGACCAGGAATCCTGAGTGGCAAACTAGGGGGATGGGGGACAGCATTTAGTGACAGGCAAATGGCAGCCCTAAGCAGCGACATGTGTGTGTGGCACTTGTGCCCCAGGAGGCACATTCCCAAACATCTCTGATCCTCGCAGCAGCTCCGTAAGGGAAGTGACAAGCATGTCCTCCTCACAAGGACACGGAGGCCCACTGCCTCTGCTGGCCATGTGCAGGGCAGCTATGCGCTCTCCTCTGTGTTGTGTCCTTATGCCCTGGGCCTCCATCAGGGAGTCTCTCAGCCCCAGCACAAGGCACTGGCATGGCTAGCGGCCTGGAGGAGGAGTCAGGCTGCTGTCCCACCCTCGTATCCCCGTTCACTGTATAAGTGAGCTTAAGCCTTCTTCTTTAATCTGGGGTCCTCTTATCTTGGCGGGGGATCCTCACTGCCTGGTGCACCTGGAGGGAAGCAGAACGAGCACACATGCATGGGAATGAGCCACGGGAGAGAGACTCACCATCCCCCTGCATTGCACCTAGCACAGGCTAGCCATTCCAAGGGCCATAGGGGCCTGGCTTCAAGATGAGACAAATGTGTCAAGACATGCCAAGCCAGTAGAGAGCACAAGATGCCAGTCTTGATGACAGTGCCTGAGAACTTACTGGGAGCCCAGCATGGGCTGCTGCTTACAGCCATCATCTCAGGGGTCTTCATATACCTCTGGTGGAGGGAAAAAAACATGATTAGATTAAAAAAAAAAGCTGAGGCACCAAAATGGTGACTAACCTGTCCAAGGCCAAGTACCCCGAGGGGAGGGAACCAGGACTGGAAGCAGACCCAGGCCCTGCCCTCCCATCTGCCATTGTTCCTACAGAATAAGATGGAAAAGTGTGCAGCAGGAATTCAAAGAAGGCAAGATCATCGTGGGCTGGAGTTTCAGAAGCTCCAGGGAGAAAATGGAAGGAGAGGGATCAGAGAGCATTGTGTTTTTTTCATTCCAAATGCAATGTTTATATTAGAAGGCAAATGGCAATTATAGTACAGAGACTTGAAACATAATCACAAACCATCCCTACTCCCACTCCTCCAAAGCAGCCGTTTGATTTTGTGCCTTTTCCCTTCCTCGGGCATAGAAATTTTATATAGTTTTAGTCACTGTGTGTATTTTGTATTCTTTCTATTTTCACGTAATATTACCATAAGCCTCTCTTTTTTTCTAGGGCTATGTGTTGTTTTTTTTTAATGACCTTTTTTGTTATATTGTCAAAAGTACTTCTTATACCTCATAAAAATCATTGTACATAATGGCCAGCACATTAATTGCCATTTTAAGGCTGTGTGTTATTCTAGCAAGGTGGGCAGGCTCTGGATCAGCAGAAAGGAGCAGGGTGGGCATTCTGGAGAAAGGGCCTTCATGGCCACGCAGGGAGATGGGAATGTGCAGAGGGTGTCCCAGGAAATTAAGGAGCCTGCCTGCCCTGAGCAGGAGCCATTGTGAGTCACACAAGAGGGAGGTTGAAGGAATGAATGAAAGAAGAGGATCAGTAGGGTTTTAGGCCAAAAGGCTCCTAGAGTGCATTTAGTTGAATTCTGTTTTGGGGTGAAAAGGAACTGAGACCAGAAAAGATGAGTGACATACCACAGTGGTTGAACCAAGGGTTCTAAATTCAGGAGCTCAGCCCCACATCTGTCATGCTTGTTTTGGGCTGCTGGGGAAAGGAATGAAAGGAAAGAAAATGCCCCTAGATGGGATGGGAGTAGACTTGAATATCAGCCCGTGACCCTCAACAGTCTGCCTTTTGTCATTACAAATCTCGTGGGGCTCCCTCCCATGCAGCTGGGTGCGTTTCTCCTCTTCTAGGCTCAGGAGTCCTCCCTTGGTCATCCCCCTTCCTCCCCCAAGCAGCTAGTATCTGCAGATTCTCCATCCAGGCCACCCCCACTGCCCGCCTCCTCCTCCTTGCCTCTGCCTGGCCCAGGAACCTCCCAGCTAGGAGGCCCCTCTTTGTCTGCCTTGGCTCCCTGGCCCCAGAGGACTCCCATATATTTATCCCAGTCTATTTCCAACCCTGCTGCTCCAGACTCCAGATGCACCATCCCCAACTGGGACCTGGCTGCTGCCTGATTAGCATATTCCCAGGGCCTAGCCCTGGTTGACTGGCTGGGCTAGAGGGGGTGAGTTCTCCCGGAGGACCTCACAGCTCGGTTCCTGCCACTGACTATGGACTGAAGAGGAGTCTGAGACCCAGAAGATACCTAAGCCAGAGGAGCCCTCCCATGCCCCTGCTCTCTGCCATTCCCTAGTTTGGCCACAAGCCTGGCGACAGCCCCCACCCTTGGGTCTGCACAACCATTCCCCCACCCCCACCCCCGCCAAAGCACACATCCCAGAGTAGGAGGCAGCTTCACTCAAGACCTTGATGTGGGAAAGGGCAGGGTCCCAGTCCAGGAAGGAAGCTCCAACCCTCCCGGTGCCCTTCACCCACACTTGAAAAGTTCAGGCTTGATGGGATGCCTTGCCTCCATCCTCTTCCCTTTTGAAGCTTAGAGCCCATGTCTGAAGGGGAAACAGGTAGTTTCTATAATGACCTTAACCTGGCCTCATAAAAGCTTGTTGAGAGTACAGAGCTATTATAAATGATGCTCAGGAGGAGGTCATGAAGGCCAGTCCCCTGCCTTCAGGACTAGGGTACAGAGCTCAGACTGGCAAATCTGATGATATCTAGACTATTACTCTTTTTGTTCATTGTGGTAAAATATACATACCATAAAATACATCATTTTAATAATTTTTAGGTGTACCATCAGAGGCGTTAAGTACATTCACATTGTTGTGCCACCATCACCACCATGCATCTCCAGAGCTTTCTTTCCTTCTTTTTTTTTTTTCTAGAACTTTCTTGTCCCAACTGACCATACCCATTAAACGGTAACTCTCCAGGAGCATCTGGCTGGCACTCCCCAGGCAGCCACCATTCAACTTTCTATGATTTTGACTATTCCAGGGAACTCATGGAAGTAGAATTCTACAATACCTGTCCTTTTGTGACTTCACTTAGTGTAATGTCTTCGAGGTTCATCTGTGCTGTAGCACGTGTCAGAATCCCTTCCTTAAGGCTGAGAGACATTGTGTGCGTAGACCACCTTTCGTTGATCCAGTCATGCACAAGTGGACATTTTGGTTGTTTTCACCTTAGACTTTCTTCCTTTTTTTTTTTTAATTTTATTTATTTATTCATAGACACAGAGAGAGAGAGGCAGAGACACAGGCAGAGGGAGAGGGAGAAGCAGGCTCCATGCAGGGAGCCCGATGTGGGACTCCATCCCAGGTCTCCAGGATCACACCCCAGGCTGCAGGCGGCGCCAAACCGCTGCGCCACTGGGGCTGCCCGACTTTCTTCCTTTTAAGTGAGAAAAGGAGCCTGGTCTTTGAGGATGGAGATTTCGTTGCCTCCTGGCTTTCTCACCCCAGAGTTAGGCATCCTTGTCTCCTTGACCTCATTTCCTCAGATCTCGTCTGCCCTCCCCTTGGTCCTGGTTTATATGTATCGAGTGTGAAGGGAGTTACCCTGATTCTGAGGCTCAGAAGATCACCATTTGGGTCATTTGATCCCTGGGGGCCTCAGTTTCTTCATCTCTTAAATGGGGATAATTATTCCCACTCTTCCTTCATCACCAGCTTGTGTTGTGAGGTTGAAAAGACAAAATATACCTAAAAGAGTCAGAGCTATGACATGTATATTTGTGCCATCACCAGCTTATCCATGCATTTCTACGTGCTGAGCGCCCTCTAAGTGTCAGGCACTATGCTGCAGATATGAAGAATGACCTCACCATATAGTAAAGAAGACAGAATTTCAATTGATCAGTGTTGATGGGCCTTTGAAGTCAAAACAGATTTGGGGGTCAGTCCCCCTTTCCTTCTTCATTAGTTGGGAGAATAGAGTAAGTTACTTTACTTTCGGAGCCTGTTTCCTCACCCATAAAATGTGTCCTAATGAGACTTGAATGTGAAAGTCCATTGAAGCCCTTGTCAGGGGCTGGCACAGAGTCATACTCATCTAATGATGACAGTCCTTTGCCCAAACTGGCATGTCCAGGTACACTGTCCTCTACCTTCCTGCAAGGACTCCAGGTCCTGGAGCAGTGCCCCCCAACCCAGGCCATCACTTGCCAGTGGCCCCCTGTGTACAGGCCATAGGCTGGCTGAGGCCACATCTGTTTTCTTACATTGATGAAGTCAGATCCAGCTTCGATGAACTGACCTCAGAGTAGACTGAAGGTCAAGGTTAGGGTGCTCACCACCTGCCAGCCCTGCCTTCACCTTGGGTCAAACAGCTCTGGGCTCTTCCCCCTTGATACTGCTCTCAGCTTGGCATGGTGTAGTCAGGCCTGGAGTGCAGAGTGAGCGAGGAGCTGGGAACAAGGGGCCATTGTCAGCCTAGAGTTGTTTCTGGTTTCAATTACTCTGCAGAGCAGGAGGAAATTCAGAGTAAGCATGGGTCAGGAGCCTGCTAGGGCGGGAGTCAGGGGCTCCCCCACCCCAAATCCCTCTCTCCAGCCACCGAAGGGTCTGTTTTCCCTGTTTGACCCTGCTTGAAGGGTCAGCATGCCAGTTTTATTGTTCTGGGAGCCTGGGCTTTGGGGCATTGGTCTGGTTGACCCAAAAACGCTTTTAGTTCTTGCCACTCTAGTTCTTCATGGGCTGGTACCAGGAGGTGCCGGCTCCCTCCCTGGGTGGGATGACAGAAGGGCATTCACGTGGGTCCTTAACACCTCCCAATGTCCTTTAAGCCACACTGACCACAGCTGGGCACCTGAATCCTGGGAATGGCCTGGTTTTGACTGGGGGTGGGGTGGGGGGTGGAGGCAGCTGTGAAAAAGCCTTGGGGCTGGCTTCTCTCTTTCATTCCACCACCCCAGCCCCCAACCCCTGGCCTGGCACCTCACAACCCTAGACAGCTCTCTACCCCAGGAGGCTGCAGTGGCAGTGCTGGGTGTGGCTTTGCAGACTTCTCCCCCCTCACCAAGGCCACCCTTCCCTTGCACCCATCCCAGGCCTGATGTGCACAACCAGGGGAAGTGTCTGCTTCTAGAGTCTGTGCTTCATATCTCTGCTGCCTGCTGTTCTTAGAGCCAGCCCACGTGGGATTCTTTCCTTTGCCGCTGTCATCACCACTGTGCCAGCCCAGAGGCACATGGGGACAGGGGTGGTTGAGTGCCAGGACTGTTCCTCTCCCTGCTTCCTCTCAGGGCCCTTGGGACTCGAGCCATTGCCCTCCCCACTCCCCACCTCCACCCCCCACCCCCTCTAGAGTAGCTGTTCCTTCTCCATGCCCCACCTGCTCTCACTCCTCAAGACAGGTCCAGATGCCTCAGTTACACTTGGAGAGCAGGCTAGGTATGATGGGGGGAAGCCAGAGTCAGATCCCTTGAGAGGGCCACCCTGCTGCCCAAAGACTTCCGCGCACTTGTACAACCTCTCCACACCCTTGCTCGGCCACCTCTGTCTCCCAGGTGTTCCTGATTTGGTGAGGCAGACTCTGCCCAGTGGATTCTGGAGAGAAGAAGCATTCAATAGGAAGCAGCTGGAGGCTCAAGTCTCCCTCTTGCTCTCCCGCCCCATTTGGGAATGCCACCTTGATGGGCAGGCTGGCTGCCCACTCCCCAGGGCCACCTCTCCGGGGTGGGTGTCGAGCAGAGGAGCTGATCCAGAGAGGACCCCGGGGACCGACTCATTCAATGTCTGAGAATACCCAGCTTCTCAATACACCAAAAGAGGGGTGTGTTCTTCCCAGCTCTGGAGGGGCTCCTAGACTCAGGCGGAAGAGCCAGGTTTGATCCCAGCTCCCCCACCTAATAGCAAGGTGGCCCCAGGTGACCTCTCCAACTCGTGTGAATATTAAATGAGATTACAGAGGTAATAGTACCTGGCTAAGCTCCCTGCAGGCGGAGGCTATAACTGCATCCTCCTAGAAATCCAAAAATTGGTCCCTAGGGTGGTCTCACTTTTGATTTTTTTAAAACCTCTGAGAAAAGGACTTAGAGGAATTGCCAGGGACACCCTCGAGTGAGGGCTGAGGCGAATGCTTTTAGGGGGCACCTTGTGTGGGTTCTTCCAGCTTCCCTCACTGCGGGTGCTGCGGACCCCCCATGGCCCCTCACTGCAGCCAAGCCTCTGCCATGGTATGCAGGGGGGTAGTGGTGGTGGCACCCGCTACTCGCTAAGGGTCTAACCCCCAGGCACAGCCTGCTCCCCACGGGCTGGCATGGGAAAGACGGGGGACGGCCTGCTCCTACCCTTGAGGCAGGACCTGAGCTGTGCTGGCTTCAGAGCTAAGATGACCCAGAAAGCACCAGCCTGAATGACTCGATAAGTGTTAGTAGCCCAGCAAAGGGAGGGAAGGTTGGGAAGGGAGCCAGCAAAGCAGAGGCCCGCAGCATTCCCAAAACAGAGAGAAAAGTAGAGATAAGACTTGAGTTTCAGATCTAGGACCCTGACCCGGAAGTTTCCTTAAAAAGCCCTTAATCTCCCTGGCCTCCACATCTCCCCACCCTGGGGCGAGCTGGAGCAATGGCTGTGGTTGAGAGAGATGGCAGTTCTCATGAGAACCTTCCCCCGGAAGGAGGCTCAAGGGCTCCAGGTTCTGCCTGCAGAGCTTAGGGATTGCTGGGAGGGACTTGCAGCACCCCAAGGGCTTCAGTCCAGGGCCTCTGCCTTCCTCGCTTTTATCTGATTGAGAAGCAGGGAGACTTTGGCATAAGATTTCATTTGGAAAGAAAGGCAGAGAGTGCCCTCTGCTTAAAAAAATAGATAGATAGATAGATAGATAGATAGATAGATAGATAGATAGATAGATAGATAATCTCCATTGATGACTGTTTGTCTGGTCCAAGCTCCTGTTTTTGACAGATGTGGAAACTGAGCCCAGAGGGAAAAAGTGGTTCCTGAGTCGCCAGTGACCAGGCAGGACTCTCAGCCAGGTTCCCTGGCTCCCAGGAGCTTTCTTCTGTTCACTTGGAGCTCAGATTTGGGTGGGAAAAGAACTGGATAATAATAGAGGAGAAGAAAGGCATGCAAGGTTCAGTGGACCCTGACCTACTTTCACACCTTCCTGCCTGAGGCTGTTCTGTCTTCAGCAGGAGGCTTGGGGGTCCCCTGTGGTACTCTGCTTACCACCCCCTCTGACTCACGTGGTGCTGGGAGACCCTGGCCATATACCTCCTTTCTGTGAGAAGGAGTAGGAAAGAGGCCAAGGGAGTCTGGCTCTTGGTCTGGCCATGAGTTTTATGGGGAAGTAATGGAAGGACATATGGTGGGTGTCCTCTGCCCACTCTGTCCCTGGATTGGTTTTGTTTTAGATAAGCAAGATGTTCCCAAAGGCTCAAGTGGATTTTCCAGCCATTTCCACACCATGAAAATCACTAGGGGTTACCAGGGGTGTACCAACAGGACAGTTCTTCTGCAGTGGACAAGTTCTGTGGTTATTTCAGCTCCTCCTGCTTACCTAGAGCCTACCAGCCTGGGGTAGCCAGGCAGAGTGGAGAAGGAGGCCATGTGGGGAACAAGACATGCTTTGACCCGTGCTGCCAAGCGGCACAGGCCCTGGGACATGGGAGGACTGTGCTACACCTGGGGCAGGCCGTGGGGCTGAGCTTCCAGAGCTGCGAGCCCATAGCCCTATGCACAGCTGGTCAGTGAGTTGGGCCCGGGCCCCAAGGAGTTCTGGCCTGAACTGCCCAAAAGAGTCCCGATTGCTGTGACCTTCTTTGAGAGGTGGTCGTTAGACTGGGACCCGCTCAAGGTCCTCCCCACCTTGAATGGGGAGTAGGTGTCTATTCAATGACAAATGAATGAATGAGTCAGTAAGTGAAAGTATAGCATCTAGGCTCAGCTCTATGCTATTGGTATTTGGTGATTTTGAGCAAAGTGTTTCTGTCCCTGGGCCTAATACAGGCCTTGAACATAGCAGACATTCAGTAGGTATGGATGGATAGATAAAATAACATAAATGGGTCTTGCTTTCTCATCCTCTGGAGATCTGTACCCTTCCAGTGCCCTTCCAATGGGTTAGGATAAGTACGCAAAGAGGTGGGAACACACATTAGGGATGCAGGGACTACAGAGCCAGGAATCTTAAGGGGAGTTTTCCATCTTCCTTTCTCTCTCTCTTTTTTTTTAAATAAGATTTTATTTATTTATGCATGAGAGACACAGAGAGAGAGAGGCAGAGACATAGGCAGAGGGAGAAGCAGGCTCCATGCAGGGAGCCTGATGTGGGACTCCATCCCCAGACCTGAGTCAAAGGCAGACGCTCAATTGCTGAGCCACCCAGGCATCCCCCATCTTCCTTTCTCACAGTGCCCTGTGATGTGCCACCCTGCCCACCAGTTTGTGCACAGCCTGCATGAGGGCCCCGATCTCTCTGGGCTCCTGAGCACTGCTGGTCCTGCTGGTTCTCTCAGCCTGGACTCCCATGCCAGTCTTTGGGTGGGGACCCCTGTGAACTTCCTTTCTTCAGCCCTCCAGCCTCAGACCCTACCTTGCCCTCCACCACCACCTTGCCCCCCAGCTCTGCTCCTGTGGGGCCTGCTCCATGCTGTGTTCCCTCTGGGGCTGAGAAAGAGCAATCTTGACAGACCTCCTGGTCCTCATCCTCAACACAATCCTAGGCTCCTCTCAGGCTCCCAGTTCCTGTACCCAAACTCTCTAGGTAGCCTGTTGGGGCTCTCATCTTCCCCCCTCACTCCCAGGCTGTCCCCTAGGATGTCTGTGACCTTGGTCTAGCTGGTTGTACAGAAACCCCCTAACCTGATTTAGTGTCATTTGGCTAGAGGAGAAGCGGAGAGAATCAGGGTTCCAATCTGGGCTGGGTGAGAAGACAAAATTCATTCCATTGGGAAAAAGGAGGTCACTCCAGAAAGTGGCAGCAGCATCCCAAAGTTCTGAGAAAGAACCTTCTTCCTCGTGTTCACAGGCTAGAGGATTTGCCTGGAAGCTGTCCCCACCCCCAGCTGTCACCAAGGCAGCACTGGTGGCAGTCCCTGCCTCTCCCGCCCACACATCTCAAGCTGCATATATTCCCTGTTGGCCTTTTTTCCTGCAGTGATGCTGCTGATGATCACTTTTACCTGATTTTGCCTCAGTCCCAGCTGTGGCTGTATGCCTGGCCCCAAGAGCCCCAGGATATACCCCTCCCTGGGTAGAACCCAGGGCCCTGCATGTATCTCCCTGAGGATGGCCCTTCTCATTACTCCTGCAGAGAGCCTGGGGTAGGGGTAGGGAGGCAGGGGAGATGAGGGAGGACAGGACAGTCCACTAGAAATGCTTTTAATTCCAAAGACAGCGACATCTGTTCATGTGGGCCTTCCTGCCTGGGCTCTGTTTATCCAGACAGGGGGCCCTTGCATGTCCTCAGAGGCGGTTTCTGCCAGGTGTGGCTGGATGGAAGGGATGGACGGAGGGAGGAGGGAATGCGGTCCCTTCCTGGGTGGTCAGAACAGCCTGAGCCTAGACCATCCAGCAGAGATGAGAAAGGGTCCATGGTGGGCTGGAAGGTCCAGAATTCAGACCTTTGCTTTTGAGGAACTGACTGGGAACATTTGTCTTGCACACCCCAACCGCCCCCTGCTGCAGCCTGCTCCTATCCTAGACCATTGATTCCGGGAAGGAGTGAGTCAGGCTGAAGGAAGAGAAGGCAAATTTGTGCTGTCCCAGAGAGAGCCCCCAGCCCACGGGGAGGCAGGGAAGATGAACACCTCAAGGGAAGAGCCTCCCAACTCAGCTACCCATCTGCTAAGGCGCTTATGTCACCATGGAGACCAGTTGGCCAGCTTTCACCCAATCGGAGCTTGCTTTACCCAGACGACTATTGAGCCTGGGGCGTCGGGAACAGGATCTGTACTGCCCTCCTTCTCCCACACACCCGGTTAGGGGGGTTGCACACCTTGCAATGCACTCCTCCAATCTGCACCCGATGGCATATGATCCAGATAGAGGGAAGAGAACCTTAGAAAGCCAGCAAGGGGCCAGTTTTGAAGTTAACCAGCTGGTGGTACCAAGCACACTGACATGGTCAGCAATTATAATGGCACCTTACCAGCCAGATACACAAGCAGCAATGGCACATTAGCCAAAGGAATGCAGAGGAAAGCCAGGGTGGATGGCCTATTTCCACAGCTCTTAAGGGCCATGCCAACCCCTCCTCCTCCAGGAAGCCTTCCGTGGTTCCTCTAGCTAGAAATTTTCTCTCCTTTTTCTCAACTGTTATTGTACTTTATCTGTATTGTTCTTATGGCATAAGACTGGGTTTCTTGAAAGCGAAGATGATGCTTTGTCCATCTAGGTATGGCACATGGTAGGTGTATGCTCGGTATGTGCCAAATGCACAAATACTTTACTGCTTCCTGTCAAAAGGTGTTTAAGCCCATGTCTTGGACTGTCAGTTTTATGAAGCACAGGCTTTTGATTCATGTCTGTGATTCCTTTGCCTCCACCCAGGGTTGGACTCAGCCAGGCCCTCAGTTAGTGCCTCTTGAATGAAATGAATGAGTTGGAGAAGTGAAGACTGCAGGAAAGAGCAGAGCGGCCCTGGAGGAAATAGGTGTTGTAACAGCCAGGGTGGGACTGGAGAGAGACTCTTCAGGGTAGACCTGGTGCCCTGGAAAGGGCAGGTGGGGGACAGGTCAGGAAGGGTGGCTCAGGCCTCAGCTGAGCAGGAGACATACTTGTGTCCCTGCGTCTCTGGGCCTCTTTCCTTCCCCCTTGGGGAGTACTGGGCAAGGTGTTATAGACCAAACCTGTATAGCTGCAGTGGCTTTGGGCAACTTTGACTTAGATATGGGGAGGCTCTGTGCAGTGTTGGCAGCCCAGCCATGTCTGTACCGCGTTGGCAGCCCAGCCGTGTCTGTACCGTGTAAAAGCAGGTATGGCATGTGGAGCCCTAGAAAAGATGGAGCTAGCCCAGCCATCCTACAGGGCCCCCAGAGCCCTGCAAAGCTCCAGGACCCCACCTCCACCAGCTAGGCAGAGGGGAGGGCAGGACCAGAGCCTGCTCTACCAGGATATCACGGTGGTGCTGTCAGCCAGACCTTGGTTATGGCCCAGTCCAGCATGGCCTTGGGCAGAGTGCTTGACGTCTCAGTCTCCTTCATTTCCTTGAATGGAAAATGGGGGTGCTGGTACTTACTTCATAAGGTTGAGGAGCATTGAGTTAATCTGTGTGGAAATTTAGCATGGTGTCCATCGCATCACTCATTAAGGGCAGCTCTTACTATGACCAGGTCTCCGTTATCTTTGCAGTGGAGCTGCCAAGGGCTAGCTCTGTGCCCTGACCCACCTGCCCTGGGGTAACCAAGAAATCTAGACTCAGCTCCATTTCCTGAATCTAAAGAATCAGCCACACTTCTGCAAGGCCCAGGGGTCATGAGCACCGATAGCTTTGGAAGAGGCCTGTCGTTCCCCAGCTGCAGATGGGTGACCTCAGGGGAGCACTTTACCTCCCTGAGCTGAAGTCCTCAAAACTCAAAAACAGAGACAGCAACATAAGCATCACAAAAGTTATGAGGCTTAAATGCAATCGAATATCTGAAAGTCTTCTGCATGGGACCTGGCTCATGGGTGGTACCCTGAAAATGTTGGTTTCCTTCCTACTCTGAGCCTAGCGATACATAATGTCACATCCTGGGTGCCTCTGGGTTTGGTGTACCCTAACTATCTGGGGGTTCAGCCCTTTCTCTTTTTCCCCAGGCACCAGACTCTAATTTGATGCTTCACTTCTCACTCTGGTTAGAATGTTTACCAACTTGAGGGTTCAAGAACAAGTTCTTTCTTCTCTGCCTTCTGAGCCATGCAGCGCAGACAAAGTGGCTGATGGCCCCTTTGCCAGTGTGTGTCCGATGCCCCTGGCAGTACAAACCTGTTTTGGGCTTTTCTGCTGAGGTGCACGGGGCCACGGTTAAAAGTGGCCATCAGAGAGGCACCTTTGCCGGGCATTTGTAACCAGTGTCATTCTTGGCTTTTGCTCATGTCCCTGGAGATGGCCCATAATGGCCATTTCCTTCCGGTCCACTGGAGCCCAGAGGCTGCCCTGCTAGGGATCTTCCTTATTCTTCACATTCCCAAGAAGAGGTCTGTGAGTGCCAGTCCACCTGTGTCGGGCTCTGTCACCAAATTGGCATCCAGGGAGGTGCCTTGGGACAGGAGTTGGGAGTTCGGGAGGCAGAACTCCAGGGCAGGGCAGGTCCTTCGCCAGGGCAAGGGCAGTTGCCCCTTGCCGACCCCCTCTGGCTTCCTCCCAAGCCTCCCTTAGGCACCCCGCGGGCCCCCGGGGAGCAGCCTGGTGGTGAAGGGGTTAACCGGGAATCTAGAAGGGAAGGGACTGGATTGTGTTTAGCCGTTTGTCAAACTTTAGTTAGTACTTGGGCTGAGTGAGGGTCCCGAGCCGGAGCCAGCCTGCCAAGAGTTAAAACCCAGAGATTGGGATTTTCGGAGGGGCAGCCGCCGGCGCCTCCTTTGAGTCACTTCCTTTGGTGGGGGCGGGCCCTCGCGCCGTGTCGGCCGGGTGCACCCTCCGGGGCGTCCCTGCAAGCCTCGCGGGGACCAGCAGGCGGAGGAGAGGGCCCAGGCCGCGCGGGTCCGCTCCTCCGGGAGGCCGTCTCCGGGGAGGGAGGGGGGGAGGGAGGGGGGAGGGAGGGAGGAGGAAGCCGCGCCTCCCACCACGCGCTGCCCTGCCGGCTCGTAGCGGTCCCGGCCCCGGGGGCTGAGCACTCGGCGCCCCTCCGGCTCCTCCGCGTTCGCCGCTCCCGCCCAGCCCGGCTCCGGCTCCGCGGGCCAGTCCCGGGCCGGGCCAGGCGCTGCCGCCGCCGGCATGACCGACGTTCTGCCTCAGCCGGATTGCAGCCTGAAGGCGGTGTGTGAGCCTCTGGAGCGCTGCTGCCTGGATCGGCTGGACGAGCCGGGGAGCAAGCGGCCCCCCAACACAGGCGCCCGGCTCTGGGGCCGCGTGCGCAGCAAGCTGCTCCGCCAAAAGGTGCGAGCGGGGTGGGGTGGGGGGACCGAGTGGTGGGAGGGCTGGGGACTGCTGGGGCCGCTGTTTCCCCACCCTCCTTGGAGACCCGTGACTGCTCCTGCCTGGTTATGGAGTCCTAGGACGGAGGCCGGGGTACGGTGCGGGTCCGCTCTAAGTGGCCGTGAATTGATGATTAATGCTGTTGCCACCCCCACCCCCCACCCCAGCTGCTTTCTCTTCATCTGTCCCTGTGTCAGGAAAAGGGGGGTTGTCTCCTGTGGGAGAGAACCCTCTGGCTCCTTTCTGAGTCTATACAGGTGGGAAAGTGAGTGGTTAAGCAGGAGTCTCCTGGGTCTCGGTCACCCCCAGCCCCAACTGGACCCCCTTCCCAAACCCAGTGGACATTGCTGGCTGCCCCTTTACTGAGGGGCACTGGTAGAGGCATCTCAACACCACTGACCATGTAAGACTTCTTTGTATGGGGTTGAGGGCATCATGCCCCACCAAGGAGGAAGGGAGGGTTGTGTGGAGGTAGTGGAGCTGCTGAGTCTCGGGCTCCAGCATCCAGGGGGATGCCTCATCAGGGACCACCCAGACAACTGCTGGCCCAGTGCCAGCTAGGCACCAGTGTGCCAGGGGTTCCCTGACCCAGCAGGCGGCTCAGACCAACCTGGGCCAGGGCCGACTGCCAGTCCTGCAGCTGGACAGGCCACCTTGGGGCTGTCTTTGGGCCCTGGCACAGGGTGTCCAAGGAAGAACCAGACCCAGCACCTAGAACACAGTAAGCACTTGATAACTGCAGCCTGAACTAAATGCCTAAGCAAGATGTCATGGGGTGCTTGTCCTGGCTGGCAAGGGCCATGCCCATCCTTCAATGGAGGCTTTGGCTATTCCCTGTGGCGGATGGAGATTTGCAAACCATCTTGTCGCTCAGAGGAGGGGTAACCCTCCATGCGAGTCCTCCATGCCAGCCAGCACCTGCCAAGAGGAAGCGATCCCGGGCCTATTGGCTCCTTGCCAAGTTTCACCCCCTGCTAGTAGGGCATACTTGACCTTCCAGAGGTGACATCAGTCCTGGAAAGTGCTGGGCAGGGCAGCAACTTGAGCTGTCCTGCATTGGCCCCTGTGTCACCTTCAGCATCTCTAGGGACCAGGCTAGCAGAGCTCTGCTGGCTTCAGCTGCTACCAGAGCCCCTCTGTGCTGAGGCAGCTGTCTGTGCCCGGCAGCAAGGAGCCGTCCCTTCCCTGCACACCCCCCTGTCCCCTAGCCCCTGCTGAGGCCAGCAGATACCAGCCCAGAGCTCATTGTCCACTCCCAAACCTCAGGGCTGGCAAGAAACTGACCTGGCAGGTCCCTGGCCTGCTGCCAGCCAAACAGAGGCATTCCACCTTCCTGTCCTTTGGGGGAGGTGCTGGCAAATAAGGGGCAACTTTTAAACCCCAAAAATCCCAGACTTTTTTCTTTCCCTGTGCGTTTGTGACTGGCAGATCTAAGAATCCACTTTGGATTTCTTTAGCCAGTTTTGCCTCTGGTGGCCTCATGTATCTGCAAGTCTGACTGTGCCTTCTGGGCAAGGGCAGTGGGCCAGCCAGGTGCTTGACTGCTGAGCCCACTGGCATCAGTGCTACTGCGGGGTGACTCTGGCCCTGGGGTACCCCTATGAGGCAGAGGTCCAGGCCCCTAGCTCCTGCCGTGTGACAAAGTGTGTCAGTGTCACAGACACAAGGGTCTGCGTGGTGGGCCATTCACTCACCCTGTTGTGCCCAGGCCAGTGGGCAAGCAGGGAGACTTGCAGAGCCAGCCTGCTTCCTGCTCCCCTTCTTTCCTCGCCTGCTCCCCCCTGGCCCCCCCCTCCCCGCCTGCATTAACCTATTTGTTTTGGTGCCATAGGCTCAGGCTCAGGCTGGCTGCCAGCTAGGGGGCTGGGACCAGGCAGCAGCTTAGGCGGCCTGGGGGAAGGGCACCAGGTACCGCCCAGCCTGGCAGGAGGGGTCACCCATTAACCCTCACCAGCTTCGCCCTGAGATGTGATGCTCTGGATGCCAGGACACTGTGGCCCTCCTAGTCCCATTTCACTAAAGATTCTTTACATTAAAGGCTGGAGGGGGGTCATGAATGTGACTCATCTGGGAACCCCATGCTAAAGAATCTTTTCAGATGGAAGAGCCCTGGGATCAACCTGGGGGTCCCTGGCCCTGGGGGTCTGCTGTTGCTTGGACAGGCTCTCCTTTGGGGCTCGGGGTGGTTCTTGCGCCCAAGAAAGTTCTGGGGCTGAAGCCTCCTTCTGGCCTCTGACTTGGCAGTTGGTTTGTTGTGCAAGCGTTGAGCAGAGGAGACACGTGGCATGGGGTTTGTGGGTTCTGCCGGTGCTCTCGGCACTTCACATTTCTACTTTCCTTTTCCTGTATTTTTTCCCTTAATTTTCAATTCTTAAATTTTTTGCCTCAAAGCACACAGAGACCAGGCTAGGTGCCTGTTCTTCCTGCCCTCCCACCTGCTTCTGGATCCTTAGGTAGGACTGGAGAGGCTGAAGGAGGAGTCCCATCCCCTGTCCCCCAAAGTGTCTAAAGGCTCTCATGGGGTCATTGTGGGAACCATAGAAAGGCTAGCAGGACCCCGTGAGGCCAAGGCCAAGCTGGAAGCATTTGGGGTGGGTGTGTCTGGAGGCAGGGCCCAGAGGAGTAGGGGAGAGTGGAGGTCAGTTCCTGATGACCTTGTCTCTGCTTGAGGGGTTGCCATGTGGGGCTGAGAATTCCCTGCATCAGAACTTCTGTCCAGAAGCTAGAGACCAGAAGGGCAAATGGAAGCATTTCCTGCTGAACCACAGAGTGACTCCAGCTGCTCTGTGACGGGGTTTGCTTCCCCATACTTAAGAGGAGAGTCAGAGGTCTTGCCTGAGGAGGGACAGGATAGGCAGCCCCCCCCCCCCGCCTTTGGGCCATTTGTCTGAGAAACCTTAGGGCTCAGGAGGGTCCCTTTCTTGCCGTCTTGACTGCGACTGCCAGACAGCTCCTGGCCCCTCCGAGAGTCTGTCATTTAACTTGACAGTTCTTCCTAACAGGTAGCACCAGGTATGTAAACTGTGTGTACACCCCCTAGGCTTACCTGCCATTTGCTGGCCATTCAAGGTGTTGAGGGTACAAGGGTGCTAGGCTGTCAGACGTAGATATGTCTTGGGCTTATTA